>NC_064580.1:63013931-63638931 GCF_937001465.1 Orcinus orca
ACGGGGTAAATTTGAGGGCCAAAAAGAAAATCATTGACTATAGGAATAGAAGCACTGTGGGGGCAGGAGGGAGAGGAAAAGGATGCATTCTACTTGGGACATGCTGAGGAGATGTCCAAGAGGAGACTCCGGGTGGCAGGTGACTATGTGGGTCTGACTCCAACAAAGAAGTTGCAGGGAATAGAAACCTGGGAATCGGGAGCTAGCGTGTTTTCCCCTATTGAGAAAATAGCTCAGGACCACATTGGGGAGGGCTTGCAAGGGTAGCCCAGGCATTTGGACCTGATTCTACAGGCAGTGTGTTTGAACAAAAAGCTTTGAAGAGGAAGTGACACAATTTAAAAAATCTACAAACAATAAATGCTGGAGAGGGTGTGGAGAAAAGGGAACCCTCTCGCACTGCTGGTGGAAATGTAAATTGATACAGCCACTATGGAGAACAGTATGGAGGTTCCTTAATAAACTAAAAATAGAATTACCATATGACCCAGCAATCCCACTATTGGGCATATACCCTGAGAAAACCATAATTCAAAACGTCACATGTGGACTTCCCTGGTGGCACAGTGGTTAAGAATCCGCCTGCCAATGCAGGGGACATGGGTTTGAGCCCCGGTCTGGGAAGATCCCACATGCCACGGAGCAACTAAGCCCGTGTGCCACAACTACTGAGCCTGCGCTCTAGAGCCCGCAAGCCACAACTACTAAAGCCCGCACACCTAGAGCCTGTGCTCCGCAACAAGAGAAGCCACGCAATGAGAAGCCTGCACACCACAACGAAGAGTAGCCCCTGCTCGCCACAACTAGAGAAAGCCCATGCGCAGCAACAAAGACCCAATGCAGCCAAAAATAAATTTAAAAAAAAAAGTCACATGTACCCCAATGTTCATTGCAGCACTATTTACAATAGCCAGGACATGGAAGCAACCTAAATGTCCATCAACTGATGAATGGATAAAGAAGATGTGGTACATATATATAATGGAATATTACTCAGCCATAAAAAGGAAGGAAATTGGGTCATTTGTAGAGATGTGGATGGATGGACTTAGAGTCTGTCATACAGAATGAAGTCAGAAAGAGAGGAATATCGCATATTAACGCATATATGTGGAATCTAGAAAAATGGTACAGATGAACATATTTGCAGGGCAGGAATAGAGATGCAGACATAGAAAACAGACATGTGGACACAGGGGGTGAAGGGGAGGGTGGGATGAATTGGGAGATCAGGTTTGACAGAAGTATACACTACCATGTGTAACATAGGTAGCTAGTGGGAACCTGCTGAATAGCACAGGGATCTCAGCTCGGTGCTCTGTGGTGACCTAGATGGGTGGGATGGGGGCGGTGTAGGGAGGTCCAAGAGGGAGGGGATATATGTATACATATAGCTGATTCACTTCGTTGTACAGCAGAAACTAACACAACATTTTATTTTATTTATTTATTTTTTAATTTTTTTTGCGGTACCTGGGCCTCTCACTGTTGTGGCCTCTCCTGTTGCGGAGCACAGGCTCCGGATGCTCAGGCTCAGCGGCCATGGCTCATGGGCCCAGCCACTCCGCGGCATGTGGGAATTTCCCGGACCGGGGCACGAATCCGTGTCCCCTGCACCGGCAGGCGGACTCTCAACCGCTGCGCCACCAGGGAAGCCCAAACACAACATTTTATTTATTTATTTATTTATTTATTTATTTATTATTTATTATTTTTTGTGTGTGTGGTACGCGAGCCTCTCACCGTTGGGGCCTCTCCCGTTGCGGAGCACAGGCTCTGGACGCGCAGGCTCAGTGGCCATGGCTCACCGGCCCAGCCGCTCCGCGGCATGTGGGATCTTCCCGGACCAGGGCACGAACCCGCGTCCCCTGCATCGGCAGGCGGACTCTCAACCACTGCGCCACCAGGGAAGCCCAAACACAACATTTTAAATCAATCATACTCCAATAAAAAAATATCAATTAGAAAAAATTCTAAATGTTAATATATAAACTGACAAGTAACTTATATTCAATAGAGGTAATAAATAAATACTAAAAACTCATCACTTCCTAATTATTTTACTACATTTTACTATTATCTATAATCTTGAGGTTATTTGCGCCTGCTGTATCCTCATGGTGGGAATGCTATATAATGGTGTGCTACTGCTAACTTCTTCCCAGCTGCCTGTTCATGGTGGTAGCTTGAAATCGGCTATGGAAATTGGTAAACACTACAAATCAGGACTTGATTACTGTTTTGTTGATTGTCTAGAGTTAAGGAACTAATGGAGAAAAATGTTAAAATGCTGATAAAACTTAGAAACGTGCTGTGTCTTGTAGCCATTACACTGTAAATTGTACAAAAAAATACGGAAACATTCTCGCAGTATTTGAAAAGTATTATTTGATTCAGCAAATAAGTTGTTCATGTCATTGACAAATGAGTGAAGTTCTAACATATGTCTTGGTTGTTTCACTTTTGTCTTATTTGTTAATGCAAACAAAAATATCAACACTTGTCAGAACTACATTTCTTTGTCAATTGCAACCATGATGATAGGTTGATATGGATACAAGAGTTTGGCAAAAATCAATGAAAACATTCTGTGAGAATCAACTGGCTATATGGAATTCACAGTAAAGAGTCTTGCCTACTTTCTTACTTGCAAATTGTGTTATACATCCTTTTATTTATTTATTATTTATTTATTTTTGGCTGCGTTGGGTCTTCATTGCTGCGCGCAGCATTTCTCTAGTTGTGGTGAGCAGGGACTACTCTTCATTGCGGTGCGCGGGCTTCTCATTGCGGTGGCTTCTCTTGTTGCTGAGCATGGGCTCTAGGCATGCAGGCTTCAGTAGTTGTGGCATGCAGGCTTAGTAGTTGTGGCTCACAGGCTCTAGAGCACAGGCTCGGTAGTTGTGGCGCACGGGCTTAGTTGCTCTGCGGCATGTGGGATCTTCCCGGACCAGGGCTCGAACCCATGTCCCCTGCATTGGCAGGCGGATTCTTAACCACTGCGCCACCAGGGAAGCCCTATACATCCTTTATATCAGTAAAATGTACAATAAACCTATGTAGATAAGCACACACACACACACACATTTTTTCCAGAGAGCTAGATGTTTAAGATTTACCAGCACACCACTAATTATACATGTTCACCATTGCTAGAAAAGCTAAGAAAAACACATGAGCATATCCCTACGAAAGTCCCTGGAATAAGCTGAAAAGCTGTTGGCTCTTGAGAAGTTTCTTCTTTCTGTTGTTGTTATTATTATTAATAAGGGCTATTTGTTGTCTCTTGGGAATATTCTTTATTATTGTTATTTATTGTCCAAACAGTACCACATCCTCAGAAATCAAAATGGTAGAGAAAAAAAATTGGCCCACAAACTCCTGCCTGAGCAAATCAAACCTTTTCATTTTTCATTCTCTCTTTGGCCTTTAGGATTGATCTTTGGGTTTGGGGAATTTTCCAGGCCCAACAACCTGGGGCAGATGAGCAGATTTCCCTGATTTAGGATGGATAAGTCCTCCCTGAAAAGACAGCATCTCTCTTGGGTGTCCAGTTACCCAAGGTAACGTGGAAATTAACTCCTTGAGTGGAGCCCCTGAGAGCCAGCACTTGACATTTCTTGGCACCAGGAACTCAAGGTCATGATGTCTTCAACTGACTTTCGAAGGGTTCGAAAAATAGGTGTGTGTGTATGTGTGTGTACATGTCTACATAGAGAAATAAAGCAAATGTGACAAAACGTTAACTATTATTGAATCTAGCTAGTGTCTATACAGGTGATCACTGTACTACTCTTTTGGCTTTTCCTATATATTTGAAAGTTCATAATATAAACTAGCTGTATAGAGTCCATGCAAGGTGCTAAGACAGGAGAGTACCTCTCTTGTTCAAGAAACAGCAGGAGAAACAAAACACTAAACAAAACAAAACAAAAATGAAACAAACAAAAAATAAACAGCAGGAGGCCAGAGTGGCTGGCACAGATTGATCCAGGGGGAGAGTAGTAGGAGAAGAAGTCAGAGGCCAGATTGTAGGGGGCCTCATGGGGCCTTGTGATGACGGTGGATTTTAATCTCAGTGAGATGGGAGCCACTGGGGCCTCTGAGCAGAGGAGTGACCTAACTTACACACTTTAAACAGGGTTCCTCTGGCTGCTGGGTTGAGACTGTAGGGAGGTAAGGATGGAAGCCAGGAAGCCAGTCAGGGGTTAATGCTATAATCTATAATGTAGGCCAGAGTTGTTGGTGGCTCAGACCAGGGTAGTAGCAATGTAGGTGATGAGAAGTGGTCTGATATTGTTTGGGGGCCGGGGGAGGGCAGACACCTTACCATTTTTTTGTCCCTTTGTAAGTTTATTGTGAAAAATGTCAAACATATACAGAGGGGATACAGAGGGGACTGCCCTGGTGGCGCAGTGGTTAAGAATCTGCCTGCCAATGCAGGGGACGCGGGTTTGAGCCCTGGTCCGGGAAGATCCCACATGCTGTGGAGCAACTAAACGCATGTGCCACAACTACTGAGCCTGTGAGCCACAACTACTGAAGTCTGCACGCCTAGAGCCCGTGCTCTGCTACAAGAGAAGCCACCGCAATGAGAAGCCCGTGCACCACAACAAAGAGTAGCCCCCACTCACTGCAACTAGAGAAAGCCCGCACGCAGCACCAAAGACCCAACACAGCCAAAGATAAATCCCTGGTCCGGGAAGATCCCACATGCTGCAGAGCAACTAAACCCATGCCCCACAACTACTGAGCCCACGTGCTGCAACTACTGAAGCCCGTGCTCCGCAACAAGAGAAGCCACCACAATGAGAAGCCCGTGCTCCGCAATGAAGAGTAGCCCCTGCTTGCCGCAACCAGAGAAACCCCGTGCACAGCAATGAAGATCCAATGCAGTCAAAAAAAAAAAAAAAGAAAAAGAAAGAAAGAAACATATACAGAAGTGTTGTGACTGGTGTAATGAACCCCATGTACTCATCACCCAGCTTCAACATTATCAGTACATGGTCAATCCTGTTTGATATTCCTCACCCACTAGATTATTTTAAAGCAAATTCCAGATTGCTTGTCATTTCTTCTGCAAACCCTTCATTATGTGTCACAGAAAGATAAGGACTCTTTATGATTATCATGTAAAAAATGACCAGTAATTCCTAAATATCACCCAATGTGGACTCTGGATATATTTTGAAGGTAGAACCAACAGAATTTTCTAATAAAATTATGTGTGGAACATAAGAAAAGTAGAATCAAGGACAAGTCCAAAGTGTTTGACTTGAGTAGCTGGTAAGACAGAATTTGCTGTGAAAAGAGATGGCAAAGACTTTGTATAGAGCTGATTGGCATGAGTCAGGGGGCAGAGGGGTGGTTATGGCCCTTTTTTAACATCTGGTTTAGAAACAACACAGGATTTGGATCTCAAAGAATCAAGAGGGCTCTTGTAGAACTATAAGGTTCTACACAAGTCCTAGCTGTTTGTATTCTCGTTCTCATTCAAATCTGTGCTGTGCTGCCCTGAGTGGAGCATGAGGCCCAGCCTGCTAAAGGAACAAGGGAAGTAAACCAAACCCAATAAAGTTCTGCTTGCTTCAGTCAGTTTTATCTTGGGACCATTTGTCTGCCTTTCTGCTGAGATGATCTCTAAGATTCCCTCTAGCTCTAAGATTTTATGAATCAAACTGGAAGCCTTCTTAAGCCTACAAAGACTCAAGCCATATATTTGGAAACTGTAGCTCATTCTAATGATACAGGCTGCTTTCGCTAAGTCCACCGATACAACTTGGTATGAGGATGGAAATCTTCACCCACATTGGGACTAGTTCCTTAAAAAAAAAAAATCCGCATGCTAGCTTAAGAAATAACCAAAATAAACTTAAAATGTTTAAAAAATTCTGGTGATGTGAAGAGAATGCAGCCAAATACACCAATTCCGCATTTGGAAAAGATGGCTGGCCAGTCAGCATCTAGGAAACCACTGCACTTGTGGAAAGAACCAACTTGGAGGCCTTTCATCCCCCATATTTGCTTTGGTTCCTTAGCTAAAATTCAAATCATTTACATCACCTGCTGAGACTCAGGACAAACCTAGAAAGTGCAAAAGAATCCACCAGCATTCAGTGACCCCTGCCCTCTAGCCTTTCAGTCTTCCCTGCCTGTTTCTCAAGGGGCACCATAAAGATTACTTCTGATCTGGCCCCTCATCGTAATTACCTTTCTGGATAAGCTCCACTCCTGGCAAGAGAATTAGGCTGAAATAACGTGTCTGGCACTTCCACACCCCTCTCCCACTGGATTTGGCTGGACCCAGTTCTGCAGAAATTCCCTTTCTCCTGCTTAAGCAGCAGTCCTGTGGCCCCAGCCAATTGTGCTTTAGTCTGCAATATGGAAGGCAGAGATGCCCTGTGGTGTCAAACCTGGGCTTGGGAGACACCTGGGCATGCATCCTACTTTTGCTGACTAGTTTGTATGTTGCTCAGTTCTTTGGCAAGACTAGTATTCTACTGCTTGACTCCAAGCCCAGGACGCAGCCAGGAGTGGAGATGCTGTCCCAAGCCACAGCTCAACAGGCTTCCTCATCCACTGGACCACAGGCCTGGGCACCAGAGATGACCATTAGACATGCCCAGTTAAATATGCAATGATTTCACAGGTTCATCATGCCTCAGATGGAGGAAGACGTCCAAAACAACGGTTTTTCACTCCAAATCCTGCCATGAGGGGCAAGGGAGATTAAGTGGTCTGCAATAAGATGTTAAATGAAGGTGATGATGAGATCTAGAGGGCAGTGGTTCTTAACACAGGGCAATTTTGCTCCCATGGGGGATCTGGCTATGGCTCAAGTCAGTTTCTGGTTATCACAACAGGGAAGAACAGAAGAGCATGCTGTTAACATCTGGTGGGTAGAGGCCAGAGATGCTGTTCAACATCCCACAATACACAGGGCAGCCACCCACAAGTTATCTGGCCCAATAGTATGAAGATTGAAAAGCCCTGCTATAGGAGGCCAAGGCGGTTTTGGTTCTCAGCTGGAAGACGCACATTGTAGGGTAACAGGAAGGAGAGCTGGTTGTTATCACACTGCAGGGTAACTGACACTGTTGTAAGAGACCCAGGGCTTAAAATGAGGAACAGATCTAAACAGCTGGCCCTTTGCATCAGGGGCACCTCTTCTTGAGACTGGCAAGCAAACATGGTTTTGCAGTCCTAAGGAATGGAACTGAGGACTGAATGCTGTGGCAGCTGGAGAATGGTAGAGGACTAAGTCCAAGCAAGTGCACTGCTTTGCAACATCAAGAGCCCATAACTCTATACTGATCTGTATCCAAAGCTGGACACAGACGTGGGAAAAACAGATGAGCCAGGCTTGTGTATGCGTAGTGTAATGAAGACCAAAGAGGGCAATCATTTCTTTAAAAAAGGCTAAGAGAACAGGGTAAATGAGGTCCCAGCCAAGTAAGGGAGTTTGGCCTTATGGGCTTCCCTGGCTCTCTCCATTCTTCAGTTACTTGCTGCTCCTTCTTTGCCAAGTTTGATGTGTTCTCCCTCCCACCACCACCCAGGTCCGGCCTATAGGAGACACAGATTCACATCCCAGAATGCCCAAGCCTGCCTGAAAATTCAATCTACTTTTCATGTTATAAAGTAGAAAGGAAAATGTAAATCAAAGCAAATGAACAAACCCAAACCACAACAAACACTAAAAAGGCTTTTAATTATGTAGCATTATTTCTAAGTACAGACTTTCCCAATCACATCACTTAGAGATCATTTTATCCACTGCTCTGTTTGGCTGCCAGTCTCTTGTCTCTCTCCTCAGCAATGGTAAGGCGGATACCCTTTCCACGAGGAAGAGAGATCCATGGTTTGTTGCCCTGGAGGAGAAAACAAGGAGAATCAAAACCTGCTACACACCATCAACAGGTTGGCACATGCTACATTTGTCTTCTCATCTAGAGGAACAGAGAAGCCTGTCTGTGAAAACACTCAGCAACAGTCAGGCAGTCTTAAGACACTTTGATGCTGGTTTATCAGAAATACCCACTTTAAACTTGTTGCCCGTATCTGTAGATGCAAACTACAATACCCTTCATAATTAGTCTCAGAAGTACTGAAATAGTGCCCAAGGCCAAGCATTAGTTCCAAAAAGCACCCCCCCACCCCAACACAGGCACAAATGAAAGAACCTAACTATAAGGCATATTCATCCCATTACTGGCACTTTCCACCAACCCAGGTGTGAACTGGTCCGCCGCTGATTCTCTGACACTGAAAACGCACAGATCTGCCTCAGCCCTGTTGTGAGCCCTATCCCAGAGGAGGCTTTACACTAGGTTCAGCAGAGCCAGCAGGAGCCAGGCACTGCAATCCCAGCCAGTACCTGCATTGTACAGGTTTCTCTGGACTAGGCAGAAGACAGAGAGACCCAGACTTACTTTGCCAATAACGAAAATGTTGGAGAGCCGGGTGGCAAAGCTATTGCCATTGGCATCTTTCACATGAACTACATCAAAAGAACCAGGATGTCTCTCCCGGTTAGTGATCACACCAATTCTTCCCAGGTTAGCACCTCCAGTCACCATGCACAGGTTACCTAGGCAGGAAGGAACAGACAATCTGCTCAGAGCAAGGAACCGTGCCTTGTGTAGTGAATGAGAGACAGGTCTGCAACAAAGTTAATCTTTTTTTCCCAGTTGAATTCACTTCCATGGATCTGTTACCCAAGCTAGAACTCTCAGGGGCCCTCTTTTAAGATTTCCCCTATCTTTCCTGTACAGCCAATAAATGTAATAAACTCCACTGCACCCACCTCACTAGGTCCTTACCATGTCTTGCCTGGACTACTGCTGTTCCTCCAAGACACAATTCTCTGCTACTGTTGTGAACAGATATGGGGGGTGATGACAGCATTACAAAGGGCTGTTATCTCAATTAAGTTTGTTCTGCTTTTTTGTTAGACTTCCCTGCCCAGCCCTCAAGCCACTTCCATGGATGGGGAGGCTTTTGAGATCTGGAGCAGGCCTGAGAACGTGTTATACAAGACCTCATCTCTGCCACACAGAATATTCTAAGCACTTGGATCCCTGAGGTAAAAATACCATACACCTGGGCATTGGAGCAGTTACCTGTTCACAGCTTCTCACAACTCCCCACTGAAAACATTCTTAGCTGACTTCCCTCCCCACAATTCAGAACATATTCCTCTAACCCTCATTGCCACCACAAAGCCATGCCGAAATGAGACACCATAAGGGTTTACAGATTCTCTGAACATTTCTTAAAACTAAGTTGCCTCCTTCCCAATCCGTTACTACATCAACAAAAGACATCTAGCTTTTGTTCCTAACTAGGCGCACATCAGAATCACCTCGAGCCCCCCAAACGCCAAACAAAACCCTGTACCCAGGCCCTGCGCAAGTCATAGGGCTTGATTAAATTAACTTAAAAATAAAAGTAAAGAACAGCTCTTATGTCTGGCCTTTAAAGAGAATGCTTAAGTAGCACAGCCTGCTTACCAGTGTCAAATTTGATGAAATCAGTAATCTTGCCAGTCTCCAAATCAATCTGAATGGTGTCATTCACCTTGATGAGGGGATCAGGGTAGCGGATGGTGCGAGCATCATGGGTCACCAGATGAGGGATTCCTTTTGTCCCCACAAAGATCTTTCTCACTTTGCATAACTTATACTGAAACACATGGGTTACCCACATTAGTCTAGCTCACATGCACTATGCTCCAGAGTACAGTTCTTTCAAAGCCACATATCACCAGCTTAAAGGTGCAACCAGCAGCTGAAGGTACCAGCCCCCACACAGAACAGGCTGTTTCCTGAGCTGCAGCTGAATAATGGGGTCCCTGACTTTTCTTCCCACTCCTCCATAAATTCATCTTGCACACTGCCCCCCTTCTAGGTTAGCCTTCTTATTTCTTATTATGTATTTCCTCTGTAGTACTGCATCACCCCCAAGGTTAAAAGTTCAAAGCACTTAAGGCCTCACCACCTCAAACTCCCAGGTGGAGGGATGATCACCACCATTTCCTCCCTGCTCCAATGCAAATCACCTCCCCTTCCCCAGGCCGTTTAAGTCTCAAGGGGCATCTGAATTCTTCCCTCCAACTCACCCAGACAGCTAACAAGTGCCTCTTAATGGCTCCCTCTACATCACAATTGAGTTTTGTCTCACAAACTGCAATTGTATTACCAGTTCATCTAATCAACAATTTCACAAAGCATTTCACTCCAAGACATCCTTTAAGTAAATCAAATCACCTTGATGCCAATGGACGTGCCCTCCAGCCTGCTGGTAACAAGGTAGCTAAGGAAATTAGCTGATTCATCCAATTGAATTAACCTTCACTTACAGCCAATAATTCAAGAAGCCATGAACTTTTGCATAAAACCATCACAATAAACTGGATTAAATAATCAATGTCTGTAACCTTTTTTGAGTTACCTCAAACTAGTGCCCCGAGGGTTACTGGTCCCCTCCACTAATACCTTTCCCCTCCCCAGAGTAAAGCTAGACAAAGGGCCAGTAGGATTGAACTAGATATTGGTTTTCTGGCCCTTTATCCTTAAAGGACCCATACTTCAGATACTCAAACGTTCCTAGGAATCACTCTCCTTGCCTCAAAAAAAGGCAAGCAGAAGTCACTGCTCAGCTAGAATTCGTTTCTGCCATAAAAAGCACTCTGTTGGGGCTTCCCTGGTGGCGTAGTGGTTGAGAGTCCGCCTGCCGATGTAGGGGACACGGGTTCATGTCCCGGTCCGGGAAGATCCCACATGCCGCAGAGCAGCTGGGCCCGTGAGCCATGGCCGCTGAGCCTGCGCGTCCAGAGCCTGTGCTCCGCAACGGGAGAGGACACAACAGTGCGAGGCCCGCGTACCGCAAAAAAAAAAAAAAAAAAAAAAAAAAAGCACTCTGTTGAGGATGTTAACTTGACTGGCTGTTTCTAGGTATAAGATTATGAGTAATTCTAATCTACCTACCTCACCACAATGGATCGGTCCATGTACTTAATAACTTAGAATCAAGTACTTTTACTAAACGGAAGGCCCAGCCTGCTTGCCACACTCACCTTGGCCTCCTCAGGTGTAATACGATGAACAGCAAAGCGACCCTTGGTGTCATAGATCAGACGAAAATTCTCTCCAGTCTTGTCAATGCTGATGACATCTGATATCAAATGGTAATAACTAAGGTTACTATAGTGACCCCCAGTAACCCCATGCTGAACAATAACCACACTATAAGGGGAAAAAAACCCCGTATGCTTCCCATTTCGAATATTAACAAGGATTCCTAAGATCAATGATGGCTAGCTGATCTTTAATTTTCAAAACCCTGTTTTTATGACCCGTAAAATCTGAAGTGAATTGAAATTTGGTTTTGAGAAATGATTTATGATTTGCAGCCCTACAATATGGAAGTAAAACTCTTGAGAGGGAAAGTCATGCTTTATTTCTGAGACTGAAAAAGCCCACCACTTTAGAGAGGGAGATAAAAAAAAAATCAAGGAAAAAAAAAATCAAGGAGCACCAAGTGCCCACCATTAACCACTTACCCATAAAACCAGCAGGGTAGGTTATATCGGTGCGGACCTTGCCATCAATCTTAATGAAACGCTGCATGCAGATCTTCTTTACTTCATCTCCTGTTAGGGCATATTTAAGTCTGTTCCTTAGGAAAATAATTAGGGGGAGACATTCCCTCAGCTTGTGAGGACCGGTAGATGGACGAGGAGCCTGTAAAATGATTTTAAAAGTTATCTTAGGGCTTCCCTGGTGGCGCAGTGGTTGAGAGTCCGCCTGCCAATGAGCGGGACATGGGTTCGAGCCCTGGTCTGGGAGGATCCCATGTGCCGTGGAGCAACGGGGCCCGTGCACCACAGCTGCTGGGCCTGTGCTCTGGAGCCCACGAGCCACAACTATTGGGCCCGCGCTCTGCAACAAGAGAGGCCACCACAATGAGAGGCCCACGCACTGCAACCAAGAGTAGTCCCCGCTCGCTGCAACTAGAAAAAGCCCACGCACAGCCACGAAGACACAGTGCAGGAAAAAAAAAAAGTTATCTTAAACTATTGGTGGGATTCACTCAAACTACCCCTCAAGTCCTGAGATTCACCAGACTATCACCCGCCCCCCCCCCAACTGGGGTAAACAAGAGGTATTCAAAGTGTGCAAAACTATTCCAGATCTTTAAAGTTTTACAGCATTTTCCTTTCAGAGTACCAGGCCCGTTAAGAACATTTGAGGTCCTGCATACATGTGGTATGTGGAAGAAATGAGGCACAGAATTATTAGGTAAGAGGTGGGGCACAGCTAGATAACACAGGGCCCTTAAGAAGAGAGTAACTCAGGATACAGTAATCAGGGATGCCTGACACATAAAGGAGCAGTACAGAGTGTGTCCCTTAAATACATCAATCATATCTGGATAAAACTGTAAAAGACACATCCCTTAAGATATTTACAACACAAAAAACATGCTTACAATATAATGATACTTACAAACACACCAGTCAGTTTATCCAGCATCCAATGCTTTGGAGCTGCTACGCGCTTCAGGTGCTTCTTGGGACCACGAGCCTGAAGGAGTTTTCGATTTTAATACTGTTAAACAGTTTCAGGTCTTTTCAAGAACAGTTTACACAACTACAACTATTCTCTAAAGACCAGCATCTGTTTCCTCTTCAGCAAAATGTGGACAATGTAAAAAGCACAGGGCCGTGATTAAAGGCGGAGAAGCAAATGTATACATAGCATACAGCAAAATACTGTAGGTTTCACAAACTGCAACCAGCATTCTCATTGTACAGAGAACGTTAACTGTCTTTAAAAACAATTTTTCCAATTATTTATGTTACCACTTAAAAGTGCATATGCTTCTAGAGGCTGTTTTTACTAGGACATTATGCTGGTGAAATAGCCAGGGGTTGGACCTCCTGGCACACAGCCAGCCAGCAACAGAATCTGTGCTTCTACTTATCAAACAGACAATTTCTCGAAATATGTCAGGTTTTAAAGTGTTAGATGCGAGACTTAATCTGACCTCAGCACAACCACGTGCAAACAGTGGCTTACTCAAACTCTAAAGGTGAGATCACTTTTCACCTTAAAATGCAGAAGGAAACCTTTTTAATGCCGTATACAGAGGCTTACTGGCCACACTACGTAAAGTCAGGCCGTGCCAAAAACACGACGGAAAAACTCTCCACCCTCCCCGGGCCCGACGTCTGTCCTCTGGGCCCACCCGGGGCTCCAGCCTGGTAAGCAAGACGCTCCTCCCAGGGCCGCATGATGCGTGATCGGGTGTGGCCGGCCGGGAGACCGAGGCCTTCTCGCCAGCCGAACCGATCATCCCCCAACCACCCATCGCCAACAGCCGGTGTTCGCTCTAGCCCTCGAGCACCCCTGGGCCCACCCCACCAATCGCCCTCCCTTCGCCTCCGCCTGACCACCCCCTGCGGGAGCCCCGCAGCCCCTGGTAGCCCCAGCCCTTGGTGGATGGAGGCTGATGAGTCCCAAGAGCTCGCAAAGAAGCTGCCTTACCATGGCTGCGCTAGGCACGGAAAGAGGCCCACCTACTTCCGGAGCGCCGAGAAAAGAGGTTGCACGGCTGCGCGCGCCGGGGCTTCGGACGCTCCGCCCAGCTCCGCCTAGCTCCGCCTTTTCGCGGCGCGCGGGGACGCTATCTTGCCACCTGCTGGTGGGAGGTCAGAGGTCCGGGGCTTGGGAACAGCTGCCGAAAAAGGGGTGTCTCCCAAGGGCGAGTTCCTCCCTCCCTTTCCGCCCTCCCCCGTCCAGTGTTTCCCGAGCGCCTCTGGGGCGCCTGATTCTGTGTGAGGTGCTGGACAAACAAAGATGAGCTAGACAAGCTCCCTGTCTTTAAGGAGAGGGCAAAGTGAGGCTACTTAAGGTCCACATATACATGATCATATAATCAATAGAATACATTGACATGAATAAGGTCCTACTGTATAGCACAGGGAACTAAGTTCAATATCTTGTAACAAACTGTAACGGAAAAGAATCTGAAAAGGAATATATATATATATATATACACACATATACATATATGTGTATGTATACATATATCTGAATCACTTTGCTGTACTCCAGAAACTAACACAATTTTGTAAATCTACTATGCTTCAAATAAATAAATAAAATTTAAAAAAGAATACATTGAAATGAATATCTAATACTATTTCTTAAACATATATCTTGTCTGCTTCTTCTTCCAAGTTCCTTCAAGCCAGTCAACCTGCCCATACTGTAAATTGGGAAGAATCAATATTTTTTTCTCTCCCTTCTCTGCAGATTACCGAGGGGGTGGAGTGTAAGGGGTGGGAGGGTAGGATCTCTGCTTGAACTCTGCCCCTCGATTTCTGTACAACGCATTTAGCACTTACCATAAAGTCTCAGGGACGAGAGGGAACATTAGAGACCATCCAGTTATCTAACTAAAACTTAGATCCGATCCTGTGATTTCCCTACTTTGAAACTGCCCTTGGGCCTCCTGCCTAGCCCCTCAGGTCCCTCTGCCCGTCACCTCCTGTCTCCTGCACCCAGACACCCATTGCTCCCTTACCCTATCCCAAACCTCAAAGCTTAAGCCACTCCAAGGTATTACTGCTCTGACAAAGCCGCCTCTTTCAAGCCTCCTGCCTGTGGACCCGATGATCCCTCAGCTTGGAACTGCCATGAATAGCCCAACCCCCTTCCTGGGCACCTAATCCCACTTGTCAGCCTTGGAGATGCATACAGCTCAGGTCCCTCTGGCTCTGTGAGCCCCGGTCCCCTCAGGCAGGGTGAATCCCACATTCTTCTGTCCCAGAGCCCTCAGTTCAAACTCCTCGTCTGTCCTCCACTAGACTGTGAGTATCTCCATGAAAGAGCCTGCCTAATTCACCTTTGCCACCTAACAGAGAGCTTAGCGCTATGTCCAGCACTTGGTAAATACTTGTTGAATGAACAAACTGAGTCAACATCCCACTCATTGTGCCAAGTCTCACTGTACTATCCCTGAGAGCATCCAGCCTCTGCCTGACCTCCTCCCACCATGAGTCAAGCTCCTAACCGAGGAGGTTCCATTTTACATGTCTCTGTCTCTGCCCTCCACTTCATCCCCCAGCAGTCTGCAGAGGAGCAAGAGAGAAAAAAATGGTTGGCTCTTTTCAATCAGGCAGTATTCACTAGGAGGGCAGGGACTCCTCTTTGTCTAAAACTAGATCCATAGTAAAGCATGCTATAGATGATTATTAGCAAGAAGGGGCAATTGATTGGAGGTGGGGATTAGAGAGAGAGAAGATGATGAGACAATAGAAGGTGCATTTTGAGGTATTCAGTCTGAGGGCATTGGGAAGATGGTGGTGCAGCCAACAGATATGATGGGGGTTCACTTGGGAGTGAGGAAAGACCATGGGACTTCCAGCTTGAGAGGATAGGAAAAATGTCTGGTTAGAGCTGAAGATCTTACTTAAGATCACGCAGTTAGCTGGGAGTGGGGGATGGGGTAGGGAGGCTGGTCTCTTGCCTCCCAGGTCAGTGGTTGGTTTGTTTTTGTACCACAGCTTGTCAAAGGACTTGACGGAATCAAAGCATTTTCAGTATATTTTTTTCTCTGTCAATTTGTATTTATGGACAAATGACATTCTAACAACAATAAAGGGAATTGGGAAAGAGCTAAGAAAATCACAAAACAGTACATCCCCAAACACCCTAAACACATCATCTGTATTCATTTGTTCCTGTTCCTGTTCTCATTCTGATCAGTTTGTGTGCATGCATACTTTTACATAATTTTAGGCCTAGCGTACAGACTATTTTGTATTCTGCTTTTATTATATTATAAAAACTTTCTGGTTGCTACATAATCTTCATAATGAGTATTTTAACAGCTGCATCATATTCCATTAAATGGATATCCCATAATTAATAAAAGTTCTTTATTGTTGAACATTTAGTTTTTTGTACCTTTTCTTTATTATGAATGTTGCTACAGAGAACAGTTTCCTTTATATGGCTTTTTCCTTCAGTGGAATGATTACCTTAGAATAAAACCATTCCTTCACCCAACATTTATTGAGTGCCTACTCTGTGTCAAGCTCTGTATTATGAGCCAGGGAAATAGAGATAATTAAGATCTAGTTCCTGCTATCAAGGAATTCACATTACAATGGGAGAGGCAGGCTGGGAGGAGGGGACGGAAAGCCAGGAGAAGATCTTCAGAGGAAAGATGGTGGCGAGGCAGTTTGGAACACGAAGGGCTGTTAAAGCTTAAGAATTTGGACTTTAACCTGTAGGTAGACAATGGGGAGCCGCTGAAAGATTTTAAAGAGGACGGGATCAGCTTTGTGTTTTAGAAAGATAACTCTGACTGCTCCTTGTAGAATGGTTTGAAGGAAGTGTGAGTGGCTTGGAGGAGATGGGCCAGGGCTGTTTCAACAACACAAGCAAGAAACAGAAGGGTGGGACCCAGGTCTGTGATTGTGGGGAGGAGGAGGGGGGGGGGAAATTCAAAAGACATTGCAGATGGAGTATTGGCAGGATCTGACTGGGAAATGACATTTGTGCAGGGGTGAGGGACAAGGAGGTAATTAGGATGATTCCCAGGTTTCTGGCTTGGTGACTCAGTGGTACATTCACTGGGAACTACTGAGGGGGAGGGGGCACCAGCTGGAGATGTTTTATAGACACAAGTCTGAGCTCAGGTATGTGGTCTGGGCTGGAGACTCCCGTTTGGGAGAACTGGTACATCTGTGCTTAGTCCATGGGAGTGGTTGGCAGTAGCTGTTGGAAAGGCAGCACTGTGTTAAGAGTCTGAACACTTTGATAGTGGTGTATGTGTATTGCCAAAAACCTTCCTCAGAGCATCCTTGCAGTTTTACTATACTCGTGTCAGCCTGGTAATCACTTATTTTTAACTTTTACTAATGTAATTATTTTAATTTGCACTTCAAAAAATCACTAGTGAGGTTAAACATTTTGCCATACACTTCTTTACTCGTTCCATTACCCCTTGTGTGAAGTATCTCTGCCCATTAATCTTTGGGGGACGTGTTTTTTAAAAAATATTTATGTATTTATTTGGCTGCACTGTGTCTTAGTTGCGTCATGCGGGATCTTTAGATGTGGCATGTGGGATGGAACCCAGGCCCCCTGCATTGGAAGCTTGGAGTCTTAACCACTGGACCACCAGGGAAGTCCCTGAGGGATGTGTTTTTCTGATCAATTTGCATGAGTGCTTTATAGAGCACAGAAATTCATCTTTTGTCATATTTGAGGCAGATATTTTTACCAATTAGTTACTTTCCTTTTGGTTATATTTTTCTATGTACAAAGTTTCAAAATTTTATATAGCCAGATCTGTTGATCTTTTCTCTTGTAATTTCTTCTCGTCATTTCAAAGCTTAGAAGGTTACCCTCAGTTCAAAGATCTGCTAAATACTCAATTCTATTTAATAACATGTATTTAATTCTTTATCAACTTGGGGTTGATAAAGATAAATAGAATAAAAGATAAACTGAAAAAAATCTAGTTTTTCCCCAAATGCCGAATCAATTTTCTCACTGTAATCTATTGAATAATCTTTGTTTTCTCTGTTGTTTTGTAAGAACTGCTTTAGCATTTCATAAATGAAATCATGTAGTGCATGGTGAGTAGGGAACTGAGATGTACATCCCCAGCATCCTGTCCCAGATTGCCAGAGGGATGTTATGTGTATGAGTGGTTCACGTTCATAAGTCACACCAAGAGTGGAGCGGTCCAAGCCCTTCACTCTCCATCTTAAAGAGTAACGTTTCATGCCTCAGATTCCCTGATCAACTTACTGTCAGCAATCGATGAACCAGCACAGACTTCTCCTCACTTTCTCACATTGCTGGGAGACAGTGAGGCAGAATGGAAAGAGCACAGTTTAAATCTATCTCTGTGTGCCCTTGAGCAAATGGCTTAATCTCTCTGAACCACAGATGCCTTATCTGGAAAATAGGGATAACCATACTTACTTCTCAGTTTGTTGTAAGAATCAGAGATGATGTATCAAATGCATAGAACATAGTGACTCAGTCAATGAATTAGTGCTCCAATTCCCTCCTGACCACTTCTGGCTACTTCCTTCTGAAACTTATTTTTTTTCAACAGCTTTATTGAGGAATAATTGACATACAATAAATGGCACATATTTAAAGTATACAGTTTGACAAATTTTGATGTGCGTATACACCCAATGCAACCATCATCACAACTAAGATAGTGAAATTCCATCAGCCCCAAGTTTCCTCACGTCTCATTGTAACCCCTCACTCCAGCTCCTCCCCCTGCACTCCCAGGCAACTGCTGATCTGCTTTCTGTCACTATTGATTAATTTGCATTTTCTAGAATTTTGCATAAATGGAAATCTTCTGGTCTGTACTCTACTTTTTTTGTCTAGCATCTTTTTTATTTATTATTATTTATTATTTTTATTTTTTTGCTGTACGCGGGCCTCTCACTGTTGTGGCCTCTCCTGCTACGGAGCACAGGCTCTGGATGCGCAGGTTCAGCGGCCATGGCTCACGGGCCCAGCCGCTCCGCGGCATGTGGGATCCTCCCAGACCGGGGCACGAATCCGTGTCCCCTGCATCGGCAGGCGGACTCTCAACCACTGTGCCACCAGGGAAGCCCTGTCTAGCATCTTTCACTCAGCATAATTATTTTGAAATTCATCCATGTTGTTGCATGCATCAATAGTTTATTCTTTTTATTGCTGAATAGTACCTCATTGTATATGTCATATAGTACATTTATGTATATATACATATACACACGGATATATGTGTGTATACCACAATTAATTTATCCATTCACCTTTGGATAGACATTTGGGTTGTTCCCAGTTTGGGGCAATTACAGATAAAGCTGCTATGAACATTTCTATACAAGTCTTTTTATGAACAAATGTTTTTATTTCTCTTGGTGAATACCTACAGGTGGAATGGCTAGGTCATATGGTAGATGTATGTTTAACTTTTTGAAAAAATTGCCAAACTGTTTTCCAAAGAGGTTTATTATTTTACATTCCCATTAACAGTGTTTCAGTTACTCCATATCCTCACCAACATATGTTAAGATCAGTCTTTAATTTATTTTTTTTATTGGGGTAAACTATACATAAGATTTACCACCTTGACCATTTTAAAATGTACTTTTAGGGGACTTCCCTGGTGGTCTAGTTGTTAAGACTCCATGCTTCTACTGCAGGGGGCATGGGTTTGATCTCTGGTCAGGGAACTAAGATCCCGCATGCTGCTCAGCGCGCGGTGAAAACATAAAAACAAACAAACAAAAATAAAATGTACATTTAAGTGGTATTAAATACATTCACATCGAAAAGATACATGCACCCCAATGTTCACAGCTGCACTATTTACAATAGCCAAGACATGGAAGCAACCTAAATGTCCATCAACAGATGAATGGATAAAGAAGATGTGGTACATATAGACAATGTAATATTACTCACCTATAAAAAAAAGTATGAAATAATAGCATTTGCAGCAACATGGATGGACCTAGATAGAGATTATCATACTAAGTGCAGTAAGTCAGACAGAGAAAGTCAACTATCATATCATATCACTTATATGTGGAATCTAAAATATGATACAAATGAACTTATTTCTGAAACAGAAACAGACTCAGAGACATTAAAAAGAAACTTATGGTTACCAAAGGGGAAAAGTGGGAGGAGGGATAAATTAGGAGTTTGGGATTAGCAGATACAAACTACTATATATAAAATAGATAAACAACAAGGTCCTATTGTATAGCACAGGGAAATATATTCAAAATCTTGTAATAACCTATAATGGAAAAGAATATGAAAAGGAATATATATATATATATATATAACTGAATCACTTTACTGTACACCAGAAACTAACACAACATTGTAAATCAACTATACTTGAATAGGTTTTTTAAAAAAATACATTCACCATGTTGTGAAATCATCACCATTATTCATTTTCAGAACCTTTTCATCTTTCCAAACAGAAACTCTGTACCCCTTAAGCAGTAGTTCCCCTTTCCCCCCTTCTCCTAAACTCCTTGTAACCTCTATTCTACTTTTTCTATGTGAATCTGCCTATTCTAAGTATCTTATATAAGTGGAATCATAAAATATTTGTCCTTTTGTATCTGGCTTATTTCACTTAGCATAAAGTTTTCAAGGTTCGAGACGTAGAGCTGAGCGACTGAGGCCGCTAACAAGATGCCGGTGGCCGTGGGCCCCTATGGACAGTCACAGCCAAGCTGCTTCGACCGCGTGAAGATGGGCTTTGTGATGGGTTGCGCCATGGGCATGGCAGCCGGGGCGCTCTTCGGCACCTTTTCCTGTCTCAGGATCAGAATGCGGGGTTGGGAGCTGATGGGCGGCATCGGGAAAACCATGATGCAGAGTGGTGGCACCTTTGGCACATTCATGGCCATTGGGATGGGCATCCGGTGCTAATCAGGGCAGTGGTTGCCCACAACATCCACCCCCTCCCATCATTCCCAGCCCATGTACTATAATAAAACAAGTCTGAGTATTCTGAAAAAAAAAAAAAAGTTTTCAAGGTTCATCCGTATTGTAGCATGTTTCAGAATTTCACTGCTTTTTTTTTTTACATCTTTATTGGAGTATAATTGCTTCACAATGGTGCGTTAGTTTCTGCTTTATAACAAAGTGAATCAGTTATACATATACACATGTTCCCATATCTCTTCCCTCTTGCGTCTCCCTCCCTCCCACCCTCCCTATCCCACATTCACTGCTTTTTAAGTCTGAATAATATTCCATTGCTTGTATACACTGCAGTTTGTGCATTCTCTGTTGATGGACACGGATTGTTTCCACCGTTTGGATATTATGAATACTGCTGCAATAAACATTGGTGTACAAGTATCTGAGTTGCTTCTCTCATTTCTTTTGGGTCTATACCTAGAAGCAGAATTGCTGGATCATATGGTAATTCTATGTTTAAGTTTTTGAGGAACTGCCAAATTGTTTTCCATAATGGCATTTACACTCCCATCAGCAATGCACAAGAGTCCCAGATTTCTCCACGTCTTCACCAACACTTGTTATTTTCCATTAAAAAAAATAATAGCCACCCTAATGGATGAGAAATTATACCTCATTGTGATTTTGATTTGCATTTCCTTAATGATTAGTGATGTTGAGCATCTTTTCATGTGCTTATTAGCCATTTGTATATCTTCTTGGAGAAATATCTAATTCAAGCCCATTGCCTATTTCTGAATTGGGTTGTCTGTTTTTTAAAATTGTTGAGTTGTAGGAGTTCTTTAAATATTCTGGATACTAATTCCTTATCAGATATATGATTTGCAAATATTTTCTCCCATTCTGTGGGTTGTTTTTCACTGCCTGGAGTTCTTTGATCCACAAATGTTTTTATTTACTTTTTATTTTTATTTTTATTTTTTTTGCGGTACGCGGACCTCTCACTGTTGTGGCCTCTCCCGTTGCGGAGCACAGGCTCCGGACGCGCAGGCTCAACGGCCATGGCTCACGGGCCCAGCCGCTCCGCAGCAATGTGGGATCCTCCCGGACCGGGGCACGAACCCGCATCCTCTGCATCGGCAGGCGGACTCTCAACCACTGCGCCACCAGGGAAGCCCTGTGTTAACTTTTTAATATGAAACAAGATATGGATAGAGGTTCATTTTATTCTTATGGATATCCAATTGTTCCAGAACTATTTGTTGAAAAGATAATTCCCTTTGGTTACTTTTGGTTACTTCTTCATTAAACTTTAAAACAGTTCTTTCTTTTTTTTTAACATCTTTATTGGAGTATAATTGCTTTACAATGGTGTGTTAGTTTCTGCCCTATAACAAAGTGAATCAGTTATGCATATACATATGTCTGCATATCTCTTCCCTCTTGCGTCTCTCTCCCTCCCATCCTCTCTATCCCACCCCTCCAGGTGGTCACAAACCACCGAGTTGATCTCCCTGTGCTATGCGGCTGCTTCCCACCAGCTATCCACCTTACGTAAAACAGTTCTTTTTAATCACATAAGTCACAGATGAATATATTCTCCTTGTAAAATATAAAATCATTTTTGACCACTTTTATATCCAATCAGGCTCCCCCCAACACTCCCCACCAGGTAACAGCTCTAATGACATCAATTTGAAGTGTATCCTTCCAGGTCTTTTTCTATGTATGGAGATAAATTTCTGTATATGTATATGTGTATATATATATGCAGTATTGTATGTTTAGATAGGATCATCCTATATGTATCATTCTGAATTTAGCTTTTTGGTACATAAAAACACTTGTCACAGATCTTTCCATGTTAGAACATAGTGATTTACTTCATTTTTTTAGCTGTTTCATAGGATTCCATAGTACCACTATACCTTCCTTTGTTTCACCATTGCCTTATTGATGAATATTTAGGTAGTTTTCATTTTTTTCTACTGCTACAAACAATGCTGTAGATGAGCATCCCTGAACCCGCTTTTGGCGCACATGTGTGTTTCCCTAGGTAGATATCGAGAAGGGGAATTTATGCAACAAATGCATATATAACACTTACTGTATGCTAAGTTCTCTTCTAAATGCTTTACATATATGGATTCAGTTAATCCTCACAACAAACCAATGTTTTTATCCTCGTTTTACAGATTAGGAAACCAAGGCACAGAGAGGTTAAACAATTTACCAAAGGTCACACAGCTGGTCAATAGCAGGGCCAGGATTTGAACTCAGATAGTTTGGTTCCAGAGTTCAGTTTGCTGGGTCATAGGGCATGGGTATTTTTAAAGACCTGCCAAATTGGCCTCCAAAGAGGCTGTATGAATTGCACGCCCATCAGCAGTGTATGAGAGTATTCATTTCCCTTCACCCTCACTAACATGTAAAACTTTAAAAATAGCATTTTTACTGATTATTAATAACAGTGTGTAACAACTAATATTTATTGAATATTTAATATGTTCTAGCATTCTGCTAAGCACTCCATATGCTTTCTCTTCACCTCACTTTGCTTTAGTTTTCCTGATAGTATCCTCTCTGCTGATATGTATTAATTAGTATGTTTGTTTATTGCCTTTCTCTCCCCACTAGTGTCACCTCCATGAGGGCAAAGATTTTTGTCTGTCTTGTTCATTGCTTTCCTCAACACCTGGAACTAAGTATTTGTTGACTGACTGAATAAATGAATGAAAACAATTTTATGGGGACTTCCCTGGCAGTCCAGTGGTTAACCCTCTACGTTTCCATTGCAGGGGGCCTGGGTTCATCCTTGGTCAGGGAACCAAGATCCTGCATGCAGTGCTGCACGGCCAAAAAAAATAGTTTATATATGATTTTTTTGTGTGTATTTAACAAAACAGCTACTAATTTTTTTAGGAAATAAATACTTATTAAGTGTTTGGGCCTAACAACAACAACAACAAAACCCAAACCATTTTATGAACGTGGAAATCAAGACTCAAAGAGATTAAGTAACTCACCCAAACTTCCACTAGCTCACGGTGGAGCTGGATTTAGAAGCCAGTCTAATTCCAGTGTTTGTCTGTGCTCTTGTTTAGCCTCCCGGAATCTGTTTTCCATTTCCATTTCTATAATTATGTTATTTCATGGATGTTATATACATGGAATCATGCAGTATGTATCCTTTAGATATTGGCTGTATTTCCTTCAGCATAATTTCCTTGATGTTCATCCAAGTTGTTCATTCCCTTTTATTGCTGAATAGTATTCCATGGTATGGATGTACCACTGTTTGTTTAACCCAGGGAAGCATATCTGAGTGGTTTCCAGTTTGGGGCTTTTAGGAATAAAGCTGCTACAAACATTTGTGTACAGGTTTTTGTGTGGACATAAGTTTTCATATCTCTGAGACAAATGTCCAAGACTGCAAGTGCTGGGTTGTATGGTAAGGGCATGTTTACTTTGATTAAAACTGCCATATTCGGGACTTCACTGTTGGCGCAGTGGTTAAGAATCCACCGGCCAATGCAGGGGACACAAGTTCGAGCCCTGGTCCGGTAACTAAGCCCGTGCACCACAACTACTGAGCCTGTGCTCTAGAGTCTGCAAGCCACAACTACTGAGCCCATGTGCCACAACTACTGAAGCCTGGGTGCCTAGAGCCTGTGCTCCTCAACAAGAAAAGCCACCACAATGAGAAGCCCGTGCACTGCAGCGAAGACTAGCCCCCGCTCACTGCAACTAGAGGAAGCCCATGCACAGCAACGAAGACCCAACGCAGCCAAAAATAAATTAATTAATTAAAAAAACCCCCAAACCTGCCATATTCTATGTCATAGTGGTTGTACCAGTTAACATTCCCACCAACAATGTGTGAGTGATCCAGTTTCTCTGCATCCTTTTCAGCATCTGGGGTTGTCACTAATTTTTATTTTTTATTTTATTTTTTAAATAAATTTATTTATTTTACTTTTGGCTGTGTTGGGTCTTCGTTGCTGTGTGCGGGCTTTCTCTAGTTGTGGTGAGTGGGGGCTACTCTTCATTGTGGTGCACGGGCTTCTCACTGCCGTGGCTTCTCTTGTTGCAGAGCACCAGCTCTAGGTGCATGGCCTTCAGTAGTTGTGGCGCACGGGCTTAGCTGCTCCGTGGCATGTGGGGTCTTCCCGGACCAGGGCTCGAACCCGTGTCCCCTGCATTGGCAGGTGGACTCTTAACCACTGCGCCACCAGGGATGCCCACTAATTTTTATTTTAACCATTCTGACAGGTGAGTAGTAATATCTCATTGTAGTTTTTTTTAAAACATCTTAATTGGAGTATAATTGCTTTATAATGGTGTGTTAGTTTCTGCTGTATAACAAAGTGAGTCAGTTATACGTATACATATATCCCCATATCCCCTCCCTCTTGTGTCTCCCTCCCATCCACCCTATCCCACCCCTCTAGGTGGTCACAAAGCACCAAGCTGATCTCCCTGTGCTATGCGGCTGCTTCCCACTGGCTATCTATTTTACATTTGGTAGTGTATATATAAGTTTATGCCACTCTTTCACTTCGTCCCAGTTTACCCTTCCCCCTCCCCGTACCCTCAAGTCCATTCTCTACGTCTGCGTCTTTATTCCTGTCCTGCTCCTAGGTTCGTGAGAACCATTATTTTTCTTTTTTAGATTCCACATATGTGTGTTAGCATACGGTATTTATTTTTCTCTTTCTGACTTACTTCACTCTGTATGACAGACTCTAGGTCCACCCACCTCACTACAAATAACTCAATTTCGTCTCTTTTTATGGCTGAGTAATATTCCATTGTATATACGTGCCACATCTTCTTTATCCATTCATCTGTCGATGGACACTTAGGTTGCTTCCATGTCCTGGCTATTGTAAATAGTGCTGCAGTGAATATTGTGGTACATGTCTTTTTATGAATTACAGTTTTTTCAGGGTATATGCCCAGTAGTGGGATTGCTGGGTCATATGGTAGTTCTATTTTTAGTTTTTTAAGGAAACTCCATACTGTTCTCCATAGTGGCTGTATCAATTTACATTCCCATCAACAGTGCAAGAGGGTTCCATTTTGTCCACACCCTCTCCAGCATTTATTGTTTGTAGATTTTTTGATGATGGCCATTCTGACCAGTGTGAGATGATACCTCATTGTAGTTTTGATTTGCATTTCTCTAATGATTTGTGATGTTGAGCATCCTTGTTTGTTTTGTTAGTTTTTGTTTTGTTGTTTTTGTTGGCAATCTGTATATCTTCTTTGGAGAAATGTCTGTTTAGGTCTTCTGCCCATTTTTGGATTGGGTTGTTTGGTTTTTTCATATTGAGCTGCATGAGCTGCTTGTATATTTTGGAGATTAATCCTTTGTCCATTGATTCGTTTGCCAATATCTTCTCCCATTCTGAGGGTCGTCTTTTCGTCTTGTTTATGGTTTCCTTTGCTGTGCAAAAGTTTTATGTTTCATTAGGTCCCACTTGTTTATTTTTGTTTTTATTTCCCTTATTCTAGGAGGTGGGTCAGAAAGGATCTTGCTGTGATTTATGACATAGAGTGTTCTGCCTGTGTTTTCCTCTTAGAGTTTTATAGTGTCCGGCCTTACATTTAGGTCTTTAATCCATTTTGAGTTTACTTTTGTGTATGGTGTTAGGGAGTGATCTAATCTCATACTTTTACATGTACCTGTCCAGTTTTCCCAGCAACACTTATTGAAGGGGCTGTCCTTTCTCCACTGTACATTCCTGCCTCCTTTATCAAAGATAAGGTGACCATATGTGCGTGGGTTTACCTCTGGGCTTTCTATCCTGTTCCATTGATCTATATTTCTGTAGTTTTAATTTACATTTCCTTAATGGCTGATACTGAACATCTTTTCGTGTGCTTATTTGCCATCTGTATATCCTCTTCAGTGAAATATCTGTGCAAGTCTTTTGCCCATTTTCTAATTGGATTGTTTGTTTTTTTATTGTCAAATTTGGGGGATTCTTTACATATGCTAATTTTGAGGGTGCTTTATGTAGTCTAGGTGCTAGTCATTTGTCAAAAGTGGTTTAGAGGTATATTCTCCCAGTCTATAGCTTGTCTTTTCATCCTCTTCACATAGATTTCACAGAGCAAAAGTTTTTACTTTGGGCAAGATTGAAATTATCAATTTTTCCTTTTATGGATTGTGCTTTTGGTGTCAAGTAAGAATTCTTCACCTAACCTTAAGTTTTGAGGATTATTTTCTATGTTTTTTTTCCTAAAATTGTGCAGTATGTTTTACAATCTAATCAGTTACCAACTTGAGTTAATTTTTGTATATGATATCCAATTGCTCCAGCAGCATTCTTTGAAAAGGCTATCCCTCCTCCTTTCAACTGCTTTTGCACCTTTGTCAAAAATCATTTGGTTATATTTGTGTGAGTCTATTTCTGGGTTCTCTATTCTGTTCTATTGATCTTTCTATGTGTCTCTCTTTCCACCAGTATCACACTGTCTTAATTACTGTAGCTATATAGTAAGTCTTAACATCGATTAAAGTGATTCTTCCCACTTTCTTCTTCTTTAATTATTATTATTGTTGTTATTATTCTTTTGGCCGCACCGCGCGGCTTGTGGGATCCTAGCTCCCCAACCAGGGATCAAACCCGGGCCCTCGGCAGTGAAAGGGCGGAGTCCCAACCACTGGACTGCCGGAAAATTCCCCACTTTATTCTTCTTTAACAAAATTGTTTTAGCCGCTCTAGTTCCTTTGCCTTTCTCTATAAATTTTGGAATAAGTATGAAAAAATACTACAAAAAAAAACTTGCTGAGATTTTGATAGAAATTGCATGAAATTTGTAAACCTATTTAGATCTTCTTTGATTTCTTTCACCAATATATTTTAATTTTCAGCATACAGATCCTGACCAGGTTTCATACATAGTAGATAGTAATTGTAAATGGTACTGTCACGCCCTAAATTTCGGCTTCCATGTGTTCATCACTAATATATAAAAATGCAGTTGCCTTTTTTGTGTTGATCTGGTATCTTTTGAGCTTGCTGAACTCACTTATTAGTTCTAGGAGTGTTTTTGTAGATTGCTTGGGATTCTCTACATAGCCAATCATACCATTAGCAAATAGGGAAATTTTTTCTTTCTTTCTTTCTTCCTTTCTCTTTTCTTTCTTTCCTTCTTTCTATCTGTATGCTTTTTATTTCTTTTTCTTGCTTAACTGCACTTGCCTTACTTCCAGTGTTATGTTGAATAAGAACGATGAATGTATATCCTTGTCTTGTTCCTGATCTTAGAGAGAAATCATTTAGTTTTTCTCCGTTAAGTATAATGCTAGCTGTAGGGTTTTTATGTTTTTTTATGAGATGCTCTTTATGAGGTTGAGAAAATTCTACTCTATTCCTAGTGTACTGAGAGGTAATTTTCTCTTTTTAAATCATGATTTGGTGTTGGATTTTGTCAAATGCTTTTTCTGCATTAACTGATATGGTCATATGTTTTTTCTTCTTTAGTCTGCTGATATGGTAAATTACATTGATTGAATTTTGAATGATGAACCAACCTTGCTTACCTGGAATAAGTCTCACTTGGTCATGGTGTATTATATTTTTTATATATTATTGGATTGGATTTGTTAAATTTTTGTTTAGAAATTTTGCAACTAAGTTCAGGAGAGATATTGGTCTGCAGTTTTCTTCTTGTGTGTGTTGTCCTTGTCTGGTTTTGGGATCATGGTAGTACTTGGGAGGTATTTCCTCCTCTTATTTTCTGGAAGACATTGTATAAAATTGGTGTTAATTCTTCTTTGAATATTTCATAAAGTTGTTCAGTGAAAAAAATCTGGGTCTAGAGATTTCTTTTCCAGGAGCTCTTTAATTAATCAAATGCAATCTCTTTAGTGGTTATAGGACTATTAAGATTATCTATTTCATCTTGGTCAAGTTTTGGTAGCTTTGGGTTTTGAGGAATTAGTCCTTTTCTTCTACATTGAATTCATGAGCATGAAGTTGTTTGTAGTATTCCCTTATTATCCCTTTAATAGCTTCAGAATCAGCAGTGATAGCCCCTGTTTCATTCCTGATATTGGTAATTTATGTTTTCTCTCTTTTTATTTGTGTCAGTCTTGCTAGAGGTTTGTCAATTTTATTGATTTTTTTTCTGAAGAACTAGCTTTTTGTTTCATTGATTTTCTCCATTGTTTTTCCATTTTCAATTTCATTGATTTCTTCTCTTAACTTTATTATTTCCTTCTTTTGCTTGGTTTGGGTTTATTTTGCTCTACTTTTTCTTGGTTCTTGAGGTAAGAATAGACTATTGGTTTGAAACCTTCCCTCTTTTTCTAATGCAAGCATTTAGTGTTATAAATTTCCCTCTTGGCTTTAGCTACACTCCACAAATTTTTATTTTTTATATAAATTTATTTATTTATTTTTTGGCTGTGTTGGGTCTTCGTTGCTGCACGCAGGCTTTCTCTAGTTGCGGCAAGTGGGGGCTACTCTTCGTTGCGGTGCATGGGCTTCTCATTGTGGTGACTTCTCTTGTTGTGGAGCATGGGCTCTAGGCACACGGGCTTCAGTATTGTGGCATGCAGGCTCAGTAGTTGCGGTGCACGGCCTCAGTTGCTCTGTGGCATGTGGGATCTTCCCAGACCAGGGCTTGAACCCGTGTCCCCGGCATTGGCAGGTGGATTCTTAAACGCTACACCACCAGGGAAGTCCCTCCACAAATCTTGATATGTCATATTCTCATTTTCATTCAGCTCAATACGTCTTTTAAAATTTTCTTTTAAAATTTTCCTTTGAGACTTCCTTTTTGACCCATAGATTATTTAGAAGTACGTTGTTTAGTTTCCATGTGTTTGGAGATTTTCTGTTATCTTTGTTATTGATTTCTAGATTGAGTCCACTGTAGCTGGAGAACATACTCTAGTTGCAGATCTGTCTCTTGCATTGCAGAGCTCCCAGTTTTTGCTTCATGTATTTTGAAGCTTTGTTGCCAGTGCATACACATTTAGGATTCCTATGTCTTCTTGGTGGATTGACCCATTTAACATAACGTAGTGTCTCTCTTTGTCCTTAGTAATTTTCTTTGCCCTGAAGTCTACTTTATATGATATTAATATAGCCACTTCTGCTTTTTAAAAAATTAATGTTGGGAATTCCCTGGCAGTCCAGTGGTTAGGACTTCATGTTCTCACTGCTGAGTGTCCGGGTTCAATCCCTGGGTGGGGAGCTAAGATCCCACAAGCCGTGCAGCCAAAAAAAATTAATGTTTGCGTGATATATCTTGTTTTTCATCCTTTTACTTTTTTTTTTTTTTTTTGCAGTACGCGGGCCTCTTACTGTTGTGGCCTCTCCTGTTGTGGAGCACAGGCTCCGGACGTGCAGGCTCAGCGGCCATGGCTCACGGGCCCAGCCGCTCGACGGCATGTGGGATCTTCCCAGACCGGGGCACGAACCCGCGTCCCTTGCATCGCCAGGCGGACTCTCAACCACTGCGCCACCAGGGAAGCCCCATCCTTTTACTTTCAACCTACATATGTTGCTATGTTTCTTCTAGACAGCATATAGTTGGGTTGTGGGATGGTGTGGTTTTCCACTCTACTTTTCTCTTTCTCTTAATTGGTATATTTAGTCTACTTACATTTAAGTGATTATTGGTATGTCAGGGCTTAAGTCAGACATTTTGTTTTCCGTGTCTCATTCTTTTGTTTATTCAAGTAATTTATTTATTAAATTGAAGTGTAGTTGACTTACAATATCTTTTGTTTATTTTTGCTTGCATTCCTGTGAGTTACTTGAACATAGTTTAGAGTTCTATTTGGATTTACTTATAATGATTCTGAATCTGTATAGTGCTTTGTTTAGTTTTCTTAGTACTTGCTCTAGGTGGTATCATAAACACACATAACTTATCATAGCTTACTGCTGTTTTAGTGGGTTCAGATTGACTAAGTTCTATTGATCGTCTTCAAGGTCACTGATTCTACCATCTGTCATTTCCACTCCATTACTGAGTCTATCCAGTGAGTTTTATGATGGCTGCCTTAAAATCCTTGTCAGGTAATGCCAACATCTGATTCATCTTGGTATTGGTGTCAGTTGATTGTCTTTTCTCATTCGAATTGTGGTTTTCCTGTCTTTTGCTATGATGAGTGACTTTCTATTGTATCCTGAACATTTTGGTTATGTTAGGAGACTCTTGATCCCATTTCAATCTTCTATTTTAGTAGGCAGTTACCTGTTTAGGTTTAGTATGTATGTTTTAGTCTACTTCTGTGGGTTGTAGTTCAAGTGACAGTTTAGTTTTCCAAGCCCTTGCAATGCTATTTTTGTCTGCTTCATTCTTCTGTTGTCTGTGGGGCTCCTGCTCCATCCTTGCTGGTGCTATCTGCAGTGGCAGAAGGCACTTCCCTGAGCTGCTTGTTTTTGCTGGGTGATCTTCTGAGGGAAGAGGAAGTTGCTGAAGCCACTGTACCTGCGTCTCCTTATGCCACTGATTCAGTGGAGGGTAGGAAGATACAGGGCTACTGCTACCACTGCACGCAAATCAGGCTTCCTGCTGGTTTCCCAGTTCTGGAGTGGGGACTGAGACAGTCCAAAGCTTTGCTGCTGCAAGCAGATCAGACCACCACCTGGAGCTCTGGTTGTGGAGCAGAGCTTAGGTCCCCCAACTAGGTCTCTGTTGGGCTTCTCCTTTCCCAATTCCTGTGTGTGTGTGTGTGTGTGTGTGTGTGTGTGTGTGTGCGTGCGTGCGTGTGTGTGTTTGTGGGGGGGGGTTGCTGTTGGTGGTTTGCCATTGCAGGCCTCTTTGGCACCCAGTATGTGGAAGATTAAAAAAACAACTGAGGAAACTCACCATGTTGTCATTCCTCAAGTCCTGAAGTTTCTAGCCTGCTTTCCTGCTTTCAGAGCCTTTTCGTCATTGTCTGTTGAATAATTTCTAGCATGTACAGTTCTATTTGAAGAAGAGGAACAGAGAAAAGTGAGTCTACATCATCTTGCTCTGGAACCAGAAGTCCCCTAGTGTAGTTTTAAAATACATTTCTTTTAGTATGAGTGAATTTGAGCATCTTTTGATAAGTTTTAAAGTCATTTAAATTTCTTTTTCTGTATTTCACTTTGCTATTATTTGCTATTATTTGCTCATTTTTATATTGGGTTGAAGGTCTTTGACGTCTTGCTTTGTAAGAGTTGTTTTCATATTCATTATGAGTTGCATATATTTTCTCAAGCCTGTCACTTACCTTTTGATTTTAACTTTTTTTTGTTTCTTTTTTTTTGCCATAAACTTTTTTTTTCGATGTAGGGTTTTGTGTCATTCTTGGAAAGGTCTCCTCATTATCAAGATTTTCTTTTTAAATCCCCTCATATTTTCTTCTAGTACTTTTATGGTTTCATTTTTTAAAAAATATATATTTATTTATTTGGCCATGCCGGGTCTTAGTTGCAGCACGCGGGATCTTCATTGCCGTGTGTGGGGTCTTCCTTGTGGCATGCAAGATCATTATTTTAGTTGCGGCATGAAGGATCTTTTAGTTGCGGCAACTGGAATCTTTAGTTGTGGCATGCATTATCTTTAGTGGCTGGCATGTAAACCCTTAGCTGTGGCATGTGAGATCTAGTTCCCTGACCAGGGATCGAGCCCGGGCCCCCTGCATTGGGAGCGTGGAGTCTTAGCCACTGGACCACCAGGGAAGTCCCTCATTTTTTATTTTTAAATCTTTGGTCCATCTGGAAATAATTTTGGTGTCCAGTATGAGCTAGTGCATCCAGTCATCCCAAAGCATTTATTGAATAGTTCCTCATTTCCTCTCTACTTTGAAATGCTAACTTAAAAATTGTGGTAAAAAAACACATAAAGGATTGACCATCTTAACCTTTTGTTTTTTTTTTGGCTGCACTGCGCAGCTTGCAGGATCTTAGTTCCCCGACTGGGGATCAAACCTGGGCCCACAGCAATGAAAATGCCAAGTCTTAACCACTGGACCGCCAGGGAATTCCCATCTTAACCACTTTTAAGTGTGTAGTTCAGTAGTGTTATCACATTGTTGTGCAACAGAGTTCTAGAACTTTTTTATCTTACAAAAGTGAACCTCTAGGGACTTCCCTGATGGTGCAGTGGTTAAGAATCCACCTGCCAATGCAGGGGACACAGGTTTGAGCCCTGGCCCCGGAAGGTCCCACATGGCACGGAGCAACTGAGCCCGTGCGCCACAACTACTGGGCCCATACGCCTAGATCCCGTGCTCCGCAACGAGAGAAGCCACTGCAATGAAAAGGCCATGTGCTGCAATGAAGAGTAGCCCCTGCTCGCCACAACTAGAGAAAGCCCTTGCGCAGCAACAAAGACCCAACACAGCCCCCCCACCAAAAAAAATCAAAAGTGAAGCTCTCTAATCATTGAACAACAACTTCCCATTGAAATGCTACTTTTTCATCATAGACTAATTTCCTGTCTTTGTTATTTTTTGCCTGGACCATTGTAACAGCTTTCTAGCATCACCATAATTCCAATCTTTCATGCACACTGTAGCCTGATTCATTTTCCTCATGCAAGCTCTGACCACAACACTCCTTTATTCAAAATCTTCAGAAGCCCTCTTGGATACTGCAATTGAAATTAAGTCCCCCATTTGCAGCAACTTGGATGGATCTAGAGATTATTATACTAAGTGAAGTAAGTCAGACAAGGAAAGACAAATATCGTATGATATCGCTTATATGTAGAATCTAAAAAAATATGATACAAATGAATGTATATACAAAACAGAAACAGACCCACAGACATACAAAACAAACTTAGGGTTAACAAAGGGGAAAGGGGTGGGAGGGATAAATTAGGAGTTTGGGATTAACATATACACAGTACTATGTATAAAATGGGTAACCAACAAGGACCTACTGTATAGCACAGGGAACTATACTCAGTATCTTGTAATAACCTATAGCGGAAAAGAATCTGAAAAAGTTACATATGTAACTGAATCACTTTGCTGTACAACTGAAATTAACACATTGTAAATCAACTATATTTCAATAAAATTTTTTTAAAAAGAAATTAAATTCCCCATTGCACTCTTTCATAGCACCTATACCTTTTGTTCCTGTCACTTCTCAGGATTTATGGTTTTAATGATCTGCATGATTATTTGACTGTTGTTGATCTCCTTGCTAAACTTCAAGCTTCATGAGAGCAAGGGCAATGTGCTCGTCGCCTATGCCCAGATGCTTTGTGCATGCCTGGTATATAGTAGGTGCTCAGTCCATGTTTGTGGAATGATACTCCCCTTGCTTGTGGAATAAAGTAGAAGCAACTGCAAAATCTGATCCTAACTTACCTTCTCTCAGCCTTCTGCCCTTCAAGGAAGTCAAGCTGCTGCACTTTCTGCCCTTCCTTGAAAAAGCCATGGGCTTCCTAACGGTTGGTTCTGGTTTACACCATGTCCTGATTTATCTTTTAGTTTGTGCTCTAGTTGTTCCCTGTGCCTGAAGGCCATGCCCTCCCCTCAGTCCCCTAACACAATTGCTGCCTTATGGAAATACAATGTATCCTTCGAGACCATGGCTGTCTCTGCCACTGGACTGTGAGTTCCTTGAGAGCTGGAACAGGGTCCCCCACATTTGTCCCCAGGGAGCAGCACAGCTCCTGGCCTCTAGGAGGCACTCTTGCTTACACATCCTCACCTGCTCCCAGGCTACAAGCTCCTTGTGGGTAGGCAACGTTCCTTACCTGTCTGTATCTGGGAACCTTGCTTCCTAGCCCCTAGGACCTGGCCCAGGGTGAGGCTTGGAGTTGGCTCAGGAATTTCCTGGAGACCTAATGAACGTGCCTGGTCTTGTTGTGAGAGGCCTGAACATGAAATGGTGGGGCAGGGGCAGAGGCTTCCTTGCCTTCCCCCAACTGTACTCTGTGATGTCCGCCCCCCCCATCATGCCCCTTCTCCACCAATAAACGATTACCACCCTACACGCTCACCCTGCCTCCCCAGATCCCTTAGGACCCCATGTCTTCCTGTTCACAGCCTTAGACAAATCTAACCATACACCTTCAGCAGGATCATTCTAAAAATCAAAGTTGGTTAATTCTTTGCTTTCCTGCAAATTTCCAGAGAGGCTCCACAAGCCACAGGGCTGGTGGTACCAAGGATAAAGGCGCGCTCCCAGCTTGGCCTAGAAGGCCCTTTGAGCCCAGCCTCTTGCAAACTTCTTTCTAGTCCCCTCCTCTCACACCCCGTCCCAGCCCTATGACCCTGCTTGCTAAGTTCCAGTTGTGTAGCTAGTACAGACCCTTTCATGAACATGCACTTACATAACAGCTTTACCCCTCACTCATTCTTTCTTTGGCTGACTCTGGTCTTGTTTTTAAACCCAATTGTTTCTGTGGGTGGATAAGTCTTTGTGTAAAGACACAGAGCAAGGCCAGCGAGGATGCACCACAAACAGATAAACAGTTGCTACCTCAGTGGAGGGCAAGAGGCGATCAGGATTGAGGGAGAGAGCTGGTCAAAGGGTATTTTCGCTTTATCTGTAGAGTTTCTACTTTTCACAAAGAGATTGGATCATGTATTTATTACTTGTGAGATATCAAAACAAACAAATGAACCAGTTCAATACCAGTAAGCTTTCCCCAGACTTCCCAGGCAGATGGAGCTGTTTCCTTTTCTGGGATCGAATAGGACCTTCCGCCTGTGTTATAGGAAATACTGTTTTATTGTAATTTGTTGATGCCTTCCTCCTTCTAGATGGGGGACTCCCTCAATGGTACAAACCTTAATTTATGCTCCTGATACTTAGCAGAGTGCCTGGCCCAGAGCAGATGCTCAGGGAATGCTCAATCCAATGCCTTGCCTCTTTCGGTGGGCTCCTTCGAAAGCATTTTCTAGGGGACAGGCCCCATGCTAGTCCTGAAAAGCTGATTAGTTTTCACAGTGTCCAAGGAAGAATGTCTCTGGGAGTCTGAAATGTGGGTAGAGGAGCCTCTAGGCTCTTCGGTTGTGTCAATATGAGGACAGGGCTGGATTCCACACCAGCCCTATGCCCCCACCTGCCCCCTTCCACCTCAAGGCTGGGATCCAGTTCAATGCTGCCGTCCTGTCACTTGGCATGCTTCTAAAGCTACTGCCTCCTCAGCAGTTAATCTAAGGGCAACAGATATATCCCCAAATGTTGACCTTGTCGAGCCCAGCTCCGATCTATGTCTCTAAAATGGAGGCCAGCTCAGAGAAATGGGCTGTCCCCATACAGTGTGGGCCAGAGTTAGGGGACACATGTCCCAGGCATGGAGGTGGGGCTTGAGCAACTGTCTGAAGGACTTGAAGGCATCTAAAATCTCAGTTTAACGGTCTGTAGCTTTTGCAATTTTCCAGAGAAATCTGAGCTCCCAGGTCATAGGATCCTTCTTGGGTCATACTTATTGCCCAAGGGCAAAAAGGCAAGGAGTGGCCTTACTGCATCATCTGGATTGGTTCTAGAGATGGGGTGGGGGTGCCTTTTAGAGTTGGTGAAGCGTGTGCCACGTGGCTAGGGCAACCCTTTAGACTTGGATGCACAAGTGGCCAGGATGCTATAGAAGGGTCTGGATCAGCCTTTCTTCCAAGAATGCTCCCAACCAGCCCCTGTCATCAACCTCGAATAGGACAGTGTTCCTGGGGTCTTAGGGCAGTGAGGCTAGGTACTTGGACTCCTGGAGATATAATGGCAGTGGTGATGGCAGTGGCAGCAGGAATTCAGTGAGGAGCCTCCCCTCCCCACCCCCCGACCCCACCTCGGTCTTCCCCATTCCTCCCATCCAGCCCAGCTCCCTCCCAGCTATCCACCAGCAACCCCACCATGGGTCTCAGGCAACCACACCATGGGTCTCAGAATTGCTAAAAGAATGTCAGACCATGCCACACGCCATTAGACCTCAATGAAGAGCACCTCCAGTTGGACCATCTCTTGTAAGTAACTTTTATTTTTATTTACAACAGAATTGGTGGCTTTATTCCTCCATCTTTAGGAACAGTTGGCATCAGCAGCCAGATGGAAAGTCTGCAGTGAAGTCAAACTCATTCTGTCCCAGCCACAGCTCCGGAAGCTCATTGGCTCGGTCCAGTCCCAGTTCCACCACCAGTGACATCAGCACCTCCTCATCCACCGGGTCTGAATCGATGATGGCAGAGCTCTGGGCACCAGCAGAAGGAGAGAGTGACCCCGCCCCTCCCGCCTGAGCCCCGAAGCCCCAGTTTGGCAGGGGCCCTGCCTCTCCAGGTTGGCCCGGAGTGGCGGCGGCCATCCCATGATACTGGCTATTAAGTTTCTGCAGCTGCATACTGGCCAGCAGGTGAGGGGCGGGGTTCAGGTTGAAGGGTGGGGGTTTAGTGGGAGGGGCGGCAGTAGGAGAGCTTATTGGAGATGGAGATCCCGAGGAACTAGCAGAAGCCCCATTGGCCTTGGTTCCATTCGAGGTTACCCCGGGGTAGTGCAGGATGGCCACTGCTTTGCGATCTTTCACCGCCAGGTTAGAGTAGGCCAGAGAGCTCATCTCTGGGTTGGCATCCTAGAAGACAGAGAAAGGCAGAGTATGGTACCCCTGCTCCAGGCTTTGTTCCTCACCATTCATCAGGCCCAAAAAGTGCTTCATCAGGGGCTAGTGGTGGGGAAGTAGCAAGAAGGCCCCCTGGAAAGGTAGGCTCCTTTCCTAGCTTGAGTTAGGCTCAAGTATCCTCCTGCCACCTTGGCTCCGAGCACTGTGCTCAGGCCTAAGTCCTCATGCTGGGCACCCGTCATCCTAAATGAGTTCACTGCTTTCGTCTCCGTCCCCCGACTCTGCCTTCAGCTCGCCATTCTACAAATGGGATCTCACTGTCCCTCTTCTCAGCCTCACTTTAATCCATTGAGACAATGGAGCAGTTTTTTTCGAATTCTGCTTCTCTGCTCCATTCTCTGCCATCTTTCAATACCCCTAGTGGGTTCAAAGTGACCATGTTTAAGTAGAAGCTATTTTCATTCTCTCCCAAGAAAGCCCTGCTGTCTCCAGTCTGCTAAAGGACACCAGATACCCCAGCCAGGAGGGCCTACCACATGGCCCCGGCCCTGGCCTGGTTGTCTTTCCGGCTCCAGTGTCTCCGACTGTAAAATGGCAAAAGTTACCTCCTTCATAGGTGAGGTGCCACCCTTGACATCAAGTGCAGGCCTTGACATAGTTGGCATTTCAGAGCCTTGGCAGAAGTTGGATAAATTGGTGGGAGGTGATGCTGCCAGCTGGAGCTGTTGTGCTGTATGTGAGGGAGAAGAGGTAATAAGGGCAAAGGCTTTATTGACCAAGCAGGTACTAGCAAAGCCCAAAGCTGGGCCACTCCACACAGCTACAAGGCAAGGATGGTGACGGGTTAGACCCAAGACCAGAGACCACCTGAGCAGAGGGAGGAGATCCAGTTGGAACTTTTGCCTGAGGCAGGAAAGGTGCTAGATTTGGCCAGGTGCTGCCCAGACAGCCAGCTACCCACATCACCAAGAGGGGACACATATGACCGTTTCCTCATGCCAGTGATGTCAGAGCCCCAAGTGGGGTGCACTCTTCCTGATTCTGAGGACAGCAATGTCCCTGAGTAAGTAGCACACTGTCTCAAAGGGCCACAGGCATTCAGATTGGAGGCATTTAGGTCTCCACCAGAACTGGGAGAAAGTAGGAAGGCGTCAGGGCGAGGAAGACCTAGAAAGCTGGGGGCTGCTACCCAGAGAAGGAATAGGTCCCCAAAGCAAATGTCATGGGGCTCCAAAGTCCTGCCTCAGCCATGGTTTTGTGTGAGAGAAGCTGGGATGATCAGGGTAGTCTGGGGGCTCTGAAGTAGCCAGAGAGCAGCTAGGGATGTCTCAATTTCCTCCACACCACAAGCCCCCTCCAAGACAGACCTGGCAGCAGCACTTGGTTTTCCCAGGACACCTGCTCTGAGCCCAGACACACTCATCTGTAGTGACAGGTGGGCATAATTCTTCCCGGAGGGAAACTGAGGTACAGAGGTTCAACAGCTTTCCCATCAGGTGGCAGTGGCTATGGGAGCAGGAGCCAGCACTCCTGTGCCCACATGCCTCATCTGACCGCTGGCCAAATCATCATACCTAGAATGATTCAAATGGCTCCTGAAGAAATGATCCCCTAGGTCAAATGCCAAAGGGATAAGATAAGGGGATGAAGGGAAAAGAATCTCCCCAAACCAGAAAATAATAATAATAAACAATCTCTGAAGATTCTAGTTATTTTCCCAGAAGCTTTTTTTTAAAGCCCCATATATTCTAGCCTTCATGATGAATTAGAGATGTAGAATGTCATATTTATAAATACCTCCTGGCCCAAAGAATCTTCAGCATCTTCAAAAGTCTCTAATCTTTCCAACAAGGCTGGAATTCTCTGTGACACCTCCCTCCCCCAGTGGTCATTAAGAATCTGCTCAGACCCTTCTAGAAAGTGGGCACTTACTACCCCTCTTTATCATCTCTGCACCGCTTACTTGTAGGGAAGGGAGGCAAGAAAAATAGAAAAAGGAAGGGGGGCAGAAAACACAAGAAAACAATTGGTTGCTGGGTCTGCCACCACTGCTTGATTGGAGCCCTGTTTCTTCTCTGAGGCAACCAGAGAATATTTCAAGCCAGTGATTACAAGACAAGGAATCTAATCCATGTCGTCTTCAAGAGCCCAGCACCTTCAGTATCAAGCAATTTTCATGTCCTAAGAAAAATGTCGGGAGGGGGGTGGCTGTCCATCCTTTCCTGTTCCTATCCAGCCTTTCTTCTTTCTTTATGCTACCAAGTACCCGAATGTGCATAAGAAAAAAACAAACAAACAGCAGCAACAACAAAAAGAAACAGAAAGAGGAGGAAAAAAAGAAAAAGGAAAAAAGAGAGGGAGTGCAAGAGAAAAGTATCTCTGTTCTGATATCAGTTCCTGGGGAAGACCATTTTACCACGTCTCCCCCTTCAGGCTGTGAGCTCCCCTAGGCAGGACCCTGTTTCCATTCAGATCTGTTGCCTCCCATCGCCGCTTCCCCCTCCACCAGCCCCGACCCCCGGCCTGGGTCTGTGCTCCATAGGCGCTCAGTAAGTGTTGTTGTATCCGTCTGAAGAGGCAACCGCATCTCGATCGGAATCCTTGCCCCTGCTTCCCCGATTTCGTCTCCCCTCTGCCACCCAGCCCATTCGAAGGCAAAACGTGGCAGCACAGAAACGTCCCAGCTCTCTCTCCAAGCCTCGAGCCGACCACTGCGAAACAGCTGCGAGAGACGGCTGGGCAACCCAGAGCAACAAGTGCCTCGTCTCCTGCGGGTGCCTCGCGGGCCCGGGCCACCAGTTCCCGGTCCCGCAGCCCGCCCTCCTTCACAGACCGTCCCGTGGGCCGGCAGCCCCCTATCGCCTAGATGAGGGTGGGAAAGGGAGAGGAAGAAGAGACAAGGGAGAGGCAGGTAGGGGGGTCGCGTCTTTGACCTGTTGGGGGACCAAAAGTTAAAATGGCACCAACCGGATGGCTCCATCTCGATTGCTATTTTCTCACTCAGGAGAAATTTAAAAATCCAAACAGTACTGCGGCTTGGCTTGGATGCGCTCTAACCAGACCAGTCAGTTTCGCCACCTGAAAACTAAAGGCCCGTTGTTTGCGGACAGCTCGGCCGCCCTCCTCGCCACATCCCAGGTGGAGCCGCTGGAGCTGGGGGCGGCCGGGAGCATCCCTGCACGGTGGACCGCGAGCACCCAGGCCGCCAGGGCCCCGAGCGTCCGATCCCGCGAGTGCCGTATCAGGAACCGATCGTGGAGACAGGATAGACAGGCGGGGAGGGGCCCGGGGTCTCGGCCTCCCCGGCGAGTTTGGGGCCCCGCGGTGCTACCGCGCGCGGGGGCGCACTCCGGCGCCGGCTGCGGCCACTCCCGCGCCTCACCAACACTTACTGAGCGCCCGCAGAGCACCCGACGCGGCCGCGGGCTGAGCCTACCCCCTAGCCAAGTCGCCTGTGGTCAGTGCTATCACTCCGCTACGAGAAGAGTGAGAGGCTCGGAGAGGTTCGGTAACTTGCCCAAGGTCACAGCGCTAGAAAGTGGCGGAGCCGGGATTCGCAGCCAGGTCTGTCTGCCTCCAAGTCCGGCGCTTGGCGAGGCAGGGACTCCGTGCGCGGCCCGGCCCCGCCGCCGGCGTTTATAGGCAGAGGGGTGTGTGCGTGTGTGTGCGTGGGGGAGGGGGGCGTGAGTGTGGGGGAGAGCAGAGGTCGACCAGGCAGTAGAGGCAAGTTGCCCAAATTCTCTAACTTCCATCCCTCAATTCCGCTGAACTCGGTCCGAAAAGCCCCTCTCGCCTTCAGACCCCGAAGGAAACCTGAGCTTTGTGCAGCCCCAGAGCCGGAGCGTCCACATGCGGTCCGGGCGATTAGCAAAGTCGGTGGAAGCCAAGCTGGAGAAAGCGCGGGCGCGGGGAGAAAAGGTGCTGCTGTCTCCCCAGGAGAAGCGGGCGCTTGGCCCGGCCGGCCGGCAGGCGGGCGCGCTGGCGAGCGAGCCGGTTCGCTGGCTGGCGGGCGGGCGGGCGGCGGCCCCTCCGCCCCCCCAGCAGAGCAGCTTTCAAACAGAAAACAAGTCCCCCAAAGACCCCCGGCCCGCCCGGCCCCCGCCCGCTCCCTGCGCCCGCTCCGCTGGAGTCCCCGGCCCAGCCGCCCAGCCCACCGCCCTACCGGGCGGCCCGGCTTACCTCCGCGAAGCCGCCTGCCCTGGAGAGAGGGAAGCGCGGAGCCTGGTGAGCCGCGGGCGCAGCGGCGGAGCCCCCAGCCCCTGGCACGCACGCCGCCACCGCCGCCGCGAGCCGGTCGCGCTCAGTGCCACCCGACCCCGGGGCGCCTGGGAAAAGCCCGCACCACCGCGCCGCGCCGCCGCCGCACCTCACCGTGCCGCGCCAAGCAGCCCCGGCCCGCGCCCGTGCCCGCCCGCCCGCCCGCAGCTTCGGCGCCTGACTCCGGGGCGGTGGCGGTGGCGGTGGCGGTAGCAGCCACCGCGCTCCCTTCCCGGCGCGGGGGAACCGGGTCTCAAGCCCCCATTGCCGCCCGGAGAGCCCTGACGCACACGCACACGGGAGCAGGCTGGCCTCGGCTAGGAATCCCAGGAAGGACAGACCCTTTTCCCCCTTTTTCTCTCCCCCCTCCCAATTTCCACGTCTTTATAACCGGCTTAGGGCATTATTAGCACATGTCCTGGCTCGTGGGCGAGTTGGTGGCAAAATCTGAACTGGATACTCACCGAGGGCCAGAGCGGGTGCTGCGCCTTCCTCAGCCCTCTTCCTCCTCGCCAGGAACGACCCTTCTCCGGCGGGCTGTGGGCGGGCAGCCGGGCGGAGCGAGCCTCTTCTCGGCAGCTCAGCGGTGCCCCTTCTGCAGCTGTGCCGCTGGGAACATTTTATAGCGGCGGCTGGCGTGTGTGGCCCTTTAAAGGCGCTCGAGCTGGTGCAGTCACCGCGGATCGTGTGAAAGCGAAGGGCCGGCTGGGGAACGGAGTCCGAGCGGCTCCGCGGGTCCGGCGGCGCCGGGGACCGGCCACGGCTCCCGGGGTGCGGCTGGCGGGCCCAGGCCGTGGTCGCCCCGAGCCCCGAGCCCCCGGCCGACGCCTGCGCTTCTAAAGCGGGCGGGGGCCCGGGCCCCGGGCACAGTCTCTCCCCACCGCCCTGCATGGACTTGCCCAATAAATTCCACTTAGTAATTTCGCTGAGGCGAGGGAGAGCTGTTAGTGTCTGTTTTCTGACCTAAATCTAGAGGGTGGTCAGAGCGGGCTTCAGGGAGTTGGGGGGAGAGCTATGGGCTCAGGAAATGACCTGGGGGAGGAGGACGAACAAGGGACGGGGTCCAAGGGGCACGATTTGGGTTTTCTGCAGGGCTTTCTCGGAGTCTGTCTGCTCCCTTTGGGCTGCACCATCTCCCTGGTTGAAGGGCCGAGGCTGGGGGTCCCTTTCCCCTTAAAGTCGCCAGATTCCAGGCAGAGCTTCTTGGAGGGCCTATCCGTCCCGCAGCGGTGGCTTCCTTCGAAGACCTGAGCTGGGATTGGGTTCAAGGGATTCTCTCTTGTGGTTATCCAGGGCTGAAGGAGGCTGGCGGGTTGCGACGTGGAGATAAGTCACGGATCGTGGGGCCAGGTGCAGCTCACGAGGCACAGCCGAAAGGCCAAGAGCAGGCAGCAGGATATGAAGAGCTTGCCCCGGGGCTCGCGGGGACGACTCCTGCGTTCCCAGTATGCCAGGTTATTTTATTATCATTATATAATCATTCCAGGTAATAAGAATAACATTTTGCATTAGGAGCACATCTTTCTCGGGTTAGGATGTTATCTTACAAATCTCCTCGGAAAAGAGGTCCGGGTCTTCTGCTTCATTTCAGTCATGCTCCTCCTGGCCAACAAGCTCCCATCTCGCCTCTTACAGGAAGGCCACCAGGACTACCCTTCTACCAAACTCTCTTTTCTTGGCCCCTTTCAGCAATAACTACTCAGTTTACAGTGTTTATAAAACATGCTCTTTTTTAAAAGTCCTGATGTTAAGAAAAAAGGGGGGAGGGAATGTCATGAAGTCATTTTCACTGTGTATGTGTTCTGTCTTCTTAATTGGATTTGAAGACCTAAAGGTCTTTTCCTTTTCTTCTTTCTTTCCCACTTTTTCTCTTCTTTTCTTTCTTTCTTATTCTTTTTCTTTAGTACCCCAAAGTGCCCTGCATTTGCTCTTTGAACAAAGTTCTGTTTGTCGATGGACTGACCGGCTTACTGACGTAAAGATGAGGAGCAAACAGAGGGACAGATCAAGGCCCTTCCTTGACGCCTGGAGTAAGCTGGGGCCAGTGCTCTGGACGCCAGGTAAACCCATTCCCCAGCCCCCAAAGCTATCTTGCCTGTCTCCCTTCCTTCCCCTCACCCTGCCTCAACACAAACCCCAGTAACAATCACATCCCACACACCATCCTTGCACTTTCTCACTTTGCACAAAGATTGTAGGTCGTGCCCAGTTTCCTTCTGATAAAAGGCGGGATCTAACGGGACCCTAAAACCCTACAAAGTTTGCTTGTGAAATACACCCTCAAGCCATCTTGGTGTTTGCCTGACGTGAGCGACCCCGGGCTTTCGAATTGTGTTTTGCTAATTTGGACCTCCGACCTACCCTCCCCCTCAGCCCCCGCTCGGGAGAGGGTCTGGAAACCGCGACAGCGTCTCTGCGGAAGGCTCCGGATCCGGGAGGTGGCGGATCCGCCCTCCATCTATTGGATGGCTCCCAGGCCAATTGTTAGAAAGAGGCATATGTTCATCTCGGCTTCTGGAGTGTCTCCGGAGCAGTTGCTCAACAGCCAGCCCCCTCCCCCATCCGGACCATTGAAGGGCAGAAAAAGGAGCGCCCTCCGCCACATTTCTCTTTGCCCACATGCCAGAAAGGGTCTCCCCACTGGTAACTTCCTGTCATCTCCACTGTCCACCTCCTTGGGAGCAGGAAAGAGAGGGGCTACGGGCACTCAACTTTGGAGCACAAAAGCCACCCTTTTCCTTTGGGGGGCAGATGGAAGGGGAGGTTAGTCTCAGAGGCAGGGAGAGAGCAAAGGAGACATTTGCATTTCTCTGCAAATATGCCCTGGATCACTGACTTCCCAGTCGGTTCCAGCAGAGCTCAGAGCTCTCCGCTGAACTCTTATCTCTAACTTGGCAACTAGACTGCGAGCTCGCAAACCAAGGAGAGGACAGGGATGATCACCCAGCAAGAACCTTCTGTGCTCCAGCATTGGACCTGGCATGTTCCCAACCATCATCTCACTTAATTCCCACGCCCTGTGAGGTAGGGTTTACCAAAGGTGAAAAGGAGTCCCAGAGATTGTTCAAGTTCACACAGCCAGGAGGTCCGGTGTTTGAATCCAGGTTAGGCTGAGTGTAGAGTCCTCACCCTCACCCCTGCACCTTGCTGCCTGGGAGGGTAAGGGGGCATCTAAACTGTGGTCAAGAGTACAGGTTCAGGGGTCAGTCCTCCTGGGTTTAAATCCCTACTCTGCCATTTACTAGCTCTGTGATCTTAAGCCAAATGGCTTCATTCTTCAGGCCTCAGTTTTCCCATCTGTTAAATGGGGATTATAATGGGAGCAACTCCGTGGGCTTGTTGCAAGGATCAAAGGAAAAGGTTGGGTTGATGCCTGCTGTGTAGTAAGTGGTCCACAAATGCTGTGCCTCTGATTCTTTTCCTTTTGCCTCCTAGTCCTGCCTCAGCTTACACACTTCAGGTTCAATAATACTTGCTGACTGATTAATTAAAAAACCAGGCTGTGAGGGGATGAAGCAGGTCTATAAACTCAGGAAGGGGAGAAAGAGGAAAATGCAGGTTTGTTCTCAAAATCCCACCTTCCAGAACCAAGGGCTGTCTGAGCCTTATGATGGGAGCAAATTACGGAGCAAAAAAAGACCATGACTTTTTACAGGACAGCCCGTATGCATACAGAGTGGTCTCTAGAAACATATACAATAAGTGTGTAAAAAAGTTAAAAAGCACACATTGCCACGTGGCTTGCAGGATCTCAGTTCAAACCCCGACCAGGGATCAAACCCCGGACAACAGCAGTGAAAGGCTGGAGTCCTAACCACTAGGCCACCAGGGATCTCCCATAAAAGCACAGGTCTTTGTTTAAGAATGTTTGGAGCAGAATTGTTTGTAATAGTGAAAAATGGAAAGCAATTTAAATGTCCATGGTGAAGGAGTGGCCCTTGGTACCTTGATACTAAAAAACATTGTTTTTAAATCCTGATTTCAAAAACTCTTTTATTCATGGGAAAATGTTCACAACAAAATATTAACTAAAAAAAAGACACAGGGTACAAAGTTGCATAAATATGATGCCAAGTTGCAAAGGGCACAAAGAGCAGAAAATTAAGTACTCACTGTTTCCAACCATGTATGAATATGGGTAATGAAGCAATGGTCAAGAAAACAACAGTGTCAGGCGGGTGGTAGGATTGTGAGGCATTTTTTTTCTCTTTTCTCTGTTATGCAATATGATTATATTATTCTTATAATTTACTATAAGTTTATAGTTAATGGACTGTGTAAACAGTATGCTTCTACTATTGTTAAAATTATTTGTGCATAGAAAAAATATTGAAAGAATATACACCAAAATAGGGACTTCCCTGGTGGTCCAGTGGTTAAGACTCCGCACTTCCAATGCAGGGGGCACAGGTTTGATCCCTGGTTGGGGAACTAAGATCCCACATGCTGCGGGGTGTGGCCCACCCCCCCAAAAAAGTATCTTAAGGAAAAAAAAAAACCTAGAAAAAAACAAACAGAACACCAAAATGTTAACAGTGATTATAATTGAATGGTGGGATTATGGATGATATTTTTCTTTTCCTTTATTTTTCTGCTATAAGATTATATTATTTTCTTACAATTAAAACAGGTGCATAATTTGAAAAGTGCGTAATCAGTACAATCCCACTGGTGTTAACAGTATGGCTGTAAATTGAAAAAAATTGGAAGGAAATGTATTAAAATATTAACAGTTTTTATATTAAGTGGTAAAGGATTATGATTCTTTAATATGATTTTATTACTTTTATAGTTAAAATAAAATGAATACTTACGAATGGCATATACAGTAGGATCCCACTTTTGTTAAAAATGTATATATATGTGGGTGTGCATAGAATAAATAATAGACGACTCCAAAATGTGGTTGTCTCTGGGTGGTAGGGTTATGGGTGATTTTTGTTTTCTCTCTTTTTAAAAAAAATTTTATTGGAGTATAGTTGATTTACAATGTTGTGTTACTTTCAGCTGTACTGTTTTCTCTTTTATACAGGATTTCTTCATTTTCCAAATTTTTTACAGCTATCATGTATTATCTTTTAGTTATGAAAAATGTAAAAAAGAATTCAATACTGAAGTATTTATGGGAAAAAAGGGCATGTCTGGGATTTGCTTTAAAATATTCCAGTGGGGATGGGAGAAAAGTGGATGGGGATATAGAAAAAAATGCGATGATAATTGTTGAAGAGGGGTACATGGGCCTTCATTATAATGTTTACTTGTGATTATGTTTGAAAAGTTCCATAAATACTTTTTAAAAAGCATTTTCACATCCATTATCTTATAATCTTATGCCAACCCTGTGGGGTTGATTATCTCCATTTTGTAGAAAACCAGAGGTTTTCAAGAGGTGAAGTCACTTGCCCAACCCGTCACACAGTTGGGAAATGAGACAGTAGGCTTGACTTGGGGCTCCTCACTCCAAGCCCAGGGCTCCCCACCACATCCCAGTTGCTGCTTCTTTATAACAATTTAAAAAAATTAACATTTCGTCTGGCGATAAATGTCATAATTGTTCCCTGCACAGAAATTGGAAATAACAGAAAAGCACCAGGAGGAAAACATCATAACCCACCGGCATCATAGAAAGACCCTTTGGTGTCTGGTCATGCAGACTTTATCCCTGCTGTCTCTTACTCCAGAGGTAATGGGTGGGGCAAACATCGTAAATGCAGTAGGAGTGGTGAGTCATTCCTAATGGGCTGGTGAGTGAAGCTGCAGCTGTTTGGGGACCCCATCATGTGTGAGGGGCTCAGGAGATGGTCAGTCCTAGCCACCGCCTCCCATCCTTCCTTCGTGCCCCCTCCAGATACTGCAGTCTGGATCACAGTTCTTTCCTGTATTCTTCCTTCTCCTGTAGGATCTCAAGGACTACAAGTCCATTTGGGAAGTCAGGGTGGCCTCTCTCCCCTTATTTCATCTGGAGACCCTGCCCAGAAGCCCCCTTGGGATCCTGCAAGTCTGCAACCACACCGAGTGCGGTTGTGCCTCCATTTCCCCATCTGGAAGATGCTAGTGAGAATAGCAGACCGGTTAGCCTCTGCCAGGGAGTGATGAGCTAACGTCTGTAGTGCTTTCCAGCCCCTCGGAGCAAGGTGCCGGAGCCTCCCCAGCGCCTCGCCTGCCGCTGCCAGCCTGAGTGAGCGCCTGGGCCTGGCTGCCCCGCGCCGAGGGAGCGGTCGCATTCCTCTGCCCCAGGCCAGCGGGCTTGGACCCGCACTCGCTTCTGCTCCTGTGTTAAAAGAAAAAAAAAGGAGGAGAATTGAAAAGAAGAGAGGATGAAGAAGAAGAGGGGAACAGGGAACAAGATTAGTCCTGGGGAAATGGCCTTGAGAAACAGAAAACAGAAGAGAGCAGGGAGATAACAGGGCATCCTTGGGCACTCCAGTCAGCTTCAGAGATTGTAGCCTTGGTTTCCTGTTTACACAGGGGGGTGGGGAAGTTTGGAAAGGGCCAACAACTGGGGCCAGTCGAATTGATTCCCTACTTGATTTCCTGTTATTTGTACATAATGGGAAAACCTCAAATATATGCAAACAGCTTCGGCCACCCAGCCTCTCACATCCTTCATGGCTCCGCCCACTTCAGGCTTTGGGGATGTCATTCCAGTATATGCCCCTTCTCTGTGCTCCCTCCTGGCATTTAACTTCACAAGAGGCCTAGGAAGTCAGCACTATCACCCCATTTTAGAGAGAAAGGCACTGAGCCCAGAGAGGTGAAATAACAGGCCCAAGATTGCAAAACTAGTAAGCAGCGGAGCTGAGATGCACAACAGAGTGGGACTCACCCCTAAGGCCAAACTCTCCCTCTAGGCTCCCTGCTCCTCTGTTATCGGTGTCTATGCTCTTCTTGCTTCTAGAACGGATGCTCGGCCTCTCCCACTGCAGTTGGTGGTCAATGTGTGTGGGGCAGAAGGTATTCGTGGCCCAGCTTGAGGGAGAGACCCTTGAGGGGGGAGCCCAGTTAGGGTATGCGGCAGGAGTCTCCAGGGATGAGGTGCGGGTTGGGAGAGGGCTGCAGCCCGAGGATGGCAAAGACGACTCTGAAAAATATTATCTAGGGAAAAGCACAAGGTTCAAAGGCAGGGAGGGAGAAAGGTGCTGATGTCGGGGAGAAAGAGACACAGCTGGGCCAGCCAGGCCCTGGGCTGTTTGGGTGACAGCAGTGAAGCTGGAGGCCTTGGGAAGGTGTGAGGTTTTTGTGGGGGAAGAGAAACTCTGCTTTAAGCATGTTTAGTTTAAGCTGTTGGCAGAACATCCAAGTGGAAATAGCTTGCACACAGCCAGGAATATAGGACTGGAAAGAAAGTGTGAGGTTGTGTCAGAAAGAGCAATTGGCAGGATGACTTTCGGCCAAACTGGGGGGAACGTTCCCCTGCGTCTCTCCGCAAGCACAGAGAGGGGCTTTCTCCTCAGGCGCAGGACACTGGTGCTTCACTGCAGTGCTCCTTTCCTCTGCTCACCGCAGACCCTAGAGCCCAGCACAGTCGTGCTACAGGCTTCAAATCCCTAAAGGGCGCTGTGAAGGGATCTCAGTCCATAAATTTCCCCATGCCACGGAGTGACAGGGGCCTCATCTTACTTTGCTAAATACATTTTGGCTGGGCCTCAACATACCAGGCCTTCCCTCGATTCACTTCAGCTTCTAGAACACAAGTCTTTGGGGTCTTGTGTACTCTCTCTTTTCTGCCACCCGCCACTTTTAGGTCAGCACAGCTGACTTCATCCTTCAGAAGGTGAGGCCATTTTAGTCTGGCCTTGATTCCTGCAGCATCAGGCTGAAACTGCTCCCCTCACCTGAGCCCTGAAGTGATGTGGCAGCCCCTTGGCCCCCAATCTCATGTCTGTGCTGGGAGTACTACCCTGCCCTTGTCTCTCTTGGGCTCTGGGGTCCTGCCTTCCCAGCCTCCCAACATTCAATCGCATCTGAGACCTCAGACTTCCACTCATGATCCATCATGGACCCCACTATTCCTCTAGTCAGAGCCCTGCTGGCATGGAGAAGTCTCCCAGCTTGGGTGACTTCCCTGATTGCCTCTGGGGTTGGCTCAGACAAACATGGCTGTGTGAATGTGGTTAGGGTGCATCTCACATGTACAACCTGGGGGACTGGAAAGGTTTCCCTGGATCCCCACAGCCACAGACACTTATCCTTTTGGAGATCAGCAATCAGAGCTGGAGACAGATGGAGGATCTAAGGTAGCTCAGGGGGTCAGGGTGCAGACTCTGCTGCCAGCCACGAGGAGAGGACCACAGGCCCAGTGACCCAAGGTCCCTCTGCTGGCTCCACACTGAGACAATGCCCTCTGCCAGCACATCCAGGCTCCTTGTGCCAATCACAAAAAGGCACCTCCTCTGGGAGGACCAATTAGTAACAGGTGCTGCTTCCTCTGGGATTTACACAACCCTCACCCCGGGGCACGCGGCTTTGCAGGAGGAACACAGGCTGAATTTCAGGGGTCCCTGTGTGGGGTATGATCTGAACAAACATATTCGGAAGCCCTGCAAAGGGATGAGCCTGGATGAGCACATGGCTGATGTTCCTGCAGTGGCCTAGCACCCCTAAGAATGCCACCTCAGGGGCTTCCCTGGTGGCGCAGCGGTTGAGAGTCCGCCTGCCGATGCAGGGGACGCGGGTTCGTGCCCCGGTCCGGGAAGATCCCACGTGCCGCGGAGCGGTTGGGCCCGTGGGCCATGGCCGCTGAGCCTGCGCGTCCGGAGCCTGTGCTCCACAACGGGAGAGGCCACAACAGTGAGAGGCCCGCATACCGCAAAAAAAAAAAAAAAAAGAATGCCACCTCAGGAGAGTTTTATCCCTCCCAGCTCTGATGAAAAATATCAATGGTAACGTTTCCTGGGCACTTACTAGGTGACAGACCCTCACTGTTCTTAGTGTTCCATATTTATTCTCTCCTCGAATCCCCGCAACAACCTGAGGTGCTGGGCGACTACTATTGTTACCTCATCTCTATTTTTCTGATAGGAAAATTGAGGCACAGAGATGTTAGGCAGCTTGCCTGTGTCCTACACCCTGTTAGTTTTGGCCTGAAGATTCAAACCAGGCCCCAGAGCCTCTGCTAGGGACCAGTGGGCCTCACTGTCTGCTAAGTAACGTAATGTCTGCTGGGACCTGCCCCTTATAGTTCCTAAAGGACTTTCCCACCCGTGAGCAGGGTCGATTCACAGCCCCTTCTCCCCCACTGAGTCATCGCTATTATTATCAATCCCATTTTACAGAAGGAGGCTCAGAGAGATGAGGCAACCTTGCTGAGGTCACACAGCTAGCAAATGAGGATGTTGGGATTTGAATCCAGTTCTGCCTGCTTCTATCTCCCTTTCTTGCTCTCTAGCTACCCCCCACCCCAAGGTTCTTGCCTTTCCTCAAAACTGAATGTCAGAGCCAGTGGGGCCTGGAAAGATGACCTCATCTGAACCTCACACTGTTACAGAGGAGGAAGCTAGCACTGCATTGCTACCTGGTTAGAGTCAGAGGAAAAGAGACAGACAGACTGAGCAGAAAGAAATGTATTCAGCGGAGAGAGAAGGAGAGAGCAAAAGAGCAAGAGGATGAATGCCTGGGAAGAAAACAAGGCAAGGAAAAGAAATCAAATGAGAAAGAGAAAGGCCCAAAGTGGGGTGAAGGCATAAGTGACCGGCCATCTGGAAGCAGCACCAAGCTTGGTGGGGGCGTGTGTTTGTGAAGCAGGGGAGCCAGACCCACAGGTGCAAGGGCCCAGCTGCTGCCAGCCAAGAACTCTCTGGGCCCCGCGCCCAACCAGAAAGAAGGGGCTTTGGGCTGGGACAGACTCTCAGCCAGCCTGATGGGGCTCACCCCTGAAGCCTTCCTTGGGAAGAGGAAGGAAGGTTCCCATAGCCTCTTTGCATTTTCTTCAAACTTCTACCAAGTGATACCTTTGGAGTCTCGACTCTGGATGATCCCTGCTGCATCTGAATCCCAGGCTGTCTGGCCCTGGCCTCGCCTGGTCTGAGGGGATGGGTAAATGCCAATTCATACTGCCACCAGCTTGGTACACAGGAGGGACAGATAGGGAGGGGGAAACGGCTGTGCAGACCCGACTGGTCACCTTCCCAGCCAGCTCGAGGCCTGACTTAGTCTGAGGTCCAGAGCCCGGGGCTCTGCCATCAGATTGACCTTTGTTCAAGAACTGAGGCTGCCACTTCCTAGCTGTGTGACCTTGGGCAAGTGACTTTAGCTCGTTGAGCCTCAGTTTCCTTCCATGTAAAGTGGGAAAAGTAAGAATACCTACCTCATGAGGCTGTGCCAGGGTTGAATGAGATAATGTCTGTGGCTATAAACTCTCAAGTGCTGTACACATGTGAGTAATTACTCTTCTCTGACCCCTGTTCCCTGCTGCTTGGGGGATGGAGTCAGACTTCCAATCCAAGTCCAGTTCCAAGCTTGACTTCACCTCCTTGGCCCTGTTTTCCTCATTGTCACATATGCCTGTGTGGGAAGTCAAGCCTCCCGACCCATCGGGGTGGGCTCAGGGCTGCTGCTATTCCTACATAGTTGTTCCTTCAGGCCACAGACATGAGCTGAGCCCCTGCTCGTCCCCGTTTTGGTCACCAAGGCCTCAGAGGGGACCACGGTGCCAATTTGGCCCTCAAGGAGTTCCCAATACAGTGGGGGAGATAGAAAAGCAGACAGATCAAATCAAGCGGGAGATAAGAAGAGATGACATCTGAGCAGAGGGCCAGCATTCACCAGGTGCTGGGGACAGCATGTGCAAAGGCATTAATGGGAACTAGGAGAGCAGCACAGGATGGGGTCGGTAAGGATGCCACGTTAAGAAATTCAGCCTTGATGTGCTCACTGAAGGTGGCGCGGGCAGATTATACGTGGAGCCTGGTACAGTTTGTTACTCAGTAAACCATGTGCATTGCCTCCATTTTCTCCATCCACCCTCCACCCCCACCAGCAAGCAATTGAGCTGAGCCCTAAGCTTCCAGGAGAGATCCCAGTCCTTTCTCCTGAACTCAGGCCAATAAGGCACTTGATCCCCCGTCCCCCATCCCACCCCCACCCACACCAGCTTCCCAAGCTCAGTAAATGGCACCTCTGTTCACTCAGTTTCTCAGGCCCCAAACCTTGTCTTTCTCTCTCACCCTATGTTCAACTGATAAGCAGATTGTCAGCTGTCTCTTTAAAGTACATCCAGGAGCCAAACCACTTCTCACCACTTCCACAGCCACCACTCTGGTCCAAGCCACTGTCATCTCTCTCTCTCTGTCTCTCATTTTTAATTAAAAAAAATTGAAGTAGAGTTAATTTACAGTGCTGTGTTAATTTCAAGTGTACACCAAAGTGATTCAGTTATACATATATAGCCACTGTCATCTCTTACCTAGATCACTGCTGCAGCTTCCTGACTGGTCTCTTTGCTCCCCCATGCCCTCCAGTCTGTTCTCCACGCAGCAGCCAGAGGGATCCCGTCCTTCTCTACTCAGGAGCCTCAAACAGCGCTCCATCTCCCCCAGGGGCAAAGGTCGAGGCCCTTACAGCGCCTGTTGGACCTGGGCCCTCCTACTTCTCTGCACTCTTTCCTCCCCCCAATCCCCTTTGCTTCCGGAGCACTGGCCTTGATGTTTTCCACATGTGACAAGGTGGTTCCTGTCTCAGGCACTTTGCATTTGCCGTTCCCTCTGCCTGGAACACTTTACAGGGGAGCCACATGGCTTGTCACCTCACTGCATTCAGGTCTTGGCTCAATGTCACCTCTTCACATGGGCCTTCCCTGGGCACCCTATCTAAAACAGCAATCCTGTCACTCTCAACTCTTACCTTGCTTTATTTTTTTGCATAGGACTCATCACCACTTGCCATATTATATTTGTTCTGTCTGTCCAGCTACCATGCACATTCCACAAGGGTAGGGATTTTTGTGTTTTGTTCACTTCTGTATCTCTGATGACTAGTATACTGCCTGGCACATAGCAGGCTATCAATAAATATCTGCTGAATGAAGGAATGGCTGAGCTGGAGAGTCCAACTTCTGGGTGTGGGAGAGAGAAGTGGCAGGAGAGTCAGAAGTGAGATGGGGCAGAGATTAGCCACATGGGCTCAGGAGTGGAATATGAAACAGATTCTGCAGAATATTCCTCAAAGGAGAAAAGAATATGAGTGAAAATCAGATGAAGGCTGGTAGAGGAGAGCCCAGTAACTCAGGGACAGAGTGGGTAGGGTTGGAAGGATGGCATTTGCCCCTCTCTCCCGCCTTCTAGGCTGGTGACCCCAGGACCACGCCATGGAGCTGACAGGTGCCTTCAGAGGAGGAAGTCCAGTCTGGCAGGAAAGCTTCAGGGCAGCGGCCACAAGCCTGGCAGAGAAGCCAGCCAGGGAAGACTGGAGAAGGCCTTGACAAATGACACCCCCTGCCCCCAGTATATAGCTGTGATTTTGGTGGTTTCTCTTCTGTTTGTCTCCATTCACAGACACATGTAAACATTATTCCCACCTCGCAGTTTAACCCTCATTCTCACCCTTATTCTGTCTTTATCTCCATTTCCAACTAATACAAACCCATGCCCTCCATGCCACTCACAGTGTGAATCCCAACAGCGTTTAGGTGACTTCTGGGGGAATGTGTGTTAGAACTGCACTGGACGTCGAGAGCTAGCCTTGGCACCTGGGGGAACCAGGAAGAGCTGACAGTCACTGCTTTCCCTTCAGCTCCTCACCACTACAACTAAAGTCCTACCATGTGCCAGTCAGGAGTGCTGACATGAACAGGTGGGAAAGGTCTTGAGTGTAATGGAAGAGATAGATAGTTAATAACTTACTGCTAAGCATATAAAAACTTGTCCAATCTCACTAATAAAATCACAGCAACCAAAATTCAAACAATGAACACTTCTGGGGATCAAAATCCATCATCTGTTTTGTTTGTTTTTAATGTCCACGTGTTTTTTTTTAGATATTGGGGGTAGGAGTTTATTAATTAATTTATTTATTTTTGCTGTGTTGGGTCTTCGTTTCTGTGCGAGGGCTTTCTCTAGTTGTGGCAAGCGGGGGCCACTCTTCATCGCAGTGCGCGGGCCTCTCACTATTGCGGCCTCTCTTGTTGCGGAGCACAGGCTCCAGATGCGCAGGCTCAGTAGTTGCGGCTCACGGGCCTAGTTGCTCCGCGGCATGTGGGATCTTCCCAGACCAGGGCTCAAACCCGTGTCCCCTGCATTAGCAGGCAGATTCTCAACCACTGCGCCACCAGGGAAGCCCAATGTCCACGCCCTTTGATCCAGCAGTTCCATTTCAACAAAGGTATCATAAGGAAATAATACAACAAATATGCAAGGGTGTAAGTGAGACGATCTTCATTGCAATAATTTTTCTTTGAGGCAAAATTCACATAACATAAAATTAGCCATTTTTAAGTCAGTAACTCAATGGCATTTGGTATATTCACAATGTTGTGCAATCATCACCCCTGCCTAGTTTCAAAACACTTTTATTACCTCAAAATAAAATCCATGCCCATTAAACAGTTACTCCCCATTTCCCCCTCTGCCCAGACAACAACCAATCTGCTTTCTGTCTTTATGCTTTTGCTTATTCTGGATGTTTCATATAAATGGAATCATACACTATGCAACTTTTGGTGTCTGGCTTCTTTTACTTAGCATGATGTTTTCGAGTACTGTAACATGTATCTGTACTTCATTCCTTTTTTACAGCTGAATATATTCCACTGTATGCATATGCCACAATATTTTCATTCATTCATCTATTGATGGACGCTTTAGTCATTTCCATCTTTTGGCTATTATGAAGACTGCTTCTATGAATATTCATGTACAAGTATTTGAACATCCATTTTCAATTCTTTTGGGGCATATACCTAGGACTAGAATTGGTGGGTCATATGGTAATTTTATGTTTAACTGGTTGAGGGACTGCCAAACAGTTTTCCACAGTGGCTGCACCATTTTTCATTCCCATAGCAATATATGAGGGTTCCAATTTCTCCATATCTTCATAGACTCTTTTTATTTTCTGTTTTATTTTTATTATAGCCATCCAAATAGGAATAAACTGGCAACTCATTGTGGTTTCGATTTGCATTTCCCTAATGACTAATGATTTGAACATCTTTTCATCTGCTCATTGTCCATTTTTGTGTCTTTGGAGAAATGGTTAAACAAGTTATTTGCCCATTTTTAAACTGGGCTGTGTGTCTTTTTGCTGCTGAGTTTTTTATACATTCTGGATACTAGATCTTTATCAGATATATGATTTGAAAATATCTTAACCCATTCTGTGGGTTGTCTTCTCACTTTCTTGATAACGTCCTTTGCAGCAGCAAAAGTATTTAATTTCGAAAAAGTCCAATTTATCTATTTTTCCTCTTGCTGCTTCTGCATTTGGTGTCATATCTAAGAATCCATTGCCAAACCCAAGGTCATGAAGACTTACCCCTATGTTTTCTTCTAAGAGTTTCATGGTTTTAGCTCTTACATTTAGGTCTATGATCTACTTTTAAAAAGAAAATAAATTAATTTTTTTATGGCTGTGTTGGGTCTTTGTAGCTGCTCGTGGGCTTTCTCTAGTTGCTGCGAGCGGGGGCTACTCTTCATTGTGGTGTGCGAACTTCTCACTGCGGTGGCCTCTCTTGTTGCAGAGCACGGGCTCCAGGCATGCAGGCTTCAGCAGTTGTGGTTCGTGGGCTCTAGAGTGCAGGCTAAGTAGTTGTGGTGCACGGGCTTAGTTGCTCCGTGGCATGTGGGATCCTCCCGGACCAGGGATCGAACCCATGTCCCCTGAATTGGCAGGCGGATTCCCAACCACTGCACGACCAGGGAAGTCCCCTATGATCCAGTTGGAGTTGATCTTTATTTATGGTGTGAGGTAGAGGTCCAACTTTGTGGTTTATTTTTTAATATTTTAATTTTTTGCAGTACCCTTTGTTGAAGAGACTATTCTTTCCCCATTGAATAGATTTGGCACCTCTGTCCAAAATCAGTTGGCCATAAATGTGTGGGTTTATTTCTCAACTTTCAATTCTGTTCCAGTGGTCTGTATGTCTATACTCGTGCCATTAACGTACTGTTTTGATTACTGTAGCTTTGTAGTAAGCTTTGAAATCAGGAACAGTGAGTCCTGTTCTTTTTTTAAATTAATTAATTAATTTATTTTTATCTTTGGCTGTGTTGGGTGTTTGTTGCTGTGCGTGGGCTTTCTCTAGTTGTGGTAAGCGGGGGCTACTCTTCACTGTGGTGCACCGGCTTCTCATTGAGGTGGCTTCTCTCGTTGTGGAGCATGGGCTCTAGGTGCAGGGGTTTCAGTAGTTGTGGTACGCAGACTCAGTAGTTGTGGCGCACAGGCTTAGTTGCTCCGCGGCATGTGGGATCTTCCCGGACCAGGGCTTGAACCCGTGTCCCCTGCATTGGCAGGCCGATTCTTAACCACTGTGCCACCAGGGACGCCCCAACTTTGTTCTTCTTTTTCAAGATTGTTTTGGCTATTTGTGGTTGCTTGAGATTCCATATAAATTTCAGGATGGATTTTTCTATTTCTGCAAAAAGGTCATTGTGATTACATTGAATCTGTGGATAACTCTGGGTAGTAGTGACACTGTAGCAAAATTAAGTCTTCCAATATGAACACATATGTCTTTCATTTACTTGTGTCATTTTCTTTCAGTAACATTTTGTAGTTTTCGATATACAAGTCTTTCACCCCTTTGGCTAGGTTTATTTCTAACTATTTTATTCTTTTGGATGCTATTGTAAATAGAATTTTCTTAATTTCCTTTTCAGGTTGTTCCCGGATATAGAAACACACTGATTTTTGCTCGTTTACCTTGTACCCTGCAACTTTGCTGAATTTGTTTATTAGCTCTAGTAGTTTTTTTGTTGTGCAGTGTTTTTATTTGTAAGGAAAAATGAGAGCATTCTGAATGTTCAGCATTAGGGGACGAGTTAAACAAATTTTGGAGCATCCATATAATGTGACCACTTTATGGTATCCAGATTTTTTGGTATGTCTGAAATATGTCGTAAAAGATAATATGGTAGTTCTTTGTGGATTGATATGGAAAGCTGTCCATGGCATATAACAAAGTGAGAAAAGTCAGGTTAACAGAAAGGATGATTTCATTCATGTAAAAAAAAAAGTCAAATGGTCATATATGCATAATGCCAGCTCCCCGGGGTCAGGGATTGTTGTCTGTTTTGTCCACAGATATAACCCCAGTGCCTGGCATGCTGCATGGTACATAGTAGGTGCTCAATAAAAATTTATGGACTAAATGAAAAAAGTCTGGAGATATAAACTCCAAACTGCTAATAGTGGTGATTGCTGAGTATGGGGTTATGAGGGAACCATTATCTTATTGTTTGAATGTTTGTACTTCAAGCGTCTATTGCCAAAAAAAAAGTAAAGTCTTTCCATTACCTCCCCCCATCCCCCCCCTCACCAAGTAAGAAAGGCACTGTGGGCAGGCTGAGAGAGGAAGGCACTAGGACTCAATCCATCAGGAGTAAACAGTGGCTTGTCAGCCACTTTGGAGCTGGGCCTCAGCAGGCTCATTTCTGTTGTCCCAGTGGCTACAACGATGTTTTTAAAATGCAAATCTGATCAAGCCACTCTTTGGCTAAAAAGTCTTTGATGGGGCTTCCCTGGTGGCGCAGTGGTTGAGAGTCCGCCTGTCGATGCGGGGGACACGGGTTCGTGCCCCTGTCCGGGAAGATCCCACATGCCGCGGAGCGGCTGGGCCTGTGAGCCATGGCCGCTGAGCCTGAGCGTCCGGAGCCTGTGCTTCGCAACGGGAGAGGCCACAACAGTGAGAGGCCCGCGTACCGCAAAAAGAAAAAAAAAAGTCTTTGATGGCTCCTTACCTGCAGGATTAAGTCTAGCCTCCTCTACCTGGCACCGGAAGCCCTTTGTGATCTGACCCCTGCTATTGTTCTTCCTGTCATTCACTAATATATATCACAACTTTTTCTTATGGAAATTTAAAAGCACACAAAAGTAGAGAGAATAGTACATTCAACCTCCATGTGTCCATCCAACGAGCTTCAACAATGATCAACATTTTTCAAATTTTGTTTCAGTTATCTCCACCCCCATACACTTTCCCCCTCTGGAGTATTTTAAAATAAACCCCAGATATATTATTTCACCTGTAAATACTTCACTTTGCATCTTTAACAACTGAGGACTTAGATAAATATATAACTACCATGCTGTTATCATACTTAACAAAATTATCAATAATTTCTTAACATCACCTAGTCCCTGTCCAAATTTGTCCTGTCTGAAAAATATCTTTTTATAGTTGGTTTGCTTGAATACTTTCTAATATTCTGTGTTCCAGCAGCACCAAACTGCTTGTCACTTCCCTAAATTTCATGTGCCTTTGCCAGGAATGTCTGCCCCCAGTCTAGATTGCCTGTCCCGCCTCTGTGTCCCATAATACCCAGAGCGTGAGGTGTTGCTTTGTCTGAGTGTGTAGTTTCACCATTCCATAGGTATGTATGGAGAATTACAGGTGCCAGGTACCATGCCAGGCACTGGGGTACAACAATTAAACTGCCCAAATTCCCACCCTCCTAGGGGTTGTGTGTGTGTGTGTGTGTGTGTGTGTGCGCGTAGGAATAAAAATAAGATAATGATAAATGGTATAAAAATAAATGGTGTTTTGGAATAAAGAGAGCAAGGTGGCTACTTTAGATGGCATGGCTAGAAGGAGCCAGTCTGGGGAAGATCTGAGCATTCCAGGTGGAAGTACTAGCCTGTGCAGAGACTCTAAAAGGTGAGGGTCTTAGAAGGCCCCCATCTTCGAAGGCTCTATATATGTTTGTCTTTACCTCTACATTTGTAGCTCTCATCCTTTCAGGGAATCATGAAAACCCCTTTGAGTGTTGAGAATCTGATAATAGCTATGGTTCCTTGCCCCAGAACAACATACCAATGCACAGCCACATGAATTTGTATATTATACCCCTAATTCCTGAAGCCAGAGAATGTCAGGAAGCTTCCTTGCCTAGACTGGGCTCTCATTTAGGGCAGGAACAGTGTCTAATACTGACAGCTAATATATACACTACTATGTGCTTTCTTTCATGATCTCTTTGATCCCTCAAAACCACCCCATGAAGTAAGTACAGGGATTATCTCCATTTGATCAATGAGGAGGCTAAGGCTCAGAGAAAGTAACTTACTTGGCCAATGTCACAAAGCTAGTGAGTGACAGGGAGGGAAGTCAGACCCAGACAGTCTGAGGCCAAAGTGCATATGTGCTGTTGGTCAGCTTGGGGCCCAGCACTGAGAAGGTTTGGAGACTCGTCCTTAGCAAAGGCAGGTGAGGAGGAGTTGCTGGAGCTTTCTGTGCAGGGGCTTAGAGATGTCAAAACCTGCTCGGCCTGATGGCTGTTTGCTTTTCTTCTTTCTCTTCCTCCTCCTTGTCTTCCTCTTCTTCCTCCTTCTTCCTTTTTTGTTGAACGACAATAGTTGATTTTCTTATAAAGAAGTCTTTCTGCCTTAGAAAGAGTCTTTTAAATATAGAAGTGGAAATATACCCCTCTTTCTGAGACCACTCACACTGAAGGCAACAGAGGCAGATCCACCTCCCCAAAGGGAAACTGGCTTGGGATTTTTCCATTGGCTTTCAAAAAATATATTTATTTACTTTTTTTGATCAGGTAATACATTCACATGGTTCAAAACTCAAAAGGTACAAAAAGGAACACAGTGCAAGTCTTCCTTACTCCCTTGCCACCTGCCACCCGGTTCCCCTGCTTGGAGGGAACTGAGGTGTCCCAGTTTCTTGTGTATCTTTCCAAAGGTGTTTTATGCAAATATAGGCATGTACAATATATATATATTTTTTGGTTTTGTTTGTTTTTTTAAACATCTTTATTGGAGTATAATTGATTTACAATGGTGTGTTAGTTTCTGCTGTATAACAAAGTGAATCAGCTATCTCTATACATATATCCCCAAATCCCCCCTCTTGCGTCTCCCTCCCACCCTCCCTATCCCACTCCTCTAGGTGGTCACAAAGCACCGAACTGATCTCCCTGTGCTATGCGGCTGCTTCCCACTGGCTATCTATTTTACATTCGGTACTGTATATAAATCCATGCCACTCTCTCACTTCGTCCCAGCTTACCCTTCCCCCTCCCCGTGTCCTCAAGTCCATTCTCTACGTCTGCATCTTTATTCCTGTCCTGCTCCTAGGTTCGTCAGAACCATTTTTTTTTCTTTTTTAGATTCCATATATATGTGTTAGCATACGGTATTTGTTTTCCTCTTTCTGACTTACTTCACTCTGTATGATAGACTCGAGGTCCATCCACCTCACTACAAATAACTCAATTTCGTTTCTTTTTATGTATGTGCCCCACTTTACAGGGATAAGGTAACAGACCCAGAAAGGTCGAGTAACTTGCTGAGAAGCACACAACTACATACTGTTGTCGTTGTGTGGGGAGGGCCGGAGAGCAGCATGAGGCTTGGTCCAGCTTGGACTTTGGAAGCAAAAAGAAAGTTGTTTACTCCAAAGTCACAGTTTAAAAATATTTCAGCGGCATGCGGTGTGGGCAGGGGGAAAAGGGAACTTGTAGTTCCAGGTGGGTTGGCTTCCTGGCTCTGCCACTGACAACTGGGCAAGTTACTTCACAGTTTGTGGTCTCAGTTTGCTAATCTATAAAGTAGAGAAGATAATACCCACCCAGCAGGGTGGATAGTGACATACTCCAAATAAAAGCGATTTTTAAAATGGGGCATATTCCAATGCTTGCTTTGCATTATTATTATGGTTATGATGGCTGGTCCTTGCGGGCACAAAGGCGTCTGTTTCCTGAAGGGAAGGCAGGCTCACACTGGGTACAAAGTTGCCCCGCCCTCAAGCCACCTTATCTAAAAAGACCCTCTCCAGCTGAGTGAACTGTAAATCAGGAACCCTCTAGCCGGATCAGTCTTCCTTGCCAGCTCAGAACCTCCTGGGTGGTTAGAACAGTCCCAGGGCCTGAGCACAAACTCTTCCTCAGTGGGTGTCTTGAATTTACTTTGATCTGTAACTTTATCTGCAGATCAATTCTTTTAATAAAAAGTTTATGTATTTATTTTTCCAATTACAAAACTAGACACTGCTTACTAGAGAAAATTGGGAAAATATTGAAAAGTAGAAAGAACCAAAATTAAACCATCTTTATACCTTCTTCCTCCACAGAAGCCCACCTCAGTTAATATCTTGGTGTATTTCTTTTCTTTTCTTTTTTTTTACAGCTTTACTGAGGGTGTAACTGATAGATCAAAAGCTGCACATATTTACTGTGTACAATTTGATGAGTTTAGACCGACCGGAGCAACTCTTGATCTCTCTTGCTTGTTTTGGGAATACCACCTTTGTTTGGTATTTCAATTTTAATTGTAAAAAATGGAAAATGATTCCTACTTCCATCTATGGGATTTTTTTCTTTCGCCTAATGTTTTCAACAAGAATCAAATGAAAAGGAATCCTGAAGGCCAGTGAGGTGATGCCGTCTCTCAGGAACAGGCCTGGCCTCGGTTCAACAGCTCACTCTGGGGCTCAGCCATGAGGGCCAGTGCTGGTGAGAAAGGGCTCCTTCTGGTTCAGGCCCATTCCCCTTGAAAGGAAAATGGAGCAGTAGTATTCACCACTTTACCAGGTGGTTGCCTCTTAGGGCTGAGCCCTTCACAGGAATTTGGGTGATGATTTTGGGGGGGTGGGTCCCTTAGAAAGGATTGGGATACCGGACCCAGCAAGCCTTTGAGACCACAAATCTTGGCGGGTGGTCCCTTGCAGGCTGGGAATTCAGAGTTCTCATTTGCCTTCCTTGGCCTCCCCACACCCCACCTGCCCCATTCAGCGCCTCCTCCCTCTTCTATTTTTTTAAACCCCCCTTCATTTTGGCATAAGTAAAACTGTCCTTAAGCCGAGAGTGTATAATTAGGATAGTGGGCATTTGAAGTGACTGGTATCCCTAGCCGACCAGGCGCCCCGATGCTGTTTAATAAAAGCTTGGCTATTCCCAGCCTAGGACACGTTCAAGGCTTTTTCCACTCTCTTCTGCCGAATGCCCTTCCCCCCTCAGTAGCCTGGAGAAATACAACTCACCCTACGAGGCCCAGCTCAAATATCATCCCCTTTGAAACGCTCTGGGATGCCGCCCCCGCCGGGCGAATTGCTATCTCACCAGTGCTCCCACAGCTCGGGATTCATGTTGGCTACAGAGCACGAAGCATGTTGGGATCTGGTTCTTTCCCTCCTACTTTGCCTTGTCTGGGAGTTCCTAGATGGCCAGGATGGGGCCGTGTCCTTGTCTCCCATCCAAGTCCCAGTAGCTGTAGGAGCTGCATAAATACTTGGCGAATCGAATTCCAAAATCGTGACGTTTGGCTGTCCCTTCTGCTTCCTCATTTCTCTCGTGACACCCCCATCTGCATTTTGCCATCTTTCCTTCGCCTTTGAGGTTATAGTAACACCAATGCATCACAACTGTATCCCATTTTCATCAAGTGTGCTGATTGTCTACACTTGACGGGAAGTAGCTTCGATTCATCAAGATGTCCCTCTTGTCTCTGACATGCCACCTGCTCTTCCTATCCCTGAGTGGCTCCGCAGGCAGGGACAGCTCCTCCGTGGGGTGCCAGCAAGACCCTTTCCATGGGTGCAGCACCTGTATTCCCGTGAGCCCTGGGCAGGCCCCAGCACAGGTCAGAGCTTGGCTTACGGTCCCCAGGACTTAGTGGAGACACACTAGTTCCTCAGCAGGATCCAGTTCTCAGAGTCAGCCTCCCAGGCTGGGTCAGAGCAGAACAGGGAAGCAGCAGGGTTATTCTTGATACTTCAGTGAGAGGAAATGTTCAGAACTGTGTGTGCTGTCAGTGGTACTTTACAATGAGGACAATGGCACAGAGAGGTAGGTTTTCAAAGATTTTATTAAAAAACAAAATAGATCCGCAATCCTGAAAACAACACGGGTGGGTTTCTCCCCACCTCCCAGTCTGCTGACCAGCCCCCCTCCCCCACCCCCCGAGGCTCCACCTGGATGGTCCTGAGGCCCAAACCCTGCCTGTCAGCTCCCCCCGCCCCACAAACTGGCAATCAAATCTCCATGATTTCCTCCAGCTTCTGATCTGTCTCCTTTAAGAAAATAAAAATACCCCCTCCCCAACTTGCTTAAAAATAATTTTCAAAGATTAAAAACGGCATCTGTGTGTTTTTAAAAAATAAACACTTTAAGTGTTGGAAATCTTTGTCTTCCCCTAGGTCTAGTTGAGGCCTCTGGGGTGCCTGCCTGCCTCACCCCAGGAGGCCAGCTGCCACTTGGTGCCCCTTGGAAATTTTCAGGAAGTAAAATTCCTCCAAATTTCCCCTGCAGTCACAAATTCCACACACTGCTCCCATAAACACGCTGTCTTCATTACAGGCACTGCTCCTCAGCTCTGGAAACCTGATCTCTTTTTGTCAACTAGACCACATGCTTCAGATTCCCTACAAACAGGAGAGAAAACAAAAATCAAATTCAGGTAACATATGTGAATTATACCTCAATAAAGCTGCTAAGAAAAGGCACTTTCATTTTGGGGCTAGTTCTTTCGCTGCCCTTGGGAACCCTGAGACCCCCAACATATGAACAAGCTCAGGCTAGACTGCTGGATGGTGAGAGATATCTGGCCCAGTTATGCCAGCAACCACCAGCCACCCACCAGACATGTGAGTGAGGCCTTTGACAGCTGGCTGACTGCAGTGCTGGGTGAACCCAGCCAAAACCAGCAGAAGAACCACTCAGCTGAACCCAGCCCTGATTGTTTTAAGCCACACACAGACACACAGACACACACACACACACACACACACACACACACACACACACACACACACACACACACACACATTCCAGCAACACTTTTCAGAGTTCGCATCTCACTAACTGTATCAGATCTTCCCCTGCCCCCAACCTTTCTTCCCCCCCACCCCCACCCCCCACCCCCCACCCCCGCTTAGCAAGGCACAACCCTCCTAGCATTTTCTCTCATGAGTACCTGTGAAATACGAATTGGGGATTTCCCCCAGCCCTCAGGTCTAAGAATCTTGGAAAAGCAATCACTTGAAATCCTACAGGACTGGGCTCTAGGAAGGAAAAGTTTGCTCCCTTGGTCCCTCCACAGTCTTCTCCTTGTCCCACTTCCCCAAGCAGAAATACTGGGCTCCAAACCCTACTGACCACTTCTCCTCTAAAACAGGAAGGATGTTCTATGAGGGCAGGGACATGGGCTGCCTTACTCTTGGTTGATCTCCAAAGTCTAGCACAGTGTCTCACACATAGTAGGTGCTCAATAAATGGCTGAATAAATGGCTGAATGGAACAAAGGAAGGAAAGAAAAACAAATCAGCACCCACATGCCTATCTGGTTTAATTTTTTTTTTTTTTTTTTTGCGCGGTACGCGGGCCTCTCACGGCTGCGGCCTCTCCCGTTGCAGAGCACAGGCTCCGGACGCGCAGACTCAGCGGCCATGGCTCACGGGCCCAGCCGCTCCGCGGCATGTGGGATCTTCCTGGACCGGGGCACGAACCCGTGTCCCCTGCATCGGCAGGCGGACTCTCAACCACTGCACCACCAGGGAAGCCCTATCTGATTTAATTTTTAATTTTAAATTGACATACAGTGAAATTGACTGTTTCTGCTATGTGCAGTTCTGTGATTTTTAACACACGTAAAGATTCATGAAACAGACTGGTCCCATTACCCACCAAAATCCCCTGCAGTCACATCCTCCCCTCCCCCTCTTACCACCTGGCAACCACTGACCTATTCTCCATCACTATAAGTGTTGTCTTTTCCAGAATGTCATATAAATGGAATCAAATAGTATGTGACCTTTTAAGACTGGCTTCTTTCAAGCAGCATAATGCCTTTGAGTTTCATGCAAATTTTTAGGTTCATGCAAATTTTTCAGTGTATCAGTAGTTCATTCCTTTTTTGGTACCCTTCACCAAGTTTCTCCAAGTGGAAACATCTTACATAATTATTATTTAATATAAAAACCAGGAAATTGACACCGGTATAATTCACAGACCATATTTAGGTTTCACCAGTTTTATATGCACTCGTGTGTGTGTGTGTGTGTGTGTGTGTGTGTGTGTATGAGTGTTTGTGTGTAAGAGTATATTCTATGAAATTTTATCACATGTATAGGTTCGTGTAACCCCCACCACAAGAAGATACAGAAATATTCCATCACCACAAAGATCTCAACGCTACCTTGTTAACTCCCCTCCACACCCTATTTGTAAGCCTGACAACCATTAATCTGGTCCCGAGGTCTATAATTTTGTCATTTCAAGAATGTTATCTAAATGGAATCATACAGTATATAATCCATTTTGAGATTTTTTTTTCTCTCACTCAGCACACTGCCCTTAAAGATCTATCCAGGTTATTGGGTGCATTAAGTTCCTTCCTTTTTGTTGCTGAGTATTGTTCCATGGTATGGACATGGCACAGTTTGTTTAACCACTCACCCACTGAAGGACATCTGGGCTGTTTCCAGTTTTTGGCTATTACACAAAAAGCTGCTATGAACATTCACGTACAAGTTTTTGTGTAAACACAGTTTTCATTTCTCTGGGATAAATGTCCAAGAGTGCAATTGCTGGGTCCTATGGTAGTTGCATGTTTAATTTTATAACGAACTGACAAACTGTTTTCCAGAGTGGCCATACCATTTTGCATTCCCACCAGCAATGTATGAAAGATCTAGTTTCTCAGCATTCTTGTCAGCATTTAGTGGTGTCACTAGGTTTTATTTTAGCCATTCTGATAGGTGTGTAAGGATCTCTTATTGTGGTCTCAATTTGCATTTTCTTAATGGTCAATAATGTTGAATGTCCTTTCATGCACTTATTTGCTGTCTGTATATCCTCTTCATGTTGTTTGTTAATTGAGTTTTTTTTACAGTTGAGTTTGGAGAGTTCTTTATATATTCTAGATAAAAATCTGCTGTTGCACATATGATTTGCAAATATTCTATCTCAGTATATAACTTGTCTTTTCATCCTTTTTTTTTTTTTTTTTGGCTGCAAACCATGTGGTTTGCAGGATCTTAGTTCCCTGACCAGGGACTGAACCTGGGCCCTCGGCAGTGAAAGCACAGAGTCCTAACCACTGGACCACCAGGGAATTCCCTGTCTTTTCATTCTTCTAACTCTTGCAAAGCAAAAGTTAATTTTTTGGATCATGGTTTGGGTGTTTTCAACCTTTCAGCTCACAATCTCTGGATAATCTTTGATTCTTCATCTCTTAGTTCAAGCTCCCTTCACATCTTATGAGTTGCCAAGCCTAACCTCAAGATGTCTCCCAAATATGTCCTCTCCTTTCTGTTCCCCTGTCTCCACCTTATTACCAGTTCTCATCACTCAGGTCACTGCAACAGCCTCTTAACTGGTGCTCGCACCTCTGGAGCTGTCCCCTGCACAATTCTAGCTGTGACCACGTGCCTCCTCTGCTCCGAAATAACTTTAGCAGCTCCCGACCACCTATGAATGAAGTTTAACACCTTAGCTTACATGTGCCCCATCCATACTTTCCCATCTCCATGTGGGCCTGTATATCTTGTACATCAGAGATAGGGTGACGATATAATTTATTGTTGAAACCAAGATACTTGAGAATGAAATGAGGTGCCGTGGGTGTAAAGCAGAGCTGTCCCAGAGATCACAAACTGGGAGCCCGTGACCACATCTTGCTTCCAAAATTGTTTTGTTTAGCTCCACATATTGACGTGCCACATGATATTCTTTAAAAATTTAAAGTAGTTGTCTACAATGAGGTATCACCTCACACCGGTCAGAATGGCCATCATCAAAAAATCTACAAACAATAAATGCTGGAGAGGGTGTGGAGAAAAGGGAACCCTCTTGCACTGTTGGTGGGAATGTAAATTGGTACAGCCACTATGGAGAACAGTATGGAGGTTCCTTAAAAAACGAAAAAATAGAACTACCATACGACCCAGCAATCCCACTTCTGGGCATATACCCTGAGAAAACCGTAATTCAAAAAGAGACATGTACAACAATGTTCATTGCAGCACTATTTACAATAGCCAGGACATGGAAGCAACCTAAGTGTCCATCAACAGATGAATGGATAAAGAAGATGTGGCACATATATACAGTGGAATATTACTCAGCCATAAAAAGAAATGAAATTGAGCTATTTGTAGTGAGGTGGGTGGACCTAGAGTCTGTCATACAGAGTGAAGTAAGTCAGAAAGAGAAAGACAAATACCGTTTGCTAACACATATATATGGAATTTAAGAAAAAAAATGTCATGAAGAACCTAGGGGTAAGACAGGAATAAAGACACACACCTACTAGAGAACAGACTTGAGGATATGGGGAGGGGGAAGGGTGAGCTGTGACAAAGCGAGAGAGAGGCATGGACATATATACACTACCAAACGTAAGGTAGATAGCTAGTGGGAAGCAGCTGCATAGCACAGGGAGATCAGATCGGTGCTTTGTGACCGCCTGGAGGGATGGGATAGGGAGGGTGGGAGGGAGGAAGACGCAAGAGGGAAGAGATATGGGGATATATGTATATGTATAACTGATTCACTTTGTTATAAAGCAGAAACTAACACACCATTGTAAAGCAATTATACCCCAGTAAAGATGTTAAAAAAAAAAAAAAAAGAAGAAGGAGCACTGAATTGGGACCCAGGAGGCTTGGGTTCTATTGATTCATTGACTGACTCATTTATTCATCCACTTATTCAATCAACACTTATGGAGTGTCTATTCTTTGCCAGTACTAGCTGCTGGTGAGCACTCTAGTCTTTTGTTGTTGTTGCTATTTTTTCTTAAATTTATTTATTTATTTTGGCTGCACCGGGTCTTAGTTGCAGCATGCAGGATCTTATAGTTGTGGCATGCGGGATCTTTTAGTTGCAGAATGTGGACTCTTAGTTGCATAATGTGAACTCTTAGTTGCAGCATGCGAACTCTTTAGTTGCGGCATACCTGTGGGATCTAGTTCCCCGACCAGGGATCAAACCTGGGCCCCCTGCATTGGGAGCCCGCAGTCTTACCCACTGGACCACCAGGGAAGTCCCTGTTGCTAATTAATAGACTTTATTTTTTCTAATTAATAGACTTTATTTTTGGAGCAGTTTTAGGTTTACAGAAAAACTGAGCAGAAAGTACAGAGAGCTCTCATACCCCCCTGTCCCCCTCCTCCCCTCAGAGGCAATTTCCCCTATTATTAACATCTTTCATTAGAATGTACATTTGTTACAGTTGAATGAATGTTTATACATTATTATTAAGTACAGTCCATAGTTTACATTAGGGTTCACTCTTGGTGTTATACAGGTCTATGAGTTTTGAAAAGTGTATAATGTTACATATCCACCATTACAATATCATATGGAATAGTTTCACTGCCCTAAAAATCCTGTTCTTCACCTATTCATCCCTCCCTCCCTTTCCCCAAAGTCTTGGCAGCCACTGATCTTTTTACTGTCTCTATAGTTTTGCCTTTTCCAGAATGTCATATGGTTAAAATCATACAGCATGTAGCCTTTTCAGACTGGCTTCCTTCACTTAGCAATACACATTTAACGTTCTTCTACATCTTGTTACTTAATAGCTCATTTCTTTTTAGCAGTGAAAAATATTCCATTGTCTGGATGTACCATAGTTTGTTTATCCATTCACCTGCTGTAGGACATCTTGGTTGCTTCCAAGTTTTGGCAATTATGAATAAAGCTGCTATAAACATTCATGTGCAGGTTTTTGTGTGGACATGAGTTTTCATCTTATTTGAATAAATAGCAAGGAGCATAATTGCTGGACTGTATGTTAAAACTATGTTTAGTTTTGGAAGAAACTGCCAAACTGTCTTCCAAAGTGGCCGTATCATTTTGCATTCCCAACAGCAGTGAATGAGAGTTCCTGTTGCTCCAACATCCTTGTCAACATTTGGTGGTGTCAGTGTTTTGATTTTAGCTCTTCATACGTATGTAGTGGAACTCATTGTTTTAATTTGCAATTCCTTAGTGAATGATAGTGAGCATATTTTCATACACTTAATTGCAACCTGTACAGCTTCTTTGGTGAGGTGTGTGTTAAGATCACTGGCCCATTTTTTTGATTGGGTTGTTTTCTTATTGTTGAGTTTTAAGAGTTCTTTGTATATTTTGCCTAACAGTCCTTTACTGGATATGTGTTTTGCAAGAATTTCTCCCAATCTGAGGCTTGTCTTTTTATTCTTGTAATCTTTTGTCTTTTTAACGTAGAGTGGCATTGTCCAATAGAACTTTCTGGAATGATGGAAATGTTCTATATCTATGCTGCCCAATATGGTAGCCACTAGTTACCTGTGGCTACTGAGCACTTGAAATGTGGTTAGTGCAAGTGAGAAACTGAATTTTAAATTTAATTTTAATAACTTAAATGTAAATGGCCACACGTTGCCAGTGGTGACCATATTGGACAGTACAGATATAGAACAGTTCCCTTTTGCTTTTTATTTTCTTCATGACATTGACTGGGGTCATTCTTATTTGCTCTTTCATTTACAACCTCCCTATCGATCCATTAGCAAGTCCTGTCAATTCTACCTCCACAATATTTTCCAAATCCACCCACTTCCCTTCAACCTTCACTGCTATAACTTTACTCCAAGCCACTGTCACCCCTTGCATGGACAACTCTAATAGCCTCAACATTGGTCTCCTTGCTTTCATCCTTGTTGCCTACACCTTTTTCTCTATGTAGCAGCCTGAGTATTTCGTTAAAACTTAGGTCAAACCACGTTACTCCTTTGCTCAAAACCCTCTATGGCTTCCAATCACACCTGGAATAAAATCCAAACTACTTAGCCACCAAGCTCTGCAGGGCCTGACCCCGTCTCTGGTCTCCTGTCTGCCACCACCTTCTTTGCTCACTCTGTCCTGGCCACACGGGGCTTCTTTATGTTGCTGGAACACACGAATCATTTTTCCCTCTTAGGGCTCCCCCTTCTTGTCACGTGTTATTCCTTCCACCTGGCATGCTCTGTTCCTGGATATTGTCATTCCTGACTCTTCTCATCACTCAGGTCTCAATCCAAAAGTCACCTCTGAGGGGCCTGATGACTACCCAGTCTAAGTGGCCACCCCCAGTCACTCATTTTCTGTCACATCATCCTGCTCTATTTTCTTCAATATCCTTAGCACACTGAACATATCCTGCGTGCTTATTTGCTAACTTGTCTGTCTCCCCTCACAATCTCCATGAGGGCAGGGACGTGTCTGTCTTGCTTATCACTACTGTTAGCCCCCTCAACAGCGCTCAGGAATTGATCAATCAATATTCACTGAAGGAATGAACATCTCTAGAGCTACAGGGCAGCTGATAAAACACTATCCCATTTAGGCCACAGAGGCTTAAAGCTTGGCCATTGCTCTTAAAGCCCTTAGAAACATGGTTGAGGTAAGCTGACATATGCTTACAAAAAGAGCCTCAATGCCACCAGGCTAAGTGGCAAATAAGTTCTGAAGATTGTCAGCATCACAGCAGTTTGGAGGAATGTTGGGGGCGACCCCAGAACCCTTGGAGGCTGAATGGCACCATAGAGGAACAGAGATGTGAATTTAGGACTGCTGAAAAGTGTTCCAACTTTCATTATAGGAGTACCCCTTTCAGGAATGTTGTCATATTGACTTAACATCTGTATTCATAGTAACTCTTTTTCTTTATATCAACTTACTTTAAACATTTTAATACTTATTTTGGCCTCATTTATCCTAAGTAATGATAACAATAATGATAACAACAATAATGTTGTGCTTAGATTTTAAAACATACATTAAAATAAATATGACTATTAAATGAAAAATGTCTTTGTGTCACCTCAAATTGTCTCTCACGCAGAGGTATATGAGGCACATTTTGGGAAAAATTATAAAAGGGATCACTTTTGGACAGCTGGTGCTTGGGCTGCTTTGCTGCCATGAGCCTTTAGTATCTGCAAATCTTGGATGTGGCACCCCCTCCCCATGTCTACAGTGGGCTAGGCCCTATGCTGGGTGCTGGGGCCACAGAGGAGAACAAGACACAATTCTTGCCCTCAAGGAGCGCTCAGTCTAGCAAGGAAGGCATATATGGAGACAAACACATCATAGTCCATAGCAACAAGCCCATATAATACCAGTCTGTACAGAGTGCTGAGGGCATACAAAGAGAGGGCATGGAAGGCTTCACGGAGGAGGTGGCATCTTGAAGGGCAAAGGGAGAGAGAGTGTTCCAGGCAGCAGGAACAGAGCAGGATGTATAAAGGCACCTGCAAAGTTTTTGTGGCCAGAGCACAGGATGAGGGTCAGGGACAGGGGTGGGAGGTGTGCTATGAAGCTGCAGAGATGGTCAGAGGCCAGATTATCAAGAGCCTAGAAGACCATGGTCTTACCCTAGAGGCCACGGGGAGCCTCTGAACAATTTTAAGATGGGGAGGAGGCCCATCTAGTGTGATCTAAGGCTAGAGCAAGTTCCCCAGCTGCTGCCCCATCACACCGGGCTTCGGGGTCTCACTCTTTACCTGGGAACAATGGCAGAACAAAGGATTTCTATGAAGCCTTGGGCGTGTGCTGAAATGGATCACTGACTTTAGTTTTTAGCTCTAAATTGTCAACTATATTGTTTTTCTTGGAATATAGATCCCCCCTGTTATCAGAAAGCCTTTCAATGACAATTAAGTATAACCACTAATTACCACTTTCCTGCCTCTGGCCTGAATTAGAACCTGAGGCTGTGAATTAACCCCCCAGGCTTCTGGCATTTATAGGATATCAGCACTTAAAGGATGTTACCCTGATGTTTCGGGTGCTCTGGTCTTAACTTGCAAGGGACTACTGCAGTCTCAAACGGAATCGAAGCGATTTCTAAAATAGCCTATGATTCATTTTTTCTCCCCTCCTGTGCCTAAATCTGCTGGCTCCATGTGGAGGGATAGGCACAAGTAACTGGAGAGGTGACATCACAGGAGTGTGCTGCATGCCTGCCAGCCAGCCAGCTCGTGGAGCTCAGCCTCGAGCAGTCTATCTGCCGGTCTGGGCGATGCCTCCTAGCCGCTTTGGAGTCACAGCTCCAGGTTCTTTGGTCCATGAGCTTTCTCCACATTTCTTTTTCAGACAAAAATTCTGGGCCGGGAAATCCAGGGTAATGGGAATAGCAGCAGTAGGAAGAATAATACAGCCTTACATCTGTATAATGATTTAGAGTTGTGAAAGCCATTTGCTCCATTTTCCTCCACCCAAACACCAGTGGGAAATGGAAGCTGGGATTTTAGGCCTGCACTGGAGGCAAACTCTCGCTCTCTTACACAAAAGAGCGAAGTGCTAACATTCCCTGTTCCCCTCAAAGTACATCCTGATTGGGCTTTGGATGCCACAGAAGGTCATAGAGATTCCTTTCAGCTTCTAGGTGCTTCCTGGAAGAGAAATTCTCCAGGACAAATTTGCCTGGCAGGCACAATCTATGAACCATGCCATCCTGATGTAGCTAGCAAGTAGTGCCAGTCCCAGCACTGCCAACTTGTTCTGCACACCCTGGCTTACAGTCCCTATGGTCCCGAAGACCTTTACTGGAGCCAAAGGCATAGCCTCTAACTGTGGAGCCCCGAAGGTAGGGTGTGTCATGAACATCTGGAAGTGCCAACAGCTGCCACAGTAGCTCAAGCTCCCGTGAAAGGAAAAAACACCACTGTATCAGCCATCATTGTGGATCCTGCAGTGAAGCACCACTGAGCCCACCCGTGAACAGCCGAGGAGTGGGGTGGAGGGATTCCTTCCTTGGAGGAGCCATAAAAATAGTTCTGCAGTGGTCTCATGTTGGCTCTGTGATATTCAAGCACCTGGTCTCAGCATAGCTTGGTGTCCCCAGTGCTCTATCGCTACTGCCAGCATAAGAAGTCTCCCAGCCTGGCTTCCTTCCCCTGCTCCTCCCTAGCATTGTGGCTGCCAGGCTGGACACCAAAGGGGTGGCATACTCTTGCTTGGCCTTCTTGGTTAAATTTCCGTGTCATGTGTGTGTGTGTGTGTGTGTGTGTGTGTGTGTGTGTGTGGTGATGGTGGTGGTGGTGCGCCCAGAGTGGGGGTGGAACATGATGATAGAAGCAATGACCCACAGATGCTTAGCAGTATTGCGAGAGTGGCAGGTGCTGTGGCTGCTGTAGCTGCCACTACCACCACCACTACGTGAATTCAGAATGACCCAGTGCAAGACCATAGGTGCCGGTTAGTGCCATGAAAATGTCATCTTGGTAAATCAAGATGCTGTACTCATGCAATTCTGTCTGTTGGAAACCTTGGCGGGGTATAAAAGTGATCCTTTGGAAAGTTGAATCGGTAAACCTATATGTGGAAAGTGACGGCAGAGCAGAACATCATCACCTCCAAAGCGGAGAGGCCTCCCAGAACTTGTTTTCCAGCTCATGGGGGATATGTGCACCTATGAAAATAAAGGATCACCGCCTCAGCCTGTTTTAGAGATGTGAATAAAAATCTTGGCTGGGGACCGCCTCCTCTCTGGTTGACTGATTTTCCAATTGATTTGTATTTATTAGCTAATGAAATTAAAGTTGTAAAAATGATAACAGAAACATAATAAATCTCTCCCACAACTGGCTGTTTCTATGTCACTATGGTGCATTCCTCACTTTGATTACTTCAAAGTCTATTATTTTGTTCTCAATTATTCTGTTTTTCTGGCACTGGAGAAAATCAATTTGTTTTATTTTCTCTTATTCATGCACTCAATTATGCTCTTTGGGCACATTTAATCACTTTGATGTTTTCATTTTATGGCCCGTCTCTAGGCACTTCAGCTGCATTGCTGCCAACGGGCAAGCAGGACTAATTTGCATGTCACAATAGACTTGAAATTCTAACTCAATTTAGAAATCTTTATGAAATCTCCCTCCAAAATATGCTTGGAGCTTCAAAGAGGGAGAAGGATGTGGGTAAACCAGGAGCCTATAAAGATGCTTTCCTTTCTCAAACACTGAGAGCTCTTTGGTGACCTGACTGTAGCTTGGGGATGTCCCTGTCCAGGTACAGCAGAGCAGTCCATGGGATGGGATGCCTGCAGAGTTTCCTCTGGAATTCTGTGGTGAGAATCTTGCAAAGGCTGTCCCTTGGCAGCAAGGCCAGGGAGGTTGGGCCTGCTTACTCTGGCATACACTGCCCCTCAGCACTGCTGGGTTTGGCGGCAGTGCTAAAGACAGCACCTGAATCTCAGTTGGTTAAAGTGCCTCTGGGTAGATGGAGACAATTGTCAACAGTTAGTCATTCCAGAACCCTGAGTGGTTTACCTTATTTTCTCTAATAAGTTCCAACACCCCTTTTGCCCCTTGATTATTTTAGAGCTAAAGGCTGGAGAAGACTAAAGTGATATAATTGCTTTAGGCATGAACTTTGGACAAACAGGAAAAAAAAGCTTAATTAAACACATTAGAGGCCTCCAACTATTCTTCAAAAGTTTTTGGTTTGTTGCATACAACAACCATCAGCTCTACCTGGCAGAAAGAAAATCCTGTATTTCTTCTTCTGAACTTTGGGTATGATCTTCAGTTTCCCATGTGGAATCCCAGCTCCCTCCCTTACTTGCTGTGTGACCCTGTACAAGCTAATCAACCTCCCTAAGTTCTTTCCTATGTTAAATGTGGCTAATAATTTTATCCACTTCAGGGATAGGTTTGTTTCCTAAACTTCAGTACTGTTAAGAATTTCACCATGTTCACATATCACTTATGTGGAAACCTCTCTTACACTGTTAAAAAAAAACTTAAATTCATCCTAAGCAAGGTGTCTGTGAAATCAAAGTGTTTGATGTGGTAGTTATATTGATATTTCTTTTTTTTTTCTTTTTTGCGGTACGCGGGCCTCTCACTGTTGTGGCCTCTCCCGTTGCGGAGCACAGGCTCCGGACGCGCAGGCTCAGCGGCCATGGCTCACGGGCCCAGCCACTCCGTGGCATGTGGGATCTTCCTGGACCGGGGCACGAACCCACGTCCCCTGCATCGGCAGGCAGACTCTCAACCACTGCGCCACCAGGGAAGCCCCAATATTTCTTTTTAATACACATTAAAACATACATACATGAAATACACCAAATTCATTCCTGCTTAAGAAGATTTGATCCTGCTCTCCCCTTCATCTAGAATGTTCTTCATCCCAATTTTTGCAAAACTCCTCCCCTTACTGCATTAAACTCTATTCCCAAATGTCACCTCCTCGGGGAGGCCTCTACTGGCTATCCTATCTAAAATAGCACTCTTTCCAAATTTATCAGTAACCAACCACTAAATATTTATTTATTTGCTTACTGTCTATCTCCCCCATTAGAATGTAAGCTCCGTGATGGGCAAGGCCTTCACCTGTCCTCTTTACATCTCTATCATGTAGAACAGTACCTAGCACATATTAATACCAATTACATGTTTGCTGAATGAATGAAACATAAAAATTAAAAATCAGCCTAGTGGTAACCAGGCTTCCCTTCCACCCCATGAGGGTGGTGTCAGAAAAGGAAGAGTGAAAAACCACGACTTTCATCCCTGCTCAATGGCAAGGAGGCCCACCCACCACTGTGTCAGTGGAGGCCACATGGGGAGCAGTAACAAGGTGCCACTGCCATCCCTGGCCAGGGTGGTACCTTGAGGTCGAGTGAGGAGCCTGAATTTCCACCCCTGCCCAGTAGTAATGAAGTGCCCCTCCTCCCCCCAGACTGTCAATGACAGCTGAGTGGGGAACCTAGACTTTTACCCCCACCTGGAGGTAATGGGGTGGTGCTTCCCTTCCCTGTCAGCATGGTGTCAGAGGAAGCCTGCTGAAACAAGATTTAAATAAGGTGCAGGATTTCATAAAAATATCTAAAGTGTTCAGGATATAATAGAAAATCACTCATACCAACAACCAAAAACTCTTAACTTGAATGAGAAAAAGGCAAACAAGAGAGGCCAACATAGAATGACAGCAATGTTGGAAATATCCGACAAGTAGTTTAAAGAAGGCATCATAAAAATACTTCAACAGGCAATTATAAACATGTTTGAAACAAATGAAAAAAAATGTCTCAGCAAGGAAATAGAAGAAATAAAGAAAAACTAAATGGAGATTTTAGAACTGAAAAATTCAATAAGTGAAATAAAAAAAACTCAACAGATGGGCTCAACAGCAGAACAGAGAGGGCAGAGGAAGAATCAGTAAACTGGAATATATAGAACAATAGAAATTACCTAATTTGAACAAAAGACAAAAAATAGTAAAAAAAAATGAGCAGAACCTCAGGGATCACATGGGACTATGATAAAAGATCTAACAGTCATGTCACCAAGGTCCCAGAGGAAGAGGAGAAAGAAGGTGGGACTGCAAGAGTATTTGAAGAAATAATGGCTAAAGATTTCCCAAATTTGGCAAAAGATAGAACCCTGCAGATTAAAGAAGCTGACTGAATTCCAAACTGCCTAAACTCAAAGATCCAAACCAAGATCTATCATAATCAAATCCCTGAAAACTAAAGTAAAAGAGAAAATCTGGAAAGCTGAAAAACAAAAACAAAGGCTTACCTATAAGGGAAACATAATTCAAATGACAGTGGTTTTCTCATCAAAAACCATGGAGGCCAGAAGGAGGTGGTTCAGCATTTTTCAGGTGCTGAAAGAAAATAAATGTCAACCCAGAATTCTACATCCAGTGAAAATGTCCTTCAGGAATGAAGGGGAAATGAAAATATTCTCAGAGGAAGGCAAACTAAGAGAATTTGTTGCTACTAGACCCACCCTAAATGACTAGCTAAAGGAAGTTTTTGACATGGAAAGGAAATGATGAAAGAAGAAATACTGGGACTTCCCAGGTGGTGCAGTGGTTAAGAAGCTGCCTGCCAATGCAGGGGACACGGGTTCGATCCCTGCTCCGAGAAGATCTCACATGCTGCGGAGCAACTAAACGCATGCACCGCAACTACTGAGCCTGTGCTCTAAAGCCTGCGAGCCACAACTACTGAGCCTGTGAGCCACAACTACTGAAGCCCACGAGCCTAGAGCCCATGCTCTGCAACAAGAGAAGCCACCACAATGAGAAGCCCACACACCGCAATGAAGAGTAGCCCCCACTTGCCACAACTAGAGAAAGCCCGCGTGCAGCAACAAAGACCCAATGCAGCCAAAAATAAATAAATACATACATAAAATTAAGAAAAAAAAAGAAATCTTGAAGGAAGAAAGAAGGAACTATGCAAAGGGTAAAAATATGGGTAAATATCATAGATTTTTCTTCTCCTCTTGAGTTTTCTAAATTATGTTTGATGATTGAAGGAAAAATTAGAACATTCTCTGATGTAGTTCTGAATATATATAGAGGAAATATCACTAGATTATATAATAACACAATTAGATTACAAATGGGGGAGGGGAAAGGGACTTAAAAGTAGGTAAGGTTTCTACACTTCACTCAAACTGGTAAAATGGCACTACCAGTAGAATGTGATATGCTACGTATGTATAATATATACCCAGAGCAACCACTCAAAAGCCTATACAAACATATACAGTCAAAATTACTGCAGATAAATCAAAATGGAATTTGAACAAAGGTATAAGTCGCCAACAGTAAAGGTAAAGAAAACAGAGAAACAAAGAATAGAGGGAACAAAGAGAAAACACAAAATAAAATGGCAGATTTAATCCCTAATATCAAAATTGCATTGAATATAAATGATCTAAATACACCAATTAAAAGACAAAGATTGGCAGAGTGGCTAAAAAAATGATCCAATTACATGCTGTCTACAAGAAACTCACTTCAAATATAAGTAGGTTGAGAGTAAAAGGATAGAATAATATATGCCATGAAACATTAGTAAAAAAAGGAGGAGTGGCTATATTGATATTAGATAAAGTAGACCTCAGAACAACAAAAAAATTACCATGGACAAAGAAGGACATTACCTAATGGTAAAAGGGTCAATCTACCAGGAAGATACAGCAATCCTAAATGTGCATGCACCAAACAACAGAGCATTAGAGTACCTGAAGCAAAACCTGATACAGCTATAAGGAAAAACAGACAGATCCACAATTAGAATTAGAGAATTCAACATCACTCTCTTAGAAATTGATAATAGAACAACTAGACAGAAAATTAGCAAGGATATAGAATAACTCAACAATACTACCAACCAACAGGTGACATTGATCAAATAATGTGACATTGATCAAATAATCCACCAAACAACAGCAGAATACATTACATTCTTTTCAAGCACTCACAGAACACATGCCAAGATAGACCATACACTGAGTCATAAAACAAGCCTCAACAAATTGAAAATATTTGAAATTATACAGAACATGTTTTCTGACCACAGTGGTATCAAAGTAGAAATAAAAAAAAACCTCCTGAAAAAAAACCTTCAGGTCCAGATGGTCTCATTGGAGAATTCTACTAAAGATGAGAATTAACATCAATTCTATACTCTCTCTTGCAGAAAACAGAAGAGGAGGTAACACTTCTGAACTCATTTTTATAGGGCTAGTATTGCCCTGATATTGAAAGCAAATGATGGTGTCACAAAAAAGAAAACTACAGACTAATATCCCTTATGAATATAGATGTAAAGTCCTCAACAAAATATTAGCAAATAGAATTCTTAGCAGTGAATTCTTAGAATTAGCAAACAGTTCCTAGAATTAGCAAATATATGTATATATATGTATGTATATATATATATATATATATATATTTTTTTTTTTTACACCATGAACAAGTGGGGTTTATCCCAGGTATACAAAGCTGGTTCAGTATTTGAAAATCAATCAGTGTAACCTACCATATTAAAAGGCTAAAAAGAAAAATTACATATATACTGGTATTAGCATCAACTGATGCAAAAACAGCATTAAATAAAATTCAGCATCCATTTATGACATAAATTCTCAGAAAACTAGGAATATAGCGGGGTACTGCCTCAACTTTTAAGGAAAATCTACAAAACCTATAGCTAACATCATGCTTAATGATAAAAGACAATGTTTTCCCTCTAAGTTCTGGAACAAGGCAAGGATGTCTGTCCTCACTGCTCTTATTCAACATAACACTGGAAGTCTAATCCAGTGTAATAAGGCAAGAAAAGGAAACAAAAAGCATATAGATCAGACAGGAAGAAATAAAACCGTCTCTATTTGCAGATGGTGATCCATGTAGAGAATCTTAAGGAGTCTACAAGAAAACAGCCAGAAATAATAAATGAGTTCAGGAAGGTCACAAGATACAAGAACAATATACAAAAATTGTATTTCTATATACTAGCAATGAACACATGGAAACCAAAATGAAAAACATAATAAATCAATAAAAGAAAAACTTAGGTATAAAACCTGTTAAGGATGTGTATGCTGGAAATGACAAAATGCTAATGAAGGAAATCAAAGAAGATCTAAATAAATGGAGAGACATACCATGTTCATGGATTGGAATTCTCTCTAAATTGATATATAGGTTAAACACAATTCCTAACAAAATCACATCAAGGTTTTTTTTTTTTTTTAAAGATACAGACAAGGTTATTCTAAAGGTTATATGGAAAGGCAAAGAAACTAGTATAGCTAAAACAAGTTTGAAAAAGAAAGGGGAATCACTCTACCTGATTTATTATATAGCTACTACAGTAATCAAGACAGGAATAGGTACATAGATCAATGGCGCAGAAGAGAAAACCCAGAAAAAAGACTGAGACAGTTGCCTTGGAGTGAATGACAGTTTTGGAAAGGGAGGTGGTCCTAGGGAGCTATCTGGATTTTCAGCCCTTCTACTAGATTGAAGAGGCTTTACATCATGACATGCTTTTCAAGACAAATGGAAGCACCCTAGAATTACTAGAGGTACCTAAGAAAGGAATCAGTACCTCAAACATGTAAAATAGTCCATCTCCAGTCCCTTATTTTTCCAGCTATGTGCAGGTACAGTGACCAGATTTTGTAAACCAAAAACTGGGACATAAGGTCTGATAAAAGATTATTGTCTTAAAAAGCTCCAACATGTATTTCTTTTTTTCTGACTATAAAAGCAATACACGTTCATGCTAGAAATTTTGAAAAATACAGAAAAAGAATACAGAACAAGTAAAAAATTACCCATAATTTCAATCTTACCATCAAAGATAACTACTGTTAGCACTTTTGGTATATTTCCTTCTAGTGTTTTTCTATGCATATCCACACACTCACTCACACACACATTATGTATATTTACAAAATTGAGACTATATGGTATTAAATCATTTCATATCTTTTTTTCACTTAAGATTGTTACCATGAGCATTATTCTCTTGTCATCAAATTATCTTTAAAACTTTATTTTTAATTGGCTGCAACAAATTCTTCCATGTAGTTATACTGATATTGTATCATACCTCAAACTCAATGTATTGAAAGAGAACACATCAAGTATATGTTTCTGTAAAACTATCCCCCACCCTCAATGGCTCCCCATCCTAGTTGGTATCCAGGCTGGAAACCTCAGAGTCATCTTTACTCCTTCCTTTCTCCTTGATCCCCTATAAATGACATACCTCTAAGTGCTGTTGATACTCTCTTCTTAACAGCTCTCAGCCATTCGGGAGGAATAGGATAGGGAGTAGCCTACCACCACTGTTCTGGTCCAGGTTTTTGCAGGCTCACCCTTGGAATACCACCATGATCCATCCAAACATCACTGCATCATGGCATGTCCTAATTCCAGAACCTAGAATGGCTCCCAATTTATTGTATCTGATATGGACAATTCAGCCTGAAATTCAAGGAAACCTGCCAACTGCCCCGGGCTCCCACCTATCCAAGTTTCCGTTGCATATGAGCACTTCCCTATTCTATCTATTCAAAACATCCCAGCCTTCTGAAAGCACTCTCCTTCTCTTCTCACTTCTCTTCTTCTTCTACCTTGCACCAGCCCTTATTATGTCCTGATCTGTCTAAGGGGGTTAGTTTTGTCTCCTCACCTAGACTTCTCAGCTGTTTTTTAGAAGCAGGGTTCATGTCTTAAACTTCTCTTATATCTCCCATGACACCAAGCACACGGGAAGTTCCAAAAAATATTCATTGATTGATTTAGCTGGGCTTTAAAGTGGAGACACAATGATACTTCTTAAAATTGACCTCATTCAGAACCTCACTTTGGGAGACATTGCAAGGTGGGAAGGGTTTACTAGGGGCGACTGGAAAGAGCGGACAGGGATGATGAGTAGACTTGACTGAGCAATAGTGCCAAGAAGAGGAGGGGCACCAGGCCTAGATTCAAATCCTGATGTCACCACTTACTTGTTATGTGACTGTGGGCATGTTACATTAGCTCTGCGGGCACCAGTTTCCTACCTCATGAGGTAATAGTGAGGATGAAATGAGATCAAGTATGTAAAGAATCCAGCATGGTGACCCACAGTAGGCTTTCAATAATGGGAGTTCCCACCTCCTGGATTCAGGTAGGTATTTCAAGTCTTCAAAAGTAACCTGCCAAGGGTTTTCATCCTTTGTTAAAAGTCGCCGTCAAAGTTACTAGAACTTTGGGAAGCAGCCTTCATTTTAATTTTAGAATTTCTAAAAATTTCAGCATGATATATTTACAACTTTTTTGCTTAACAATGACAGTAACAACAATAACCAACCTTTCCAATTCTTACACATTTTAGTGAAGCAAGCGAGGCTCCTGGAAGAGACCACAGGGGGCTGAAGAGGGCTGAAGAAAGGATAGGGGATGGCAAAGGGAGATAAGGGATGGACATCACAGAGATCCTCACCTGAAGTCATGCAAATTGGCTCAGAGTAGCCTCCACAATCCTGCTCCAAAGTCCTTCCAAGAAGCCCTAAAGCAAATGGTCAGTCTGTCTTGGGACCAACCCTGACTTTCAATTTACCCTCATGGCTTCTCAGGAAGCAAGAGAAGGTGTGGAAGTAAGCCGAGTTTCCATGGTGTAGAGTCCCACAGGGCAGGAGCACTGCTTCAAGCTGGGGGCTCCAGCAGGCCTTGGACATGCCCAGACCTAATGCCCCAATTGCTAGTCCCTAGAAGAATGTCAATCCCAGACTTCAGGCTGCTAGAGGAGGTGCTGCTTACATTCAGCACAGTGGTTCTCCAAAGAATATTACCGGTAGATGTGCAAAGGGTCTCAGCTTGGGGCTGTGGAACTGTAAATACACTGGGCCTGGTGACCACAGCACACTTCAGGCAGCAGGAGTCACGTGGTCTGGCTTCTTCCACCTTCTGTCCTTCTCTTTTACTTCTCTACTCATCTCAAAATGGAGTGGAAGTTTCAATTACAGTATGGTGGGGTGAGAGGGGCATGGCTAAAAGACCTAGGTCAGGGACCAGAATTTCAAATGTTGTCCATGGCTGATTTCCTCCCATTTCCAGAGAGACATCAGATTTCAGGTGCTTTGGATCAGCCACAAGGAAGGAGCTGGGTGTGTAGTACAAGGTGGGAGGGGTTTACCAGGGGTGATTGGGAAAAGCAGATGATGAGTAGCCTTGATAGGGCAACACTGCAAAGAGAGGAGGGGCACTGGAAAGGCCAAACAGCCTGACTCCAAAGTCTCAATTCAGACAGACCCGGGTTCAAATGTCTGCTCCAACACCTATTAGCACAGTGTGTGGCATAGAGTAGGTGCTTAGTAATTCCTTGCTGAATGACTGAATAAAGGTGACCTTGGCCAAGTCATTTATCCTCTCTGAGACTCTCTGAATTCCTCATCTGTAAGATAAATAGTAGCTATTACTCTTATTATTTCTCCTGTGGTGTCTCTCCCCACACCCATATCAGTTTGCTGGCCCATCTCCCCAACCCAGCACCATAGAGGCTGCCATACTAAGCCTCCTTCATTAAGGGTCAGAAAGGGCAGATGGGCACAAGGCCTGCTCTTTCCTCTTGTGTCCTCCCCCCACCTCCTCCTCTCCTCCTGCTTCTTTCCTCCTGGTCCCATTTGTTTACTTTTCTAACTTAGGCAAACTTGGGGTAGAATCTGGGAACACAGAGCCAAGCGTAGAAACCTCCAGTTACAACTGCAACACATACTCACATATATACAACTCACCTTCCCCTCCCCCTCCCCCACCAGGTCGGGCCTGGGCTGCAACATGAAGCTTTTGGCCCCCTAGGGACTTTTACTTGATTCAAATGTCATCAGTACCAGGGATTAGAAAACCTCTACCCCTGTTTCCCCATGCAGAGCTAGGCAGGCTCAGGGAGCTAGCTGCCTCTGGGGATTGATCACATCAGCACTGTTCCAACTCTGGAAGGTTCACTGTGAGCCAACTCCTCTGGAGTACGTCAACCAGAGAGGAAAGACAAACAAGTCTGAGCACATGAAGATGGTGTGAGGGTGATTTTACAGTAGTGGTCATGAGCTAGGCTGAGCGATCCACTCTGTAACCCACACTTCCTTGTGAACAGTGACACATATCTTCAAGATTCATTGGCACGAGAAGAACGATTTGTGGGAGCAACACATAGCTTTTCTCTGTATAAAGCTAACAGCTTGAATGGACTCTCCATAGTTTTATTTTTGTCGTTTTTCTCTCTTAGAAAGTCTAATGGGCAGTAAAGATGGAATAAGGTGAGGTCCAAATCTGCCTGTGCCTCCAGTCATCCTGTGGCATATGGAATGCATCTCTATACGATGAACCTCCTCAGGTTTCATCTCCAATAGGTTAAAAATCCCACCTTTTGTGCTTCTAAGGGATGTGAGAAAGAGAGAAAGCCCAAGCTCAAAGGTTAAACAAATTCAACCAGATATGCTGGTGAACCTCCTTCCCATAGAGTGGAGCTTAATCCATCCACTCCCTCATTGCCATCCACCTCCCCCAAATAATCCTTGCCTCTGCCCCACTACCTTTGTGTTTAATGGGGGGTGGGAATGAGTGGGGGGAGGGAGGCACTGAGAGAAATGGCCAGCCTCACAGAGGTTTTATATGCAAGAACAAATGATAGTCTTGTAGGCAGGTTCAGGAAAATCTTTCAGAATGCAGAAAATTCAGCAGCCTTTCCACACTGACCATTGTCATGGCAACACACTATCTGATGGCAGCATGCGTCACCAGGCTGGAGGGGCACGGTCTCAGTATAGCAGGTTAGCCTGGCCATTTTTAGCAACATTTGGACTTCTTTCTAGCCTCATTTCTTCTAGGTTCAACTGAATTTCTTTTCGCTTCTGGACTTATGTGCTCTGCTCATTTGCATGGCTAGAACACAAGACTTTATCAATATGAAAGGGATGGCTAAATGGAAAAATCTGAAGATTCCTAGTATTCTATAGCCCTTCTACTTGCTGTCCTGGCTCCCCACCCACTCTCAGCCATCTAGTTTCTTTTCTTCTCCTCATCAATTCTTTCCTATACACAGCATTACCTCCCCCGTGCCCCCCCAACTGTGACTCATCTACCAACCCCTGCACTCTCATCATCTTCTTTTTATTGTTTTTCTATTTTCTCATTTTAATGTACAGCATCTTAGAATCTTAGGATTGGAAGGAACATTGACAATAACCTAGTATAATCACCCTCCTCCAAATGCAGGAGGCTGTCTACGATATGACAGTCAAGTGACTGTCTTGTCTCTGTTTGTATGTCTCCAGCAATAGAGACCTCATTCCTTTCTGGGCAGTCTGTTCCACTTTGGACAGCTCTAATTGTTAGAAAATTCTTCTTCCTCTTGAATGAAAATCTGCCTTTTAATAATATCTACACATGGATCCTAGATCTGTGCCCTGTGACCACATAGACTCTGTCTATGCCCTCTGCTCTGTGACAGCCTCTCAGAGATATAGAACCACATCCCCTTGGGTCTTCTTTTCTCCAAAAGCCCAGCTCCTCCAACAAGATCTCTTGGAGCCTGGGCTCCAGTCCTCTCCCCATCCTAACTGACCTCCTGGAGCATATGCTTCTATTTGTCTCCAGTTCTTTTAAAGTGAGGTCGATACTGCATTAGCATCTCTGGAGGCCACCTTGCCCTGGTGACTCACACTGACGAAACTCCCTAACTCTCTTGCAGACAAAATGCTGCAAAGCCATGTTTCCCATCTTGTGTGTGTCCAGTTGCTTTTGAGGACCCAATTCCTAGTCCATATATTTCCTCCCAGTTTAATTTCATGGCGTTGCAGCCAGAATATTGCTTTAACCTATTAGGATCTTTTAAAAAATCTTGACTTCCATGTAACTTACATATCCTCTAAGACTTTCTATTATTATTATTACTATTTTTTAACCAACCCTCAAACTAATCCTTTATTTCAAGTCTTTTCAAAATTTATTCTTCTTTTGGGTTTCTTAACCTTTCCTAGTTCTCTTCCCTTTGAATTACCTTCCTTACGTCTTCTCTCGCTTGTCATTTCCATTTCCTCAATAGCAAGATGTCACCAGTCTCTGGAGATAAGTGCTTGGGTATGTGCGCAGGAAAGCACGAGGGCATACAGATATCTGCACATACCTAGGTTTGAGCAAGTAGCTGCAGAGCCTTGTTTAGTTTCTCTGTTTCTATTGCTTTGTCTGTGCTCTACCAGGATTTAGAGACTGGATGAGGGGAAAATGGCAAGGTAGAAGGAAAAGGGGTAAGAGAAGTTGGTCCAGGATCTGAGAAGGGCAGTAGGAAACTAGGGTGGGAGCACGAGTGTTAATCGGGGCTGCAGTGCAGTGAGAAGGGCTGAAGAAGGGCCAGGAAAAGAAGGATTTTAAAAGCCTTAAAAAGGTTGGAGGAGGGAGGAGGATTTGGTTAGGAAGTCAGGACTTCTGAGGCTGGTAGCCATTGAGAGGCCAGAGGGAGGTGGCTTGAAACTACAGGGTCAAGGAAAGGCTGAGGGATGTGGGACACCTGAGAGGGGCAATAAGCATTGCTATGAGCACAACCTTATGAGTCTATGACTCTTGAGCTTAGAAACTTTTCTCTGGTCAAAGGAGCCTGGGACGTGGAGTCCCTGCGTATGAACTCAGCTGTTGTCACAGACTTGGCTGCACTAGAGGACGGGGCCTTAATATCACCATCGGCAAAGACGCCCAGGATACAACGTGTTCCCTCAGACTAACTCTGACACAGAATAGGCCTCCCTTTCATGCTAGATTCTATTCCAATGAGGGAGTCAAAGTTAGGAGAACTGGTGCTGTCTTGGTTGTTAGATGAATAAACATGGGAATTTCACTCTCCAGGATAGGCAATGTGATACCTTTGGCCTCTTAACTTTGCAAATAATTAGGATCCAAAAAAATATGCACACGTACACACATTCAATTAAACAGGAATGTGGGTGCCAAAATGACTTTTAAAAAATGGTAGATGAAGTGAGTTGAGTTGAGAAGCAGCAGCTGGGGTTGGGAGGGGGGCTCTACCAATAGTGTCCCCAAACAGCCAGTGGACAGTGTGATCAAGAGGGTGATAACCCGATGACTGCCATTTTCCCTCTGTCCAGAGGCCAGAATAATTGGAGGCCAGCCTCAGGGAAGGGAAGAGTAGGGCAGCAGCCACATCTCCAGTGCTCTAAGTGAGACTGGGGAACCCACTCCCAGGGCTTCAGAATCACTGACTACTCACTGTGGGCTCACAGTCACTCGAGGCTCTACTGAACCAAGGAAATGCATTGGAACAGAATGTCTGTGAGCACCCTTCACCCCTACCCCCAACCCCAAGTCTGAATTGACTTGATTTTCCCTCATCTTAGAGAGGATTTTACTGTTGCCCTTTTCAAAGGGAGAGTTCCAGGGCACACTTTAGAACTGGCTTTCCACTGGAGGTGCCTAAAGTTGAACCTTTTGTTCCCCTGAAGGTGACATTAGCTGGCCAAATGACAATCCCAACCAGAGTGACCAGTGCGGAATTCCAACAAGCTCTCAGGCCAAGAAGAGGTTTCCCTTCCAAGTCGGTGTAAAGATTAGCCACCAAATGACAAATGGTATTGGGGGAAGCCCCCACTGATGGGTCACCACAAGCTGGGTGGAATGAGGAGGGCAGGACTCGAGGGGTGGTGCTCACCTTTGATGTAGTTGAGGATTTGCTGGACTCGGTGGGGCTCATTGCGGTCTGGCCGGCAGCTTGGCGTGATTTCCAGCACATAATCAGGACCATATGCTGTGAAAAACTGTAAGGAAAAGTGAAAGGCCAAAAAACAAACTAAACCACAGAAAACCTCCAAACCAAACCACATACAAACAGAACAATCAAGAGAAATCCACCGCTACTGACAAGGTAAGGGAGGCCCAGGTGGGCAGGGCAGGAGGATGCAGCAGGAAACCGTTCCCCATTTTCCAACCTCCCATGACAGTCCACTGTGAAATTCTTTGGCTTGGTGTTCAAGGTCCTCTCTGCTCATGTCTCAACTTTTCTCTCCAGCCTCTCTATCCCCCTGCTCTCTAGCCACACTTGTCTGCTCCGGGCTCTCCCAAATGAGACCGGGCTTCGTTCCCCCACCCCCTGCCTCCCCCCCGAGGATCTTTGCCATTGCTCTTTCCTGGGGTCTGCAAAGGCCCTCCCCCAACCCCTGCTGCCTGTGAAAAACCTCCCCATCCTTCTAGGCACAGCTCAAATGTCGCCTCCTTCACAAAGCTGTCCCTCATTCTCCACCAACCCCCAGAGTGTTCTGTTGGTACATCTCTTATGGCCCTTGTTCAACAAATCGACAGTGCTTGCCGGCATGTCACGTACAGGTCACTGTGCCTGCTGCTGCGGGGGCTGTGAAGATGGACAAACCCTCCTCTGGGGTCCTCTGGGTGTTCCCAAGCACGTTCTGCAGTGTGTAGAGATTTTTCAACAGCGACCTGATCTCCCTGCACTGGATTATCAACTCCTTGAAGGCAGGCAGCACCTGTGCCTTAGTCACCTCCTTGGTCCTCACAGACCAAGGCAGCTGCCTGTTAGTTTTGGTTGTCTTGAATTCCCTGACCCGGGAATGTCAAATGAGCCTGGTTTCTCTAGTTTTTCTTTCTCCGTAGTAGAGTTTATTTGTTTTTAAATTCAGGGAATCAAAATAAAGGTCTTTGGATTCTATTTCTAGTTCACTAGATGATTCCTTGTGACCTTTGGTAAGTCACAATATCTGATTCAGCTCCTCTATTAGGGCCCGCTTGGGGAAAAACACCCCATGACAAAGGGAATCATTCAATTGGGATAAGCCTTTGAATGGGAAATATGCAAAGCTACTATTTCTGTTTAGTTTTTAACAGAAATAGTATTTGTGCACACTCTCTGGAGAGAGAGCATATGGTCCTTAACATTATGTGCTTTCAATAGTGATATTGTTAGGTGGTAAGTAAGCCAGGGAAATTCAAATTCCATGGAAAAAAATGGTACAGAGGGCATGAGCAAAAGGGATCTTGCTGTGTGTCATGAATTTGATGTCATTCAAAGAGCCTCTAAGAAAATAATCCAGGGTGATTGCCATTGCCACCAAATTATCCTTATTAAGAGTCTGGATGTACATCTGGCACCATGGGAGAGGTTGTGGAACAATCTCTAGGGATTCTAACAGCATCTTTGTGGAATCTATGGGAGTAATTTGATGGGGAGATGGCTTTTGCACATCCATGACAGAAGACTCCACACATCTAATTAAAAGAAAAATGACCAAGACTGTGCCAATGCTTATAATGCTTTTTTTTCTTTTTTGGACTGAACTAAAAAGGAAAGAGGGGTCTAGTTCCTTCCTGCTGGGGTTATTACTCTCTGATGCCTGAAGCCCCGAATTCTGTAGATTAGAGATCATCTTTACCACATCCATATATGGAATGGACAAGAGGGGTTACCTGGGGGACACATCCAGAAACTAACTCTCCCATTCTGATCAAAGAAACCTGAGAGGTTTGTATTTTTAGCCAAGGAGGGCCCCTCAGTCCAAGCCCGAGAACCTCGTGGGCTTGACTCTGGAAGAGAAGGCTTCAAACAGGTGTGGCCCTCTCTCCTTGGACGGCCTCTCCTCCTCCAGAAGGTGTCAAGTAGTACACTCATTTCACGGGTATGGAAAGACAGGTTTAGAGAGAGCAATAGAAGAAAGGCAGCTGCAACGAAGAAGCCACTCTGGGGGACCCAAACCCGTGGCATCAAAGTGCTATAAAAATCAGAGTCAGGGGGCCTCGCTGAGGTCTAGGAGGAGGGAATGTTCTGTCTCCATCTACGAAGATAACACTGCTGAGCCTCTGTCAGCAAGGCATGTTGTGAGCTATCTGTTTCGGGCTGAGCGTCTGGAACAACGTGTCCTCATTGTGAGGGCCTGCCGCACGCTCAGCCGCGTTCTCTGGCTTTAGCCCCCTCTTGGGCCAAGAGCACATGGTTGCAAGACGGTCAGCTGGGGCCAGAACTGACTGCCACGTGAGAGCTCAGCTTGACTGGGATCAAGGCTCCTGTCCTGGCTGCATGAGCACCTGGCTTTAACTAACCCATAAATAACCCATTCTTTGCTGAAGCAGGCTGGCTGCAGGTAAGCGTGGGCTCCTAAACATCTTCCCACCTTTGCTAATCAAATATTATTCCCAGGTCCTGCTTATTCGCACTATTCTTAGGCTAGGGGACCCAGATGATTTAAGAAAGTCCTTGTTTTGTGATCCAGTTCCACATGGCAGCTGACTGGTCCTAGCCTTGGGAAGCTCTGCTTGGGGCTGAGGGAAGTGACAGGCACCGGGAAGGCAGAGGCTGTATCTAAGGCAAAGGTGGTGCGGTGCCCTCTTCCCCTCTCTGGCTCTCTCGTGGTATTTCTGTTTCTGTGTTATATTATGCTTTTAGTTTTGCACTCGTTAACTCCTTTCTACGGGACCATGAACTCTGCAAAGGCAGAAACTTCTGTCGCATTCTCTTTGTGGAGCCTGTAGAGTTGAATTTCCTTCAACCTTTACTTTAAAATTATGTTGAATTACATTAATTCACAAAAGATTTAGCTGGCCATTCAGTTAATTCTGTGGAATAATGCAAAGAGCCAATTTATGGCATGAACAGTTTTTCGGCTCTTGAGGAAGCATGAGGAAGCATGATGAGGCGGCAAGAGCCCTGGCCTCGGAGTTAGGCAGAGCTGGATTTTCATACCCAATAGAGCTGTGTGCCTCAGGCGAGCTTCGTAATCTCTTTCAGTCCTTGCTACCAGAGGAATGATAAATCCTGACCTGGCTGGGTTGTTAGGAATCACAGAGATAATATACATTAAAGGGCCGACCACAGGGCCCAGCACAGGGTAGGATGTCAGTACATGTGAATTCCCTTCTTCTGAGGCAAGAAGCTATTGCCTAACCAGTGCCTCACCCAGACCCTGGGGGATGTTGGGCCAAGCACTGGGGGCCCCCCACGATGCAGAAAGAAGAGCCTGTTCCTCCTGTCAGACAAAGCCCAGCAGTCCCAGTGGCTTCCCGCTTGTTTAAACCATGAGCTCCGCCTAGAGCCGGTGGAGAAACTGACTTCTCTCATAGTTTCCTGCCCTGTGCTCAGCCACTTGTTACTTACTGGCAAGGTGGAAAGGAAATCTGATCAATAAGACAAAGATGTTGGGGTGGAGGGATTTGGCCAGCAGTAGAAATAGCTCAAAGCCCCACCCTGAAATTGCCCTCCAGTGTTGAAGAGGAAAGGAAACAGGCAAGCGGCGATGCCATTCCCAGACAGGTGGAGCAGGGTATGAAAGAGCCCAGGGGGCTGGCAAGTGCAAACAGCTGGCTTTGATCTCAGCAAAGGAAGAAGGGAGGTGCTAACCCTTCTCCACCCCTTCCCCTTTTTCCTCAGTGCTCCTTTTGCTTTCTGGGTTTCCATTTATGCGTGTTTGAGGGGAACATGGTAGCAGGAATGGGGCAAATGGAAAGGATGAGGTGGGGCTGAAGGATGGGAGTGGAAGGGAATAGCACTTGAGGGGAGCAGGTCCCTTCTCGACCCAAGAGTCAATGAATAAAGAAAGGAAAATAGCTCAGTCTTGCTCGGTTCAGGCCAGCTCAATGTGCCTTTCTTGCTCACTCCCCTCCAGCTCTTGCTCATGCAATGCAAACAGCATACGCTTAGATATTTGGTCAAGAAGATATTCAGAAGAAGCCTTAAGGTTGTTGTTATTCCTTCCTAATCCTATGTGGTCACAGGAAACCAAACCACAAACCCGGCACAGCCAATCCTTTTATCCTTCCTTCAACATTTATTAAGTACCTACTGACTAGGTGTCAGTAGGCACTTAATAGATACTTTATTAAGTACCTAACCTGATTAGGTTAGTCACTGGGGTGCAAAGATTGTAAGATATGCTTAGTAGGAGGGGTCAGTATGATGAGAACAGTATGATAATACTAAAGTCACAAGTAATAACAGTTAATGTTTTTTCTCTTTTTAAAAATTGAAGTATAGTTGATTTACAATGTCGTGTTAGTTTCTGATGTACAGCAAACTGATTCAGTTATACGTATATATGTATATATATATTCTTTTTCAGATTCTTTTCCCTTATAGATTATTACAAGATATTGAGTATAGTTCCCTGTGCTATACAGTAGGTCCTTGTTGGTTATCTATTTTATATACAGTTGTGTGTATATGTTAATTCCAAACTCCTAATTTATCCCCCTCTTCCCCCTTTGGTGACCATAAGTTTGTTTTCTATGTCAATAACAGTTAACAGTTAATATTGATTAAAGGCTTCTTATGTGTCAGGCACTTAAAGTGTCTGCGCACTTTTTATGGACTGACAATTCTCACAACCAACTCACGTGGAGGTTCTAGAATTACTTCCATTTTAAGATGAGAATTTGAAGCACAGAATAGTCAGATAACTTGACAGAGGTCACACAGCTAGCACGTGTGGTGTGAGATTTGAACCCAGGTCATTCTGGAGATCAGCACTACCCATAGGAGCCTCTAAACTACCCCAGAGGAAGTGACTGTGTAGGGCGGGGTCTGCAAAGGGGGCCTGGTGGGTGGGAGGGAGGCATTCCCAAGAGAGCCTGGGCAAGAGCAGGGACTGTGGAATGGAACAGCATATTTAGCACAATTTGATGTTGCTCGAGGGTAGGGCATAAGGAGGATCAGGACACGAGGCTGGGGAGGCAGCATGAGTTTCACGGTAGGCGCTGCGTGTTCCCCACACTAAGGCATTTGGCCTGATCCCAGACTAGAAGGTCCACGAGGGCCGAACACTCTTTTGCTCCCCAATGTCAGTGCCAGTTCCCAAAACAGTGCTTGTCCCTAGGAGGTGGCAAGTAACTATTTGTGGCATAAGTGAATGGAAACTTGGGGGAGCTTGGAAATGAGGGGATGAACAGATCAGCTGGGCACTTGAGAGGATTCAATGGCTACAGTGTAGAGAATGGAATGGAATCTGAGGGGAGGAATGCAAATAGGGAGACCAGTGACAAGGTTGGTGCTAGAGCCATGTTGAGTGGTAACAGGGCCTGAGCCAGAACAGTTGTGGGAGGAACCGAGAGTGAAAAACTTAAAAGATAGCATCAATAGGACTAAACAATGAGTTGGATGTGGGAAGTAAGGCAGAAGAGAGAGTCAAGGATTTCCCACGGTGTAGGAGGTACAGTGACAGGGTGAGGAATACAAGCAGAGGACAAGGGTTTGTGGTGGGGTGTATATGTGTGAGGGGGGTTCAACGGGGAGCATGTTTAGGGTCAGAATCGTGATGATACAGTGGTCTGTAATTCAGGTGAGAGGCTGGGCCTAAGATACAGAATATGTGTTATAGATTTGGGAGTTATCAATGACATAAAGGAATTGGATGAGAATTGCCAAGGAATTGCCTTGGCCAGCATGGGAGGCTTCCTATAGAGTAAGAGAAGAGAAGAGAGGTGAGGAAAGAATCATGGGGAACAGCCAACACTTCAGAGGTGGACAGAGGGAGAGGAAACGGTTCTGGTGATGATTTGAGATGTTGCAGACAGCTGAAGTAAAAGGAGGGTGGTCTTCCGATTTGTCCATGGGAAGATCTTTGCTGCAGCAAAGTCAGTGGAGGGTGTGGACAAGGCCTGACTGGAGGGGGCTGAAGAGTTGATGGGAAGAAGTAGAGGTAAGAATGATGGGGACTTCCCTGGTGGTCCAGTGGTTAAGACTCCGCCCTTCCAATGCAGGGGGTGTGGGTTCGATCCCTGGTGAGGGCACTAGGATCTCACATGCCATGTAGTGTGGCCAAAAATATATAAATAAATAAAAATTAAAAAAAAAAGAATGACGGTAAGAATACACACATACACTCTCCTTTTTATAAGAGTTTGGTACAGGGGTGGGACTGGAGTAGGGTGGTATTTTAAGATGGGAGGGTCTTAAAAGTATATTTATAGGCTGAGGGGAAGAGCCCACAGGATGGAAGTCAGAGGCAGCCTGATAGGGATTTTGAGTTGTTTATATCTGTCTTTCTAGCTCCTTAGCCAGAGTGCCACAAGGGAAGAATACTGTTGTATTCATATTTCTATTACCTACAGCTCCTAGCATAGGGCTTGGAAAATAATAGGTACTCAATTCATGTTTGTTGAAGGAATGAAATTCTGAAGACATGCACATCCAGTAGGGAGAATCAGGGTCTTGAAGGATGGGTGATTGCAAATAGGCAGGGATGGGGTGGGGTTGGAGGGTAGTTAGTGGAGGCAGGACAAGTCTGGGAAGTTGGCTAAAGTTCTAGAAGGAGAGCAAGGGAAGCCTTGAACGCCAGGTTGAGGAGACAGGACTTGATGTGACAGGCATATCAGGACTGGAGCTGTGCCTTAGGACACCTGGGAGCAGTATACAAAGGCTGGATGACCAGTGTGGAGGCCACTGCCATAGTTCAAGGGGGAGATAGCAAGGGCTTGAACAAGAGTGATTGCTGTGGGGATGGAGAGGATGGGAAAGAGACATTGTGAAGGTAGACTTCCGAGGACTTTGGTAAGTGGTTGGCTGTGGAGGAAAGAGAGCAGGGGAGGTCAAAGTTGACTCCTAGGTTTTGAGTCGGGGTAAGTAGGAGAATCAGTGCCACTGATAGAGCTGGGATAAAGTAGTAGGAAGAGCTAGTCTGGCTCAGGGAAGGGGATGGGCTTGGGTTTCGTGGGTTTGAGATGACAGTAGGATATGTGGGTCACTCCGTCTAGCAGGCAGCTGGAGATGTGATGATGGTGTGTGGAAGTGAGGTCATGGCTGAGGACTAATGTAGTAGGGGGATAAAAAGAGCCAGTGACTAGGCAGAAAAAGAGCAACCAGAGAAGAAGAGACAGAATGGTAAAGTAAAATCTCTTAGAGCCTTAGGGATGACATTCAGCATGAGAAAGATGCCTAAAGGAATACACTTGCCACACTGGCAATAGACTCCTGCGGCTAAACTAACATCCCTCCCTCCTAGTCAGTATAAAAAGCCAGACCCCTTTTTATAATACTCCAAAAAGCTCTCAAAATTTTTATTGCTAACTCAAGGTTTACCCTTTCCTAGAAGTTAGACTTGATCCTATCAGGGTAAGCCCAAGGTTGATGCCAATCCCTCTTACAGACCCCTGAGGCTTTGCTCTGTCATCAGCTAGGGAGGTCGTGCTGGTGATTGTGATGTGGGCCCTGGCCAGGAAGAGCATTTCTTGTCTTGACTCACCCTGGGAACAGAACTCATCACAACAAGAGTGACAGAGCATCAGCACTTTGAACCATAACATGGTCTTGTAAGATGCTTCTCAACCTTTCTTATGTCACCAATTACTCCATCAAAGAACCTGGGCCCAACCATGATGGAAACAAAAAAACCCTCTTTTCCCCAGGAAAACATTTCTATTTACAGGAAATTCAGTTATTACATATATCACTTATGGTACATTTTAAGGACACAAAATTGCAGTGGTATTATTGGGAGTAAATTTTATTGCCATGGCTTTACAACACAAACAAACAAAAATAATAACCCCGTTAGTCGTTGGACTGAACTGGCAGGAAGCAGCACATCAAAGGCGATTGCTTGTAGGCAGGGGAACGGGGAATTAGGATTGTCCAGAGCATGACTGAGAGGTCAGGGAGATGTGGGCTACTGGAGACAAGATGTTACATGTGGAGTGGACACGAGGATGGAAACCCAGAGCCCCATCTAGACTGTATCTGTATCCCACCTGTGGAGCTCATCTCACAACTTGAACAGGGTCCCTACTTAAGAAGTGCTTCATGGTGAGGCTCATACACCAGTGCCAAGAACTGTTTGAATGAATAAGTGAATGAATGAATAAGGCATGGAAATAGTTTCATTATCCAGAAGTTTTAATGGTATTTTAACTATTGGTATAAAAAATTTTATTAAGCAAAATAATCAGGTAAACCTGGGAACTCTTAGCTCATTTGAGCACCGATTATATTTAAATGAAGAATATGCCCAGTATTAACTAGTCTTATCTCATTAGCTAAAGTACTTAGAGGCTTCATGAACACACACACATATATAGCCCTTTAGTGTACTGTGTATTCAGTAAGGTTCCTATGTTAGTTAACCCACAGTAGTGTGTGTGTGTGTGTGTGTGTGTGTGTGCGTACACGCACATGTTCTATTAGGTGCTGAACATTATTCTAGGTTCTTGAGGGGAAGCTGAGTACAAACAAAGAATAAGTTCTGGTGACTGCTCTTGAGGAGATGAAGATCTAAATGAGAAAGATAATTACAGGAAGGGCAGAGGAATAAATCTAAGCTTAACTGTGTGGTACTGGCTAGAGTACAGTAAACTGTCCTCACACGTGTGGGTCACTGGACAAGTGAGGTGACTTGTAGAAAATCACAGTGCTAAAGTAACAGATGTGAACTTGAACCCATGGCTTAGGACTTTCAGTCCAGTGGGCTTTCCATCACAACAGGAAGCAAAAAGCATAGTGGTTAAAGAATGAGATTTCTGGAGTCATAGGGGATAAGCCCTAAATCCTTGCTCCACCATTTACTAGCTGTGTGACCTTAGGCAAGTTACTTAACTGTTCTGTGCCCTGGTTTTCTTTGTAAAATGGGGATAATAAGAGAAGGTACTTGTAGAGTTGTTGTGACAGTAAGTTAATTCATGTAAAGCACATAGAACAGTGCCTGGAGCACAGTAAGTGCTCAGTAAATGTTATTATTAAATGATAGATATTATTATTATTATTTATTGTGCTTTATCAACTGTACAAAGAAACAGGAGTTCTACATATAATGGATAGTAGCAAAACTGGATTTCTTTACTAATGTCCATTCAGAGTGAATGAGGGCGAACTTGTGAAGAGCTTACCCTGTATTCCAAAACTCTGAAGCCAGAAAGAGGGTAGAGAGAACAAGAAGAGAAGGATCCAAATGAATGAGACTAAGAAAAATGGAAGAGGACTTCTCTGGTGGTCAGTGGACTCCACGCTTCCAATGCAGGGGATGTAGGTTCGATCCCTGGTCAGGGAACTAAGATCCCACATGCCGCACAGCCAAAAAAAATTGCAAAAAAAAAAAAAAAAAAAAAAAAAAAGAGAGAGAGAGAGAAATGGAAGAGAGGAGGAGGGAATGAGAACTTGGAAGTGACAGGAAAGAGGCAGGGGGACAGAGGTGATAGAAAGGAGAGGAGATAAAAACATGTGTATGGGGTAAATTGGCAAGGAAGGGGAGGCACAGAGGAGGTGGCAGAGGAAACAAGGGCAGGGTGGCTGCCACTTCACTAGGGGGACTCCCTGCAGGCCAAGGCTTTCCTTCAGGGTGTGGTTTCAAGGGGTTTGGGGGAAGGGCCCTGGCCAAGACTAATATCTTCCCCACATTACGGCTGATCCTCAAATTTCCACTATTAGAGAGAATTCCTCCTTCATAAATATGTGCAGGGCCAACTCTGGTTATACCATATGTCTCTGTTGATCAAATGAATATTTTGGAAACAAGCCTACACACAAAGCTTTTTTACATCAATTTTCCCTTTAGCCAAGGGTGGGGATAGAAGAAGGAAGAGTACAGGGATATTGCTTTACCTGGCTTGCTGCTGGACAAGTACTAAGATGACCTTAAGAAAATGGATTCTGGGACTTCCCTGTGGTCCAGCGGTTAAGATTCTGCGCTTCCACTGCAGGGGGCGCAGGTTTGATCCCTGGTCGGGGAGCTAAGATCCTGCATGCCGCGGGGTGCGGCCTTAAAAAAAAAAAAAAAGAAATGGATTCTACTAGAGGATTGTAAGTGCTGCCTTGGCCCGATCCTTACACTCCTTCAAGCAACTGCCCTCTCTGTTCCTTCACTGCTAAACTTCTTAAGATCTCTTTTTTCTTCAGCGCCTTGACCTCTTCATTTCTCAGACACTTCAACATGCTGCTGTCTGAATTCTTCCCCACACCTCCACTGAACTGTTTTCTAGAAGAATGGCAAAGAGATTTTAGCTTGTTGGCAACTCTGACTGATTGGTAGTAGCGGCTTGGGGGTACTATGTTGAGAAGGATTCTGAGGCTGTGTCTAGGTTCAGCAGGAAAATGTGCCCAAATCAGTTTGTCAAGTAATTCATGGGAATACATGGTAGGCAGGGTGGGGGCTGGAGGGATGTAGTCATACGTGCCCTATATTTGCTATTCCTGCCTTAGGAGACCAAGAGCGACCCCCTAATTACCCAACCTAATGTCTTCTTTTCAGTGATCGCTCACCCTATTTGATCTCTCTGCAGCACCTGTCATCAACTACTGCCTCATCTTTGGCACTGTCTTCTCTCTCATCACCACTCCTCTCTCTGTTCCTCGTCAGTCTCCTTCCCTGGATCATTTTCCTTTACCTATCTCTTAAACGTAGGTGCCCTCAGGTTGTCCTCTCAGCTCTTTTCTCTCTCTCTGCAAGAGTTTACACTCTCTGCTGTGGTTTAAATCACTTGCATGCAGAGATCCTAAATTTTTGGGTTCAGTGTTTATCCCTGGCCTCTGACTTGAATTAATAATTGTCTGCCGGACATTTCTACCTGGAAAACTTGAATTCTTGGTACCTGATGCTTACTGTGTTCTAAGTTGAGCTAATTCAGTATAACTCCTTCAAAGAGAATGTTCATCTTCTCTTTTTGTTCACTCAGCACCATAGGTGAGACCCATCATACAATAAGCTACTCAGCAAAGATTTGAATTCATGACCCTGAATGGATCAGTGTGCTTATGTTTTGTTTAGAGGCACTGGATTTTGTGCTTTCAAAATACCCCAAATGATATGGGATTAGGGGATAGAGATTAGGGGATTTCTATCTCTGGGAGATATTCCCATTGTTTGACGAACAATGATTTTTCTTTTTGCCATTTGTCAGATGAAGGAAAACATATCTCACTGGGTGCAAGAAGATAGAGAGAGGCATAGGGTACTCCCAAGACTGGCACTATCTCTAAGGGGACAGCCAGACAGCATGCAATATGCTTGGGGTATTATTTGAAAACACTCACTGGTTATCTTCTGAGGCAGGATGCAGGGTGGGGAGATGCTAGGGAGACAATGATGAAGCAGACAATCCCTGGCCTTGAGGAGCCTGCAGTCTAGTAGAGAAGGCAGAGAGGTGCAGGAAGAACTATGATGAGATGAACACTACAGGTGAGTCATTTCTCTGCAGCTATGGGAACTCAAGTGGGAATTCTGAGTGTGGGGCTGGGTGATGCGTGATGGGAAGCAACTGAACTGGCCTCGAAGGATGAACGAGATTTAAATAGGCAGGGAGAGAAGGTAAGAAAGGCAGAAGGAGCAGAATGAAGACAATGAAGATACGTTCTAAACAAGTCATCAAAAATTAATTTATGAGAAAGAACAGAGTACAGGGTCATAAGTAGCACCAGCACAGCTCTGTAAGCAACTTTCTTGTCTTCTCTGAATAGCACATCCTTCCTTTGTGATGGACAATGATAGGTTGATGGGCTTGGCAGAGGCAGAGGAAAAGTCATGGATGGACTTGATATTCTATCAGAGTAGGATTTCTGTCTGATATATCCATCACAGTGGTTAATTGGGAGTAAATCAGAGTTGAACTTGCTTATATCCTATTGATTCATTTGTTCCCTCATTCGCTTGATACCAATGTCTCCCAAGGACTCCTGTGTACCAGGCTCTGGGTGCGAAGAGATGACTGAGACTCAGCCCCTGCCCCCAAGGAGTGGATGGGGAGGCAGCTGTGCAAACAAGCAGCTCTAACGCTCTGCGGTAAGTGCCATAATAGACATGCAGGCAAGAGCTCCTGGAGTCCAGAGGGAAGATAAAGCAAAGCTGTGCTCTCTGAGTCAGCCTCTAACCGATTTCCCTGTCTCCCCTCCCTCCCTGAGTTTTCCGTCCGAAATTCAGATCTGATCATGTCATTCCCCCTGCTTAAAAACCGTGGTTGGCTCCCCACGGACTGTAGGACCCAGTCCAAACTCTCAGGCAGGACATACAAAGGCCTTCACAGTCTGGCGCAACTGACTCCTCCAGTCTTATCTCACACCACGGGCCAGGCTCTGGCCTCCACACTGTAGCCACACTGCACTGGAGTGTCTCTCCTACTCCTCCTTATCTGGTCAAGTCTTCTGCTTCCCTTGCACCCCTGCTAAATGTTGCTTCTCAGCTGCACTGGCCCCAACCGCCCCCGATGGAGAAAGTTCCTCCTCTGCTTTCCCACAGCTTGCTGTCAACCTCTCTATTCTAGTACTTATCACACCATAGTGTAATTGTTTCTCTATGTGCCCATCTCCCCCACCAGGCCATGGTCTCCTCAAGGTTGGGAACTGGGCATTATTCTTTTTCTTATCCTTGAGATTTTGTCCGGGCCTGGCATATAGTAGGTGCTCCATCCATCTTGGATGAGTGAATGAATGACTCTGACACTGGCCACTTGGGTCTGGTCATTGTCAGCAGCTAGCATTACTTAACATGAGAGATGCATAAAAATATGAAGGGCAGCCAGAGTAGCTAAAAAACAGGCGGCTCTAGTCACATCATGAAAAAAACAAGAGATGGAGGAGACAATGCTCCCACTCAGGCTTTAACTAATGACTCTCCCTTCTGAGCAGCCCCTTCTTGTCTGCCCTCCCGTTCACTTTCAAAAACCCAGTGATTGAAATCATTCTAATTATTCATGGTCGGTGGCATATCCAGGAAACAGTTTACAAGCAATTAAAATACGCCAAAATAGATTTATGCAGGTTGAACCTGATCCTGCTGGTAAAAAGGGAGTAAATGACTTACATCTTGGAGGGGTATTTGCTTCCTGAGGTTGCTCTTTATCGCTCTTTACTGTACTAGCGTGGGACTAACACGGGAAACATTTGGAGGTCCTTCTTAAGGCGAGTGTGCAGCGAACGGTGCAGGGAGTGTGTAGACTGCATGCATGATGGCAGCTAGCTGTCCTGTAAATGTGGGAGCGCTGCCTCTGCCCACATTCCATCCCCCCCGCCTCCCCCCAGCCATGGGGGGAGGATGGCTCAGCAGCAGGTAGCTCGTGGTAGTAGGAAAGCTCCCAGCACCGTGATCATGACGGTTCCAATAACGTTGGAACCACTTGGGATCATTTAACCCCACAAGGTTCAATCTCCCAGTTGGTAAAATAGGGACACAGATCTCCACCCTCCCAACTTTAAAGGGTTGTTTATGAGGATCAATGGAAGAAATGTTGTGAAAAGCTCTAGAGGCTACAGAAGTGGTGGCGGGGGGTCACTTTCATTACAAAAACTCTAACTCGTGGGCCCTTTCAATGCTCTAGAAGTGGCTAATGCTCATCAGCAGATTAGTAAAGGTGTACTGGGGCAAGTCCCCTAATAGTTTACTTAAGAGTCCACACAAGAACTATTCATTACCTTGCTACACTCAAACCAAGTGTTTTAATGTCCCTTTAATGAAGACAGCAGTCAGCAGCTAAGCAAACAGGCCATTTGGTTGAGAATAGACTTGGGGCAGCAGAGGCCTAGCACATGGAGTCCAGGTGTCTCCAGAGATTTTGTGCCATCCCTCCCCATGGCAGGCAGGCTCTGCTTCCTTGGGATTGACTCTAGGGAAAAACAGCCTCCTTTTGCTGCTCCGAGAAATCTAGAACATATAGCTAAGCCATTCAGTGGGCCAATGTGATAGCTAAGCCATTCAGTGGGCCAATGTGATTGGTGCAAAATTTAGAATGAACAAATTGAAATGGCATGTTTCACCACAGCTTTTGAGCTAAGTGCAGAGGACTGCAGAAAGGCCAAAAGGCTGGCACAGAAGCAGAGGCGGGGGTGGTGGTGGGGTGGGGAAGCAAAGGCCATGGAAAATCAGTAAACTGGAGTGATAGTTTACCCGGAAGTCTAACTTTAAATTATTAAGCCCTTGAGATACCGTAATGGAAAGTTATATAGCTTACATCTGCAAAAGGATCCTGGGTTTCTTCATGCTCTGTCACACTTCCCTGCCTTTCCACTCACCATTCCTTGTGCAGAGAATGCCCGGCCCTCCCTTCTTACTCATCTTTCAAGACCCAGCTCCAATGTAACCTCTTTGAAGTCTTTGCCGACTCCCCAAAAGCGAGATCCTTGCTCCCTGTGCCGTCACAAGGTCTTTTACAGCCCTAAGGCCCACTCTGACACATTTGTTTACACACCCTTCTTCCCCATTCGGCCAGGAGTGTAGCTCTCAGAAGCAAAGACCAGATGGTAGCTTTACCTAGCACAGAGCAGGAACAAAGATGGGCCTCACTCAAGGCCAGCTGAATGAATGAGCATTTGAGCATACGTGAGCCGGCCACATTTATCAGGTCTGCAGAGGACCCAAAAGGAAGGCTCATTTGGCAATGATTTGATATGGTAGACATGCTTCTTCCACACTGGTTTACCTGATTAGTGACTGCCTCGGTGCTGGCAAGCAGCAAGAAACCTGCCAGCAGAGGCAGCCTGACAATGTACCTATGAGGCAAGGTATGGTCCTGGCTATTAGCTTGGTTCCCACAACTTGTAAACGTGAGCTGGAAAAGTGCTGCCCTCCCCCCCACTCAACTCTCAGGTGCCTGCTTCTCAAGAAGTTGCCCAGCAGCACAGACAGCATCATCTTGTACGTCTGAAAACTGAAAATGCATCTATTACCAGAGAGGAAGGCCTAATGGACAGAGCCTGACCCAGCCTCGGCTCCCACAGAAGCTCCGGCTCAGCAGCCACAGCCTCCGATTCTCCTTCTGGTTCTGCTAATGATGAACTCGATGACTTTGGACACATCGGCTCATCTCACATTCTCCATTCCCCCCAGTGGGCAGAATAATGAAGATGTTGCACGGATTGAGTCAATAAGAAGCTTGACTGAGATCCCTGTGGACGGGGGAATCAGCAGTTGATGCTGGCAGAGCCTGCAGAGTTCTGTTGTTTTCGGTATTTCTGTTTGTAAGTGAATCATTCTGCCTTGAGCCCAGATGTGCAGCCCGTGGAGAGGAAGAGAGGAAGGGCAGGCGGGCTGGCACCTCCGGCCTAAGCTGCAGCAGTCAGAGCACACGGAAGTGGATGGGACTGGACGGGACAGGATGGGACGGGATGGGATGGGAGGGACAGGACAGGACGGGAAGGGATGCTCAGCTGCTGGCTTGCCAACAACTGGTCCCCTGCTCCCTGATAGGGACCAGAAGCAATAAGCTCTGAAGGCTGTGTATACTGAAGCAGTTTTGTATTGAAATCAAATCAAACTCATGGCAAAGTCAATCTGACACATCTTTAATGATAAACATAATGATTATTGTGCTGTACTGTAATTAGGCATAATGGTAAGCAGCTCTCAGGAATGACTGCAATTACGATTACTTTTACACGGCTGAACCAAATATTTCTGAGGTCTGCCAGGATGGGGGTGGAGACTGGGGGGTCTGGATAGGAGGCAGAGCAGAAATCTAGTTGCGAGGCATTTCTCTGGTTCTCCCCTCCCCATCCCACCCTGAGGCAACAATCCCTCCATCCCTTATTGGGAAACAGAAAAAAGATCTGATGAAGGGTTGGATGGCTAGCTCCTTTCTCCAGCTAGGGAGAGGCCACACTGAAGTTCCTAGGGTTAGAGAATCTGGAATGTTCAGAGGTGCTTTGAGGTGATTTCCCATGAGGCTTGAAATTCTACCAAGTGGCCTTAAGCCTAAATAGTATATGCCTAATGTGTAAACCATGTTTGGATCCTGGTTTGAACAAGTCCATGCAGAAAGATATTTTTGAGACAACTGGGTAAAACTTAACAGTGACTGGTATTAGATGGTATTAAGGAATTATTAATTTGTCAGCTTTGATCATGGTATTGTGGTTATTTAAGAAAAGGTCCTTATCTGTTGGAGAAACGTACTGAAATATTTATAGTCCAGCAACTGTGGAATGGTATGGTCCCTGGGATTTGCTTTCAAATACTTCAAGAAAAAAATAAGGAACAGAAGAAATAAGAAGGGCAGAATGTCGGTAATTGTTGAAGCTGGGTGATGGGTACATGCGGGTTCATCATACTCTTGTCTCTGCTGTGTATATATTTGAAAGTTTCCATAACAAAAAGTTAAAAAATTCATATACCCTAGACTGCTCTGACAGTGATGCATACATTAGTGAAAATTAGTTTGATCATGCTAACAACACCTCGTAGATGCAGACAGATCTCAGGACTGGGATTTGGGATGGGCAGAGCCAGGAGGGTGGGCAGTTTGGGGCATGGGCCACCGTCAGGGAGTGCAAAGTCCTGGCTGGGGTGGAGAAATGTGTATGAGGGAAGAGGAAATTTGAATGGTCAGGGGGTAGTCTGAAAGTTCTGGGAGAGAAGGCAGGAAGTGTAGGAAGAGAGGAGACAGAGTGTAATAGGGGCTCATGTCCACCACCTGTTAGGCCCCCTCTAGTCTGTAAGCTCCTAGATGTTGAGTCTGTATCGTAATGCTCTCTATCTTACCTAGAGCCCTCAGGACATGAGTTTCTGCATTTTATTTCACTCATTCCCTTGAGAATATTTATTGCGTGCCTACGGTAGCCAGGCAATACAAACATGTGCCTGTGGTAGGCAAAGGAGATGGAGCAGAGAACAAACGTGAACAAAACCAAGTCTCAGTCCTCAGGGAGCTCATATCCCAGTGGGAAGAGACACAGTAAATAAACAGCAAGGATGTACATCAGATGGTGATACGTGTGGCAAAGAAAATAATGTCGGGTAAGGTGGAGAGGGAATGCTGAGTAGTTGCTCAAGACCAAACTTGCATGGCACTTAGGCCCTTATGAGCTTTTCCAGGTCCCCCCTGCAGCCTGGCTTTTGGTCATGTTGGACCCTGTGCCTGGGGGTTTTGCCAAGGGCTCCTGGGCCTCTCGGCCTGTGTATACACTTTAACCTCATTCTTGACTTAATTGTCCCCTCCTACTCCTGATTACCCCACATTCCTCTCTAGGTACCACTTCCCCAGGAAACTCTCACAGGTCCTTCCTTCCTCCCACCTCCACACTCTGCCCTTGGTCTTCTCCACTTCCACAGCACCCTTTAATGAATCTCTACTACAGCCCTTACCACCTGGATTATGATTCTCTTCCCGTCTAGACTTTGTGCTCCTTGAGGACAGAGAATCTGTCTTTTTTTTTTAACATGTTTATTGGAGTATAATTGCTTTACAGTGGTGTGTTAGTTTCTGCTTTATAACAAAGTGAATAAGCTACACATATACATATATCCCCATATCTCTTCCCTCTTGCATTTCCCTCCCACCCACCCTATCCCACCACTCTAGGTGGTCACAAACCACCGAGCTGATCTCTCTGTGCTATGTGGCTGCTTCCCACTAGCTAGCTATTTTACGTTTGGTAGTATATATATGTCCATGACCTCTTTTTATATTTATATGGCACAGGGCCTAGAACACAGTAGGCCAGATACTATGCATGTTTAATGAATACACGAATGAATGGACGGATGAAAGAATGAACATGCTCCCTAGCAGAACACTGGAGGCTTGGGAAGCATCCTCACCCTAAATCAAATGCTAGGGAAGCAGAGGTGCTAATATGTGCTCAGATACCAAAGGGAGAAATGGGATCAGTACACTTGGATATGTATTAAACTCAATGATGATTTTTTTATAACTATATATATATATAAAAATTTATTTATTTTTATTTATTCATTTTATTTTTGGCTGTGTTGGGTCTTCGTTGCTGTGCACAGGCTTTCTCTAGTTGCAACGAGCAGGGGCTACTCTTTGTTGCAGTGCACGGGCTTCTCATTATGGTGGCTTCTCCTGTTGCGGAGCACCAGCTCTAGGTGCAAGCGGGCTTCAGTAGTTGTGGCTCGTGGGCTCAGTAGTTGTGGCTCGCAGGCTTAGTAGCTCCGTGGCATGTAGGATCCTCCCGGACCAGGGCTCAAACCCGTGTCCCCTGCATTGGCAGGTGGATTCCCAACCACTGCACCACCAGGGAAGCCCTCGATGATGATTATAATCATGTTCACACTCAACATTTATTGCATGGACTCTGGACCAGATCACCTGGGTTTTAATTTTGTCTCTATCACTTCCTAGTTGTGTGATTTTGGGCAGGTTATCTATACTATCTGTGCCTCAGAGCTACTGTACATATCACCATTATATAAAGATAAGTGAGGGTTAAAGCTGTTAAGTAACTTGTTCTAGGTCACAGAGCTCATAAATTGAAAATTAGGATTCTATATCTAGTCTGTGTGACTCTAAAAATCACTGCTCTAGACCAGGACTTGACAAACTATGGCCCATGGATCAAATTTGTCCCTCTGTCTATTTTTTTCCCTTGCGGATATAATTCACCCTTTTAGAGTACACAATTCAGATATTCACAAGTAGTATGCATTTACAAGGTTGTGCAACCATCACCACTGTCTATTCCAGAACATTTTCATCAGTCCAGAGAAAACCGAATACCCATTAAGTATTAATTTCCCCACCCTTCAGCACCCTAGCAACCACTAATTTCCTTTCTGTCTCTATGGATTTGCCTATTCTGGATAGTTAACATAAGTAGAATCATATACTATGTAGTCTTTAGTATCTGGCTTTTTTCACTTAGCATGTTTTCAAGGTTCATCCATGTTGTGGCATGTATCAGTACTTTATTCCATTTTATGGCTGAAGAATATTCCATTGTATATATATACCAGATTTTGTTTATCCGGTCATCAGCTGATGAACATTTGGGTTGTTTCTACTTTTTTGGCTATTATGAATAATGTTGCTATGAAATTATGTGTACAAGTATTCTTCTTCTAAGGGTATTATAGTTTTAGCTCTTACATTTAGGTCTTTGATCCATTTTGAGTTAATTTTGGTATATGGTGTGAGAAAAGGGCCCAACTTCATGATCTTTCACATGTGGATATCCAGTTGTCCTAGTAGCATTTGTTGAAAAGATCATTCTTTTCCCATTCAGTAGTATTGACATTCATGTCAAAAATCAATTGGCCACAGATATATAGGTGTATTTCTGGACTTTCATTTCTATTCCATTGATCTATATAGGTCCCTGTATGCCAGTACCACTGTCTTGACTATGGTAGCTCTATAGTAAAATTTAAAATCAGGAAGTGTGAGTTCTCCAACTTGGTTCTTTTTCAAGATTGTTTTGGATATTCTGGGTCCCTTGCACTTCCATATGAATATTAGGATCCGTTTGTCAGTTTCTTAAAAAAAGGAAAAACTAGCTGGGATTTTGATAGGAATTATGTTGAATTGGTAAATCAATGTTGGGAACATTGCCATTTTAAGAATAGTAAATCTTCCAATCCATAAACACGAGATGTATTTCCATACGTATAGGTCTTTACTTTCTTGCAACAATTTCCAGTAGTTTTCAGTGTACAACTCTTGCACTCCTTCTTTTAAATTTATTTATAAGCATTTCACTCTTTTTGATGCTATTGCAATAGGATTTTTTTCTTAATTACATTTTTGGATTGCTCATTGCTAATGTATTAAAATACAGTTGATTTTTGTATATCGATCTTGTATCCAGCAAACTTGCTGAACTCATTTTTTGAAAAGACTTATTTTTTTAGAGCAGTTTTAGGCTCACGGCAAAATTGAGGAGTACAGAGATTTCCCATATACCCCCTGTTTTCACACATGCATAGCTTCCCTCATTAATGTCATTCCCCACTAGAGTGGTACATTTGTTACAATTGATGAACCTACACTGACACATTACTATCACCCAATGTCCATAGTTTACCCTATGGACATTCCATAGGTTTGGACAAATGTATAATGACATATCATTATAGTATCACACAGAGTATTTTCAATGACCTAAATATCCTCTATGCTCTACCTATTCATCTCTCTATCCATCCTCGACCCCTGATCTTTTTATTGTCTTCATAAATTTTCCTTTTCCAGAATGTCATATAGTTAGAATCATATGGTATGTAGCCTTTTCAGACTCCTTCTTTCACTTAGTAATATGTGTTTAAGGTTCCTCCAAGTTTTTCATGGTTTGACAGCTCATTTTGTTTTAGTGCTGAATAATATTCCATCGTCTGGATGTACCACAGTTTGTTTATCCATTCACCTACTTAAGGACATCTTGGTTGCTTCCAAGTTTTGGCAATAATGAGTAAAGCTGCTCTCAACATCCGTGTGCAGGTTTTAATGTTGTCGTAAGTTTTTGACTCCTTTGGGTAAATACCAAGGAGTGCAATTGCTGGATCCTGTGGTAAGAGAATGTTTAATTTTGTAAGAAACCACCAAACTGTCTTCCAAAGTGGCTGTACCATTTTGCATTCCCACCAGCAATGAATGAGAATTCCTGTTGTTCCACTCCTTGCCAGCATTTGATGTTCTGGATTTTGGCCATGTGAACTCATTTTTTAAGTCTAATAATATTTTTGTATGGATACCTTAGGAGTTCTATATACAAAATCATGTCATCTGAAAATAGTGGCAGCTTTACTTTTTTTTTCTTATCTGCATGCCTTTTATTTCTTTTTCTCCAATTGCCCTGGCTAGAGCTTCCAGCACAATGTTGAATAGAAGTGGCAAGAGTGCACATCCTTGTCTTGCTCCTGATCTTAGGAGAAAAGCTTTCAGTCTTTTACCATTAAGTATGATATTAGATGTAGAGTTTTCATAGATCCCTCCCTTTATCAAGTTGAAGTTCCCTTCTTTTCCTAATTTGTTGAGTGTTATTTACTATGAAAGGGTATAGAATTTTGTCAAATAATTTTACTGTGTCTATTGAGATGATCATGTTTTTGTTTTTATTTTATTGATATGGTTTATTTCATTAATTGATTTTCAGATGTTACAACAACTTTGCATTCATGAGATAAATCCTATTTGGTCATGGTGTATGGTCCTTTTTACGTGTTGCTGGATTTAGTTTGCTAGTATTTTGTTGAGGACTTTTGTGCCCATATTCATAAGAGATGCTGGTCTGTAGTTTTCTTGTGATGTTTTTGTCTAGTTTTGGTATCAGGGTAATACTGACTCATAGAATGCATTGGGAAGTGTTACCTCCTCTTCCATTTTTTAAAATGAAAGGATTAGTGTTAAGTCTTTAAATGTTTGGTAGAATTAACCAGTAAAACCCCATATGTACCTGGGGTTTCCTTTGTGGGATTAAAAAAATATTAATTAAATCTCTTTTACTTGTCATAGGTCTAGTCAGATTTTCTATTTTTTCTTGAGTTAGTTTTTGTAGTGTGTGTCTTTCTAGGAATATGTCCATTACATCTAGGTTATGCAATTTGTTGACATACAGTTGTTCATAGTATTCTCTTATGCTCCTTTTTTAAAAAAATATTTACTTATTTTTGGCTGCACTGGGTCCCCACCACTGCTTGTGGTCTTTCTCTAGTGTCAGAGAGCAGGGGCCACTCTTCATTGTGGTACGCAGGGCTCCCACTGCGATGGCCTCTCCCATTGTGGAGCACGGGCTCCAGCCACACGGGCTCCAGTAGTTGTGGCCCACGAGCCTAGTTGCTCCGCGGCATGTGGGATCCTCCTGGACCAGGGATCGAACCCATGTCCCCTGCATTGGCAGGTGGACTCCCAACCACTGAGCCACCAGGGAAGCCCTATGCTCCTTTTTATTTCTGTAAGGTTGGTAGAAATGTTCCCACTCTCATTTCTGCTTTTAGTAATTTGAATCTTTTCTCCTTTTTTTTCCCCCTTTGTCAGTCTACCTAAAGGTTTGTCAATTTTGTCGATCTTTTCAAAGAATCAGCTTTTGGGGCTTTCCTGGTGGTGCAGTGGTTAAGAATCCGCCTGCCAATCCAGGGGATACGGGCTCGATCCCTGGCCCGGGAAGATCCCACGTGCCACGGAGCAACTAAGCCCGTGAGCCACAACTACTGAGCCCGTGTGCCACAGCTACTGAAGCCCACGCACCTTGAGCCCGTGCTCAGCAACACGAGAAGCCACCGCAATGAGAAGTCTGTGCACTGCAACGAAGACCCAAAGCAGCAATAAATAAATACATTAAAAACAAAGAAGTCTGAGGCCATTCTGATCCATGATCTTTCCTATCAAATCTATAAAAAAAAAAAGAATCAGCTTTTGGTTTCATTGATTTTTCTCTATTGCTTTCCTATTCTCTTTTTCACTTATTTTCCTCTAATTTGTATTGTTTCTTTCCTTCTGATTGTTTTGGGCTTAGTTTGCTCTTCTTTTCTAGTTTCTTAAGGTGGAACATTAGGTTATTGATTTGTGATCTTTCTTCTTTTTAAATATAGGCATTTGCAAGCTAAAAATTTCCCTCTAAGCACTGCTTTCACTACATGTAATAAGCTTTGGCATGTTTTGATTTGGCTTTCATCCATCTCAAAGTCTTTTCTAACATTCTTTGTGCTATCTTCTTTAACCCTTTGGTCATTTAGGAGTGGGTTATTTAACTTACACATATTTGTGAACTTCCCAATTTTCCTTCTTTTATTGATCTCTAATTTCATTCCTTTCCATCTAATTTCATTCCAAAGTACTTTGTATGATTTCAATCCTTTTAAATTTATTGAGACTTGTTTTATAGTATAACATACATTCTATTCTGGAAAATGTTCTATGTGCACTTAATGTGCATTCTGCTGTTGTTGGGAGGCATGTTCTACAGACGTCTGTCAGGTCTAGCTGGTTTATAGTGTTGTTCAAGTCTTTGATTTCCTTGTTGATCTTCTGTCTAGTTGTTTCACCCATTATTGAAAGTGGGCTATTGATGTCTCCAACTATTACTGTTGAATTGTTTATTTCTCCCTTCAATTCTGTAGTTTTTATTTCACGTACTTTGGGCCTCTGTTGTTAGGTGCATATATATTTATAATTGTTATATTTTCCTGATGCCTGACACTTTTATCATCATAAATGTCCTTCATTGTCTCTAGTAATAGTTTTTGTTTTATAGTCTATTTTGTTTAATATTAGTATGGCCACCCAGCTCTCTTTTGGTTACTGTGTGCATGATATATCTTTTGCCATCTTTTTACTTTCAACCTATGTGTGACTTTGAATTTAAAGTATTTCTCTTTATGGAAAACATATAGTTGGAGTATGTTTTGTTAATTTATTTTGCAAATTTCTGACTTAGTGGGAGTGTTTAATTGATTAACATTTAATGTAATTACTGATGAAGTATGGTTTACATATGCCACATTGCTATTTGCTTTCTACATCTTATACTTTTTTGTTCTTCTATTCCTCCATTACCATCTTTTAAAAACTAAATAGATAACTTCTAGTGTACCATTTAAATTCCCTTGTTACTTTAAATATATTTAAATGTATTACATATAAATATATATGTGTGTATATATGCGTGTAGTTTTTGCCTTAGTGGTTGACCTGGAGATTACAATTAACATCTTAACTTTTAACAATCTAGTTTGGATTAATACCAACTTAACTTCAACATTATGCAAATACTTTGCTATTACTGATATATAGCTCCATTCCTGCACCTCTCCTTTATGCTTTTATTGTCATACAAATTACATCTTTATATATGGCACACTTACCAAAGAAGATTTATAATTATTACTTTATGCAGGTGTGTTTTAAATCATGTAGGAGAAAACAAGTTACAAAGAAAAATAGGCTTGTACTTTTATATGTACCTATGTAGTGACTCTTACTGGTGGTCTTAATTTCTTTATATAGATTCAAATTATTGTCCAGTGTCCTTTCATTTCAGCCTTAAGGATTCCCTTTAGTATTTCTTATAGCATTAAATTCTGTCAGTGTTTATCTGTGTCTCAATTTCCCCTTCATTTTTTAAAAATAAATTTATTTATTTCATTTATTTATTTTTGGCTGCATTGTGTCTTCGCTGCTGCATGCAGGCTTTCTCTAGCTGCAGTGAGCAGGGGCTACTCTTTGTTGCAGTGTGCATGCTTCTCACTGTGGTGGCTTCTCTTGTTGTGAGGCATGGGCTCTAGGCATGCAGGCTTCAGTAGTTGTGGCACGTGGGCTCGGTAGTTGTGGCTCGCGGGCTCTAGAGCACAGGCTCAGTAGTTGTGACGCACAGGCTTAGTTGCTCCATGGCATGTGGGATCTTCCCAGACCAGGGATTGAACCCATGTCCCCTGCATTGGCAGGCAGATTCTTAACCACTGAGCCACCAGGGAAGTCCCTCCCCTTCATTTCTGATGAATAGTTTTGCCAGTTTTAGAATTCTTGGTTGACTTTGTTTTCTTTCAGCACTTTGAATATCTGGTTTCTGATCAAAAGTCAGTTAATATTATTGAGGATTCCTTGTATGTGATGAGTTTTCTCTTGCTGCCTTCAAGTTCTCTCTTTGTCTTTGTCTTTTGGCAGTTTATGATGTGTGGCAGTGTGGATCTTTTTGTTTTATCCTCCTTTGAGTTTGTTGAGCTTCTTGGATGTGTAGATCAATGTCTTTATCAAATTTGGTAAGTTTTGGGCCATTATTTCTTCGAATACTCTTTTTGTTCCTTTCTCTCTCTTCTCTCCTTCTGGGACTCCCATTATATGTATGTTGGTACACACAGGTGGTACACCTGTGTGATATTGTCACACAGGTCTCTGAAGTTCTGTTCATTTTTCTTCATTATTTTTACTTTCTGCTCCTTAGACTGGATGATATCAATTGACCTATTTTCAAGTTTACTTCTTTCTTCTGCCTACTCAAATTTGCGGTTGAGCTCCTCTAGTGAATTTTTCATTTCAATTATTTTACTTTTAGACTCCAGAATTTGTGTTTGCTATTTTATTTTATTTTATAACTTTTGCCTCTTTATTGATATTCTTTATTTGGTGAGAAACTGTTCTCATAATTTTCTTTAATTCCTTGTGCATATTTAAAATAGCTGATTTTAAGTCCTTGTTGAGTAAGTCCAATGCCTAGATGTCCTCAGGGACAGTTTATATTGATTAATGTTTTCCCGTATATTGACCATACTTTCTCATTTCTTTGCATGTCTTATAATTTTTGTTGAAAAGTGGACATTTAAAATTACATAATGATAGGAAAAGAATTTGAAAAAGAATAGATACATGTATATGTATAACTGAATCACTTTGCTGTACATCTGAAACTAACACAACACTGTTACTCAACTCTACTCCAATATAAAATAAAATTAAAAATATATATATATAATGAGTTAACTCTGGAAATCAGATTCTCTCCCTCCCCAGGGTTTATTGTTAATGCTGGTAGTGTTTGTTTAGTGACTTTTCTGAAATAATTTTGTAAAGTCTGTATTCTTGTCAAGTGTGGCTACTGTAGTGTCTATGTGGTCAACTTTTTTTTTTGCCACACTGTGCGGCATGCAGGATCTTAGTTCCCTGACCAGGGATCCAACCTGTGCCCCTTCCAGTGGAAGTGCAGAGTCTTAGCCACTGGACCACCAGGGAGTTCCCTCTACTTGGTTAGCTTAGTGATCAGCTAATGGTTGGACAGGGGTGTCCTTAAATGCCTGGAACTTGTAAGTTTCCCAGTCTTTGCCAAGAGGTTCTGTGTGCATGGTGGGGGCACATCATCAACGTTCAGCCAGGCAGTTGATAACTCTTTACATTTCACTTGTGCACAGCTTGAAGGTCAGCCAGAGGTGAGAGCTTAGGCCTTCTCAGGTCTCTTCTGAGCACGCACATAGCTCTGGGCATGCACATAGCCCTGTGCATGCATGTGTCCCTCTAGATTCCCAGGAATATGTTGAAGCTTTTCAAAGACCCTATAGACATCTCATTCCCTAGCTTTTCCTTTTGAGTGTTTTGGTTAGCCTACTGTTTGCCCCAACTGTTATCCACTGCCTCAGGCAGCTGTGAAGTCAATCATTTGCCTCTAATTGTTTCTGACAAATGCCCCAGAGGAAAAGTTTTGCACACTGAATGAGCCCTTGAGTCAGGTCTAATAAAGACAGTCTTGCAAGTGGGGTCTTCCAGGGAACCACCAGACAGGTCAAATAATAATTCTCTGGGAATGAGGCTTTGAAGGAGCTCCAACACTGTTCAGCCCCCTCTGGTGGCTGCTAGGCTGATGGTTTTCACCATGATTGTGGGCAGTCAGTTTCCAAGGCTACTACCTCTACCTGTTTTAGTAAATAAAGTTTTATTGGAACTCAACCATGCTCATTCATTTATGTATTCTCTAAGGCTGCTTTTGTGCTTACAACAGTAGAGTTGAATAGTGGGACAGAGAGAACATAGGGCTTAAAAGGCCTAAAATATTTACCATCTGGCCCTTTACTGAAAGTTTTCTGACCTCTGCCCTAGACTAATGCTGGTTAGTAGAAATATAATGTGAGCCACATATATAATATATATAATTTAAAAATTTTTGAGTAGCCACATTAAAAAAGTAAAAAGAAACAGGTGAAACTAATTTTAGGAACATATTTTATTTAACTCAATATATTCAAAATATTACTTCAATATATAGTCAATATAAAAATTATTAGTGAGATATTTTACATTTTTTCTTACTAAGTCTTTGAAACCTGATGTGCATTTTACACTTACAGCACATCTCAATTTGTACTAGCCATGTTCCAGGTGCTAGTGGTTACCATATTGGACAACATAGCTCTAGATCCTTGCTACTCAAAAGTGTGATCCCTGGATAGGCAGCATTGTATCACCTGGGAGCTTGCAAGAAAGGCACAATCTCAGGCTCCACCCTGGACTTACTGAATCAGAATTTGCATTTAACAAGACCTAGGTAATTCACATGCATACTGAAGTTTGAGAAGTAAAGTTCTAATTCACTATACTACCTTTCTTTGGGATTAAAAACCCAGTGTCCCCAAGGTATGATTCTAATAGAAAATGTAACTCTCTGGTTCAGTTGTCATTCTATTCAATAGATCATGGTTGAATTGTCTGAAAATCAGTCACGTAAGGTGACTGTGTGTCAGACGCTATACTTGGCACTGTGGGATTTGCTGAGCTGAAGAGGATATTGTTCCTGCTTTCAGGGAACTTACAACTGCCAAAGGATGCCTGGAGAATAATACAAGAAATCCAGTCTTCCACAATAAATCCTCTAAATAACTTCTCCGTCTCAAACGTAAATGTGGCAACTAGGCACTGGATTGCTCAAGCAGGCATTCAACTCAAGAGGTTCATGGGACAGAAACAAAACAGTTTCACTCCATTTGAAATTGGCTCACGGCAACGGTCTGAAGCAAACACTCAGGCTTTAGGACATGAACTCAATGGGTTCTTCTGAAAGGGTAGCAACCCTGTGTTTGTATAACAGGAAAGTTATAACATTCATCATGTTCAGATTCAGGAACTGTGCACTCAACTCAAGAGAAACCTGACAGTCTGATTTCCAGGTTCCAGTGACTTAGAATAGGAATTCCCATTTAAAGCAAAGAAAATAAGAAAAGAGGAAGTGCCAGTCCTTGTTTCTCTGTGTAGGTGTTGACAAACTATTAAATCATTAGGCTGTCCCTTGCCAGAAGCAGCAGAATAAATCTTGGAAGCTGACAAATGGTCAGCAGCTCTGTGTGTGCCTGCACACTCAGAGGCACACACAAAGGGCACACTGTTTCCCTTGGTTTATCTCCTGGCTGTGTAAATATTTCATGTGACATTTGGATTGGATTCTGAGCTAGTTTCCCACCAAGCTGATGGTTTTTTAATCTGCTTTCATCAGCCTACAATAAACTGTCTAACCTGTCTGCACAGTGCAGTGTACTCTGCCCACTGGCAAACAGAACAAATGGAACCAGGAGATCCCCGACATACTTTTCTCAGATGTCTGAAGGTGAGGAATTGCACCCAAGCTCTGCCCAAGCCAGAAACACAAGCTATGAGGCACTTGCCTCATCCCGTTGTACCAGCACCCATGAGACCTTCCCAGACTAGACCAGTGCCAACGGGAGGTCACAACACATAACTTTGGCCTGCCATCCCGTTAAGACAGATCTTTGGCTCAACGTAATTGTGCCACTGCCAAAGATGAGGATGGCCGTAATCTCATTCATTCTGGCTTGTATTCATGCTGGCTTCTCTTCAGTTTCAGATGAATTCCTTTAGTTGTCCAAAATGCAGGAAATGCTGTGATAACCTAAACCACAAATTACTGGTTCAGAAAGCTCCTATATGGTAAAAAAAAAAAAAAAAAGAAAGGAAGTACTGATACACGCTGCAATGTGATGACCCTTGAAAACTATGCTAAGTGAAAGAAGCCAGTGATAAAAGAACACATATTGTAGAATTCCATTCATAGGAAATGTCCAGAATAGGCAAATCTATAGAGACAGAAAGTAGATTAATTGTTGCTAGGGTTGTGAGGAGAGCAATGCAGATTGACTGCTAGTGGGTATGGGATTTCTTTTAGGGGGGACAAAAATGTTCTGGAATTAGATAGTGGCAATGATTGCACAACTTTGTGAATATACTAAATACCACTGAGTTTCACACTTTAAATGGGTGAATTTTGTGGTATGAGAATTATACCTCGATAAAGCTGTTTTTTAACAAAATTAAGGCTCATTAAATGATTTCTTCCATCTTCTGCCCCCAAGCTCCTATAGACCAATCTTCTTAGCCTTGCTATTCTGTATTCTACTTATAGGAGAAATAAGCAAAAGCAAGACATGCAAGATGGCACTAGGAAAGCTAAAGTATCAGAAGAGTCTATCTACTCTACTGCCACAGTTCTCTACCATCCATCCATCCACCCACCTATCCATCCATTCATCCACTGAAAGTCTGCTATGTACTAGGCACTGAGGATAGATAGAGCATGAGTAAACCCTGCCCTTTCTATTAGGAGCTCATGATAAAAATGTTCTTTTTATTTATTTATTTTTTGGCCACGCCATGCGGCTTGTGGGATTTTAGTTCCCCGACCAGGGATCAAACCTGGGCTCTCATCAGTGAGAGCTCGGAGTCCTAACTGCTGGACTGCCAGGGAATTCCCGATAATGATGTTCTTAACATTGACCATGACACACCCTGGATTCATGAATTGCCTTTTGAATCATCAAAGATTAAAATATGTTAATTGCAATGTTAGTGTTATTCATATTCCAATTGTTTTGGAAACTGGGAATTTACAGATGATACTCTTCTTTAGAAGTTTCAATATCTGAAGTATAAGTTATACTGGGCAATTTATACTAATAGTAAAGCAAAATATTTAAAGAACGAGGAAGGATGCAAACTTCCTGTTTCCCCAAGATGTTGTTAGCAAGAGTACTTAATGAAAATAGCCAAACCAGAAAGGTGACAGCATGTATTTCAAGGTTTCCTCCTTTAAAAGGAATTGCTTTTAAATTTCTGAATCTACAGAATTTCTTAAGAGGTGGCCTTTTCCTTGTTGTTTCAAGGTAAATGAAGACGTATATCTGCTGGTAATACTTCTGGTGTTAGTGTGGGGAAAGCTGGTACAAAGGAACTCAATTGTTCATTTCTTCAGGCAGTGTGTCACATGGAGAAATAACAGTTGATCTTTGGAGCCAGGCAGGCCAGGGTTCAAATCCTAGCTCACACTTCTTTTTTTTAACATCTTTATTGGAGCATAATTGCTTTACAATGGTGTGTTAGTTTCTGCTTTATAACAAAGTGAATCAGCTATACATACATATATATCCCCATATCTCCTCCCTCTTGCATCTCCCTCCCACCCCTCTAGGTGGTCACAAAGCACCATTAGCTCACACTTTTAATTCAGGCCTTCATCATCTTTTAGCTTCTCAGCTGTTCTTCCTATCTCTCAAAGTCATCCTTTGTACAGCAGCCCATGTAAACTCTCAAAAATTGGATCTTTTTACTACTCCCTTACTGAAAACCCTTTAGTGATACCACATCTATGATAGGAGGGTCTAAGCTCCTTAGCATGACTCATAAAACACTGGCTTCATAGCCTGGCCTCTAGCTACATCTTCTACCATTCTCCACCTTACATTTTTCACATAGCTGTTTGTAGTTGCACATAGAGAGACACACACAGGCACCCACTCCTCTACTCAGGCTGTTATGCTCTCCAAGAACCACTTTCCATCCTTTGGTGCCTGGATAATGGAATCATTTTTGCATTGGGGGTGGGGCGGCAGCATAGCTGTTATGAGTACATGCTCTCAAGCCAGATGCCAGGGCAAGTCAGGGCCCTGATCTAACCTCTTCCCCTAACTTTGGAAGCTAGATTAAAGGCAGTTGAGGAGATATTGACAATTGTGAAAAGCCCATTAAATTCTAGCATAAGCTACTTAAAATTTTTTATTTAAAAAAATCTGAGTAAGTAATAGATGCATACAGTATAAAATTCCAAAGGTAGGAAACAGTAGTTAGTAAAAGAATAAGTCTTTGTCATGCCCTAGACACCCAGTTACCTTACCAGCATTTTTGTAACTCTTTCAAGAGATAGACTGAATATGTCAGCATAAAAATATAATTTTGACACAGTATGGTAACATACTTTATACATTAGCCTGAATGTGTCCTTTTTATTTAATCATTATCTTGGAGTTCATTTCACAATGACCAAGCCTCTATTGATAAGCATTTAGATTGTTTCTAAATCGTTACAAAACTACTCCTTGAGAATTCTTTCACTATTCTTGCAGTGCCCTGCTCACCAGAAGAGAAATTCTTCTTTTTAAAAAAATTTTTTAATTAAAAAAACATTTATTTATTTCTTTGGCTGCGCCAGGTCTTAGCTGTGGCACGTGGGAATCTTCATTGCAGCATGCAGCTTCGTTAGTTGCGGGATGTGGGATCTTTTTAGTTGCCAGTATGCGGGATCTAGTTCTCTGACCAGGGATCAAACCCGGGCCCCCTACATTGGGAGCACGGAGTCTTAACCACTGGACCACCACGTAAGTCCCTTCTTCTTTTTTTTAAAAAAAAATCAATTCCTTTATATTCTTTTTCATTAAAAATTGCATTTACTGTGATTTTGTTTTCTAATCTCAAAGGTACTACTTTTCATTTGTAGAAAACTTGGAAGACATAAAAAAGCACGCAGGAAAAAATCACTCATTTCTAATGCCAGTTATTTTAATGAATGTCCTCTAGTATTTTTTTCTATCCACCTATCTGTACTTTATTTTTATTTTTAATTATTTTTTTAAAATTTTATTTATTTTTATTTTTATTTTTGGCTGCGTTGGGTCTTCGTTGCTGTGTGCGGGCTTTCTCTGGTTGCGGCATGAGGGGACTACTCTTCATTGTGGTGCACGGGCTTCTCATTGCAGTGGCTTCTCTTATTGTGGAGCACGGGCTCTAGATGTGTGTGCTTCAGTAGTTGTGGCACACGGGCTCAGTAGTTGTGGCACGCAAGCTCTAGAGCACAGGCTCAGTAGTTGTGGTGCAGTCTTCGTTGCTGTGTGTGGGCTTTCTCTGGTTGCGGTCAGTGGGGGCTACTCTTCGTTGTGGAGCATGGGCTTCTCACTGCAGTGGCTTCTCTTGTTGTGGAGCACGGGCTCTAGGCACACAGGCTTCAGTAGTTGTGACACGTGGGTTCAGTAGTTGTGGCATGTGAGCTCTAGAGCGCAGGCTCAGTAGTTGTGGCACATGGGCTTAGTTACTCCTCAGTATGTGGGATCTTCCCGGGCCAGGGCTCAAACCCACGTCTCCTGCATTGGCAGGCAGATTCTTAACCACTGCACCACCAAGGAAGCCCCATATCTGTACTTTATAAAAGGTCTATTCTTATATTTGAGGGGAAAATATGTGATAAAAAATAGTAAAAAAGAATAATAGCTTGCCATGTTTTAGTCACTAAAGCACCTTAAATTTAATGCACACAACAACCTTATGAGGTATGTACTACTCTCATTTTACAAATAGGGAAACTGAGGCACAAAGAACTATCCAGAGTCACACAGCTTAGGAAGTAATACAGCTGGGATCCGAGCCTAGATCCATTGGACCCCAGGTCATACTCTTACTCACTGTATCCTATTGCCTCTGCCAGTCTGCAGTGTCTAGAAAAATTGAAGATAGATAGATCCTATGACCCAGCAATTCCATTTGCAGTTCTGTGCTCTACAGAAACTTGCCCATGTGCCCAAGGAGACAAGTATAAGAATGGTCACTGCAATTGGCTGAATTCAGTGGCAAAAAATCAGGACTGATCCAAAATGTCCATTCAGATGTGAATGGATAAATAAAACAGAAGAGCCATACAACGAGATACAATAGAGCAGTTAAGTGGACTAAACTAGATCTATGTGAATAGATCTCAAAAAAACATTGAATGAAAAAAGCAGGTTGCAAAATGATATGCACGTTATGGTACCTTTTGTGTAAAAAAACCCAAACATACCACTCACCAACCCCTCCCTTCCCCTGATACCATATCTTATTTCTGATTACTGTGAAAATGGACTGGGAAGATACACATCAAATTCATGATGATAGATGCCTTTGGGGAGTTGGAAGTACAATAGGACTGGGATGAGGGTCACAGAATATTCAACTTATCTGTAAATATTTTTAAGAAAAGACATACAGCTAAGATAAAATCTTAACCAATTTCATTTCTGAATGGTGGGAATATGTGCATTTGTTATATTCTTCTCTGCTACCATACTGTATTTAAAAATAATATTAGCTGATGTTTACTGAGCCCTTACTATGTACCAGGTATAGTTCTAAGTGTTTCACATGGGTTGGTTCATTATATCCTTACAAACACCCTATGAAGTAGGTACTATATTAGCTCCATTTTACAAATGAGGAAATTGAGGCACAGAGAGATTAAATAACTTCCTCAGGTCACACAGTAAGTGATGGGTATATCTGGCTCCAGGAACCATGCTTTTACCCTATTATCACCTTTTCCCTTCTAAGAATTCTCAAAATCTAAAAAAAAAGCACAAAATCAAGTTCCTAAATGCTGAAGGAATGTAAAGTGGGAGAATAAACACAACTGTGCCATTGTTACCTTGCCTGCCACCTTCTGTTTGTATGTGCTATCTCAGTCTGGGAGGTGGTGGTGAGGGCTCCACTCTAGCACTAGCTCATAGTAGAACGGCAGGGATCTCTTCCTCACGAGGGAATCAAAACCAAAAATTCCACTCGGCCTCAAAACCAAAACTAAAATAACCAAAATATCGGGCAGAGCAAAATGAGATAGGCCAGTTGGGGGCATTACAGGGCACACACTCAATTTGAGCCTGTGTGTGAACTAGAGTTCACAGGAGTTAGCTAAGCCTAGTTTCTAGACTACAAAATGTTGGGCAGGGAGGAGATGGCAGCTAAGTAGGGTAGAAAAATGAGACTGGGAGGAAAGAGGAAAACCCTTTGGCTTCTTCCTATGGCAGAAGAAAACAGCCATCTGGTGCTTGAGCAGTGGGGTAGTAGGAAAAAGGGGAAGGATGGAGGGGTTGGGCAGGTGTTTCTCTAGCTCTCTTCCTGCTGTAGCCTCTGGTTTTAGTAGAGAAGTCCCCTTACTTCCTGGTGTAAGGGGAAGCAGCTCCCAGGCTCCAACTAAATAATAGGTAGGGAAACGGTGGAGTGGGAGGAGAAGACTGCCCTGCTGGAAAGAGAGTCTGAAGAACAGCAGTGAACAACCCAAACACTGGGAGGCTGTACAGTGCAGTGGGGAAGAGCTTAGACTCCAGAGCCAGCCTGCCTGGGTCTGAATCCTGGATCTGCCACTTATTCATTCTGCCAACTTGGGCAAGCCACCTGTGAAATGGGGCTATAATAGAATTGTTGACACTACAGATGTGCGAATGCATCTAAAGCACTTAGAACAGTGCCAGGCACGTAGTAATCACCCTATGAGTGTTTGCTATTATTATTATCATCATTATATATGAGTACCTACTTGTTTCCAGGCACTGTGGTAGGAATTGCGGATGGAGAGAAGCATCACAGGTTTTGATGTCTTTTTGAAAAAGATACAGTTTTTGCCCTTGCATTTAGTTTAGTTGGAGGAAACAGCTGAGTAAATGAATTACAATGCAATATGATAAGGTCTCAGATAACTACAGATCTTCCTCAACTTACGATGGGGTTACATCCTGATAAATCCATTGTAAGTTGAAAATACGTTAAGTCAAAAATGCATTTAATACACCTATTGAACATAGCTTAGCCTTGCCTACCTTAACCATGCTCAGAACACTTACATTAACCTACAGTGCGGCAAAACCATCTAACGCAAAGTATATTTTATAATAAAGTGTTAAATATCTCATGTAATTTATTGAATACTGTACTGAAAAACAGAATGGGTGTATGGGTACAGAATGGTTATAAGTGTGTCAGTTGTTTACTCTTGTGATCGCATGGCTGACTGGGAGCTGTGGCTTGCTGCCACTGACCAGCATCACAAGAGACTATTGCACCGCATGTTGCTAGCCTGGGAAAAGATCAAAATTCAAAATTTGAAGTATGGTTTCTACTGATTGTGTATCACCTTCACACCATAATAAAGTTAAAAAATTGTAAATTGAACCATCGTAAGTCAGGGACTGTTAGTATGTGTCAGGTGCTATAGGATCCCAGAGAAAGAAGTGATTGACTATGGAGGGGAGGGGTGGCCTGGGAGGACTTCACAGACAAATGACATGGGAGTTGGAGCTTGAAGGAAGAATAGGATTTTATCAGGCAGTCACGTGGGAGGAGGGACGTTCCTGGTATAGGAATATCTCGGTCAAAGTCATGGCTGGAACCATGTTCAGGGCAGTGGGAAAAACAGATTAGGGTACAATCTAGAAGGATCCTGTGTACTCTACTAAGGGGAATTTTGGATCTGTAAGCTCTGGGAGGGTGAGGATGTGTGTGTGTGTGTGTGTGTGTGTGTGTGTGTGTATTTGAAACAGGGGGATAACATGATTAAAGATGCATTGCTCAAAAATAACTGATATGGGAGATTGGTTCAAGATGGTGGAGTAGGAGGACGTGCACTCACTCCCTCTTGCGAGAGCACCAGAATCACAACTAACTGTTGAACAGTCATCGACAGGAAGACAATGGAACTCACCAAAAAAGATACCCCCCATCCAAAGACAAAGGAGAAGTCACAACGAGATGGTAGGAGGGGCGCAATCACAATAAAATCAAATCCCATAACTGCTGGGTGGGTGACTCACAAACTGGAGAATACTTATACCACAGAAGTCCACCCACTGGAGTGAAGGTTCTGAGCCCCATGTCAGGCTTCCCAACCTGGGGATCTGGCAATGGGAGGAGGAATTCCTAGAGAATCAGACTTTGAAGGCTAGTGGGATTTGATTGCAGGACTTTGAAAGGACTGGGGGAAACAGAGACTCAACTCTTGGAGGGCACACACAAAGTAGAGTGAGCATCGAGACCCAGGGGAAGGAGCAGTGACACCATAGGAAACTGAACCAGACCTACCTGCTAGTGTTGGAGGGTCTCCTGCAGAGGCAGGAGGTGGCTGTGGCTCACCATGGGGACAAGGACACTGGCAGCAGAAGTTCTGGGAAGTACTCCTTAGTGCGAGCCCTCCCAGAATCTGCCATTAGCCCCACCAAAGAGCCAGGTAGGCTCCAGTGTTGGGTCACCTCAGGCCAAACAACCAACAGGGAGGGAACCCAGCCCCATGCATCAGCAGACAAACGGATTAAAGTTTTACTGAGCTCTGCCCACCAGAGCAACAGTCAGCTCTACCCACCAACAGTCCCTCCCATTAGGAAGCTTGCACAAGCCTCTTAGACAGCCTCATCCACCAGAGGGCAGACAGCAGAAGCAAGAAGAACTACACTTCTGCAACCTGTGGAAGGAAAACCACATTCACAGAAACATAGACAAAATGAAAAGGCAGAGGACTTTGTACCAGACGAAGGAACAAGATAAAACCCCAGAGAAACAACTAAATGAAGTGGAGATAGGCGACCTTCCAGAAAAAGAATTCAGAATAGTGATAGTGAAGATGATCCAGGACCTCGAAAAAAGAATGGAGGCAAAGATTGAGAAGATGCAAGAAACGTTTCACAAAGCCCCAGAAGAATTAAAGGAGAAACATCTAGAAGAATTAAAGAACAAACAGAAATGACCAATATAGTAACTGAAATGAAAACTACATTAGAAGGAATCAATAGCAGAATAACTGAGGCAGAAGAATGGAGAAGTGACCTGGAAGACAGAATGGTGGAATTCACTGCTGCGGAACAGAATAAAGAAAAAAGAATGAAAAAAAATGAAGACAGCCTGGGAGACCTGAAGACCTGAAGACCTCTGGGACAACATTAAACGCAATAACATTCACATGATAGGGGTCCCAGGAGGAGAAGAGAGAGAGAAAGCACCCGAGAAAATATTTGAAGAGATTATAGCCGAAAACTTCCCTAACATGGGAAGGGAAATAGCCACCCAAGTCCAGGAAGCACAGAGTCCCAGGCAGGCTAGACCCAAGGAGAAACACGCCGAGACACATAGTAATCAAATTGACAAAAATTAAACACAAAGAAAAATTATTGAAAGTACCATGGGAAAAATGACAAATAACATACAACGGAACTCCCATAAGGTTAACAGCTGATTTCTCAGCAGAAACTAACTCTACAAGCCAGAAGGGAGTGGCATGATATATTTAAAGTAATGAAAGGGAAGAACCTACAACCAAGATTACTCTACAGGGCAAGGATCTCATTCAGATTCGATGGAGAAATCAAAAGCTTTACAGACACACAAAGGCTAAGAGAATTCACTATGACCAAACAAGCTCTACAAGAAATGCTAGGAACTTCTCTAAGTGGGAAACACAGAGAAGAAAAGGACCTACAAAAACAAACCCATAACAATTAACAAAATGGTAATAGGAACATACATATTGATAATTACCTTAAACGTGAATGGATTTAATGCTCCAACCAAAAGATACAGGCTCACTGAATGGATACAAAAACAAGACCCATATATATGCTGTCTACAACAGGCCCGCTTCAGACCTAGGGACACATACAGACTGAAAGTGAAGGGATGGGAAAAGATATTCCATGCAAATGGAAATCAAAAGAAAGCTGGAGTAGCACTACTCATACCAGATAAAATAGACTTTAAAATAAAGAATGTTACAAGAGACAAGGAAGGACACTACATAATGATCAAGAGATCAATCCAAGAAGAAGATATAACAATTATAAATATATATGCACCCAACATAGGAGCACTTCAATACATAAGGCAACTGCTAACAGCTCTAAAAGAGGAAATCGACAGTAACACAATAGTAGTGGGGAACTTTAACAGCTCAATTACACCAATGGACAGATCATCCAAAATGAAAATTAATAAGGAAACATAAGCTTTAAATGACACAATAGACCAGATAGATTTAATTGATACTTATAGGACATTCCATCCAAAAACAGCAGATTACACTTTCTTCTCAAGTGCACATGGAACATTCTCCAAGATAGATCACATCTTGGGTCACAAATCAAGCCTCAGTAAATTTAAGAAAACTGAAATCATATCAATCATCTTTTCCGACCACAATGCTATGAGATTAGAAATCAATTACAGGGAAAAAAACGTAAAAAAAACAAACACATGGAGGCTAAACAATACCTTACTAAATAACCAAGAAATCACTGAAGAAATCAAAGAGGAAATAAAAAAAAAAACCTAGAGACAAATTACAACAAAAACACGACGATCCAAAACCTATGGGATGCAGCAAAAACAGTTCTAAGAGGGACGTTTATAGCAATACAAGCTTACCTCAAGAAACAAGAAAAATCTCAAATAAACAATCTAACTTTACACCTAAAGGAACTAGAGAAAGAGAACAAACAAAACCCAAAGTTAGTATAAGGAAAGAAATCATGAAGTAGAAATAAAAAAACAATAGCAAAGATCAATAAAACTAAAAGCTAAAACTAAAAGCTGGTTCTTTGAGAAGATAAACAAAATTGATAAACCTTTAGCCAGACTCATCAAGAAAAAGAGGGAGAGGACTCAAACTAATAAAATTAGAAATGAAAAAGGAGAAGTTACAATGGACACCGCAGAAATACAAAGCATCACAAGAGACTACTACAAGCAACTCTATGCCAATAAAATAGACAACCTGGAAGAAATGGACAAATTCTTAGAAAGGTATAACCTTCCAAGACAGAACCAGGAAGAAATAGAAAATACGAACAGACCAATCACAAGTAGTGAAATTGGAACTGTGATTAAAAATCTTCCAACAAACAGAAGTTCAGGACCAGATGGCTTCACAGGTGAATTCTATCAAACATTCAGAGAAGAGCTAACACCCATCCTTCTCAAACTCTTCCAAAAAATTTCAGAGGAAGGAACACTCCCAAACTCATTCTATGAGGCCACAATTACCCTGATACCAAAGCCAGACAAAGATACTACAAAAAAAGAAAATTACAGACCAATATCCCTGATGAATATAGAAGCAAAAATCCTCAACAAAATACTAGCAAACAGAATCCAACAGCACATTGAAAGGATCATACACCATGATCAAGTGGGATTTTTTCCAGGGAGTAAGGATTCTTCAATATATACAAATCAATCAATGTGATACACCATATTAAAAAACTGAAGAATAAAAACCATATGATCATCTCAATAGATGCAGAAAAAGCTTTTGACAAAATTCAACATCCATTTATGAGAAAAACTCTCCAGAAAGTGGGCATAGAGGGAACCTACCTCAACATAATAAAGGCCATATATGACAAACCCACAGCAAACATCATTCTCAATGGTGAAAAACTGAAAGCATTACCTCTAAGATCAGGAACAAGACAAGGATGTCCACTCTCACCACTATTATTCAACATAGTTTTGGAAGTCCTAGCCATGGCAATCAGAGAAGAAAAAGAAATAAAAGGAATACAAATTGGAAAAGAAGAAGTAAAACGGTCACTGTTTGCAGATGACATGATACTATATATAGAGAATCCTAAAGATGCCACCAGGAAACTACTAGAGGTAATCAATGAATTTGGTGAAGTTGCAGGATACAAAATTAATGCACAGAAATCTCTTGCATTCCTATACACTAATGATGAAAAATCTGAAACAGAAATTAAGGAAACACTCCCATTTACCATTGCAACATAAAGAATAAAATACCTAGGAATAAACCTACCTAGGGAGAAAAAAGAACTGTATGCAGAAAACTATAGGACACTGATGAAAGAAATTAAAGATGATACCAACAGATGGAGAGATATACCATGTTCCTGGACTGGAAGAATGGATATTGTGAAAATGACTATACCACCCAAAGCAATCTACAGATTCAATGCAATCCCTATCAAATTACCAGTGGCATTTTTTACAGAACTAAAACAAAAAAATCTTAAAATTTGTATGGAGACACAAAAGACCCCGAATAGCCAAAGCAGTCTTGAGGGAAACAAATGGAGCTGGAGGAATCAGACTCCCTGACTTCAGAATATACTACAAAGCTACAGTAATCGAGACAATATCGTACTGGCACAAAAACAGAAATATAGATCAATGGAACAGGATGGAAATCCCAGAGATAAACCCACACCTATGGTCAACTAATCTACAACAAAGGAGGCAAGGATACACAATGGAGAAAAGACAGCCTCTTCAAGAAGTGGTGCTGGGAAAACTGGACAGCTACATGTAAAAGAATGAAATTAGAACACTCCCTAACACCATACACAAAAATAAACTCAAAATGGATTAGAGAGTTAAATGTAAGACTGGACACTATAAAACTCCTAGAGGAAAACATAGGAAGAACACTCTGATGTAAATCACAGCAAGATCTTTTTTGATTCACCTCCTAGAGTAATGGAAATAAAAGCAAAAATAAACAAATGGGGCCTAATGAAACTTGAAAGCTTTTGCAAAGCAAAGGAAACTACAAACAAGATGAAAGGACAACCCTCAGAATGGCAGAAAATATTTGCAAATGAATCAACGGACAAAGGATTAATCTCCAAAATATATAAACAGGTCATGCAGCTCAATATTAAAAAAACAAACAACCCAATAAAAAAATGGGCAGAAGACCTAAATAGACATTTTTCCACAGAAGATATACAGATGGCTAAGAAGCACATGAAAAGCTGCTCAACATCACTAATTCTTAGAGAAATGCAAATCAAAACTACAATGAGGTATCACCTCACACCAGTTGGAATGGGCATCATCAGAAAATCTACAAACAACAAATGCTGGAGAGGGTGTGGAGAAAAGGGAACCCTCCTGCACTGTTGTTGGGAATATAAATTGATACAGCCACGATGGAGAACAGTATGGAGGTTCCTTAAAAAACTAAAAATAAAATTACCATATGACCCAGCAATCCCATTACTGGGCATATACCCAGAGAAAACCATAATTCAAAAAGACACATGCACCCCAATGTTCATTGCGGCACTATTTATAATAGCCAGGTCATGGAAGCAACCTAAATGCTCATCGACAGATGAATGGATAAAGTAGATGTGGTACATATATACAATGGAATATTACTCAGACATAAAAAGGAATGAAATTGGGTCATTTGTAGAGACGTGGATGGATCTAGAGACTGTCATACAGAGTGAAGTAAGTCAGAAAGAGAAAAACAAATATCATATGTTAACGCATATTTATGGAACCTAGAAAAATAGTACAGATGAACCAGTTTGCAGGGCAGAAATAGAGATACAGATGTAGAGAACAAACGTGTGGTCACCAAGGGGGGAATGTGGCAGGGGGGTGGTGGTGGTGGTGGGATGAATTGGGAGATTAGGATTGACATATATACACTAATATGTATAAAATAGATAACTAATAAGAACCTGCTGTATAAAAAAAATAAAGAAAATAAAATTCAAAAATTCAAAATAAAACTGATATGAAACACACACACATAACACACTGCTACAGGCTAAATTCAACATGTTTTGAACCCTTAACCTTCAATGTGACAATATGTAAAATAAGGAAATAATTAAGTTTATAGGGGTAAGGCCCTGATCCCATAGGATTAGTGCCCTTATAAGAAGAGACATCAGAGCTTGATCCCATTCTCTCTCTCCCTCCCGCATTCCCCCTCTCTTTTCCTCTCTTTCCTTCTCCCTCTCCCTGTTCCTTTCCCCTCTTTGTGCATGTACTGAGGAAAGGCAATGTGTGGACACAGCAAGAAAGTGGCTGTCTGCAAGCCAGGAAGAAAGTTCTTTCCAGGAACTGACCCTGCTGGACTTTGATCTGGGACAACTAGCCTCCAGAACTGTGAGAAAATAAATTTCTATTGTTTAAGTTACCCAGTCTGTGGGATTTTGTTATAGCAGCCAGAGAAGACTAATACATACATGTGCACATCTTGGTTTTCCCTTGCTTAAGACACTTCAACAGCTGCCCATTACTTGGTGCTCTTAAGTCTTAAGTCTTTGCCATGGCCTACAAGGTCCTATAATAACCAGTTCCATGATTATCTCTCCAACTTCACCTACTCTCCCTGGACTTCCCAGCTCTGGCCTTACTGCCTCTCATTCAGTTCTTCAAAGAAGCACTGCTCTATTCTCTCCTAGGGCCTTCACACATGGTGTTTCCTCTGCCAGGAAAGCTCTTCTTCCAAGATCTTGCCTTGTTGCCTCTACTTGGTCTTCAGAGCTCAGCTTTAATCTCATTGCAGTGAATCTGATGCTTCCCAAGATTAGAGAACCTTTTCATGTCATATGCTCTCAACTTCCTCTACTTCTACTTGGTAGCACTCATCTCAGTTGGATTTAAATAATTAATTTCGTAAGTGAGTTTTAAATGTTGTCCCCGTGGCTGAAATATAAGCACCTAAAGGCAGGATTCACACCAAGCTTCTTAAGCACTGGATTCCCGAGTGTGTAGCACAGAGTAAGCATGCTACTTGTTGAATGAATGAATGAGTGAATGAGACTATTGCAATAGTACAGGCAGGAGTTGATATGGGTACAAACCATAGCAGTGACACTACAGTGACTAGGATACACCTTGTTTAAAAAAAAGCCTTAATGACTACACTATGCATTAACATTTTGAAATGTTAGTAGTGTTAGTAAAAATTTTAATTAAACAAAGAGAAGTCATGCCCTCATGGTTATAACACTTAGTGCTATAGACTGAACTGGGTCCCTCCCAAATTCATATGTTGAAGTCCTAATCCCCTTGTGTGACTGTACTTGGAGATGGAGTCTTTGGCAGATAATTATGTTTATATGAAGTCATGAAGGTGGAGCCCTCATGATGGGATTAGTCCCCTTATAAGAAGAGAACCAGCGAGCTTACTCTCTCTCCCTCCCATGTGAGGACACAGAGAGAAGGCAGCCATCTATGAACCAGGAAGAGAGCACTCATCAGAAACCTACCATGCTGGCATCTTGATCTTGGACTTCTAGCCTCTAGACTGTGAGAAAATAATTTCTGTTATTTAAGCTACCCAGTCTATGGTATTTTGTTATGGCAATCCAAGCTGACTGATACACTTAATATTGGCTATAGTACTGGTCCTTATTTATATGCCATCTTAAGCAATTTTTCTCTAATTGTTTGTTGGGTATAGCTTCTGCCTCCCCACTAGGCTATAACTTCCTATAAGTCATAGATCATGTCTTTTAAATCACCAGAAGCACCTACAACCACGTTGGGCACATGGTGGTAGTCAAAAAATTCCTATAGAAGGATACAACTGCACAAGGAGAGATGCTGAGTGTTCATAGCTAGAAAAGGACACTGAGACTCTGGAATTAGTGTCAGCTTTGTCACAGATGTCCTAAGTGTCTCTAAACAAATTAGCATATTTCTTCCTTTCTATCCATTTGCTTCTTCAGCTGTGGTATTTCTTCCTTCCCTTATGGAGTTTTGGTGAGACTTAAATATAAGCCAGTATTTTCAGACCCTTTGTAAGGAAGTGGAGAGACTAGGTTTCTGAGTCAGAAAAACTTGGGTTCAAAATCTAGTTTTCTCACTTACTAACATGGATTGGAGCACCAACCTTGTGTGAGGTGCTTCATACACATGGACTCCTTCAGTCTTCACAATCACATTGCATAGTGTGTATGAGAAAACTGAGCTTCTGAGACACTGGGTAAATTACCCAGGTCCCACTGCTAGTTAGAGGATCAGAATCCCAAACTGGCTCAAAATCCCACATTCTTTCTACCATACTACAGGCTCCAAAAGAGGATAAAGGTTAACGTCTAGAAAGAATAACCTCCTACACTGGATTTCATGACTCCATTCAACAGGGACAAAAGTTTTTGCTTTTCTTTGGGAAAACAGGAAGCTGCCACCTTAATATTTAAGTAATGTAGTAAGGCCAGTTGGAATCAGATTTTCAAAAGGACTATGACCCAAAAGAGGATACGAGCCATTTCACTAGCCCTAGGGCGCCATGGGGGTAGGGATGCGGTTGTCTTATTTACTTCTGTATTATTAGAACCCAGCACTGTGCCTGGCTCTAGGAAGCACTCAATGACTATTTGTAGAGAGTATTTACCTAGTGCAATGGAGGGGCTGAAAGAGAGTACATTCTGTGGCCTGGTATTGTGGCTTCTAGAAAGGTGTAGCTATAGAGATTAGGCCTGAAAGAGCCAGTCACATGGCTGCTAAGGCTTGGAACTGAAGTATTTTTCTCATACATTTTAGATTCACAATGAAACAAGATTCCCTGGTGGGAATTTTCCCAAAGACTGGATCCAGACACCCAATAAAAGGGTTACAAGTGTACTTGCATATAATTTGCAAATGGTTTATATCTAACTACATTCTCTGTCATCTATTCCCTGGTGATTTTCAAGGCAAAAATTTATTGCTATCCTAAAGATTATTGCTTTTATTTATTTATTTATTTATTTTTTGCGGTATGCGGGCCTCTCACTGTTGTGGCCTCTCCCGTTGCGGAGCACAGGCTCTGGATGCGCAGGCTCAGTGGCCATGGCTCATGGGCCCAGCCGCTCCGCAGCATGTGGGATCTTCCTGCACCAGGGCACAAACCCGTGTCCCCAGCATCAGCAGGCAGACTCTCAACCACTGCGCCACCAGGGAAGCCCGTATTGCATAATTTATAAAAATAATAAAAATTTATCTTCTCTTTCTTAAGCAAAAAAGAATAGACAGTACCATGTTATGCTGTCAAGGCTGTTCAGTGCAGACAAGTCACATCTTTATTACTGCCATATAAATTGTTTGATCAATCATGTTTAGGTTCTATTATAAAATTTAAAATGTGAGGTGTACCTGTCCATATTAGCTATTATCACTACTGTTTCTAGTATAGCAATCCCCTATGTCATCAACACGAGCACTGCCCCATTCAAAAGGCATTTTGGAGGGATTTCAATTAGATAGAGGCCCTCCAAGTAGAAATCTGTGTTACTGAGGTTTCAAAGCAAGGACAGTTTTCCCTACCACTCACCAACACAATTAAGGTTCAGTTGCAGAGACATACTTCTCAAGGGTAGAGGAGGCTGAGGTGACAGAGAGCAGAACTATGAACATCCATTCCTAAGTCACAGGCAGAAGTTTTGCTCTGTAAGCTGATTCTTGATAGAGTAGCAATTTATAAATGGAAAGAGATATGGGATTTATCATTCAGTAAGCATTTATTGAGGGCCTGCTATGTGCAAGATACTACATAAGCATCACAGCTTAATAAGGAGAACTTTCAAATCTATCAGGTCTTTTCTTGTCATTACCTTAAAATATCATGTCCTGTATTTAAAAATGGCAATGTAATCATGAGAAAAAAAATCCAAGCTCAACATCAGTACAACTTACATTTGCCCTCTCAAGTGATGATAAAAAGAACTGTCTAATGTGCTTTAACAAGCTTTTGCACATGCTGTTCCCTCTGCTTGGAATTCTCTTTCCCCCTCTCCTGTCTGCCTGGTGAAATCCTACCCATCCTTCAGGATATCAACTGAAATATCATCTCCTTGGTGAGCCCTTCTGATGTCCTCCTGAGAGAATCATTCCTTTCTCTACACTCACAAAGCTCTTTGCATAGAACTTCTACTCTCATACTCCATTGTAATTTTTTCTTTCTCACACTGTACTCTGAGCTCCATAAGTCAGGGAACACCTCTGATTCATCTTGGTATCCCCAGCACAACGCCTGCATATAGTAGTCAGTAAATGATTGATGAAATTCCCTGACCACTTTGGAAAATAAATCTAGTAACACATTACAGAGAGTGTTACAGAAACCTAACAAGGCTTTGCACATAGTATGTGCTTAATGAAGGTTTGCTGACATTGAATGTGGTACAAATGGTGCTTCTCTTAGGTCAAGGCTATAGACAGCAATTCTTGCTAGCCCCTTTATGGCGCCACATAGCAGGCACAAGCCCTTCACAGACAGACATCCTTGTGATGTTCCAGTCACTGAATGGTACATGTGCCCCAAACCATCACCCCCACTGGCTTGCCAGAGGGCATGAAATGGTCCATTATTAGTTACTTCTTGGGGTTAAGGCATTTGCTACAGAAGTTCCCTGCTGGATTGCTTTCAGACAGAGGAAAAATTCATCAGAAGCCACCTGAAAGATTTTGCACCTCTTAGAAGACCTGTAGATCATTCATGCCCCTCTCCTTCTAATTACAATCTGCAGTCCAGAGAAAATTCAGAACACAGGAAAAGGTCCTTAAAGAGTCGAGATCTCACACAGCTTAAATTGTACCTTATAATCACAGTAGACAATCCCTGTCAGCTTAGAGTTACAAATTTTGCTGTTTACAAGTCCTGTGAGGCACAAATCTAAAGAAGGTAAAAAACCACAAAAACCGAGTCAACGTTATTAACCTTTTTTGTATCAAAGCACTAAAAATGTCTAAACTTTGGCTTTTAATCATAGCCATTTGCAAAATCCTACTAATTTTTCTCTGGTTGTTGGGGAATAAAACCCTTTTTCTGTTTCTGATGACGGTTGTGTAGAAGGAAACTCACTTTATAGTTTGCAAATGCTACTTTCATTGGAAATACACCTATCTTGTAGACCTTTAGTATATAATCACCAAATATCAATACTATATATATATATTTTTTGGTCAATACAGGCACAAAATGGTCAATCACTCCTGTGTTACCTAGAAACCAGTTAGGCCAACTCCACATTTTCTGAGCATTCTAGTTAAGAGTAACTGAGGGGACTTCCCTGGCGGTCCAGTGGTTAGGACTCTGTGCTTCCACTGCAGGGGGCACGGTTTCCACCCCTGGTCAGGGAACTAAGATACTGTATGCCACACGGCATGGCCAAAAAAAAAAAAAAAATTGAGATCATCTTTCCCTAATTTTGAAAATCAGGAGGTTTTGTGACTCATTGATTACTTAGGGAGTTCTTATTCAGCATTGGTAGTTGAACATATTAAGTAGAAGGCCAAAGCTAAACTCTGTTGTATTTAGCTGGAACAAAGACCAGTCTTGCTTTCAAATCTGTGTTAGCACTGTTTGAACAGTAAAATAATCAAAAGCCCAGAGATAAGCCAAGTTTCTCAGCATAATCCTCTTCCACGTCTGTTAGCTTGGGGAGGGATGGGTGAGAGACGGACAATGCCAACACAAATGGAAGTGTACAGTGAAGAAAGAAAAGGAGGGCCAGAACAGTGGGTGAAAAGTTAACTTACTTCACTTAGACCACCATATGAAAACCAGATGTGTCGAAAATGTTGGATGAGAAAAACTGGTGTTACTGATATAGCGTGAACAAACCCTTTGTGCTTTCCTCCCAACACAGTATCATTACAGGGTGCCAGAGGTGTCATTTTATTTCATTTCACATGTAGCACATTCTCAACAAGTTAAACCATTTCTAATCTTGTGTAATTAGATAGGTCTCGCTACATCCCTCAGTTGAAGGATTTTATAGGCTGCCTTGTTCTGTCTCCTTTTTGTGACAGCTTCTTTGGGGCTGGAAACTAACATTTGCTAACATTTCTTCCCTTCTGGCACCTGTCAGCTGGATGGGCTCTGGGAAAAGGAGGATGGGGAGGGAAGGAATGCAACCTTCCTCCCCCCCCCACACACCACTGCCTTGGTATTAGAGCCATCTTTGTCTCTACATAGGGATTACTCTGTTCTGGAAAGTGCTGTTAAGTACACACTCAAAATAAACAATGGGCAGATGGGTGAATGGAATGATAAAGTTCTTGTTTTTTAATTTAATTTTATTACAAATTTCAAGTTCCTTTGTTTACTAAATATAGAGTCTGGGTGAGGTTCTAGCCAGAGGTGGAAGTCCTTTAATACAGTCCAAGGAGTCACCAGTCCATGAAGTGGATGGGCCTTGGCTCTTTGATCTTACCATCTGGTCACTGTGGGCAGAGCCTCCCACTGGAGACAGCGACCACGGCACGACTGCCTTCTCTCCACCTCAAAGCAAAGTTGTGAGGAGTCATCAGATATTTGACATTGGAATCAAAGGCTATACGAACACCAGGGCTTTTACTTCAATGCAGGAGTAATAATAGCATCTTGAAATTGAGAGTTTTTCCTTCAAGAAGCTTTAAAGCTATCTCCCCACCAAAAGCTTTCTTAGGGTCATTCCTTGACCATTCTATGACGTCTTTGTGAGGTTGCTGGCTGGCAAATGCTCTCCATGTGTAGACTAGGAAATCCAGAATTAAGGCCTATTTATGCTTCTATGCCTTGGGACTTGTGCATGATTGATTATATGCAGGGCCTGACCTCTCACCACAAAATTCTGTGGTTTTTGTCCAATAATGAGAAAAGACAACTGAAGGAGTGCAGTATACAAGAGAATGGGTGAGTGACAGGGCCACCTGACGTCCCCTGGTACTTTACAGTTTATAAATCGCTTTCAGAGTGGTCCTTTCATGGAGAGGCAGTGTACACTCCTATTTCACCAAAGCAACTGGACTGCAGAAATAAGAGCCAGGGTGCTGGCACAGTCCTGGAGGCCCTAGATTTCTCACGCTGGGGGTGGGGCAGTGTGTGGGTAAGCACTTTGCCTTCCAGGAATAGTACTGCTCTGAGACTCCTCTGTAGACTGACTGGAACGGAGATTAAGCCCAGGGTTCTCTTTGCATTCCATTTAGCAGTTTGCTCATGCTTTTACTACAGATCAGCCTCAAGAATTCTTCTGCCAGCTGAGAATCTGAAATGTTGCCTTGGCTGTAAAACAGTATCTTATTTATTCACATAAATCCCCTCCCCCTCTTGTCCATGATTATTTTCACCCTAAAATGGAAAGAGGGGCAAATTATGTGAGCGTTTGGGTGCTGGACTGCAGCCACCCTTGGCAATCTTCGTTAATCTTTGAGATTCTCACCAGCATTGACTAAAGAACAGTGACTCACCCAGAGTAACACATAGTCTCTCTTTCCTTTAGAAAAGCAGTTCCTCAAAAGTGCTGCTAAGAAAAACAAAACAAAAAAACTACAGTTCAAGGGAAAGAAAAAAGCGCTAAGAGCAAAAGATGGCTTTAAACAAGCCTAGAAGATTTTGAAGGAGGGGAAGGTGATTATCTACAAGGGATGGAAAAGTGGCTTGTACATTTTCAATTTCCTTTTCAGTTCCAAGTTTGAGACCTAAACATCTTTTGTCTAGGGGAAGTTATGACAGGAGGACGTTAGGTCCCCTTAGCCCCAGCTCACTACTTGAAACTTCCCAGTAGCTCGGGGAGGCTTGCTGCTCAGCAGCCCTGGCCAGAGGGGTGGAAGGGAGACAAACAGCAGGAAGGAATAAAAGTAAGAAGCAGCTGGCACAAATGCGGCCGAGCCCTCCCCTCATTCTAGCCAGTTGTATAGACAGCTGTCTCTTTAATTTAACCCTTAGTCCAACCTCCAAATGACAAAGCTCATTTTACTCATACAAGTCTCTTCTGGTAGAGATGGTGGTTGGTTTAAAACGAGGAAAAATGTAGAGGTAAGGGAGGTTAAGTGGGGAAAACTTGACAAAGACAAAGACGGGAGTTTTTACCCCCCTCAAAACATGCATGTGGGGAAGAACGCCAAAGGAAGGCTGTGAACGAAGAGACAGAAACCTCTGTTGTCAAAGGCAGTCTGGAGGAGGGAGGACAGGCTTGCACAGGCTTGGGGACAGTTTTGCTTCTACTTCTATTTATATTCTCAAGGCTAATTGTGTAAATGGGAGTTTCTTACTCCAGAATGGCCATTTGTAGCTGCACGTGGGTTTGTTTTTCCACACTATCAGACAGCCAACTCAGCACTACTGTCAGCAGCTCTGATCAATAGAGAGAAGCTTAATTATTCACCAATCTGGAGACTAGGAGTGTAAATGTGCAAACGTTTTCCCCTCAAGTGGCCTTAGAATTGGAATCCTTGGGTGTTCGGGCTGGAAGCAACTTTATAAAGTATGTTCCAGTTAAACCCCGAAGAAGACTGGGGAGGAATTGGAGCCTGGAGAAGGGAAGTGAATTGCCCAGGGTCACACGAGCCATTGAAAGCAGCCTGACGTCTCTCTACTGGCTCCATGTTTCCTGTCTGCTCTCCCACCCCCACCTTCAGAGACCCTCAAATGTATCTGCCTTGGCAAAGTCTGTGTGTTTTCCTCCTGGCTGTTTCAATTGCTATCCCATGACAGTGTTGGCAGGCCCGGTGACTGAGCACAGCCTTAATTATGAGAGAGGGAGTGCTTATTCCTGTACTCCTGACCCAGCTGGGAAAGGGCCATCCTGCCATTTGCAGCCTACCTTTGGTTCCAAGGCCCGCAGGATGAGGAGACCGGGGAGCACTGTGCCCCCAAAGGCAACACTGCTGCTGTGAACAGAGGCAACTGCTTAAAAGAGTTTTTTTCTCTTCTGCAGCTTGTAGCCTGAAAGTTTCAGAAGGAGCGGGAGAATCCCCTCCTTCTCCAGCCTTCATTTAAAGAAATGATGCAATTGATATATACACAAAATGCTTAATATATGTAAATCATATTTGTATGTAATTTCTACCTGAAATATACTTAATATATAAATCATGAAGCATAATAATAGAATCAACACCTGTGAGCCCACCATCTGCCTTAACAGAACATTACCAGCGCCACTGCGGCTCCCTGCAGGCTCCTCTGCAGCCCATCACCCTGCCTTTCTCCCAGAGGTACCCACGGTCATGAACTTAAGTCACTCCCTTGCATTTCTTCATCGTCTTCCTACATATACGGGTATCCCTAAGCAACAAACTCTTTAGTTTTGCTTGCTTTCAAACTGTAAATATTGGTATCATGCTAAATTTTTTTGCAATTTGTTTTTGCTCAGAATCGTGCCTGAGAACCTCTCCCATGGTTATCTGCAGTGGTGTTTTATTCCTTTTCATTGCTGCCTAGTATTTCACCGTTAAGTCTACTACAAGAGAGACACACTACTGTTGATGAACATCTGTTGTTTCTAGTTTTTTTTTTTTCCTATTCTAAACATTGCTATAAACTTTCTTTACAGTACACTTGCCCAAGTTTCTCTAAGGTCTGTTTCTAGGAGTGGAATCAGTCAGTTGTAAAGTACACACATGTTAAAATTTGTTAGATAATGCCAAATTGTTTCCCGAAGAGGTCTTTCAATACACACTCCCACCAGAAGTGTAAGTGTTCCACATCCTCACTAACGGCTCCACATCCTCACTAACACTTAGGATTATTTAACTTACATCATTTTTTGCAATCTGGTGGATCAAAATGGAATTTCATGATGTTCTTTTTTGGTCATTCCTTTTTTTTTTTTTTTATTGAAGTATAGTTGACTTACAATGTTGTGTTAATTCCTTGTGGTTTTATTTTGCATTTCCCTGATTACTAATGAGGTTGAGCACCTTTTCATGTCTCTTGGCATTCAGATATCCTCCTCTGTGAAAGGCTTGTTTATATCTTTTGCTCATTTTTCTTCCAGATTTTCTTTCTTATGTATTGGTATATGAAAGTTGTATATTTCAAATACTAAGACATTGTCAGTTATATGAGCACTAAATATGGTGTTCCACGTTGTGCCTTTTCACTTTCTGGGGTTTTTTGGTGAAAAGAGGCACTTCATTTTAATGTCACTGAATTTATTACTTTCTCCCTTTATGGTTGGTGCTTTTTGTATTTCTTTAAAGAAATTCTCCCCTATCCCAATATCACAGAAAATTTCTCCTATCATGTTTCTTTGTGACCAAGAGTTTACTGGCATTTGGGGCAGGGCACTTATTCTTTATGTGGGGCTGGCTCTTACATTGCAGGACACTTTAGCATCCCTGGACCCTGGGTACCAAATGCCTTTAGCACTATTCCTGTCATTATAACAATCCCAAACACTCCCATACATTTTCAAATGTTCCCTGGGTGGAGGTACTACCAGTTGAGAACCTCTGAATTATATTTTCTTCTAAAAGTTTAAAGTATTTAGTATACCCAGAATTGATTTTTGTGTTTGATGTGAGATGGGAATCTAATTTTATTACTTCTTTATGGCTAACCAATTTTCCCAACACTAGTTATTATAGAATTAATCATTTCCCCCACTGATCTGCAATGCTACCTGTCATACATCAAATTTTCAAACAGGTATAAGTCTATTTTTGAGTTTTTTATTCTGTTCCATTGGCCTATTTGTCAAACCTCTTTACTTACACTCTTAAGTACTATAGCTGTATGATAAATCTTAATATCTGAGAGAGTAAGTTTTTCTACCTTGTTCTTCAAGAATGCCTTGGCTTTTCTTTGCACTCCCATATAAATTGTAGAACCAACTTGTCACATTCCATGAAAAACCCTATTGGGATTTTGATTGGAATTATACTATGATTGACTCAGGGAAAAGGATATCTTTACAATATTGATTAGCCCTACCTGTACAGAACATGGCTCTCTATTTCAATAAAGTTTTATAATTTTCTCCATAGAGGATCTCTGACACATCCTTTGTTAGATTTTCTACATAGATACCTTATATTTTTATTGCTACAGTATCTTTTTAAAAATTGCAGTTTTGATTCTTGTTGTTGGTTTATAGAAATGACTTATCTCCTTATATTCTCTCTTAAATGTATTCCAATCAGACTTTTTCACTTAGTTACATCAAAATTGTTCCTGGCAAAGTCACCCATGACTACACAGCTACTAAGTCCAATGGTCACATCTCAGTCCTCATCTCATTTGATTTCTCAGCAGCATATGACATAGTTGGTCACTCCCTCCTCCTCAAAACACTTCTTCACTTGGCTTCCAGGACAGCACACACTTTTGATTTTCCTCTTACCTCACTGGTTATTCCCTCTCAGTCTTCTTTGCTGGTTCTTCCTCATTTCCCCAACATTTTAATGTTGGACTGTTCCAGGGGCCAGTCCTTAGACCTCTTCTCTTCACTAGCTATCCACACTCCCTTGGTGATCACATCCATTCTCATGGTTTTAAATTCTATCCATATGCTAACACCCTATTTTGCAATGCTAGTTCAACTCACTCTCTGGAGCTATCATGCGTGTGTGTGTGTGCGTGTGCGTGTGCGTGTGCGTGTGTGTGTGTGTGTGTGTAAGGAAGGAATATATATATTCCTTCCTCCTGCTTGACATCTCCAACTCAACATGTCCAAACTGAACTCTTATTACCCGAAACTGAGCTTCCCACAGTCTCTCTCTCAGTTGCTCACTCCATTATTCCAGTTGCTCAGAGCAAAATCTTTGAGCCCTTGCTTTCTCTCACAGCACTCACAATATGTCAGAAATCCTCTACCTTCAAAATATATACAGATTCTTATCACTCTGCACAATCTACACTGATACCACACTAGTTCAAACCACCATTATCTCTTTAAGAAACAGCTTTATTGAGATGTAATCTACATACCATACAATTTAACTATTCATAGTATATAATTCAATATATTTTAGTGTATTCATGAGTGGTGTGACCATCACTACAATCTACTTTTATAATATTTTTGTTCCCCCTAAAAGAAAACAGTACTCATTAGCAGTCATTCTCCATCCCCTCACTTCATGTTGCCCTAGGCAACCACTAATCTACTTTTTGTCTCTATACATTTGCCTATTCTGGACATTTCATATGAATGGAATCATAGAATTTGTGGTCTTCAGGTACTTCATTCCTCTTTATTGACAAATAATATTCCATTGTATGACTATACAACATTTTACTTATATATTGATCAGTTGATGGACATCTGGGTTGTCTCTACTTTTTGGGCCAATATGAACAATGCTATGAACATTTGTGTCCAAGTTTTTGTGTGGACATATGTTTTCATTGGGTGTACAGGAGTGGAATTGCTGAGTCATAATGTAACTCTATGTTTTAGCTTTTGAAGAACTACCAGCCTGTCTTCCAAAACAGCTGTACCATTTTACATTCCCACTAGTAGGTAGTGTGTGAGGGTTCCATTTCTCCACATCTTGTTACCACTTATTGTTATCTGTCATTTTGATTCTAGCCATCCTAGTGAGTGGGAAATTGTTATCTCATTGTGTTTTTGATTTACATTTCCATGATGACTAATATTGTTGGACATCTTTTCACGTCCTTGTTGGTTATTTGTATATCTTCTTTGGAGAAATGTTTATTCAGATCCTCTGCCTATTTTTAAATTGTTATTTGTCTTTTATTATTGAGTTGTAAGAGTTCTTTATATATTCTAGATACAAGTCCCATATCAGATATATGATTTGCAAATATTTTCTCTACTTCTATGAGCTGTCTTTCCACTTACTTGAAGATATTGCTAGTAACAGAAAGGAATTTCAATGAATTCCAATGTATGTATTTAATTTTGATGAAGTCCAATTTATCTATTTTTTTCCTTTTGTTGCTTACGTTCTTGGTGTTGTACCTAAGGAACCATTGCCTAATACAAGGTCATGAAGATTTACACCAACGTTTTCTATGAGTTTTATAGTTTCAGCACTACATTTACATCTTTGATGTGTTTTAAGTTTTTTATACATGTTGTTAGGTAGAGGCCCAATTTCATTCTTTTGCATGTAGACAACCATTTCTGAAAAGACTATTCTTTCCCCCACTGAATTTTCTTGGCACCCTTGCCAAAAATCAATTGACCATAAATATGAGGGTTTATTTCTGGACTCTCAATTCTATTCCATTGATCTATATCTCTACCCTTATGTCAATACCACACTGTTTTGATTAGTTTCGCTTTGTAAAAAGTTTTGAAATCTGAAGTAATTATGACCTCATAAAATTGTTAGGAAATGTTCCCTTATTTTCTATTTTTTGGAAGAGTTTGGAAGGATTGCTTTTGATTCTTCTTTAAACATTTGGTAGAATTTACCAGTGAAGCCATCTGGTCCTGGACCTCTCTTTGGTGGGAAGTTTTTGATTACTAATCCAATCTGTTTAATTGATACAGGTCTATGCAGATTTTCTATTTCTTCTTGAATCTTAAGTTTTGGCAGTTTGTACCTTTATAGGAATTTTCCTATTTCATCTACATTATATAATTTGCTGGCATAAAATTATTCATAGTATTCCTCTTATAACCCTTTTTTTTAACATAGTTACAACATTTTTTTCCTGCAGTGAGGACTTTTAAGACCTACTTTCTTAGCAACTTTCAAATATGCAATACAGTGTTATTAATTATAGTCATCATGCTATACTTTACAGCCTCATGACTTATTTTATAACTGGAAATTTGTACTTTTTCACTCTCCTCACCCATTTCATCTATGCCAATCCCCCAGCCCCCTCCTCTGGCAAGCAGCAATTTGTTCTCTGTATCTATGAGCTTGGTTATTTTTTGTTTGTTTTTGTTTTTTAGATTCCACATATGAGATCATGTGATATTTGTCTTTCTATGACTTATTTCACTTAGCACAATGCCCTCCAGGCCCGTCCAGGGTGTCACAAATGGCAAGATTTCCTGCTCTTTATGGTGGAATAGTACTCCATTGTATACACAGTCAGCCCTCTGTATCACTGGGTTCCACATCCACAGATTCAACCAACCATGGATCAAAAATATTAGAAATATTTTTATTCCATAAAGTTCCAAAAAGCAAAACTTGAATTTGCTGCATGCTAGCAACTATTTACATAGCATTGACACTGTATTAGGTATTACAAGTAATCTAAAAATGATTTAAAGTATACAGGAGGATGTGCATAGGTTATATGCAAATATTATGCCTTTTTATATAAGGGATTTGAGCATTCGTGGATTTTTGTACCTGTGGGGTGTCCTGGAACCAATCCCCTAAGGAGACTGAGGGATGACTGTATATACCACATCTTCATCCACTGATGAACATTTGGGTTGTTTCTATATCTTGGCTATTGTAAATAATGCTGCAGTGAACATGGGGGTGTATATATCTTTCTGAATTAGTGTTTTCATTTTTTTTGGTAAATACCCAGAAGTGGAATTGTTGGATCATATGGTAGCTCTATTTTTAATTTCTTGAGGAATCTCCATAATGGCTTTCCATAATGGCTGCACCAATTTACAATCCAACCAACAGTGTATAAGTGTTCCCCTTTCTCTACATCCTCTCCAACATTAGTCGTTTTGGTAATAGCCATTCTAACAGGTGTGAGGTGTTATCTCATTGTGGTTTTGATTTGCATTTCCCTGATGATTAGTGATGTTGGGCAACTTTTCATGTATCTGTTGGCCATCTGTATGTCTTCTTTGAAAAAATGTCTGTTCAGATCCTCTGCCCATTTTTAAATTGGATTTTATTTTTTTGCTATTGAGTTGTAGTATAATCCTTTTTATTTCTGTAAAATTGGTAGTAATGCTTCCACTTTCATTTCTGATTTAAGTTATTTGAGTCTTACTTCTTTTTTCTTAGTCATTTTAGCTAAAAGCTTGTCAATTTTGTTGACATTTTCAAAAAACAAGTTTTGGTTTCATTGATTTTCTATTTTTTCTTTTTCATGTATTCCCTCTCTAATCTTTGTTATTTCCTTCCTTATCCTTGCTCTGGATTTAGTTAGCTCTTCTTTCTCAGATTTCATAAGATGAAAGGTTGGGTATTGAGTTGAGATCTTTCTTTTTAACATAGGTGTTTATAGCCACAAATTTCCCTCTGAGCACTGCTTTAGCTACATCTCATACATTTTGGTATGTTGTTTCTTCATTTTCCTTCATCACAAATTATTTTCTGTTTTCCTTTGTGGTTTTTTTTTAAATATAAAATTTTTCTTTTGGCTGCGTTGGGTCTTCATTGCTGTGCATGGGCTTCCTCTAGTTGCGGGAGCGGGGGCTACTCTTCGATGTAGTGCGCGGGCTTCTCATTGCGGTGGCTTCTCTTGCTGCAGAGCACAGGCTCTAGGCACATGGGCTTCAGTAGTTGTGGTGCGCAGGCTCAGTAGTTGTGGCTCATGGGCTCTAGAGTACAGGCTCAGTAGTTGTGGTGCACGGGCTTAGTTGCTCTGCAGCATGTGGGATCTTCCTGGACCAGGGATTGAACCTGTGTCCCCTGAATTGGCACATGGATTCTCAACCACTGCGCCACCAGGGAAGTCCCTCCCTTGTGGTTTTTTCTATGACCCACTGGTCATTTTAGGAATGTGCTTTTTAATTTCCACATATTTGTGAATTTCCCAAATTTCCCTGTTATTGATTTCTACTTTCATCTCATTGTGGTCAGAAAACATACTTTGTATGATTTCACTCCTTCTACGCTCTATGGCCTAGCCTATGGTCTATTCTGGAGACTGTTCCATGTGCATTTGAGAAGAATGTTTATCCTGTTGTTTTCCAGTGTAGTGTTTCATAGATCTATGTCAGGTCTAGTTTAGGTCAAGTCTTCTATTCCCTTGATCTTCTGCCTAGTTGTTCTATCCATTATGGAAAGTGGGCATTGAATTCTCAAACTATTATTGTTTGTCTATTTCTCTCTTCCACTCTGTCCAGTCTGTCAATTATTGTTTCATGTATTTTGGGACTCTGTTGTTAGGTACATATACGTTTATAATTGTATCTTCCTGATGGATTGACCCTTCTATCATTATGAAATGTCCCTATTCATCTCTAGTAAATTTTTTTTGTTATAAAGTCTCTATTTTTTTTCCTTTTTTTTTTTTTTGGCCACATCGTGTGGCATGTGGGATCTTAGTTCCTTGACCAGGGATTGAACCCATGCCCCCTGCAGTGGAAGCATGGAGTCCTAACCACTGGACAGCCAGGGAATTCCCTATAAAGTCTATATTTTGATATTAGTTTAGCCACTCCAGCTTTTTAGGGTTGTTGTTTGCATGGAATATCATTTTTGATCCTTTTACTTTCAACCTATTTGTGCCTTTGGATGAAAAGTGTGCCTCCTGTAGACAGCATATTGTTGGACCTTGTCTTTTTTTAAAATCCAGTCTGATAATATCTTTCTTTTGATTGGATTGTTTAATTCAGTCACATTTATTGTTATTATTTATATGCTTGGATTTACATCACCATTTTGGTTTTTGTTTTCTATATGTCACATGTCTATATTTGTTATCTTACTTAGTATTAGGTGGATATTTTCTCATGTAACATTTTAATTCCTTTAATGAATTTTAAAATTATTTATTTTTGAGTTATTTTCATTGTGGTTTTTCTAGGGCTTATAATATACATCTTATTAGAATCTACTTCAGATTTATACTGACTTAGTTCTAGTGAAATACAGACATTTTATATAGCTTCATTGCCTCCCCCTTTTTGATATTATTGTCATACATACATATATATTTATATATGTAATAAATCCAACAATATATGGCTGTAATTATTACTTTATATAATTTTATGTCTTTTAAAACGGCTGAGAGGAGTTCCCTGATGGCCTAGTGGTTAGGATTTGGCCCTTATACTGCAGAGGTCCAGATTTGATCCCTGGTCAGGGAACCATCCCTCATGCTTCACAGTGCAGCCAAAATACAATAAATAAATAAACGAATAAATAAATAAAGACTGAGAATAAATATATATTTATAGTGTTCACTAACATTCTTACTCTTCTGGTTCTTTCCATTTCTTTCTGTGGATTGGAATTACCATTATTGTCATTTCCTTATTTCAGTACAGCTTTCTTCCCATTCCCTTCTGTTGTGCTGTTATTGTCAAATATGTTATGTTTCTATATATTATAGTCCCAATAATACAATCATATTCATATTGCTTTATGTAATTGATTTTTAAATCAGTCAAGAGGGGAAAGGGGAAGAAATATGCAATTACACTGCCTTTTCTAATTACCCACATAATTACCTTCATAAGCATTCCTTGTTTTTCATGTGCATTCAAATTATTGTCTGACATCACGTGCTTCCAGCCTGAAGAACCTCACTTAGTATTTCTTTTAAGAAAGGTATCTGGGCTTCCCTGGTGGCGCAGTGGTTGAGAATCTGCCTGCCAATGCAGGGGACACGGGTTCGAGCCCTGGTCTGGGAAGATCCTACATGCCATGGAGCAACTGGGACCGTGAGCCACAACTACTGAGCCCGCACATCTGGAGCCTGTGCTCCTCAACAAGAGAAGCCGCGATAGTGAGAGGCCCGTGCACAGCGATGAAGAGTGGCTCCCGCTTGCCACAACTAGAGAAAGCCCTCGCACAGAAACAAAGACCCAACACAGCCAAAATAATAAAAATATACACAAAAAAAGGTACCCTATTCCCGTCTTACCCCTAGGTTCTTCATGACCTTTTTTTCCCCTTAGATTCCATATATATGTGTTAGCATACAGTATTTGTTCTTCTCTTTCTGACTTACTTCACTCTGTATGACAGGCTCTAGGTCCATCCACCTCACTAGAGAATGGACTTGAGGATATGGGGAGGGGGAAGGGTAAGCTGTGACAAAGTGAGAGTGGCATGGACATATGAACACTACCAAACGTAAGGTAGATAGCTAGTGGGAAGCAGCCGCATGGCACAGGGAGATGAGCTCGGTGCTTTATGACCACCTAGAGGGGTGGGATAGGGAGGGTGGGAGGGAGGGAGATGCAAGAGGGAAGACATATGGGAACATATGTATATGTATAACTGATTCACTTTGTTATAAAGCAGAAACTAACACACCATTGTAAAGCAATTATACTCCAAAATAATAAATAAATAATACACTAAGTCAAAAAAAAAGAAAGGTATCCTAGCAATGAATTCTCTGTTTTTTTTTTCCATCTGCGAATGTCTTTAATTCACCTTCATTTTTGCCAGATATATGATTCTTGGTGTTTTTTTTTTAACTGTCAGTAGTCTGACTATATCATCCTTCTTGACTCCATTGCTTCTGATGGGAAGTCAGCTGTTAATCTTATGGGGGTTCCCCTGTATGTGATGTGTTTTTTTTCTCTTCCTGCTTTCAAGATTTTCTTTTTGTTTTTCAACATTTTACTATGATGATACTGGGTATGATCTCTTTGGGTTTACTTAGAATTAATTGAGTTTCTTGGGTGTGTAAAGTTTTTTTAATCAAATTTGAGAAATTTTGGAATTCCCTGGTGGTCCAGTGTTTAGGACTCTGTGGTTTCACTGCTGGGGCCCAGGTTTGATCCTTGGTCAGGGAACTAAGATCCTGTGAGCCGTGCAGGCAGTGTGGCCAAAATAAGGAAAAAAAAAAAAAGGAGAAAATAAGAAATTTGAAGAGTTTTCAGCAATCTTTTTGAATATCTTTTTCTGTCCTTTTAATGCTCTCCTCTCTTTTTAGTACTCCAATTATTCATATATTGATGCACTTATTTATATCCCACATTTCGCTGAGGCTCTGTTCATCTTCAGTTTTCCTCTCTGTTCTTCAGATTGCATAATATCTATTGTTATATCCTCAAGTGGACTGATTCTTTCTTCTGCCAACTCAAATCTACTGTAGAGCCCCTTCTAGCAAATTTTTCATTTGTTTCTATACTTTTCAACTCCAGAATATACATTTGGTTCTTTTTTATAATTTCCATTTCTTTCCTTTTTTAAAAAAATAAATTTATTTATTTAATTTTTGGCTGCATTGGGTCTTTGTTACTGTGTGTGGGCTTTCTCTAGCTGCAGTGAGCAGGGGCCACTCTTTGTTGTGGTGCATGGGCTTCTCATTGTGGTGGCTTTTCTTGTTGCAGAGCACAGGCTCTAGGTGCACAGGCTTCAGTAGTTGTGGCTCATGGGTTCTACAGCGCAGGGTCAGTAGTTGTGGCGCATGGGCTTAGTTGCTCCGGGGCACGTGGGATCTTCCTGGACCAGGGCTTGAACCCGTGTCCCCTGCATTGGCAGGCAGATTCTTAACCACTATGCCACCAGGGAAGCCCTAATTTCGATTTCTTTATTGATAATTTATATTTATTGAGACATTGCCATCACACATTCCTTTACTTCTTTTAAGCAACCTTTAGTTCTTTGAGCATACTTATAACAATCGTTTTGAAATCTCTGTCTGCTACATCCTCCACTTGAGCCTCTTTAAAGAGAGTATTTTTATTGCTTTTCTTTTCTTTTTTTTTCCTTCTGTGTATGGGTCATATTTTCCTGTTTTTTGGAGGAGGGGCAGGAAAAAATTACTTTTCTCATAATTTTTTTGTTGAAATCTGAACATTGTAGACAATATATGGTAGGAACTATGGGATACTGATTCCCCACCCCACCCCAGGCTGGTGGCTTTTAATTTCTTGGTTATTTGTTTGATACCTTGAATGAAAATTGTAAAGTTTATCCTCTCTATAGTATAAAGCTTGATGTCCCTGCTCTGATTTTTTCCCCTTGTTTTAAATTTTTTGCTTGACTACCTAGGGGTTACTCCTGGGTTGGCACAAGCCATTTATTGTCAAGGTTGTGCTTAAGCCTCCCAAGTCAGTTAGATTTTTAACCTTTATTGTTGGATATCTTTGTGGTTTGGAGGCTACTATCACAGTTCAGGGTTTATATTGGGTTGGCCAAAAAGTTTTGCCCAGGTTAGAGTGGGAGCTGGGTGGAGGAAAAGAGATCTGGTTTTCTTGACCATGCCTGCTTGGACTTGAGTTTCTGCAACATGGAGCTGGGAGAGATGAAAAATTCCAGCAGCCTGCCCTTCCCTTGGTGAGATCATAACCCCAGACTGGGTACTGCAGGGGGAAGGAACCTCCATCCTCTTGGCTGCATCTGCCCAGAGTAGTGAGTTTGGGGTAGAGATTCTGCAAAGCAGAGGTGGGGTGGGGGGAGTTGTGATAAGGGAGTGAGTCATGGCTCAAATGCCATAGACTCTTGCTATTCTTGGCTTTGGTGATCTTCTCTACTTTGTTTTATATTTTAATAATTTTTGCTTTTGTGTCTATTATTTCCTTCCTTCTGCTTTCTTTGGATTTATTCTATTGTTTATTATCTAACTTCTTAAGTTGAATGCTTAGCTCATTAACTTTCAGCCTTTCTTCCTTTTTTTTTTGGTCGCACTGAACAGCTTGTGGGATCTCAGTTCCCTGACCAGGGATCGAACATCGGGCCATGGCAGTGAAAGCCTGGCCACCACAGAACTCCCTCTTCCTTTTTAATATACTCTCCTAAGGCTATAAACAGCCCTGTAACCACCACTTTAGTTGCAACATACAAGCTCATTTCTAAACATTTTCTAATTTCCATTAAGATTTCTTCTTTGACCTAAAGAGTTATTTAAAAGTGTTTTTAAATTTCCAAAACTGTATTTTAAGAAAAAGACTGTATATTTGGATTTATTTATATTGTCTTATTTTATTCCATGAGTTCCATTTTTGCTGTGTTTTTTCCTCTTTTGAATCAATTGATTTTTTCTTGTTCCACTTTTCCACTTCTATTACTTTGGAAGATATTCATTCTTTTTCTCTTCTTTTAGTGGCTATCTTTGAAATTCTAACATGCTTACTTAATTCAATAAAACCTAGAGTTAATTAACATATGTACCCTCTTCTTGAAGGGACCCCTAAAATGTTTTGACTCTAATCCTCAACAACATGAGTTGCTATTGTGAAGCCTTTAAATTCTGTGTTTTTTGTCTTCTTTTAATCCCACAAATTATAAATTACTAATATTACCCACATGTTTAACTTTTGTTTTCTACTTAAAGTTCTTTTGTATATCTCGGAACTTCTTTTTTGGATAATTTTCCTTATTCAGTGACAAATGTTGGTGGTAAATGCTTTAAATTTTTTTTATATTAAAATGCCTTTATGTTGCCTTTATTCTCTGAAGACAGTTTCACAGTATATATAATTTTTTTGGCTCTTTTCAGTTTATTGCATGAAGGAGTTACACTAGTCCAAGTTAAAAGCAGACCCCAAATGGTTACATTATACAAGCTGTGAGGTTTTTAAACTTGTGACAAGGGACAGAAGGAAAATTTTGCTCATTGCAAGGAAATCCTCACGTAAGCTTCAGTGAGCCAGAAGCATTTAAAACCTATGAACCTTCAGCTGATTGTCCTTAGCCAGTCCAGTCTCTACGAGGAACTGGCATATGTTCTAGCGCTGGTCACCCTGTAGCTGAATTACTTCTCCATATTCTGGATGCTCAAGTACAGTACCATTGCAGGCAAATTTCTTCTTAAACGCCTTCACTAGTTTCTTTTTATCGTAATCATCAGTGATCCCTTGGACAGTAGTAAGGGTCTTCCTGCTGTTTCTCTGTTGAATTCTTATATGGATATAATCCTCAGTGCCAGCAGGAAGCAGATCATCACCCTTACTTGCATCAGCAAAGGGGTCGAAAGAGTGGAGGTTCTGGATAGCAGACATACGATATGATTCCTTTTCCTCGGTGGAAATGGCCTGCAGAAGGTGGCAGCTGGAAAAGGCGGGTGGGGGGGACAGAGCGTCAGGAAGCGAGGGGGCTCGAGGGGGAAGCTGCTGAGTCCTCAGTGGCGGCTCAGTGAGTGGGCCACAGCATATATAATTTTAAGATGAAAATTATTTTCTCGAAGCACTTTCAACATTATATTCTAATATGGCTTCCAATGTTGCTGTTGAGAAGTCACCTATTGGTCTAATTGTTCTTTTGTATGTGATCAGTCTTTTCCTTGTAGCTCGTTTTAAGATCTTATCTTTGTCTCTGGTGTTCTGCAGTTGACTGTGATGCATGTAGATATTAATTTCTTTTTATTTATCTTGCCTGGAATTTCTTAGTTTTCCCAAACCTGCAGATTTTTGTTTTTTCAAAATTCTGGAAACTTTCCAGCTATGGTTTATCTGAATGGTTCTCCCCCTTTTCTATTATTTCTTTGTAGAATTCTAAAGAGATTAATATTGGGTCTTTTTGCTTTATCCTCCATATCTCTTAAGCACTCATATTTTCCATCTCTTTGTACCTCTTTTTTGAATTTTGTGTGATTTTTTCAGATGTATTTTCCAGTTTCCTAATTTCTCATCAACTGATGCATAAAACTTCATCAAGGTTTTTAATAACAATTATTATATTTTTCATTTCTAGGTATTCTATTTAGTTCTTTTTCAAACCTAGCAGGTCATTTTTTTTTTAACATCTTTATTGGAGTATAATTGCTTTACAATGGTGTGTTAGTTTCTGCTTTATAACAAAGTGAATCAGTTATACATATACATATATCCCCATATCTCTTCCCTGTTGCATCTCCCTCCCTCCCACCCTCCCTATCCCACCCCTCTAGGTGGTCACAAAGCACCGAGCTGATCTCCCTGTGCTATGCGGTAGCAGGTCATTTTTGATAGTCTCTTGCTCTGTACTTTTTTATTTCCTTAAATGTATTTAACATATCTATTTAATATCCTGTATACGATAATGTAAATATCTAAAATCTTTGTGGGTCTAGTTATGTTTTACCTTTTTTTTTTTCCCTGTTGTCTGCTTCCTCCTGGAAGTTGGTTTTCTTGTGTAAATTGTGACTTTTGATTGTGAAGGACTTTGTTAGAACTCTCTGTGGGATTTCCATGTGGCCCGAGAGTAACAGTGTTCTCCCATGAAAGCTTTCAATTTGATTTTCCCTGGTGTTTGAGGCATCACAAACCTAGGTCCACTTTAAATTAAAAATCGTGGCCTGTGATTTTTTTGTGCCATTCACATAATATATATTCAATCTCCAAACCAGGTGTCATAAAATCTCAGGGAGGTATTTAAAAAAAAAATTCTACTCAAAGTTAAAACTTAGACAAAAAATTTTTCCTTACTGTCTGTCCCTTCCCCCAGCTGTAGGCCTCTGTTGTCCAATACTAACCACTTAGCCACATGTGGCTATTAAATGTAAATTAGTGAAAATAAAATAAAATAAAATGAAAAATGTAGTTCGTCCGTCCCACTAGCCACATTTCAAGTGCTCAATAACCACATGTGGCTACCGTATTGGTCAGTGCAGATATAGAACATTTCCATCATTGTGAAAGTTTTATTGGATAGTGCTGCTCTAGAACATTTGAATCTACACATGTCTCCAGGGTGTGTGGTGTCTTCAGAACTAGGTTACACCTTTGAACAAACCCTTGTCAATCTGTGTCTTAGTCTGTATGCTTTCTCCCTGAAGATGTGCAAGTCGTAATACCCAGAATCTGTGAATATGCTAACTTACATGGCCAAAGGGACTTTGCAGACATGATTAACAATCTTGAGATGGGGAGATTATCCTGGATTATATGGGTGAACTCAATGTAATTACAAGGATCTTCATAAGGGAAACAGGAAAGCAGGAAATACACAGTCAGAGAGGTGATGTGGTGACAGAAGCAGAGGTTGGAGTGATGTACTTTGAAGATGGAGGAAGGAACCATGAACCAAGGCATGCAGGAGACCTCTAGAAGCTGGAAAAGGCAACGAAACAGATTCTTCCCTAGAACCTCCAGAAGGAATATAGTCCTGTGACCCATTTTAGACTTTTTTTTTTTTTTTTGCGGTACGTGGGCCTCTCACTGCTGTGGCCTCTCCTGTTGCGGAGCACAGGCTCCGGACGCGCAGGCTCAGCGGCCATGGCTCACGGGCCTAGCCGCTCCACGGCATGTGGGATCTTCCCGGACGGGGGCACGAACCCGTGTCCCCCGCATCGGCAGGCGGACTCTCAACCACTGCGCCACCAGGGAAGCCCCATTTTAGACTTTTAACCTCCAGAACTGTATGAGAATAAATTTGTGCTGTTTTAAGCTACTAAGTTCGTGGTAATTTGCTACAGTAGCAATAAGTCATACAAACTATGAAAGGAGCCAGTTAAGAAAGGCTTTATTTTAATATACCAGAAATGTGTGGCTGCCAAATGGCATTAAGTTATTCGTATATCTACTCATTTCCTCTTCCTATATTTCTATTTGGCCCTGAGGGTACAAGGCCCATGCAAACAAAAATTTTAGAAGGGAGACTGATGCAGGAACCTATACTCTCATTCATTTATTCAACAAATATAAATATATACTGAGTGTTTATCATGCTCCAAGCACTGTTTTAGGTGCTTGACATATATTAGTGAATAAAAGAAAAAAATCTCTGCCCTCAAGAAGCTTACATTCTAGAGGAGAGACAGAGTTGATAAACAATAAACATAATACATAAGTAAATTACACTGTATGTTAGCAGATGATTAGTGCTATTGGTGAAAAAAAAGTGTGAGTGGTCAGGGAGTGGGGATGGGCAACTATAGTATTAAATATGGTGGTCAGGGTAAGTCTCATTGAAAAAGTTGCAACTGAGCAAAGACTTGAAGGAGTTAGTCATGTGATCATCCACAGTAAAGCATTCTAAGCAGAGGAAACATCCAGTGCAAAATATTGAAGTGGGAGTGTGCCTTGTGCCTGATACCTTCTAAGAACAGCAAGCAGGACAGTGTGGTGGAGGACAGAGCAGTAGGAAATGAGGTCAGAGAGGTGATAGAGGGCAGACCATGCTGGGTCTTGTAGGCTACTGCAAGGACATAAGCTTCATACTGAGGAGGACCCCTGACTTTTAGGGTAGACAAGTGTACAATTAGCATAACACTCAGAATACACAGGAAGAGATATAGCGCTTAGAGAATGGATGAATTTTTAGATGCTGTGAGTGGCAAGCTTTCTTCTGAGCACCACGCTTTTGTACCCATTTGCTTCCTGGACTTTTCTACTTGTATGCTGATTGGTGACTCAAACTCAGATTGCTCCAAATAAACTCGTGATCTTCTGTCTTAAACCCTTTCTCCTCTTCTGTTCTCTATCCCACTTAATGGTATCCTGTTAGAAATCTTGGAGTCATCTCCTGATTCTGCTTTTTCCCACTCCACTATGTCCAATCAGACTCCCAACCCTGTCAGTCTTAGTGTGTAGATATGTCCTCTTCTCTGTTCCCTCTGCCTTCACCTTGGTTGAAGCTTTCATCTCTCACGTGACCTCTGTAATCACCTCCATGGTTCTATAACCTGTGTACCAACTGTAGCTGCCACAGTTCCAAAACTGATCATGCCACTCCCTCTTTTTTTTTTTTTTTTTTGTGGTACGCGGGCCTCTCACTGTTGTGGCCTCTCCCATTGCGGAGCACAGGCTCCGGACGCACAGGCTCAGCGGCCATGGCTCACAGGCCTAGTTGCTCCACAGCATGTGGGATCTTCCCGGACCAGGGCACGAACCCGTGTCCCCTGCATTGGCAGGCGGACTCTCAACCACTGCGCCACCAGGGAAGCCTGCCACTCCCTCTTTTAAAGATCTCTCCTGGGGACTTCCCTGGTGGTGTAGTGGTTAAGAATCTGTCTGCCAATGCAGGGGACATGGGTTCGAGCCCTGGTCCAGGAAGATCCCACATGCTGCAGAGCAACTAAGCCCATGCGCCACAACTACTGAGCCTGTGCTCTACAGCCCGTGAGCCACAACTACTGAAGCCCGCATGCCTAGAGCCTGTGCTCTGAAACAAGAGGAGCCACCACAATGAGAAGCCCATGCATCACAACGAAGAGTAGCCCCCACTCGCTGCAACTAGAGAAAGCCTGCACACAACAATGAAGACCCAACACAGCCAAAAAAAAAAAAAAAAAATCTCTCCTGGCTCCTACTGCTTGTAGAATCTTGTCCCAATCTCTCCTTCTATTCTCATTTTCCAATATGCTTTTTTATGTCTCCCATGCTCTAGCCGTACTGAACCTGTCACTATAATCCCAGCATATGCCACCCTATCACAAGTATATATATATACCTGAAAAAGCAGTACCTGCTAGCTATTATGATTATCAAATAACAATGGATTCTTTCTTCCAGAAATGCCCTTACTCTTTCTCTTCACCTTCAAAAATACTTATATACCTTTCTACTCAATTCAAATGCCACCTCCTCTGTGAAGCCTTTCTTGTTTCCCTCAGTAGAGTTTGTTGCTACTTCTTGTGTGTAGCTCCAGCATTCTGTATCTATAGCCCCTGGGCCACTTAATACAACACATCGTGATTATTTGATTACAGATCTGCCTCCCCCAACAGACTCCAAGCTGCTTGAGGGCAGGTACCATCTCTACTGATTTTTTCATGCCTATTAGCTAGTAGTGTCGGGCCCAAAGGAGGTACTTAATTATTATTTGGTGAAATAAAGAATGAATGACTGAAATGATTCAGGAAAAATCTATGACTTGCTAGTCAAGAAGAAAGAGCAAAAGAGGGGAATTTCATACACAAAGCAGCTGGCCTAATAGCTCAGAGCTGGGAGGGGTAGCCACAAAAAGACTAAAATTGAAGATGCGGGCTGGGTTATAATGGGAGACGAGAGCAAACAGGAAGGGCTGGGTGGACCTAGCTGGGGAAGTGCTATGAAGCCACTGCCCAAAGTCTGGATTTTCATTTGCATGAGTAGGGAGTTGCTGGAGAGTTATTAGAGACATGGTTGAAGTGAAGCCATGAAAAATGACCTGCACTGCAAGGCTGGAAGGAGGCAGCAAGGCCAGCCAGAAGGCAGTCACAATAACCCAGAGCAGAATGGGCATGGCAAGTGCAGGCAGGAGATTCAGGGGGCACAGAAAAGGAGGGGGCTGGATTTGGTGAATGATTGCATTTGGGAGAAGACCCAAAGGTAGTGAGAATTGCTGAAGATTATGAAAAGCAGAGTAGTGCACAGGAAGAACACGAGACCAGCAGTTAGGAAATCAGGGTTCAGTTACAGCACAAAAATTATTCCCTATTAACTTAGTCTTCCTGTGCCTTACCTTCCTAAAGAGTAAAACAAAGAGGTTCCCCATTCAAATTATCGGCAAATCCAGAATCCTTCAATTCTACTTCAAAAATATTTCTTGAATCACACCATCTTCACTGCCACCACCCTAGTCCAGGCCCCAGCAGTCCTCAGCTGGACCAGTCTATTAGCCTGGACAGTGGTCTCTGCACCCTCTCTCGTCCCCACACTATGTGGTCTCCACACAGCAGTCAGCACCATCTTCTAAAAATGTCAATTCGCTTACGTTACTCCTCTGCTTAAAAACTCTTTGACCCCCACTACAATTAGAGTCAGATTACACTCCTTACCTCAGCCTACAAGTCTCCTACATAGTGTGGCTCCTGCCTGCCTCTCTGACCTCATCCCACCCCCCTCACCTCACTCAATACACCCCAGTCGCACAACCTTTCTGCTTTTTCTTGAGCATATCCAGCTCTTTCCTACCTTTTCACATGCTGTTCCCTGAAATGCAGCTTTGTCTGGCTGGGTTCTTCATGGCTTTGGTACTTCAGACCTAGATTTGATCCCCTCAGAGAGGTCAGTCCTGATCTCGGTATCATCTGTTTATTTCCTTAGCACTTATCACAATCTGTAATTATTTTATTACTTGTTTACTGCTGATCTCCCAGGAGACTACAAGTTCTAAAAGGTAGGGCCCCTCTGTCTACTTCACTGGGCATTTGTGAGTGAGTGAATGAGTGAATGAATGAATGAAAGGGGTGATGGAAGCAGAGTTCACCAAAAATGGAGTTGTGAAGAAAAATGGAGGAAAAGATTTTGAAAAGAGTTCCGTGGAATCTTGAGGATAGCATAACTAGTTTCACCCAGCTCGTAGTAAAAACTGTTAAAAGGAATTGAGACAGGAGACAGAGAGCTCAGGCAAAAAATCATGGAGAATCACAGAAACTGCAGCTAATGGAACTCAATTCAAATTACCAGAAATTTGTTGAGTACTTACTATATGCCAGACTCTACGCTAGGCCTCACTGTGAGACGTATAAAGATGAGTGGACACTTCAAGAGTTTATATTCAGGAGGCCAGAAATAGGAGAGAAGGAAGTGCAAGTGATAATAAAAGGCAGAATTTAATCAAAGGGCGCTGGGGCTAACAAGAAGGGGCTCAGGGAAGGCTTCAGAGAAAGTTACTCTGACGCTGAAGTCAACAAGTTCCAGTCTACAATGAAATACGAGCAGATGCTTCTCTCTGCTCTTCCCCACAAAATACTTCTGAAAAGTAGGATGGAAAGCAAAATATTTTTCAAGATGACTTTTGAGGCACTGTGTTAGTGGGGAAACAACTACGTGAGTTTTGGCCCTACCACTCACTATTTGGGAGACCTTGGACAATTTGCTCATTTCTTTTTCCTAACTATTATTGAGGGCCTGCGCTAGGCACTTTCATATATACTATTTTATTGAATCATTTATCTTTTCTAAGCTTCAGGTTTCTCCATTCCCTTTGAACTTTAGCAGACTAGATTTCTGGTTCCCAGTTGGTGCTGGGTACAGACCTGCAGGTATTCCTTTTTGCCTTCAGGTAGCACCCACACTTTTGCACCAAAGCAACAGACTGGCTTTTGGTAATACCCTAAAGGCACTAGAGTGCACTTTGGCTATTTGGCAGATGGGGAAAAAGATGAAAAAGTTTAAGAAGTGAAGCATAAGTTTCTTTGTGGCACTGTTGGATGAGCACATTTTGAAGTGGTAAACAATGGGGACTGCCTGCCATGGTAACCTGTTGTATATTGCAAAACGGAGATATTAAGGTGTCAAGAAATGACCACCCTAAAATGTTACTAATGTTAAGGTAAACTGTAATGTCAAAAATTGTAACATGATTGTCTCGAGGTAATGCTGTAAAGACAGGTACTTAGATGACTGGCAAAGTGAGATGGGTGAACAAGAGAAAATCTGTCAGTGCATCTCCAGGAACGACCATGGAGAGGACTGTCTATTTTTGGACAATGGCGTCTTTGCTTCTGTAGACAGAACTATTCCTAGTATGGAGAAGGGCAATTTCTCAGGTACCTAGGCTTGATTAAAAGAAGAACAAAACTCTGGAGACTATCCAATTCCTTTTGTTCTAATTAGGTGTTTGCTGAGCAGCTTTATGGTGTATAACTTGTTTCTTGACTGGGACGACCCACCAGCCAGGAGGGCCTTTATGCTGTTGATCAAAGTCTTGTCTTGCCTAATATACTGCTCATTATAAATGACCACCTTGAGGTCTGCTTTATAAATCAGTCTCTGTGGCTTTGGCAGCATGATTCATTCCCCAGAGACTTAATCATCATGTGACTGAAAATGGGAGAGAAATGTGAGGTGGAAAAACTACAGAGCAGACTGGCTGGAGTATCCTCAAGTGCTCCTCTCCTATGAGGGCTGGCCTGAAGCAGCCAGTGGCTTTACCTATTAAATTAGAGCAATAATCATCTCTTATACTTGTTCAGTGCTTTTAACTTTCAAAGCACTTTCATATATATATATATATATATATAAAATCTAATTTTATCATTTCATCTATTATACCTTCTTTAGCTCATACTGTTTGCAAAAATACCTTTGTAGAGCAGTGGCAAAGACACCAAAAGAAGCAGTAATATTGTCAACACCTTGAAAAAAATCTGTCTATGATGGGACCTTGGCAAAATAAATCAAACTAAAGAAATAAGTGTAGTCAGAGTCTAGGCTGCAGTAAGGTGACCCGGGAATTTGGAGATAGGCTCAGAATGATTCTGAGAGTGAAATAACACAAAGACATGGTTGTAGATGTGTTGCTGATGGAGACCTGGGAAATATCCAAGTGTAATCAAGGTGATCAGGGCATATCTGCAAGACTGGAATGTACTCGAAGAAAGCTGCAATCTAATCAGTTTTACTGTAAACTCTCTGAAGAATAAGGTGCTACAGAGAGGTGGTGTACGAGTTATTTGAAAAAGAGGGATTAGAGAGTGAAGATATGTTACTGTTTGTCCAGCACCCCCCACTCCTCACTATGCAGAGGGACAGGAAGGGATGGGAGAGGGAAGTGTGTACATTTGTGCAGTGGCTGGAGAGCAGAGGGAGCTGGGTAGACCACGTATATGACAGACACACATATTGTGGTCCCTAAGGATGTAGACTCAATTATGAAACAGTCACTTCCTTCACTCTGATTCCATGCTCATCAAGTAACCTTCTGACTTACTAATTCAGTTTCCTAGGTCCCTTGATCCTGGGAAAGAAATGCCCTTGGAGTAGATAAGACTATTGTGGTTACCCAACAGGTATATCTTCCATTGTAAATAAATATAATTGCAATATATTTTATATGTCTCTTCCCCAATTTTTTTATTTTGAAAATTTTCAAATCTAAAGAGAAGCTGCAAAAACAGTAAAATAGATTTCTACTTTTTCTTAAACTAAATTTACCAATTTGTTGATGGAAGTTCAACTGCACCAGCACTATTTATTGAAAAGGCTGTCTTTCCTCCATTGAATTGCTTTTGGACCTTAGTCAAAAATCAGTTGGCTGTATTTGTGCGGGTCTGTTTCTGGGATCTCTATTCTGCTCTTTGATGTGTTTATTCCTTTGCCAATACCACACAGTCTTGATTACTGTACCTATATATTAAATCTCAAAATTGGTAAAGTGATTCCTCCCACTTCATCCTTCTTTTATAAAATTGTTTTAGCTATTCTAGTTCCTTTGTTTTTCCATATAAATTTAATAATAATCTTGTCTATATTTTCAAAAAACATACTGGAATTTTGATAGGAATTATTTTAAACTTGTACATAAATCTGGAAAGAATTGACATCTTTACTACGTGGAGTCTTCTAATCCATGAACACGGTATGTCTTTGCATGAATGTAGATCTTTGATATCTTTCATCAGGGTTTTGTAGTTTTAACATACAAGTCTGGTATGTGTGTGTGTGTATATATATATATATATATATATATATATATATATATATATATATATATATTGCAATACGCGGGCCTCTCAGTGTTGTGGCCTCTCCCATTGCGGAGCACAGGCTCCGGACGCGCAGGCTCAGTGGCCATGGCTCACGGGCCCAGCCGCTCCACGGCATGTGGGATCTTCCCGGACTGGGGCACGAACCCGTGTCCCCTGCATCGGCAGGCGGACTCTCAACCACTGTGCCACCAGGGAAGCCCTGGTATATTCTTTGTTAGATTTACACCTAAGTATTTCATTTTTTAAAAGCTGATTATAAATTGCATTGTATTTTAAATTTTGGTTTCCATGTGCTCATGGGTAGTACATAGAAATACAATTGATTTTTGTATGTCAATCTTGTATCCTGAGACCTTGTTGAAAACATTTATTAGTTCTAGGAGGTTTTTGTAGATTCCTTGGGATTGTATTGTAGACAATAATGTCATTTGCAAATAGGGACAGTTTTATTTTTTCCTTTTTGTTTTGTATGCTCCTCAGATGCTGCTTGTTATGTCTTTCAGCTATGGAATGCACAGAGCAGAGATACTGGTCTGTAGTTTTCCTTTTTTTGTACTGTCTTTGTCTGGTTTTGGTATCAGGATAACACTGGTTTAATGAAATGAGTTGTGAAGTGTTTCTTCCTCTTCTATTTTCTGGAAAGATTTAGATTTGGTTTGAATTCTTCTTTAAACATTTGGTAGAATCCTCCAGTGAAACCATCTAGGCCTGGAGCGTTCTTTTTGGGAGTTTTCAAATACAAATTCAATTTCCTTAATAGTTATAGGTTATTCAAATAATTTCATATTTGGCGAGTTGCAGTAGTATGTGGTTTTTGAGGAAGCAGTTCATTTTATTTAACTTGTCAAGTTTATGTGTGTAGAGTTGTTAGATGTATTCTGTTATTACCCTTTTGATGTCTGTAGGGTTTGTGGTGATACCCCACTTCACTCTTGATTTTGGCAATTTATGTCTTCTCCGTTTTTAAATTTGTCAGTCCTGCTAGAGATCTGTCAATTTTACTGACATTTTCAGAGAACCACCTTTCTGTTTCATTTTCTATATTATTATTGTTTTCAGTTTCATTTAATTTGCTCTACCTAGTATGTTAAGGTGGCAACTTAAATTATTGATTTGAGATTATCCTTTTTTTTTTTAGGATTTGGTGCTGTAAATTCCCCTCTCAGCACTGATTTAGCTGTGTCCCACAAATTTTGGTATGTTGTATTTTCATTTTAAATCATTTAAATGTAATTTGTGATTCTCCATGAAATTTGCTTTTTGACAAATGGATTATTCAGGAGTGTGTTTTTTAAGTATCTAAATGTTTGGAGATTATCCTATTATCCTTTATTAATTTGTTTGATTCTATTTTGGTCAGAAAATATACCCTGTTTGATTTCCTTATTTTAAATTTGCTGAGATTTCTTTGTGGTCCACGATGTGGTCTATCTTTATTTTTAAAATTTTAATATCATTGTGATAAAGTATATAAAACATAAAATATGCCATTGCAACCATTTTAAGCAGAATATTCAGTGTATTAAGTACATTCACAGTATTGTGCAATCATCACCACTATCTATTCCAAAACTTTTCTATCACCCCAAATAGAAATTCTGTACCCATTAAGCAATAACTCCCCATTACCCCTTCCCCCAATCCCTGGTAACTTCTAACCTACTTTCTGTCTATATGAATTTGCCTATTGTAGATATTTTGTGTAAGTGGAACTATATAATATTTGTCCTTTTGTGCCTGGATTATTTCACTTGGCATAACGCTTTCAAGGTTCATCCATGTCATAGCTTATATCAGAACATCATTTCTTTCTATGGCCAAATAGTATTTCATTGTATGGATATACCACGTTTTGTTTATCCATTCACCTACTGATGGACATTTGAGCTATTTCACCTTTTGCCTATTGTGAATAATGCTACAGTAAACACCGAATACAAGTATCTGTTTAAGTCCCTGTTTTCAGTTCTTTTGGGTATATAACTTGGAGTGTAACTGCTGGGTCATATGGTAATTCTATACTGAACTTTTTGAGGAACCACCAAACTGTTATCCACAGTGGCTGTGCCATTTTACATTCCCAGTGGCAATTTACAAGAGTTCCAATTTCTCCACATCCCCAGTAACACCTGCTATTTTCATTTTAAAAATTATAGTTATCCCAGTAAAGTGGTTTCTCATTGAGGTTTTGATTTGCAGTTCCCTAATAACTAATGATGTTGAGCATCTTTTCATGAGCTCATTGGCCATTTGTAAATCTTCTCTGGAGAAATGTCTATTTAATTCCTTTGCCAATTTTTTTTAAACATCTTTATTGGAGTATAATTGCTTTACAATGGTGTGTTAGTTTCTGCTTTATAACAAAGAGAATCAGCTATACATATACATATATCCCCATATCTCCTCCCTCTTGCGTCTCCTTCCCTCCCACCCTCCCTATCCCACCCCTCTAGGTGGTCACAAAGCACTGAGCTGATCTCCCTGTGCTATGTGGCTGCTTCCCACTAGTTATCTATTTTACATTTGGTAGTATATATAAGTCCATGCCACTCTCTCACTTCGCCCCAGCTTACCCTTCCCCCTCCCCATGTCCTCAAGTCCATTCTCTACATCTGTGTCTTCATTCCTGTCCTGCCCCTAGGTTCTTCAGAACCATTTTTTTTCAGATTCCATATATATGTGCTAGCATATGGTATTTGTTTTTCTCTTTCTGACTTACTTCACTCTGTATGACAGACACTAGGTCCATCCACGTCACTACAAATAACTCAATTTTGTTTCCTATTATGGCTGAGTAATATTCCATTGTATATATGTGCCACATCTTCTTTATCCATTCATCTGTCAACTGACACTTAGGTTGTTTCCATGGCCTGGCTGTTGTAAAAAGAGCTGCAGTGAACATTGTGGTACATGCCTCTTTTTGAATTATGGTTTTCTCAGGGTATATGCCCAGTAGTGGGATTGCTGGGTCATAGGGTAGTTCTATTTTTAGTTTTTTAAGGAACCTCCCTACTGTTCTCCATAGTGGCTGTATCAATTTACATTCCCACCAACAGTGAAAGAGGGTTCCCTTTTCTCCACACCCTCTCCAGCATTTATTGTTTACAGATTTTTTGATGATGGCCATTATGATTGGTGTGAGGTGATACGTCACTGTAGTTTTGACTTGCATTTCTCTAATGATTAATGATGTTGAGCATTCTTTCATGTGCTTGTTGGCTATCTGTATATCTTCTTTGGAGAAATGTCTATTTAGGTCTTTTGCCCATTTTTGGATTGGGTTGTTTGTTTTTTTGATATTGAGCTGCATGAGCTGCTTGTAAATTTTGGAGATTAATCCTTTGTCAGTTGCTTCATTTGCAAATATTTTCTCCCATTCTGAGGGTTGTCTTTTCGTCTTGTTTATGGTTTCCTTTGCTGTGCAAAAGGTGTTAAGTTTCATTAGGTCCCATTTATTTATTTTTGTTTTTATTTCCATTGCTCTAGGAGGTGGGTCAAAAAGGATCTTGCTGTGATTTATGTCATAGAGTGTTCTTCCTATGTTTTCCTCTAAGAGTTTAATACTTTCTGGCCTTACCTTTAGGTCTTTAACCCATTTTCAGTTTCCTTTTGTGTATGGTGTTAGGGAGTGTTCTAATTTCATTATTTTACATGTAGCTGTCCAGTTTTCCCAGCACCACTTATTGAAGAGGCTGTCTTTTCTCCATTGTATATTCTGGCCTCCTTTATCAAAAATAAGGTGACCATATGTGCGTGGGTTTATCTCTGGGCTTTCTATCCTGTTCCATTGATCTATATTTCTGTTTTTGTGCCAGTACTATACTGTCTTGATTACTGTAGCTTTGTAGTATAGTCTGAAGTCAGGGAGCCTGATTCTTCCAGCTCCATTTCTGTTTCTCAAGATTGCTTTTGTTATTCGGGGTCTTTTGTGTTTCCATACAAATTGTGAAACTTTTGTTCTAGTTCTATGAAAAATGCCATTGGTAGTTTGTTAGGGATTGCATTGAATCTGTAGATTGCTTTGGGTAGTATAGTCATTTTCACAATGTTGATTCTTCCAAGCCAAGAACATGGTATATCTCTTGATCTGTTTGTATCATCTTTAATTTCTTTCATCAGTGTCTTAGTTTTCTGCGTACAGGTCTTTTGTCTCCTTAGGTAGTTTATTCCTAGGTATTTTATTCTCTTTGTTGCAATGGTATATGTGAGTGTTTCCTTAATTTCTCTTTCAGATTTTTCATCATTAGTGTATAGGAATGCAAGAGATTTCTGTGCATTGCCAATTTTTTTTTTTTTTTTTTAGGCTGACACTCTTCAAAGTTTTATTTCACTAACTTCAGGTCAAATTTCCACAGCTGTTTTCTGGTCAATTTTATATCTTTGTTTGGCTTCCCAAAATGGTAGTACCAAAAGATTTGTGGGGTAGGGAGAAGAGGCCATTTTAAGAAGCACTGTATTTACTCATCTTCCACAAGGCAACAGAGTTGGACATCTGATTGTTCAACCAAACAAAGCTTTAACAGCATCCAGGAGGGCAGGCAGGCAAACCAGGCTGTCGACACTCTTCCATTTGTCAAAATCAGACCACAGAAAACCTACTCCACACAGACCTAAAAGGTTATCACCATTCATCTTTTCTTTTTCTGCTGCTGCAAAATTTTTCTTCTTTTAATTATCATATCATGTAGTTTCTCAAGTCCTTCCTTCAGTCCATCACCTATGATTGCACAGGTGGGCTGAAAATGCCAGGGAGTTGATGAGCTCAGTTCACTCATTGCTAACAATTTCTCAATTTCTGAGAGAGAAAATGAGTTCCTCAGGTCTTGTTTTTTAGCAACTATAAGCACAGGAACTCCTTGATTTTCTGATATCCTAGTTATTTTATGAAGTTCAGTTTTGGCTTCTTCCATCCTTTCAACATCAACAGAGTCCACAACAAACACAATGCCATCTGCGCATCTGGTATATGACTTCCACAGTGGCCTTAATTTCTCCTGACCACCTACATCCCAGAAGTGAAAAGTTACTTTTAGAATTTCCCAAGGTTACCTTAATTTTTTCCATGTTAAATCCTTTGGTAGGTACGGTATTACAATTTCATTGAACTGCAGCCTGTATAACACAGTTGTCTTTCCAGCAGAGTCCAAACCCATAATGACAATGTGGAAGGACTGAAATGAAGGCAGGCTGGACAGGATCAAAGTCTGGTCTGACAATCCATTCCCCATTTCCATCTGCAAAGAAGTGTTCCAAACTGAAAGGCTTTCTTCTTACTGCTTGAGAACTCTTCTTCCTAGGGGATCCAGCTACCAGACTCCCGAATTGGAGCCTGGATCCAAATGAGAAAGCATTGGTAGGCTTTTCTACTTGGGGGCAGAGAAGCACCCCACCGCCACTCAGCTTAGCTCTCCACGCAACTCTGGTGGTTGCCTCACTAGAAACCGTGGCTCCAGACTATGACCACACCCACTCCACGTGGCCCACCCCTGAGCCCCAATCCCATTGGTCACCTGTGTCAGCGCGTCCATGCCACACGCGCCCCTGCGCCCTAACTGGTGAGAGTAACTGCCGCTCCCAGCATGGCAGAGCCAGGCTCTCCCTCGGTCCACAGGCACCACCTTTTGCCTTCAAGTTAGAAAAGAGGGCACCTGTGGAGGAGCCGAGCGACCCCTGCAGGGGAAGGGGAGCCTCGGCCGGTCGGTCACGTCACCGCCAGCCGGCTCGCTCCGCCCACCCGGGTGCACCTGCAGTGCAGACACCGTGCCGAGGTTCTCACATCCAGCCCGCGGTCACCGCTGGTGTGTTTAACCCTTTGTCCGCTGGCCAGAGGGTGCTCCCTGTGGCTGCGCCAGCCCACAGGAGTGAATGATCTGACCTGCGGCAGCTACCGGGGAAGGCCTGCTGTCCCTGCAGCACGATCCCTTCACCTCACCGCTCCGCACCCAGCCTGCCAATTTTTCAAATGGGTTATTTGTCTTCTTGTTGAGCTTAGGAGTTTTTTATATATTATGAATATTAAATCCTTATTAGATGATTTGCAAATATTTTCTCCCATTCTATAGATTTTCTTTTCACTTTCTTGATAATGTATTTTGATCCACAATAGTTTTAAATTTTTATAAGTCAAATTCATCTATTTTTTCTCTTGTTGTCATGTCTAAGAATCCACTGCCAATTCCAAGGTCATGAAGATTTATGTTTTATGTTTTCTTCAAGAATTTTATGGTTTTAGGTCTTATATTTAGACTGGTGATCTATTTTGAGTTAATTTTTGCATATGGTGTGTGGTAGGGAGTCCAACTTCATTGTCTTGCATGTGGATATCCAGTTGTCCAAGCACCATTTGTTGAAGAGATAATTCTTTCCCCATTAAATGAATTTGGCATCTTTGTTGAAAATCAATTGGCCATAGATGTATGGGTTTATTTCTGGACTTACAATTCTATATCATTGGTCTATATGCCTGTCCTTCTGCCAATACCACACTGTTTTGATTACTGTAGCATTGTAGTAAGTTTTGAAATTGGGAAGCGAGTCCTATAACTTTGTTCTTTTTCAAGATTGTTTTGGTTATTTGGGGCCTCTTGAGATTCCATATGAATTTGAGGATTGGCCTTTTCATTTCTGCAAAAAAAAAGGCTGTTGAGATTTTGACAGGTATTACAGTGAATCTATAGGCTGCTTTGGGCAGTACTGACATATTAACAATATTAAGTCTTATAATCCGTGAATATAGGATGCTGTTCCATTTATTTAGGTCTTCCTTAATTTCCTTCAGCAAATATTTTGTAATTTTCAATGTACCAGTCATTCACCTCCTTGGTTAAATTTATTCTTGGGTACTTTATTCTTTGGGATGCTATATGGAATTGCTTTCTTAAAAAGTTTTGGATTGTTTATTGCTGGTGTATAAAAACACATTTGATTTTGTGTGTGTATTGTAACCAGCAAAATTGCTGAGTTTGTTCATTAGCTCTAGTAGCTTTCATGTGGATTCTTTGGAATCTTCTATATGTATGATCATGTCATCTGTGAATAGGGAGAGTTTTATTACTTGCATTCCAATCTTAATGCCTTTTATTTCCTGTTTTCTTGTCTAATTGCTCTGGCTAGAAATTCTAGTATAATAGCAGTGGTAAAAGTGGGTGTCTTGTCTTAATTCCTGATCTTAGTGGGAAAGTGTTCATCTTTTACCATTGACTATGTTAGCTGTAGGTTTTTCATAAATGCCCTTTATCATGTTGAGGAGTTTCTGTTTATTCCTGGCATTCTGAATGCTTTTATCATAAGTGGGTGTTGGATTTTGTCAAATGCCTTTTCTGCATCAATTGAGATGATCATGTAGCTTTTCCCCTTTGTTATATTAATGTGATGTATTATATTGATTGATTTTCTTATGTTGAACCATCCTTGCACACCTGGGTTAAATTCCCCTTGGTCATTTTAATATGCAGTTGAATTCAATTTCCTAGTATTTTGTTAAAGGACTTTTGCATCTATAATCATAAGATATTTGGGGCTGTAATTTTCTTTTCTTGTTAGGTCTTTATCTGGCTTTGGTATCAGGGCAATGGTGGCCTCCTAGCATGAGTTGGGAAGTGTTCAATCTTATTCAGTTATCTGGAAGAGTTTGAGGCAAATTGGTATTAATTCTTTAAATGTTTTGTAAAACTCACCAGTGAAGCCATCTGGTTGTGACTTTTCTTTGTTGGGAGGTTCTTCATTACTAATTCAATTTAAATATTTTACTTGTTACAGATCTATTGAGATGCTATATTTCTTCTTGAGTCAGTTCTGGTAACTTTTTTATTTCTAGAATTTGTCCATATCATCTAGGCAATCTAATTTGTTAGCATACAATTGTTAGTTGCATTCTCTTATAATCTTAAAACATATCTCTGTAAGTTTGGCAATAATGTCCTTCATTTATTTATTTATTTATTTATGGCTGCACTGGGTCTTAGTTGCCGCATGTGGGATCTTTCGTTGAGGTGTGTGGGCTCTTTGTTGTGGTTCACGGGCTTCTCTCTAGTTGTGGCACATGGGCTCCAGAGTGTGTGGGTCTAGTAGTTATGACATGCGTGCTCTCTAGTTGTGGCGTGTGGGCTCCAGAGCATGTGGGCTCTGTAGTTGTGGCATGTGGGCTCTCTAGTTGTGGTACATGGGCTCAGTAGTTGTGGTGCTTGGGCCTAGTTGCCCCACGGCCTGTGGGATCTTAGTTCCCTGACCAGGGATTGAACCTGCGTCCCCTGCATTGTAAGGCAGATTCTTAACCACTGGACCACCAGGGAAGTCCCAATGTCCTTCCGTTGATTTCTGAATTTAGTTATTTGTGTCTTCTCTCTCTCTCTCTTTTTTCTTTATCAGTCTAGCTAAAGGTTTGTCAATTTTGTTGCTCTTTTTTTTAAAAAAAAGATTATTCATTTATTTAGTTTTGGCTGCATTGCTGTGCGTGGGCTTCCTCTAGTTGTAGTGAATGGGGGCTACTCTTTGTTGCAGTGTGTGGGCTTCTCATTGCGGTGGCTTCTCTTGCTGCAGAGCACAGGCTCTATGTGCACGGGCTTCAGTAGTTGTGGCACATGGGCTCAGTAGTTATGGCCCATGGGCTATAGAGCACAGGCTCAGTAGTTGTGGTGCATGGGCTTTGCTGCTCTGCAGCATGTGGGATCTTCCCATACCAGGGTTTGAACCCATGTTCCCTGCATTGGCAGGCGGATTCTCAACCACTGCACCACCAGGTAAGTCATTGTTCCTTTTTTCAAAGAACCAACTTTTGGGTTTGTTCATTCTCTGTACTGTTTTTCTATTCTCTATTTAATTTATTTCTATTCTAATCTTTGTTGTTTCCTTTCTTCTGCTAGCTTTGGATTTAGTTCTCTCTTCTTTTTCTAGTTCCTCAAGATGTAAAAGTAGTTTATTGATTTGAGATCTTCTTTTTAATGTAGGCATTTACAGGTATAAATTTCCCTCTGATTATGGCTCTTGCTGCATCTCATGAGTTTTATATGTTGCATTTTCATTTTCTTTCATTGCAAAGTATTTTCTCATTTCCACTGTGTTTTCTTCTTTGATCCATTAGTTGTTTTAAGAGTGTGTTGCTTAATTTCCACATATTTTTGAACTTCTCACTTTCCCCTCTGTTGTTGTTTCTTTTAGCTTTATTCCACTGTGGTTAGAAAAGACAGTTTGAATGATTTCAATCTTCTTAAATGTATCGAAACTTGTTTTGTGGCCTAACATATGGTCAATCCTGGGGAATGTTCTATGTCCACTTGAAAAGAATGTGCATTCTGCTGTTGTTGGGGGGAATGTTCTCTCTATGTATCCTTCTGGTCTAATTGGTTTATAATGCTATTCAAGTTCTCTATTTCCTTATTGACCTTATGTCTAGATGTTCTAACTATTATTGAAAGTGGTATTTGAAGTCTCCAACTATTACAGTAGAACTGTCTATTTTTCTTCTCAATTCTGTAAATGTTTGCTTTCTACACTTTGGGGCTCTGTTGTATAGTATAAATAGGTTTATAATTGTTATATATTCCTGATGAATTGATCCTTTTATCAATATATAATGTCTTTGTCTCTTGTAACACTTTTTGACATAAAGTCGATTTTGTCTGATATTAGTATAAGCCAACCTCAGCTCTTTTTGGTTACCATTTGCATGGAATATTTTTTTCCATCCTTTCTTTCACTTTCAACCTACTTATTTCTTTGGATCTAAAGTAAATTTCTCATAGACAGCATACAGTTGCACCGTGGTTTCTTTTTTTAATTTACTCTGCCCAATCTCTGCCTTTAATTGGACACTTTAATTAATTTACATTTAATGTGTTTGCTAATAAGGAAGGCTTTCTGCCATTTCTTATACTATCTTTGTCCCTCATTTATTACATTAATGTCTTCTTTTGTATTTAGTTGATTATTTGTAGTGAACCTTTTTGATTCTCTTCTCATTTCCATTTGTACATTAAAAGAACATTTATTTTGTAGTTACCATAGGAATTACATTTAACATCCTAAATTTATTATAATATAGTTTGAATTGATACCAACTTAACTTCAATAGCATATAAAAACTCTGCTATTATTCAGTTCCATCCCTTCCTTATGTTGTTGTTGTCACAAATTACATCTTTAGATATTGTGTGCCCAATAACAGATTTATAATTATTCTTATGCATTTGTTTTTTATGTCATGTAGAAAAGAAAGAGTGGAGTTACAAACCAAAAGTGCAATACTAGCTTTTATGTTTGCCCATGTAGTTCTCTTTACCAGAGAACTTTATTTCTTCATATAGCTTCACGTTATTGTCTAGTGTCCTTTCATTTCAACTTGAAGGACTTCTTTTTGCCCCATTTTTTCTCAGGTAGGTCTAGTGTTAACAAACTCCCTCAACTTTTGTTTATCTGGGAATGTCTTAATTTCTCCCTCAATTTTTTTTTTCTTTTCTTTTTTTTTTCTTTGCGGTACGCGAGCCTCTCAGTGTTGTGGCCTCTTCCGTTGCAGAGCACAGGCTCCGGACGCGCAGGCTCAGCGGCCATGGCTCACGGGCCCAGCCGCTCCACGGCATGTGGGATCTTCCCGGACCAGGGTACGAACCCGTGTCCCCTGCATCGGCAGGTGGACTCTCAACCACTGCGCCACCAGGGAAGCCCCTCCCTCAATTTTGAAGAAGAATTTTGCCGAATATAGAATTCTTAGTTGACAGGTTTTTTTTTCCAGTGCTTTAAATATGTCATCCAACCACCTTCTGGCCTACATGGTCTCTGATGAGAAATCAGCTTTTAATCTTATTGAGGATCCCTTGTATGTGACTAGTTGCTTCTCTTTTGCTGCTTTCAAGATTCTGTTTGTTTGTCTTTCAAGAGTTTGATTGTAATGAGTGTTGGTGTGGATTGCATCTATCCTCCTTGGAATTCATTGAGCTTCTTGGATGTGTAGATAATGTCTTCCATCAAATTTGGGAAGCTTTCGGCCTTTACTTCTTTAAACATTCTTTCTGACTTTCTCTCTCTCTTTTTCTTCTGGGACTCCCATAATGGTGTCCCATGGGTCCCTTAGGCTCTGTTCTCCTTTCTTCATTCTTTTTTTCTTTCTGTCCCTTGGACTGGGTAATTTTAATTTTCCTATCTTCAAATTCACTGATCTTGTGCCTGAAGCTTCTGGTGAATTGCTAGCATTTTGACAGATTTCCTTGAATGTCAGGAGTTTTTTAAAATGACAAAAAACACCTCTTCCAGTCTTTAAGGTCTTCTCAGGTCTTTTCTGAGCATGCTATATGCCCTGGGCATTTCCCCATATACACAGGTGCTTTTGACTGCCTTCATTTTCCAAAGAAATACTCTCTCTGGCTTTTCCTCCCAGGCCTTAGGTTGTCTATTTTATGTCTAAACTGCAATCTTTTGCCTCAGGAATCTGTGGGTTGTTCATCTACATTACGATGTTTTCAAGCAATGCTCACCACTTTTATGACCTAGTTGAGTTTCAAGTTAGGTGTAACAGAGATGAGTACCCTGCATCTGTCATCCAGGTAGCCCCTGACAGGTTAGAATAAATCTACACAGTAATTTTCAAATAAGGTCTACTCTCTTCCCTCTTGAACCATGGTCCAGGGTTCTACACTAGGAACATATTTTCGAGAGTGCTGCCCATTTGGGATGGGAGTAGGACAAGGGCAAGTAAAAATGCCATAAAGCTCTCCTACCATTAAAAAGCTAGGTACCTTTTTACTTGTACCATGAGCTGTTGTTTTCCTTTAACAGTTTATTCCAGGGGGCATTGCATTTGAACTAGGATTACATGGTACACCTTGATATGACCCTTAACTTTTATTTATTTCATTTGTATTTTGATCAAAGTAATAGTTTAATAACATGCACATAGTTTACAAAGTTAAACATTACCTAAGTCTTACGATGACACACAGCAGTTCTCTAACTTATCCCTTCATGTTTCCAATTTCTATTTCCAACAAACAGCCACATTTCATTCTTTTAGTCACTTCTAGTACTTCTCTGTATATATTCAAATAAAATGAGAAGATTGGTAGTTGTTTTTCAATATTTGATATGCTCTACTGACTTCCTTCTATGGAAGATTATAATTGAGTCCTACTACTATCTCCCACATCCATCTACACACACATTTCACCTTGTCTCATACTCCACATTTAATTATCCCAGAATTGTTGGCCAAATTAACATTCAGTGTTTAAAGTTATGGTGACAACAAATACTGTTCACAGCTGAGCCAGCTGCTATACAGTATGGCTACTTTTCCTTCCCTGGAAATTTTTTTCCTGGAATTAATAATTACCTCACCTTATATATGTTGTCTAGCTTTCTATGTACTTATCATTAATGCATATCAATTCCTATGTATTTATCACTAACTCATGCCACACTCTTTGACAAAACTGTAGTATTCTCAACCACACCAGGCAATCTGTGAATTCCACCTTCTCCTTTCCCTGAAGCTCTCCAATTTGGACTGTTTGATTTCTAGGCCTCTGTACAGCTGGTATATGGGACCTTCTCCTCACTGCCATCCTGAGAAATCCCTGCTGTTCTCTCCTGCATTGGATCCTCTGTTTCCTGGATCATATGTCTTCTGCTTTCTGGATTTACTGCCCTCGTTTTGTTGGGTACCTACTCCAAGATTCCTGAACTTGCATGCCTGAAAATGTCTGTATTCTATCCTTGCAATTGATTGGTAGTTTGGCTGCATATGGAATTCAAGGCCCAATGTCTTCAAGCTTTCAGTATTGTTGATAAGAAGTCCAAAGCCATTCTGATTTTAGAACCTTTTTGTGTGACCCCAAATTTTCCTCCCTAGAAGCTTTATAGCTTTTAGAATAATTTCTTTTCCCCTTTGCTCTAAAGTTTTATGATATGACTTGAGGTGTGTTTTTCCTTTATGGTGCTGGGCAACCAGTGGGCCCTGTCAGTCTGGAAATTAATGTCCTTAGGTTTGGGGGAGATTTTCTTTTATTATTTATTCGATAATTTCCTCTCCTTAATTTTCTTCTCAAGAATTATTTTTATTGGATGTTGGACCTCATGGATTAATTGTTTAATTTTCTTATTTTTCTCTTTTCCGTTTCTCATCTCTCTACCTATTAATTGTTTTCTTAGAGATTTCTTCAACTATATCTTCCAACACCTTGTTGAAAAAAAATTTTTAAACCACTTTAGTCATTTCTAAGCGTTCAGTTCAGTGGCATTAAGTACATTCACAAAACTGCAACCATCATCACTATGCATTTGCAGAACTTTTTTTTTTGCAGAACTTTTTAATCATCTTAAACATAAGCTACAAACCCATTAAACAATAACTCCCTATTCTTCCCTCTCCCTAACCCCTGGTAAACTCTAAATCTACTTTCTGTCTCTATGAATTTGCTTATTCGAAGTACCTCATATAAGTGGAATCATACATTGTTTGCCATTTTGTGTCTGGCTTATTTCACTTAGCATACTGTTTTTAAGGTTCATCCATATTGTAGTATGTATTAGAATTCCATTCCTTTTAAAGGCTGATTAATATTCCATTGTATGTAAATACCATATTTGTTTTTCCATTCATCTTTTGATGTATATTTGGGTTGTTCCCACCTTTTGGCTTTTTAAAATAATGCTGTAATTACAGTGATATACAAGTGTCTGCTTTCAATTCTTTGGGGAATATACCTAGAGGAAGAATTGCTGGGTCATATGGTAATTCTGTGTTTAACTTTTGGGGGAACTGTCAAGCTGTTTTCCACAGTAGCTGCACAATTTTACATTCCCACCAATAAGGCACAAGGGTTCCAATTTTTCCATGTCCTTACCAACACTTGCTATTTTCCATTTAAAAAATAATATCCATCTTAACAGGTATGAAGTGATAACTCACTGTGGTTTCTTACCACTGTAAAGTTGACTTTTCTTTGATTTGGCATTTTCTTGATTGCTGTAAACCTTTGACTGTTTCCAGAGTTTTGACAAGTTGTTTCTGACAGTTTCTGTTTGTTTTTCTATGCTTCTGTGGAGTGATGGTAGCTCAGCATTGCCTACTCCATCATTTTTATATGGTATATCTTGGTATATGTTCCATGGGTGCTTGAGAAGAATGTATATTCTGCTGTTATTGGGTGAAGTGTCCTATAACTGTCAGTTAGATCCTCTTGGTTGATGGTTGTGTTGAGTTCTTCTTTATCTTTCCTGATTTCCTGTCTAGTTGTTGTATCACACCCATAACAGGAACGGATAAAACTAACTTCTTTCTCCCAATGAAGGTAAGAGAACTTAAGGTAGCTTAGGGAAGAATATAAGCGAGAGTTTCCATGACTTTCTAAGAGCCTGATGTCTTTCAATTGCAGGTCTGCCTCTGCTGCTTCATCTCCCACTATTTCCTCAGATACCCTACATACATAGTAAACTATTTATAGTTCCCCAAGACCATGTGCTCTTTTACCTTTCTCTGGCTTTGTACCTGCAATCACTTTTCTTGAAATGTCCTCCCCTTGAGTATCTTTAAAGATTCAGCTCATATATTACCTCCCTTATGAAACTTTTGCTGATCACTTAGAGCAACTTGAATATATCTTTCTTTGGATGCTAATTTACAATGAAGCTAATCATAAATCTTCAAAGTCCCTCACTTGGACAGACACTTTCCAAGGTCCTGGGAGGAGCCCTAACATTATTTTACAAGGGTATATATATATATATATATATATATATATATATATATATATATATATATATATATATACCCTTGTAAAATAATATGTACATTATATAAAATAAAAAATATATATATATAATCTAATTTGCAAAGTAAGATATTTAACCATATTCAGTTAAGACTTTTCTCCAGTCTGACTTTTCCTCCATCAGACATCCCCCTTGTGTTGGGTGGCACTGGAGTGGCTAAGAGGAAATTGAGTTGTGGATAGATTTAGTTTGGGTTTAATGGGATATATTTATGTGGTTTGCAATGACTTATGTGTATAGTTAATTTATTGCTAATGGTGTAGGAATGGCTTCAGGAATGCTCCCATAACCTGATGTCTTGGCTCACCCAGCATCTTTACACAAAACAGAGAGAGCCAGAGGTATTATAGCCATATGAATGTATCCTATAGTGCCCTGTCTTAGACATGTTGGGGAGCAGAGGAGAAACAAAGCTTGAAATGTACAAAGCCCAAAGTTAGTCTGTGGAAAATTCTTCTAATCATCACATTTAAATTTTAAGTGAAGGATTTTTTTGTTTTGTTTTGTTTTGTTTTTTGTGGTACGTGGGCCTCTCACTGTTGTGGCCTCTCCCGTTGCGGAGCACAGGCTCCGGACGCGCAGGCTCAGTGGCCATGGCTCACGGGCCCAGCTGCTCTGCAGCATGTGGGATCTTCCCAGACTGGGGCATGAACCCGTGTCCCCTGCATCGGCAGGCGGACTCTCAACCACTGCGCCACCAGGGAAGCCCCAGGATTTGTATTTTTAATGATACTTAGTCAAAATGAAAGTTTCCTCCTTTCAAAACTATAGTCAATTCAGCATGTACAACTATAAATAAATCATAATACTTTTTTCATGGAAATTGTACAAAATAGAATTTATCAAAATTCCTGTTTTTCTTTCTTTTTTTTTTAGAAGCATTTTTTTTGTTTTTGGCTGTGCCACACATCTTATGGGATCTTAGTTCCCTGACCAGGGATTGAAACCGGGCCCCTGGCAGTGAAAGCGTAGAGTTCTAACCACTGGACTGCCAGGGAATTCCCCAAATTCCTGTTTTTGAAGAACCCAAACCTCCTAGCAGTATTACAAACAGCAAGTACAGCTTTGTGTACAGTCACATATTTTATGCATCTCATCTGCTATGTACTGAATTGTGTCCCCCCGACTCCCCCAACTTCATGTGCTGAAGCCCTAACACCCAATGTGTCTGTATTTGGAGACAGGGCATTTAGAAGGTTATTAAGGCTAAATGAGGTCATAAGTGTGGGGCCCTGATCTTCTTGGATTGGTGGCTTTATAAGAAGCAATGACTGAGTCTTAAAAGAAACCAATCCACTCGTTTCAAAATGGGGTAAGAGGGGTCTATTCTCTTGCCCAAGTATCTTTGTGGATTTTCCCTTACTCTCCTCTACTACTCACTCACTAGTTGGGTGACCTTGGGACCAACCAGCTAACTCTTTAAGACACAGCTTTCTCTTCTATAATGTAGATAAACACCTCACAAGGTTGTTGTGAAGGTTAAATGAAATAAGGCCTGTGAAAGCATCTATCACAGTACTTGGCATACAGTAGGTGCTCAATTAAGGTTAGTTTTCTTTCTTTTATGCTTCTTTTCAGTGAGGTCTGCTCATTCTCTTTAAAGAAGCAGAGTCTCTTCATCTTCCTGGGCTCTCATCCCTCTGTAGTATGCCTCTGAGGAGAAATTGTTTTCTTCATTATCTTGGAAGAAACTCTATCTCCTTATGGGGATACTCATCCTCCCCTGGAATTTTTTCCTGGTTATAAAAAAAGTCCTAAAGTTTACAAGGCCAATGCGTGATCTAGCAGGAAATGTAGACATTTTTCATGTTAATAGTAAAAGGACAAGGAGACCGTTTCCAATTTGTACAGACATTTTGTTACCGTGGCATGTGCTTAGAGCAGAAGCAAGAAAGCAGCAATTAATTGAAGGTCTCTACAATGCAGAGTTTTAATTAATTCATCTGATTTTATTAAATGGTGTAATTTGAAGAGGTATTAGGCATAAAGCAGTTGGTAAATTCCCAGTGCCTAAGTCTACCCCCTACCATGCTCCTCATGGGGCTAGGCAGAGATGCTAGCTCCATGTCATTGCCAGCAAGTCTCATTTCAGAAAGTCTACTTCCTGCAGGTGCATGCCAGGGAAGTAACTGTGGGATATTATCCCAGAAAGGGAGAGTTGGTGGTTGCAAAGGTCAGGAGAGAGCGTGATGCAGCCAAATGTTTTTGGGTCCATTAAGTCAGCACAGCTGCCACATGGGCTGCCAATTCTATTCAGAAGTGGGCAAAATTCAGGTTGGAAAATTGCTTCATGTGGTATGCTCATGTGTGGATTGGAGCAAATAAAGATTAGAGTGGGCAATAGGGACTCATATAGTAAGCAGTTAAGAACTGAAGGTGAAAGCAAGTGAGAGAAGGTGGCCGCTCCCTGTCACTGTCCTCTCCTGCTGCCGCAGCTGCCAGCACCCCCTTTGCCCAGGTGCAGAGGGGAGGGCTTGGAGGCTCTTTATTTCTGTTGCTTCCATTTCACCAACAGTTGGCAGCTCTATCCGTTGTAGGGATTAGCTCCTCAAATTTGTTGTGAATATATTAAGGAAATATTCTTGGTTTATAAAAACCAAGAAAAATTGCATACAGCTAGAATGCAATTTCCAGAAATGGACTTCTTTCTCTTTTTAGATGTAAATTATCTTTGTCTATTTGTATCTTTTTTTTCTTTCCCCTCAATTTGTTTTGGCCACGCCATGCAGCTTGTGGGATCTAAGTTCCTTGACCAGGGACTGAACCCGGGCCACCTGCAGTGGAAGCGTGGAGTCCTAACCACTGGATGGCCAGGGAAGTCCCCCGTCTTTCCCCTCAATGTTAGAGAAAGGATTATTTTGTATCCTGTTTAGGAGTAAACTCCTAACCTGGGCTCCAGATTTTACCTCCCCTGTAACCTTAAACTCTTAATTACTGCCTTTCCTCTCAATCGTTTTAAATGCCTCTCACTTCATTCCATACTTCTCCTCAGTAACAGACCCCCACAGGTCATTTTCCTTAAACAAACACCTTCTTTTGAAACTGTTGACCCTTGGAACACTGTCTAGGAAAATAAAAGCAAAAGCTTCTCAGCTGTTCGCCCTTAAAGAGTCATCTCCCCATTTCCTGCTACTTTCTTTCAAGCTACATTAGAACTAAAAATTGGGCTGAACAGCTTTGCAGGGAAGCCTTCCCTCATTCCATTAGGCACTATTAGTCACACCTGCAATGCATTCCCACAGCACTGTGTTCATCCTGCTATTATTGTACTTGGCAACTAGAACTGTAATTTATCTGTTTACACTGTATTGTTATTTACCTCCTTGTATTTGTGTCACTTTTCCTAATCCATAAGTCCCTAAAAGGAAGTGAAGTGACCTTTATCTTGGTGTCCCCAGAAAAGAATGTTTCATAATCGGTGCCCAGTAAGTGTTGAGTGGGAGACATGGCGGGGGGGGGGTGCTAACAGCTATCGGACCATGACCATGTGCCAGTTTTTCTGTGAGACAGGGGTCATTATACTTTCTTTGCACATAAGAAAATTGAAGTTTATAGAGTTCAAGGAGCTTGCCTAAAGTCATATAGCTATTCAATATTAGAGCTGTAATTCAAATTCCAGTATGTCTGATTTTAAAATCTATGCCCTTTCTATAATGTTGCCTCCAATATCTTACACTGAGTCCAAGTTCTGGTCCTACCAATTCTCTTGTGTCTTCACCCCACTCTCTGCTTTCTGACCTCACAAAGACACCCCAGTGCCCTGATCCCTATTTTCTCCTGGTTTGCCTGCCCCCTTTTGACTCCACATCCAGCCTAGACCACATGACTATACTCTTGAGCCCTCTTTCACCATCACCTTCAACCTCTGTCCCTTTGCCCCATCTGCCTGGGATAATCATCACTCCAGGTCAGCCCCCGCAATGTGCCTTCTCTGTTCTGCCACTATTGCAGAAAACTGCACCAAGGGACAGACTGGTATCACCAATCTGGTTTCCAACTGCACATACACTTTGTGGGCTTCTTCATGATCCTTTCACTCATCTCTGGTGAGCTTCTTCTCCTATTCTTCTCAATTACTGTTCCAATATTTACCACTTTCCCTAACCCCACTATGGACATCCTATCTCTTCCTTCTTGAACATTTAGGACAGTTCTGTGGTTTTGCTATCATACAAAAAAGCTAAGGTGAGCATCCTTATACATATTTATTTCTTCACTTGAGATTTTTGTCTTAAATGGCAAGCTTCTTGAAAGAGTTAGCCCTACCCATTGCTGTCATTTCATTTCCTTTACCTTCTATTCACCACTCAACCTACAGTTGTCTGGCCTCTATCCCTTCCACTCACTGACTCTCTTCTTTTTTTTTGGTTGCCCCATGCGGCATGTGGGATCTTAGTTTCCCGACCAGGGATCGAACCCGGGCCCCCTGCAATGGAAGTGTGGAGTCTTAATCATTGGGCCACGAGGGAAGTCCCCTGACTTTTTTTAATTGAAGTATAGTTGATTTACAATGCTGTGTCAGTTTCAGCTGTATGGCAAAGTGATTCAGTTATACATACATATATATATATATATATATATTCAGATTCTTTTCCATTATAGGTTATTACAAGATATTGAATATAGTTCCCTGTGTTATATAGTAAGTCCTTGTTGTTTATCTATTTTATATACCTGTTTGTATATGTTAATCCCAAACTCCTCTAATTTATCCCCCACCCTTTCCCCTTTGGTAACCATAGTTTATTTTCTCTGTCTGTGAGTCTGTTTGTTTTGTATAAGTTCATTTGTATCATTTTTTTTAGATTCCACATATAATTGACATTTTTCTCATCGAGGTAACCAGTAGCCTCCATTTTGCCAAATTCTACTTCATACTTGTAGGTCTATAGCTTATTGGACCTCTCAGCTATACCTGACACATCTGAGAATTCTCTTCATCTTAAACTTTCAACTTCTGTTTTCCATAATCCTACTCTGCTTTTCTTCCTAGTAAGTATTAGCTAATAATTACTGTGTGTTTATCAGGCACTATTCTAAGGGCTTTACATTAATTACATGTACATTTAATTCTCAAACAATTGAGGCTTAGAGGTGAAGTAACTTGCCAAAAGTCACACAGCTGGCATGTGGCAGAGCCTAGAGAATAAAATATCATACAGACTGGATCCAGAGTCCATGATTTTAATCACTGTGCTATACTGCTTATCCTTAACATACTTTTTCAGTCTCCTTTGTAAGCTCATTTTTTATTTATTTATTTATTTTGTTTGCGGTACATGGGCCTCTCACTGTTGTGGCCTCTCCCGTTGCGGAACACAGGCTCTGGATGCGCAGGCTCAGCGGCCATGGCTCACGGGCCCAGCCGCTCCGCGGCATGTGGGATCTTCCCGGACCGGGGTATGAACCCATGTCCCCTGAATCGGCAGGCGGACTCTCAACCACTGCGCCACCAGGGAAGCCCTGTAAGCTCATTTTTACTGGTCTTTTAAACACTGAAATTCTTCAAGACCCCCTCCTTGGCTCTATGGTCTCCTTCTTACACACTCTTCACAGGTAATCTCTTTATTCTCATGGTTTGAATCACACGGTCTTGATACTCAGATCTATATCCAGTTGAATATATCCCCTGAACTTCAGACTCTTAAATCCAACTGCATCTTGGTCAGATCCACTTGGGTGTTCTACTGGCACCTGGTACTCAACGTAAAAACTGGCTCACTTGTAGTGCTCCTCCTCCTGTATTCATCATGCAGTAATGTCATCCAGTCATCAAAACCACGGTGACATCCTAGATTTCTCCTCCTTTACCTTCAGAATCCAATTAATCACCAAGTTGTGCTAATTCTGTCTCTTAAACATTTTTTAAATCTTTCCCTTGTCTTCATCCCTACTTTAAACTCTCTTCATCACTTGCCTGACATATTGCAACAGTCTCCAGCCTGGTCTCTCTTAAATCTATCCTGAATCATCTCAGCAAAACACAGATCTGACCATGTCACTGCCCTTCCATGACTCAGTACTGCCTGTTGGCAGTACCTGTTGGTACATTCTCAGTTCTTCAGCATGACACAGCTTTCTGTGGTTAAAAGCATGGGCTCTGGAGTTAAACTGCCTGCTTTGAATCTCAGCTCTGATGGTGTGCCACGTTGGGCAAGGTACCCAATCTCCTTCTGTCTCAGTTTCCATATTGGTATTATGATTGTGAGAATTACATGACATATCCATGTAAGACACTTAGAACACTGCCTGGCATATAATAAGTGCGCAATAACTGTTTGCTACTGTCAATGTTATTACCTAGTCTCATCTCCTCTCATTCCTTGCCTTCAAACTTATGTTCTGATAATACTGCACTGTTTATAATTCCCTAAAGGCATCATGCTGTTTCACGGCTGTGTGCCTTTCTACTGCTGTTTCCTTAACCTTCTATACTTTCACACACTTATCTGCCTGGCTAATCCTCGGCTCAGTCCTTAGCCAGACATCATCTTCAGGATATCTTCCTTGACTCCCATGCCTCTGACACAGTCTGAGTAATTTGCTTTCTTCTATGACCTTATAGACTCTGTACATGCCTCTAACGGCGTTTAACACAGCGAACTGAAGTTGCCTATGTATGTCTGTCTCCCCTGCTGGACTGTAAGCTCTTTGAGCAAAGGGATATGTCTTTTACTTCTTTGTACCTTCAGCACTTAGCATTGTGCCCATATAGTAGGTGCCTGTTGAACTGAACTGCCTCCCTTTTCATGGAAAAGTTAGGTATCCGCGTTTGTGGCTCACTTGACTAGGAAAAGAATGTCTCTATCTTTTGCCAAGCTGGTCTTTCCCATTTCAATACATTCCACCACTGAAATATTTGAGTCAGAAACTTTGATTCCTCCATTTCCCTCACCCTCACCCTGACATATTATGTCAGTTCTATCTCCAAAATATGTCATTATTCTCATTTCCACTGCTACTACCACCATCTCTCAACTGGCACCTGGCCTCCTAACTGGTCTCTATACTTCCATTCACACCACCCACCCTCCATTCCATACCGCAGCCAGAGTTGTTTTAAAATGTACATCAAATCATGGTACCTCTCCTAGTTAAAAGCCTTCAGTGGCTTCTCACTCTATTAAGAATGTGATCCAACTCTTCACCATGGGCTACAGAGCCCTGCAGGGTCTGGCCCCTTGCCCCTTACTCACTAGCGCTAGTCATAGTAGCCTTCTTCCAATACCCAGAACACACCAAGCTCTTTCTTGCTTCAGGGTCTTTCCACATGGTTGCCTACTCTGCCTGGAACATTTGCCCTCTAATTGATTTTTTTTGAACCTGGCTGGCACTTCTCACCCTTTGAGTTCTAGCCTAAAATATCACATCTTTAGAGTGTCTTTCCTAGTGAGCCTATCTAAGTCCCTCTGTTAGTTGCTACCTCTGTATTTTGTGTGCTTCCATCATGGCTCTTACCACAGTTTATAAATATCTTCACTTATTTTTTACTTGCCCTGTAGTCTGTCTTCCTCACCAGGTTGCACACTCCGTGATGCAGTGACCATATCTACACTGGTCACCATTGTAGCCCCAGCACCTGGCAGAGTGTCTGGCACCTTGTTAGCATTCAATAAGTATTCCTTGAATGACTGACTGACTTGATAAGTCAATCATTCAATCAGTAAAGCAGGGTGGCTATGTGAAGTTCCTTTTGGTCCCTTCTGTAAGAAAAGCTTTACAACTTCAGGTAGCAATTTAATTGGGAGATGAATCATCTTGCTTAACCCAGTTGAGAAGTATTGTAGGAGATCTTAATCAAGCAAGAAAAGGAAATACTTTTTAAAAGTCTGGATGTTAGGCCCTTTATCCTTGTGAGTGACTCAGGAGTGACGACTGTAATTACTACAAACCAGCAGTTCTCAACAGGGGGTGATTTTGCCTCTTCCCAGGGGACATTTGTTAATGTCTGAGTACATTCTTGGTTGTCAAAACTGGGAGATGCAGGGAGTGTGCTCCTGGCATCTAGTGAGTAGAGGGCAGGGGTGCTGTTCAGCATCCTATAACACATAGATCAGCACCCCAACACCCCCCAACAAAGAATTATACCACCAGAAAGGTTAATAGTGCCAAGGCTCAAAAATCAAAAGAGAAACAGGACTAATATCTACTTTGTGAAACATAATAGAATGGTCAAATATAGGTGGTTAGTGTTCTAGAGGATTTGTAAAACTCAATAATTGAAGCATTAATAAGCTCTCTTGTTTCCTAAGATTTATTTCTGTTCTTTAGAGTGGGTTTCTGTTTGTTTGTTTTAAACAAAGAGTCCATTGACAGGCTTTAGGAAATTTTTGAATGTTCTGAAATTGTATCCAAAATTGTGTAATTGTAAGCATTTATATGGGAGGAGGGGCCATCAGATTCTCAAAGGGGTCCATGACCACCAAAAGATTAAAAAGCAACTCGTATGGAAAGACCTTTGTGTTACCTAGACTGTACTTTAAAAACTCATTATTTTGTGGAATATAGGTTCTGCAAAATGTTTGGGAACATGCATCCTGGAGGGATGTCTTTTAGAGCTGCCTCGGGAGGCAGGCAAGTGTGAAGGAAGCTCAGCCTACTTTCTTCCTAGCTTGGGGGCAATACAGGTTTCACTGGGCTGTTAGGAGACCATGTGAGGGAACTTACATAAGCCCTACTGAAGTGTTAGGCACACAACAAGTGCTCAACAAATCTTAGTTTTCTTTCTTCCTTTCTCATTACTGTAAGGATCGAATAAAATAATGCTTTGAGAACTAAATGAAATAATGCATGTGGCATGTTGTGTGGTCAGAAGTAGATGTTTAATAAATGCTTATTTTTCTCCCATGTATTGTTTATACTAAAACCCTGGGTCTTATTCTTTAAAGTAGAGGAGGATAAGCCCCAAATTCAAAAAATTTGAGTTTCAGTCTTGGCTCTGCTGTTTCATTACTAGCCAAGTTAGTTGGTGAGTCTTATTTTTCTCATAGGGGGATAATGCTTACCTCCCAGGGTTGCTAAGAGACATAAATGAGATAATTTATGTAAAGGACCTGGCATATGGATATACTTACATGGGATATAATTGGTACTTAATAAATGTTAAATTCTTTTCTCATTCAAAAGTTCCTAGATTCTACTTCTATGAAGCTTTTCTGCAATAGAATGACAGTTTGCTGAATGCCTGGTACTATAACCTCATCTAAATATAAAACTCAAATATAAAATTTGTAGTATTTGTATTTATTCATACTCACATTTGTTCATATAAAATGATAATATTTCATTTAAATATGTTTTAAATATTTTGTTCTATGAGCTCCGTGTCAGCAAGGGCTGTTAGGCTAAATCCACATAGCATCCAATACAGCAGCACTATGTTCAGTTTTTTTAATGTTTAAGCACTTACTGGGTACCAAATTCTCAGCATTGAGGATAAGAAGAAACATGTCCCTGTTTGTGAGTAGTTTTACCAATATTTCAAACGTCAAAAGGTATTTCAAATATTACCAAAAATATTTCAAATATTACCAATATTTCAAAACGTCAAAAGGTACCAAAAGGTATACAATGAAAAGTAAGTCCTGACTTCTGTATTCTGGTAATGATAGAGTAGCTTCTATCAGAGTAACAATCATGATAAGTTGAAGGTAGTATAGAACATCCAAAACCAGGTAGAAACTAGAGGAAATTCAACCCTTGAAAGAAGGGAACTATGCTGGGTAAGGCTCATTAGTTATATATATTTTACCATTAGTGGTATATGGTAGAGCTCAAGAAGAAAGCTGCAGGCTTATTAGAGTACAGAGTTCAGAGTTCCCAGAGTCTCATAATATAAGATCCAAATCTCCAAGTTCAAATAAAAACTCACTCATCATACCAAGAATCAGGAAAATCTCAACTTGAATGAGAAAAGACAATCAACAAATGTTAACACCAAGATGACACATGTCAGAATTACCTGATAAGGATTTTAAGGTAGCTGTCATAACAATGTTTCAGAAGCAATTAGAAGCATTCAGAAGCATGCCAGAAACAAAGTGAAAAAATAGAAAGTATCAACAAGGAAACAGAAGACATAAAGAATGGACATTTTAGAACTGAAAAATACAATAACCAAAACAAAAAAACTTACTGATGGGCTTAATAGGAAAATGGGGATGACAGAGAAAAGAATTAGTGAATTTGAAAGTAGAGCAATAGAAATTACCCAATCTGAAAAACAGAGAGAGAGAATAGACCAAAAAATAATGAAGAGAGACTTAGGGTCCTGTTGGACAAGACAAAAGATCAAACATTTGTGTCATCAGAGCCCCAGGAGGTGAAGATAAATAAGATGGAATTTTAAAAATATTCAAAGAAATAATGGCTGAAACATCCCCAAGTTGGGTGAAAGATACAATCCTACAGATTCAAGAATCTGAATGAACCTAAACAGGACAAACACAAAGAAATCCACTACAAATAACATTATAATCAAATATTCGAAAAATAAAGACAAAAGAGCAAAACCAAAACCTTGAAAGCAGATAGAGAGAAATGATGCATCATTTTACATTTCCACCATTATGGAAACAATGATTTGAATGACAGTGGATTTCTCATCAGAAACCATGGAAGCCAGAAGAAAAAGGCACATTTTTTAAGTGCTGAAAGAAAATAACTGCCAACTCAGAATTCTATACTTGGTGAAAATATCCTTCAGGAGTGAAAGACAAATCAGGACATTCTCAGATGAAGGAAAACAAAAAGAATTTATCTTCATCTGACATACCCTAAGAGAATGGGCAAAGGAAGTTCTCCAAACAGAAAGGAAATGATAAAAGAAGAAATCTTAGAGCATCAAGAAGGAAGGGAGGACAACAGAAAGAGTAAAAATATGGGTAAATAGAGCAGTTTCCTTCTCCTCTTGAGTTTTAAAAATTAAGTTTGATGGTTGAAACAAAAACTATAACATTGTCTGATGTGGTTCTCGGTGCATGTAGAAGAAAAATTTAAGATATATTAGAGAGGAAGGTAAAGGGAAAAAAGGCAGGTAAGGCTTCTATAGCTCACTCAAAGTAGCAAAATGTTGATACCAATAGACTGTGGTAAGTTACATATATATAATTTAATACCTAAAGCAATCACTAAAAAATCTATATGAAACACTGAAAAACACTATAGATAAATAAAAGTGACATTCTTAAAAAATGTTCAAGTAATAGGCAGGAGGAAAATAGGGAACAAACAGAAAACAAACAATAAACTGGCAGACTTAAGCCCTAACTTATCAATAACTACATTAAAGGCAAATGGTCTAAACACACCAATTAAAAGACTGAGATTGGCCAAATGGATTAAAAACATGACCCAATAATAGCCTGTCTACAAGAGAGTCACTTTAAATATAATGATATAGAGAAGTTGAAATAAAAGTGATGGAAAAAGATATACTGTGTAAACAGTAATAAAAAGAAAGCACAAATGTCAGTTTCTTAAATAAGCAAACCTATACACACCATATGATCCAGCAATTGTATTCCTGGGCATTGATCCCAGAGATATGGAAAATTACATTCAAACAAAAACTATATATGAATGCTTAATTTTAATAGCCATAAATTGGAAACAACTCAAATGTTCTTCAGTGAATAAATGGTTAAACAACTATGGTATATCTATACCATGGAATATTATTTAGCAATAAAAGGGAATGAATTATTTATTTATGAAATAATTTGGACAGATCTCAAGGGATTACAGAGTGAAAAAGCCAATCTCAAGAGGTCACATACTACATAATTCCATTTATATCACGTTCTCTAAATGAAAAAAACTGTTGACATGAAGAACAGATTAGTGGCTTACAGGGATTAGGAATGGGGTAGGGGAAGAGAAGAAGGCAGCAGCAGTTATAAAAGAGTAGCACAAGGCATGAGTCTTTGTAGTGATGGAACAGTTTTGTATCCTGACTGTGGTAGTGGTTACATCAATCTATATATGTGATAGAACTGCAAAGGAGTAAATACACACACACACACACACACACACACACACACACACACACACACTCTCTCTCTCTCTCTCTCTCTCACACACACACACACACACACACACAACACACACACACAAGTGAGTGCATGTAAAGCTTGTCAAATCTGAATAAGGTTTGTATATTGTACCAATGTCAATTTCCTGGTTTTGATATTGTACCACAGTTATATATTACCATTGGGAGAAACTGAGTGAAGGGTACATGGGACCTTGCTGTACTATGCAACTCTCTGGATCTAAAACATTTCAAAGTGAAGAAGTTTAAAAAAATCATTGGGTGAGATGGGATAAAAAATTCATTGGATGGGATTAATAGCAGATTGAATACTAAAGAAGAAAGAATTAGTAACCTGAAGATAGATCAATGGAAATCAAGCAAACTGAAGCATAGAGAAAAAATATTGGAAGAAAAATGAGAGTTTCAGTGACTTGTAGGACACTATCAATCAATCCAACACACGTGTAACTGGTGTCCCAGAAAGACAGAAGAAAGAGAACAGGGGGAAAAAAGTGAAGTACCAGCTGATAATTTTCCAAATTAAATCCAAAACTGCAACCCACAGATCCAGGAACTCAGGGAATCCCAAACAGGGTAAATACAAACAAAAGTACACTAAGGCACATGGTCAAAGTTCTGAAAACCAAAGATAAATTTATAAAGGCAGCCAAAGAAATAAGACATATTATACACAGGGAAACAATGATAAGACTGACATTCCATCAGAAATAATGGAGGCCAGAAGAAAATAAAAACTGTCAATGTAGAATTTTATATCCAGAAAAAATATTCAAAAATGAAGGCAGAAAAAAAATTAAGAGCAGATAATTAAAGGGCTTCCACTTCTGGCTGTGAGGGGAAAGAAGATGTGGAATTATTTTCTCTTCGAAAACAACTGGAAAATTGACAAAATATATGAAACATTTATTTTCAGACACTGGACAAGAGGCAACACAAGACAGTGATCTGAGAGAAAAGGGATACAAATGAGGTGAGCCCTACCACCACCCCAGCTTTCTGCCTGGAGGTAATCCCTGGACTGTAGAACACGATTGCAACCCTAGCAATCTCCAAGTAGAGAAGACAGAAACTGGAGTTCTGAAAGGCCAGGGCAATTAGAAATTGTGAGAATGGAGCTAAGCCAAAAAAAGAGTAATAGAAGTATGCATAGAGGTCCCCTTGAGTCTCTTGATGAATACCAATCTGAACATGTACAGAGTAAAACTCCACAAGACAGTCTAGAAAAACTTCCAGGGAAACAATTACTGAGAAGTTGTAAGATGAACACTTCCTAGAGTTCACACAGGACCAAAGTGGAGAGACCTCACTGAATACATGGGGCATAAGTAGAAACGTCAGAGCAGTGCCTTTAAAATGGGCTAAATTAGCCCTAGAGTAAAGGCTACTCAAGATTTACTCTAAATATGCTTAAAAACAAACCTTGAAAGGATCAAATGGATCCACAATAACTTATCCACTTATCTGATATCCACAATATCAGAAAAAAGTACAATCCTCTCTAAATCAATACAAAAAAATCCAGCACTCAACAATGCAAAATTCATGATGTTGGATATTGAATTAAAAAAATTACTAAACATTACTAAACTAAACTAAACAGCAGGAAAATGTGATCTACAACCCAGAGAAAATCAGTCAACAGAAACAGACTCAGGAATGACAGAGATAATGGAATTCTAGACAAGCACCTTAAAACAGCTATTATAAATGTGCTCCATATGTTCAAGGATGTAAAGAAAATAGGAACACAATAAGAGAAATGGAAAGATGTTATTCTTGGTTAGCTTTTTAAAAAGATTTAATTTCTTTGGAAAGTATTTTTAAAAATAGAAATTATAGAGATGAAAAGTCAAATATTTGAAAGGAAAATTTCACTGGATGGGATTAACAGCAGTTACATACTGCAGAACAAAAAATCAATAAACTTGAAGGCAAAGCAATAGAAACTCCTCAAAATGAATAGTAAAGAGAAAAAAAAGACTGAAAAAAAAAGGGGGTTGCACGGACTTCCCTGGTGGTGCAGTGGTTGGGAATCCGTCTGCCAATGCAGGGGACACAGGTTCGATCCCTGGTCTGGGAAGATCCCACATGCCATGGAGCAACTAAGCCCATGTGCTACAACTACTGAGTCTGCGCTCTAGAGTCCGCAAGCCACAACTACTGAGCCCATGTGTCACAACTACCGAAGCCCGTGAGCCTAGAGCCTGTGCTCTGCAACAAGAGAAGCCACCACAATAAGCCCGTGCACTGTGACGAAGAGTAGCCCCTGCTCGCCACAACTAGAGAAAGCCCGCACGCAGCAATGAAGACCCAACACAGCCAAAAATAAATAAATAAATAAAAGAAAAATTTAAAAATTAAAAAAATTTTAAAAAGGGGGTTGCAGTGACCTATGGGACAATAGAACTGATCTATCAGGTTTAATTGGAGTCCCAGAAGTAGAAGAGAAAAAGAAAGGACATAAAATAAATAATGGCTGAAATACTTCTAAATTTGATGAAAACTATAAACCCTCAGATCCTAGAAGCTCAATGAATACCAAAACAGGATAAACACAAAGAAAACCATACCAGGACAAACTAATCAAGCTGCTGAAGTCTAGTCACAAGGAGAAAAGTTAAAAGCAGCCAGAAGGGGGGAAAAAGGCATATATTATACAAAGGAATAAAGCTAAGAATGATTACAGACTTCTCATGAGGAGATGTGCAAGCAAGAAGACAACGGAGTGATATCTTCAAAGTTCTGAAGGAAAAAAATTATCAACTTAGAACTCTATATCTAGTGAAAATATCCTTCAAAAATTAAGACAAAGTAAAGACTTTTCAAACAAAAGCCAAGAGATATTGTTGCTAGCAGACCTATACCATGAGAAAACTTAAGTTGTTTTAGTTAAGTTCTTTAAAACAATGTAACTTTTACCAGATGGAAACCTGGACCTACACAAAGGATTGAAAAATGCTGCAAAGTGTAAATATAAAAGATCTTTTTTTACTCATCTTTAAATTTCTTTAAATGATAATTTAGGGCAGTGTTGAGAGAGGCAGGTCCAGTGGTGGCTGTATATTTGCTGACTGCAAAGGAGTGCCACTGAAGACCATGGAGCAGTGAGGAAGGCTGTCAGCCTGGTAGCAGAGTAAGTGGAGCAACACAGTCCAGTCAAAAGGTGGCACAACCTAGCTGTGGATATAGGAGATGTGGTCCAGAGCTGCTAATAGATGCATTCTAGCCTGAGCATTGCATCCCTTGGCTGGTATGAGTAGTTATCTAGTCTCCCTGCATCTCCTGCTGGGGTCCATACAGCAGGTGCCCCTACTATGAGATCGCTTGCCTCATTGGGCTCTGGGTCTTTTCTTCCATCCCTTCATTTAAGCTTCTCAGTTCTCCCCTCTGAAGTACTGGCACCATGACCAGTACCTGGACTCCCTAACCATAAGAAGGACATGGAAAATGTACCCTTAGTCATACCTGCTATAATCTCTGTAACTATTTTTATTTAGAAAACCATTATTTTGAAATCCTAGAATTTTACTTCCACCTAGATAGAACACAACAGTAATATAGATTGTTGGCTTAATAAAGGAGATTAGAAGACTTGCTTTCTCAAACCTAAGCTGCAATATCTATGTTTGAAGATGCTGAAAAAGATGAAACTGCAGTATTGGTGAGGGCTCTGACTCATGGAAGGAAGATATTTACTTCATAAACATGTGGTGAAATTGTAAGTAATGAATGAAAACATGATTACAATTATCTTTATATATGTCATTAATTTACCTTGCAGTGTCTTAGCCACAGAACACTTTCATATAGTTTCAAAATAATTCATTATTTAAGTTGTGGCATCATTTTCAGACCATTCATTCATAGTGAAAGGGAAAGAAATTGAATATTTTAAGTGTAGACATGATGAGCTTATTAAAAACCAAAAATTGTTTGTTAGAGCTTTTCAAACTAGAAATGAAAAAGCCACTGAAGCATCTTATGCATAAGTTATTGCACTGCATGGGCTGGAGAAATTCACATAATAGCTTAGAGATCAGTGAAGCCTTAGACAGTTGACATTGCTCAATGCCCACTGGATGAAAGGTTAGTAAAATAACTCATAGCACTGCCTGTTTTCAATGGCACAGTAACTTATTTATTTAAACATTTAGCTCTAAACATGGAGATTTAGTTATTTTTTTCTTTTACTTTTTATTGTGTTGCTTATTTTCTTAATATTGCATTTGAGAGTTATTTATGTATTCTGGATATATCTCCTTTTTATTGGATTATTATTTGTAAGTATTTTACCCCAGTCTGTGGCCTGTCCTTTCATTCTCTTAACATTAATTTCCATCTCCATTTGTTCATTGCTAGTATATAGAAATATCGTTGATTTTTATGTATTGATCTTATATCCTTCAACTATGCTAAATCCATCTTTTGATTTAGTATTTTCTTCTTTGGGTTTTCTTCTTATATGACATTTTCTCCCATAGGTGACATGTTTACAATATTGACTCTCCACTCCATTTATATAGTATCTCTCAATTTATTTAGATCTTCTATGATTTCTTTCATTAGTTTTCAGGGAAAGACTTAATTATTATCTCATTTGTGGAACTGTACTTTCACCTTAAAAACAGACAAGTCTATAAATGTGGCTAGACTTACTGTTCTGCTTGTAGTCATATGGTATCAGCACTAATCTTTGAAGAAGACCTTTTTTATGTGAACGGTTAGCAACAATCACAAGTGGTACTAAAATATTGAAAGTGCTGAAGAACTTGTTTCAATCTCATCATTTATCCTGGAGCAACTTATATATTTTATATTATATATTTATGCATATATGTTTATGGTATATTTTTTTGGTTATGGTATATATGATATATATATATGAATATAAAATATGGTTTATGCCAGAGCAACTATATTCATATGAATGTGCAAAAGCAATGATGGGTAAAACTGCTGGAACCATGGTATATAAATTAAGGGAGTAGTACCAAAGTATACCAGCATTTATTGTATTCTTTGTTGCCGTGTACACACAGTAAAAAGAAAAACCCCGTTTCACTGAAGAATGGCTTTGGCAAAGCACTAAAAATTATCAAATCTTGATCCTGGATTTAATATTCTGTGTGATAAAATAGGAAGTTGTCTTGAGGAAAAGCATATCTGTGATTAAGTTGTGACCTAAACAGCTACTTTTCATGGAATATCATTTTTGTGAGGAAGAATAACTAATGGAGAAACCATGATTAAATACTCGGATGTTTGGCAGATATGTTCTCAAAAATGAAGTGAGCCTACCAATTTAGGTTAAATATCAATAACTGACACTATTTTTTGCCAATGATAATATACACTTTGGTTTTTTTGGCCATGCCACACAGCATGTGGGATCTTAGTTCCCCGACCAGGGATTGAACCTGTGCACCCTGCAGTGAAGTGTGGAGTCTTAACCACTGGACTGCCAGGGAAGTCCCTCACACGTTTTTGAATGAAAATCAGAATTTTGAAAAACTTCACTCTGCCACTATAAGCTTGACAGTTTCCCCAAACTTAAGCTTTGTTCCAATGAAATCAGCATTCATATCAGTTTAATGTGATTTCTGATACTGCATAAAGTGTTTCAACATTTGTAATATCTGTATAACTTAGTGAACCGATATTTTCCAAATAATCAATATGAATAAGATGGGTCAAATATCCCTTCAGAGTACAAGATGATCAATGAATTTTGATGTAACAGTACATACAAAGTTCACTGATACGTTTTCAGATTCCACACAGCATTAACCTTTAAGAAACTACCATGGAGTTTTTGTGTAGTATCAAAGAAGAATATCCATAATGACCTGTAAGAGTTATTAAAATACACTTCCCTTTTCCATCTACAGATCTATGTGAAGTTGGATCTTCTCCATATACATTAACAAAAATAATATCAAAACACATTGAATGTAGAAGCAGGTATGAGAAGTCAGCTGTCATCTATTAAGCCAGATGTTATAGAGTTGTGCAAAAATGTATAGCATTACCATTCTTCTCATGAGATTTCTTTTTGTCTTGGAAAATACAGTTTTTAAAAAAAATTACAACATGTTATTTGTGCTAACATGCACAGGCAATATTAGTCTTATTTTAAATGAATTAATAAATATTTTAAAAATTTAAAATATATAATTGACAGTTTAAAAGATAATAACAATGTATCATGGGGTTTATAACATACGCAAAAGTAAAATATATGACTACAATAGCACATGGAAGTAAAAGGGAAAAATGGAAGAATACTGTCACAAGGGTGCTATATTACACATGAAGTAGTGTAATACTATTTGAAGGTAGACTATGATAAGTTGAAAATGCATACTGTAAACCCCAGAGTAACCACAAAAATTTAAAACAGAGTTATAGCTAATAAGCAAATACAGAAAATAAATGGAATCCTTAAAAAATTCATTTAATTCAAAAGAAGGCAGGAAAATAGAAAATAAGAAATAAACAACAGAGGGGACAAATAGAAAACAAATAGGAAGATGGACTTAAACCTGAAGGTATAAATAATTAATTTAAAGATAAGCGGTCTGGGCATGCCAACTAAAAGGCAGAGATTGTCAGGCTGGACAAGAAAATCATGACCCAACTTTATGCTGTCTACAAGAAATCCATTGTAAATATGAAGACATAAATAGCTTAAAAGTAAAAGGACAGAAAAAGATATACCATACAAATAATAATCATAATGAAGCATGTACAACAATAATAAAATCAGACAATATAGACTTTAGATCAAGGAATATTATCAGAAATAAAGATGGATATTTCTTAATAATAAAGGGGTCAATTCATCAAGAAGATATAACAACCCTAAGTGTGTATACATCTAATAACAAAGCCTCAAAAATACATAAAGCCAAAACAGACACAACTAAAAGGAAAAATAGCCAAATCCAAAATCATGGTTGAGATTTCAACTCTCTCAGTAACTGGCAGAACAAGCAGACAAAATATCAGTAGGGATATAGATGACATAACACTCTCAACCAACCTGACCTAATTGATAACGATAGAAAATACTATCCAGCAGCAGCAAAATACACATTCTTTACAAATTGCATGACACATTCACCAAGATAGGTCATATGCTGGACCATAAAACAAATTGCAATAAATATAAAAGGACTGAAATCATGCAAAGTATGTTCTCTGAGCACAACAAAATGAAAGTTAATATAAATAGAAAAATATCTGGAAAGTCCTCAAATATTTGGAAATAAATTTTTAAAAACCCACACTTATAAATAACACATCAGTCAAAGAAGAAAATTAGAAACTATTTTGAACCAAATGGAAATGAAGAGAATATCAAAATTTGTGGGATGCAGCTAAAGCAGTGTTTAGATGCAAATTTGCAGCATAAAATACTTATATTAAAAAACAAGAAAGGCTTGAAATCAATGAACTAAGTTTCTACCATAAGAAACTAGAAAAAGAACTAAAAATCAATGCAAAATAAGTAGAAGGAAGGACAACAAAGATATGAGCAGAAATAATGAAATAGAAAAGAGAAAAATAAAGTCAATGAAACTAAAAGCTGGTTCTCTGAAAAAAATACAGTTCACTAAATCTGTTAAACCATAAGCTAAAATGATCAAGAAAAAAGGGAAGAAATTAGCAATACTAGGAATTAAAGAGGGGACATCACTATAGTCCTATAGACCTATAGACTTTAAAAGAACAATAAGGGAAAATTATGAGTGAATAAGCAAATTCCTTGAAGACAAATTATCAACATGGAAGCAAGAAGAAATAGAAAGTCTGACTTGCCATGTAACTATTAAAGAAATAGAATTCATAATTAAAAACCTTCCCACAAACAAAACTCCAGGCTCAAATATTTTCACTAACAAATTCTATCAAACATTTAAGTAAGACACAGTATCAATTTTACATAAACTCTTTCAGAAAACAGCAGACTTGGGGATACTGCTCAAGTCATTTTATAAGATCAGCATAGTCCTGATATCAAAACCAGACAAAGATATTACAAGAAAAGAAAAGAAAAGAAAAAAAAGGTCAATGTCCCTCATTAACATAGACACAAATATCCTTGACAAAATTTCAACAAACTGAATCCAGCAATATATAAAAAGGGTAATATACCATGACAAAGTAGGGTTTATCTCAGGACTGCTAGGTTAGTTTAACATAAAAAAAGCAACAGTGAATGCAATTTACTGTATTAACAGAATAAGAGGACACCATATGACCATTTCAATAGACGAAGAAAAAGCGTCTGACAAAATTCAACACTCATTTGTGAGCAAAATTCTCAGTAAATTAGGAATAGAAAGGAACTTCCTCAACCTAATAAAGGATATTAAAAAAAATCCCTGCCACTAACTTCATACTTCATAGTGAAAGATTAAGTGCTTTCCCCCACTGATCAGGAACAAGACAAAGATGTTCATTCTCACCACTTCTATTCAACATTGCATTGGAGGTCCCAACCAGTGTAATAAAGCAAGAAAAAGAAATAAAAGGCATGAAGATTGTAAAGGAATAAGTAAAAGTCTCTTTATTCACAGATGACATGTTGGTATACATGGAACATGCTAAAGAATCTACAAAAAAGTTACTAGAGCTAATGTTTAGCAATGTTACATTATTCAAGATAAATATAAAAAAATCAATTGTACTTGTATTTCTATATTCTAGCAACAAACAATTAGAAATTGAAATTAAAAATACCATTTATAACAACATCAAAGTCATGAAATATTTAGGGATAAATTTAACAAAATTTGTGCAAGACCTGTTCACTGAAAAGTATAAATTAAAATTTGAAATTAAAGACTTAAGTAAATGGAAAGAGATAGCAAATTCATGTACTGAAAGAGTAAATATTAAGATATTATTTTGCCCCAAATCAATCTATGAATTCACTGAAACCTACAGACTGCAATGCAAGACTGTTTTACATTAGTAACATACACTTGTATATAAATCAGCTTAATTCTTTTCAATGGCTATATATATTCCCTCATATGAATGAGGCATAACTTGTCTAACCAGTCCATCAAAAGGAGTCTATTTAAATAAATATTTTTTGTTCACTAAATTTTGTTTAAAGATCTACTTTATGATTCAGGTATGTACACATACCTGATATATCTGTATACATATACGTATAAATGAATATAATTGTCTATAACTGTCTTACTCTATCCTAGATCATAGGATCCAAATAGTATTACTGGATTACACAACATTCTTATATAATAGTCCATAAGCCTTATTACATGTAGTGGGTGATTTGCTAAATTAGCCACATACTGGTCTTTTTATGGGACCCCATGTCACCTTTGGGCTTTCCCTATGGTAGAGATACTTGGGCCAGTCATATGGGCAGGGTCCATTCCTCTCACCTTCCCCGCTGGGCCCAACTCTTCTTCCAGTGGGATTGCCTCCTTATTCCATGCCTGGCTGGCCAACCTGGCTCCCCGATTCCTGGGCTGGAACTAACTCCTTGATCAATGGCTTTAGGGCATGATTGGTTTTGTATCTCATGAGGGTTATGCCTGAAATTTCACCACTAATCACTTCCAATACTTGCCTTCCCAACTCTCTTCCTTCCATTGGTGATCTAGTGTTTCCCATGGATACATCTATTTCCTACTGGGATAGCTGGTACTTCTTGCAAAGAATGGGTAGTTGCTACTGGGGTTAAATAGTTTCTAGAAAAAGGCTAGATTATGCTTCCAATTCTTCCATCTTAAAAATATAAGTTTTCCAGTATGAATGTTGAGACACTTATTATTCAAACACTCATTGATTCAATTGTTCATTCAATGAATGAACATCAACTTGGTGGGTGTTAACACTCTGATGAGCACTAAAGGGGAATGCAGACAACCGAAACCACAGATGACCAAAGGAATGGTACAGACTTGAGCGTGATAGGAGTGTCCTTGAACCTCTTAACAGGTTTGACCTTCTCAGCTCTCTCCCTTTTGCAATGTATCTTCCATGCTCTATCAAGTGAGCTTTCTAAAGACCAAAGCTCATCTGTTTTCACAGAAGAAAGTGCAAGCTCTTTAGTGCATCATTCAAGGCTCTTCATAATCTGGCTCCAATTTCCATTCAAGCCTTAATCCTTCTCTCTCTCTCATAAACACTGTGTTCCACTATATCAAACTTCTCCCTGGTCACACAAGGCACCAGGTCCTTTCCAATTTCTATTCCTTCTGCCCAGAATGCCTTTCCATCTTCTTCACCTGGCAAACTCCCAGTCAACCTCCAATATTCAATTTAAAGTCTTGGTGAAACATTTCCTCTACGCTCCTCATCTGTCCTGGGTTGAGCACATTGTTCTGTCCCCTCTATTAGATGATGAGATTTTTTAGAGCACTGGGCTTATCTTGTTAATCTTTGTATCCCTGTATCAGGTCTGAATAGGGCCTGGCAAGCAGTATGGGCCCAATGAATATTTGGTAAAGGAATGAAAAGAACAAATGAACGTGAAGGAAGAGCTCAAAGGGCCTTGGTATATTTAGGTAAGGGATTTTTAAAGGCATAGGGCTTTAAGCTGGACTGAGGAAGATCATAGAGAGATGGGGAAAGGGCATCTGGAGGAGGAGGATTATTATCCTAGGAGACAGAAGAACAAAAGCCGAGACTGAGAGGGAAGACAGTGAGGGGGTTAGCCAGCAGACTGTGGCTGCCTGCAGCACTGTCCTGACCTTTTCACCGATTAGATTTCTCAATTACATTTTCAGCTCATGGAGGGCAGGGTATTTTGTGCACTCCTTTATATCCCCTTTATATTTGAGGCACATATCCATAGCCATTGTTCCTATAGTCTTGTAGCTCTTATTCTGCTGTGTAATATATTTATTTATGTATCTACATATCTCCTCAGCACTCATACCCCCCTTTATCCCAGGCTGTTTGAGGTAGGGGATGATGTCTTAGTGTCTTTGTATCTTCCAAGACACCTAGTATAGTGCCTGGCACACAACGGGCGCTCAGTAAATATTTTTTGAGCCACCATTTGTAGATCTGATTACAGAGGACTGCAAGGATATTTGTGTGCAACTGTGTATTGTGGCACAAAACTTACATATGCCTTTACACTGTGTGGGCTATTTTTGGCAATTTTCATTAAAATGTTATCTTATTGTACCTGGAAGACTGTCATTTCAATTTTCTTCTTTGTTCCCTCTTGGATGACTCACATCTCTTATACCAGAAGGATATGACAGAAGGGATTCGAAAGGGTTTGGACAAATTTATGAATGACAAAGTCATAAATGTCTGGGTATCAGAAGTTGTTAGGTGCATACAAAGGGGAAGGAGAAAACCTGCATTTCAAAAATGCCTGTTGTGTGCCAAGAACTGTGTGTTAGGCACCTGACGTACATTATATCTCATTTAATCTAGCAGGCTATATCAGTATAAAGACAGGACATGTCTATCTAGAAGGCCAAGTCCACAACCAGCCAGGCATCTCCAGGTACCAGAGGCAGTATTCACCTTTATTAAAATTTTATCAACCTTTTAAGATAGATGAATCTATAGATTTGCATTGTTTCCTAGGAACAGAACACTCATTCTCAATTCAGGCTTCTACATCTTAAAACTACTTTTTGACATAACTTGATCAGTTTTTAAAGTCTCAGCGCTTTAAATTGCAATGCAATCTGAGATATTCCCACGGCAATAACAGCGATTATATTTGTTCACAAATGTAATTTGTTCGCTTACCTTTATATTTCATAAAGCTTCCAAATACTGAATAAAGGTAAGTCAAGTCAAGAAAAGAGACTTCTATTAACCTTGACACCAGCAAATTGTCTGAAATTATAGAGTGCCTTCTATTTGTATTCTAGACACATAGAGTGGTTTTTCTGAGATACATATTATACCTCACCTGTGGTTAGAAGAAAATTGGAAGATTAGTTTGTTTCTAGTTTTTAAAAAATAATAGTAACTTGTAAAAGCATAATGCTCCCAAGTGTACAGCTTCTGCATCGAGCAGGAATCAAAATGTTATAACCCAAGTACCATCTCGACTCCTTGGGAGATGGCTTGAGAAGGTGGGGTTGCAGCCACTGATTCATTATTATAAGTCACAGTCTAAAGCCTGCAGCTACACATCCTGATCTATGATAACACGCTTCCCACCAGGTGTCAGGGTGGGTGGGAAGAGAAGGGGTACACCTTCAGATAAAGGGGATCATCAGCACACTCACAGCTCTCAGAGAGCTTTCTATGACACCTGTTTTGAGAAAACTAGAACAGACATCTATGCCTTGGAAAACATAAAGCCCATCTCATATGACTAAAGAAAATGGCAAAGGTTCAAATGACATGTTTCACATTTTGGATGGTCCTGCCCCAACTTTTGTGCACCACTAATCGCTGGAAAAATACCAGACCTGTCTTGGTGGTGATTGTGTGTTTTTTAAATTTTACATCAGCCAAAGAAAATTGAGAGACCAGGACTACCACCAAAGAACAGAGGTTTGACATACCACCAATAGGACTTTTTAAAGATAGAGGAGAACCCAGCTTCTACATTTAAAAAAAATTGCCCCTTCTTTTTTGAGTCTAGGGGATGAAAATATGCACATATCCCAAAGAGTTCTTTGTGTGAACAGGTGACCCCTTCCCACAGTCTCTGTAATTAATTGAGAAATTAAAGTTGGTTGGCCTTTGAGATCTCTTGTAAAAAAAGGCAGAAGGTCTTGGATATTTTGGAACAAGAGTCCACTATTCTGCCAAGACAGTGTGTTATTGTTATTGGAGTGTCTCTCAACAAAACGGTATTGAGTGGTGAGGACGTGATTTTGATTAGGTGGAATGACTCAGCTCTTCCCCTTAAAGAAGAGAGGACTTGTCAGAGCCTTACTTACCTCATGATCTGGGATCTCAGAGGATAGTGTTTTCCCTAGGATGACCCCGGTCAAGTATGTCCAGCATCGAGCCGTGTTGGCAAGGTTATAGCCTCCTGTCTCCATCAAGAATTGTGAAGTTAGGAAAGAATAGTCACAGAACAGCAGGAGAGGGAAGGGGGGTAAGGAAGGAGAGAAAAATGTTTTAACAAAAGGGCTAGAAAGATAATTCTAACTTGCAGAATTTCACCTAAACATCCCTTTATGATATTTTTGAACCACTTAGTAGGCAGTCTTTAGTGAAGCAGTCAGACCATGCACAATGTGGAACTGGGAAGTCCAAGGCCTACAAAGATTAAAAAGGCCCTCATCTCCGAACAAATATGCACCCGAGGACTCCAAAGTCCTCAATTCCACCAAGAGTCATTGGTAAGACTGAGATCCCTGGAACCCGGATCTTTTGAGGTGACCTACTCAAAGTGAAGGTTTCTGTGATGAATTTTGTAACAATTCTATAAAATGACTGCTGGATGTGACTTGTATATTAAAGCTATTGGCAGATATAGCCCTGAAAACCTCCAGGAAAGAGAAAAGGAAAATGCTGACAGAAACAGACTTCTTTCTTTTCATTTCAGCATTCCTTTTCTCCACAAAATACAGGCCTAGTGGCAGAGATCAAAGAGAATGAGATGAGAAAAGGACTGCTGATTGACGCTCTGACTCACCTCGTCAGGTCCTGTCACAGTCACCCAGCAGCCATATTATACTGGCTAATAATCAGCATATTTTTGTGCTGAATAGATGTGTTCTGCCATGCAAGCACTAGAACATTTGGCTTTTAACTAAATTCCAAGAGTGTAAGGATAAAATGGAAAGATTTCCTAACCTCAGTGCAGCCTGAGGGAAATAGAATCTGGTCTATTTTAGGTAGGGTGACCATATCATTTATCATCCACAATGGTACACTTTTAAGAGTAAAAAAGGGACACTATTAATAATTACACTGGAATAACATGTATAGATTGAGACATATGGTGCCCTTTTCTTAAGCCTTTCTATTCCTTGAAAGGTCAGGGATGCTGGGGCTTCTACAATGTGTCTTTTTGGCCTCAATGGGATCCACTGAAGTTTGGGCACGTGGCCATCTCTGCCAATTGTCTATGTGTTACTGGGGGTTGAGAATTGAAGTGAAATAGTACAGGTATTACTTTAAACACTCCTGACATGGAAAATCTGAATTTATCTGATCAAATTATTGGGTATGATTATTTGATTTCAAAAAGAATCCCCATAGGTTTTAAGTAGCAAGCTCTCTCTGGCATACATACAGTATGATTTGATTTGCAAAAATTCCATTTATGCACAGGTATTTTCAGGAATACACATATTACATAAGAAGAGTTATATATTCAAAAGCCAAGACTTGGGGCTGAGAAAGCAAAGAGGCTTTGAAAGTGCTAAGTAAAGGCTGTAGCCTTAAACAAAAGTCGGATTCACACAGATGTATATTGAGGAAAGGGCTTTTCTTCTTCCCCCTGGCCCTACCTGTGTCATAATCACTGTCTTTAGTGCCGTCAAGGAAAGTAATATGTCCGCGGCACCTATCAATTTTATCTTTTCCTTGAGTTGAAGTTAATACATTTCTCGCCAGCTTTTCATAAGAGGTTGTCTCTTGTAAGCACCTTTAATTTCGATCCCTCTAGGGTTTGAGGCTGCCCAAGGACCAGGCTTGTGTATTTGTGTTGAATGCTCACTCATTTTCATAAGGCCTTCCCACAATCTCCTCTAATTTGGTTTTTACAACAGTTTGACAAACAACAAACTATTATCGCTTCCATAATACATACATTTGAAGCTCAATCTGCTTGATCATGTTATTTTAACACACCAGTCCATTCATCTAATGGAATAAAGATTGTGCCAGATAGACAGAAGATTCTAAGCAAGGCAGCTTCAAAGGTAGTTGAGGTTTGTGAAAGGTTCCTTTCACAAATGTGTAAATGCTTCTATTGAATAGACCCAGCTTTCTGATGGTTAAGTAATACAAAACACTGAAGGCAAAGTGTTTTGTGCACAAGGTACACTCTGAAGGCAAAAATGCCTAAGAGACACTTTAGATCTCTCAATTTTGCTTTATTGTAACAAATCCATGCTTTTTTAGTGGGGGAGAAGTTGTTCTTGAATTCAGCTTAGATATTCAATTAATTCATGCGTTTACTACTTATATGTGAGTAGGGTTAGAATTTTAGTGGTATGTTTCCAAAAGATAATGATTAGAACTGGGACTCAAAGGCTATACTGAGAGAAGATGGATCAAAGTCCACTGGGGTTAACATTCTCTATTCTTAATAAGATCTGATGTCACCTTTAACCAAAGCACCTTTGCTTCAGGAATGGAAACTTAGACTTCAGAGTGCCAAGGAGTCAATGCACATGCCAGGCTGAGGAGGAGAAGTGTGTCAGAGTACTTCCTTATGCTGAATTGTGAAGGTGGCAGGTTCATTGACTCAGGCTTCTGGACCATGGGCAGGTTGGTATTATCCAATCTTAGAAAGCCAAGTTTTCCTCAGTGTCAATGGACAAAACATGGGGGAAGGTCAACAAATTCTCGTGGTGACCTTCCTTTGTACTCACCTCCTCCCAAAATGAGCGTTGCCAATTGCCACTGAAGGATGTACTTAAGACACTTGCCAATTCCCACTGGAGTCATGTTAAAGGAGCACATGGGATCCCCAGCTATTGTATCAGCTCCCAGCTGTAAGACCACTGCTTTGGGATTAAAGGCTATGTACACCTCCTTTAGTACACTGGAAAAGAAAAAGGAGACAAAATGTCAGGAAAAGATAGGGCAGTTTGGTCTAAGGGTGGTTGTGGAGGGTAGTGGGAGGTATAGTTGAATCAGCAAATAGTGAAGGGAAAAAAATCCAACTTGTCAGACTCATCAAACTTTCTATCTAAAAAGGGGTAAATCAGACTGCATGTAAATTGTAGCTCAGAAAACCTGACTTACAAAAAAATTTCCCCCTACCTCCATCCTCACCAAGGACCAAATTTGCTTTTCTGTTTTAGAACTCAGACTTCCTTTAAATATTCATATCAATTTAACTTCAACAGCCATAGGACTGGTTTAGTATACATTTACTCCATTTTATAATCTGTGAAAATAGGACAATACACTGAATTAAGGATTATTTCTGATAAGTTAAGATTGTCAACATACTTGGAGTTCACCACCTAGTTATCAATGAGGGTTGGTGAAGAGAATTAAACGCTTTGAAAGCATTGATGTTATCAGCTTACTTTGTATTAGGCTAAAAGACTTCTGGGTTATGAAATGCAGCCTTCCCAAACTTGGATGTAACCAGGGTATTATAGGGAAGGGAACCATAATAACTGATCCAAAATTATAAATCTGAAAGCACTCTAAAGAACAAATTGTAGTGGGTAATAATGAGCATAATTTTGGGTAGAATCATTCAATGTTATCAAATCAACCTAAGAGCTTTTCCTGACAGTTAGAAGCCTTAGAGATGAAAAGGAAGTTGTTATTGTGACAGATGACCTTAGGCAAGTTTCTAGTATTATCATTAATTGAATGTTGACAATGTCCAGGATGCATTCCTAGGAGTTATAAGGTCCCTGCTCTCAAGGGGCTTACAATCTAGCTCCCAGACAAAACATATACCAGTCCTCTAGGGCTTGAGTAACTCTTACAGAGACATATAAACAAGTGTAAATTAACATACTTCAGAGTTGAGAAAATGCAGAGTCAAAAAGTGATAAAAAATGTTTGGGGTTAATGACCCCTTCATAATCAACATGTCAAATTATACCAGTTCAGCAAAAATAGAAAAATTCCAGATCCTTCTGAAACTGCAAAAGGAATGCAGGGATATGAAATGCTGTCCTCCAAAATTCATATGTAACCAGGGTATTGAAACTATTGAAAAGTGCTCAGTTGCAGAGGCATTCTTTGACTCAAAAGACCGTTTTGTTTTGATTTCTCATCTACACAGACAAATATTCAGTGATTGTGGAGATTATAAGATATTATAAAACTTATGACATATGATCTTTAATACAGGAATACTCAGGCCTATTCTCTCTTTCATGTGCTTATCTCCTGGGTGCAGAGGGAAGATAAGCCACCTGAATAGTTATCCAACATTTATTGAGCAGCTACATGTACAGAGCACCCTATTAACTGCTGCTGGGAGACACAGAGGAAGGTGTGATTTCTGTTTTAAAAAGGTTTACAGCTTAACGAGGAGGAGGGGGAGGCAAGCAAGACTAACGTTTTTTCCATTTTCATTCTTTCCCTTACTTTGCACACATTTACTGAGTGCCCTCTGTGTGTCCAGTATGTAACTGTATCAGATGCTGCAGGGAAAAAAAATGACGAATATGGCACAGCTCTTATCTTCACGTAGCTCAGAACAGAGGGGAAGACTCGGACTATATCGATAAATAATTAAAACACAATGATAAATGAAATATCAGTGATGGCACAGAGGAGGAAGTAGAGTAACTCTTGTCAGGTTTTAAAAGATGAGAAGTACAGTGAGCCACCTATCAAAGTGGCTAAAATGAAAAACAGTGAAAATGTCAATTGCTGGTGAGGATGTGGAGAAACTCGATCACACAGACCTTTTGGGTGGGAATATAGAATGGTATAGACACTCTGGAAAATAATTTGGCAGTTCCTGTCAAAACTAAAAATGGACTTGGCATACAATCTAAAAATTGCACTCTTGGACATTTATTCCAGAGAAGTTAAGACTTATTTTCATATAGGAACTTGTACATGAATGTTCATAGTAGCTTTATTTTAACAACCCAAACTGGAAACAACTCAGATGTACTTCAACAAGTGAATGGTTAAACAAATTGCAGTACACCCATACCATTGGAATACTGCTAATCAATAAAAAGAAATAACTCTTGATACATGCAAAAAACTTGGATGGATCTCAAGAGAATGATGCTGGGTGAATAAGGCCAATCTCAAAATCTGTACTGCATGATTCCACTTATATACCATTGGTGAAACAATTAGAGAGATGGAGAAGAGATTAGCAGTTGCCAGGGGTTAGGGATGAATGTGGCTATAAAAGGGTAGCATGAGAGAGCCTTGTGGTGATGGTACAGTTCTGTACCTTGACTGTGCTGGTGGTTGTGGTTATGCAAAGCTATGCACGCACACACACACACACACACACACACAGACTGCATGTATTAACTGGTGAAGACTGAATAAGCTCTATAGATTGTACCAATGTCAACTTCTTGATTTTGATGTTATACTATAATTGTACAAGATGGCAACATTGGAGGAGGCTGTAGGAAGAAGAGACTTCCCCGTACATTTCATTACAACTTTCTGTGAATGCATGATTATCTTGAAATAAAAAGTAAAAAAAAAAAAAAAGGGCTTCCCTGGTGGCGCAGTGGTTGAGAGTCCACCTGCCGATGCAGGGGACACGGGTTCGTGCCCCGGTCCGGGAAGATCCCACATGCCACGGAGCCGCTAGGCCCGTGAGCCATGGCCGCTGAGCCTGCGTGTTCAGAGCCTGTGCTCCGCAACGGGAGAGGCCACAAAAGTGAGAGACCCGCGTACCGCAAAAAAAATAAAAATAAAAAATTAGGAGAAGCTTACAGGCACATGGGGGTGAAGGTATGGAAAATGGAAGCAGGGAGGGTTGTGGGGGTTATGGGTAAGGGACTAGGTTTACAGAAGGAACTGCACACACCAGAGCATGAAAGCTTGGAGCAGGGAGTGGTGGGAGTGAGGCTGGTGAAGTAAACGTGGGTTAGAGCACAAAGGGCCAGATAGGCCAGGCAGTTTGGACTTTTACTTAAAGGCTATGAAATGTCTCTAAATCATACCAATGTTTTCCTTAGGTCAGTCTCCTAAGGCAATAGAAATAAAAGCAAAAATAAACAAATGGGACGGAATCTAACTTAATAAGCTTTTACACAGCAAAGGAAACCATAAACAAAACGAAAAGACAACCTATGGAATGGGAGAAAATATTTGCAAATGATGGACTGACAAGGGCTTAATTTCCAAAATATACAAACAGCTCATATAGTTTAATATCAAAAAAGCCAAACAACTCAATCAAAAAATGGGCAGAAGACCTAAACAGACATTTCTCCAAAGAAGACATACAGATGGCCAAGAGGCACATGAAAACATGCTCAACATCACGAATTACTAGAGAAATGCAAATCAAAACTGCCTCACACTGGTCAGAATGGCATCATTAAAAAGTCTACATATAACAAATGCTGGAGAGGGTGTGGAAGAAAGGGAACCTTCCTACACTGTTGGTGGGAATGTAAACTGGTACAGCCACTGTGGAGAACACTATGGACGTTCCTTAAAAAACTAAAAATAGGGCTACCATACGACCTAGCAATCCCACTCCTGGGCATATATACAGAGAAAACTCTAATTTGAAAAGATACATGCATTCCCAGTGTTCACAGCCAAGACACGGAAACAACCTTAATGTCCACTGACAGATGAATGGTAAAGAAGACATGGTATGTATGTATGTATATATGTATGTGTGTGTGTGTGTATGTGTATATATATATGTATATATATATATATATATATAACTGGAATACTACTCAGCCATAAGAAAGAATGAAATCATGCCATTTGCAGCAACATGGATGGACCTAGAGATTATCATACTAAGTGAAGTAAGTCAGACAGAGAAAGGCAAATATCATATAATATCAGTTATATGTGGAATCTAAAATATGACACAAATGAATTTATTTACAAAACAGTAATAGACTCACAGACATAGAAAACTTACAATTACCAAAAGGGAAAGGGAGTTGGGGAAGGATAAATTAGGAGTTTGGGATTAGCAGATACAAACTACTATATATAAAACAGATAAATAGCAAGGTCCTACTGTATAGCACAGGGAACTATATTCAATATACTGTAATAAACCACAATGGAAAAGAATATGAAAAAGAATATATAAATCACTTTGCTGTACATCAGAAACTAACACAACATTGTAAATCAACTATACTTCAATAGAAAATAATTCATTAAAGGGTATGAAATGTCTCAAATGTGTGTGCACGTGCGTGTGTGCACGTGCGTGTGCACCACATGCACAAGGCATGATTAAATTTACATTTTGAAAAGATCCTCTGATTACAGCGTAGGATACAGTGAAGGTTATCAAGAGGTTTTTTTTTTCTTTTTTTTTTTTGCAGTACACGGGCCTCTCACTGTTGTGGCCTCTCCCTTTGCGGAGCACAGGCTCCAGACGCGCAGGCTCAGCGGCCATGGCTCACGGGCCTAGCCGCTCATGGCATGTGGGATCTTCCCGGACAGGGGCACGAACCCGTGTCCCCTGCATCGGCAGGCAGACTCTCAACCACTGCGCCACCAGGGAAGCCCATCAAGAGGGTTTTTGCAACCATCCAGGCCAGTGGCAGCAAGGGTCGGGAGGAAGAGATGGATTTGGGAGATATTCCTATGGTAGTATTGATAGGGCAATATACACTGACACACAAGAAAAGCATATACATATGACAGTCATGAATATGTGGTACTGGGAGGGAGGAAAGGATAAAGGAAGGCAGGTGTTTCTGGGAGAGTTGTTTTAATGATAACCAGGAAGGGAAAATGAGTCCTCAGGGAGTTCTGATGAAGAGGGCTTCAGATGGGTAGAGAAAAGGGTAATTAGAAGCTTTGAAAAAGGTAGGGTATTTTGTACACAGTGTAATTTGGCAGTTCCTTTGCTTCACCTCCAATTGGTAAACAACTACATTTCTTGCAGCATCTAGTCTGATTTTTTAAAAATACAAATATAATGAATACATTCTTCATGCTAAAAAATCAAACATAAAAGTCTATCAAATAAAAGGGAAAGAAAACTCCTTTTCTCCATCTCTACTCCCTCTCTAGAGGTAACTCCTGATTCATTACACATAGTTTCAATCAGCTCAGTCAACGATGAGAAACAGTTTGAGGTGTATCTTTCAAGATCAAACTTTTTCTGCCTCATGCTTGAGTGAGCTGGTTGAAGCTATGTCTAATAAATGCCTTCTTTTACCTCTTTTCTTTACCTGAAAATGTCTTCCCTCATATTCCTTCTCTTCCTTGAGGCTAATTTCACCAGCTGGGCACTACATTCTCTTTCCTGTTGCTCTAAGGGCCATGTATCAGCAATGAGCTCTTTCTTACATCTTTAGTCTCTGTCTTCCTACTGATTCAGTTCCTTTAGGTTACAAGTTGTCCATCTCTTCATCCCCTTTTCAACACTGCCAAATTTGTCTACTTATTGGCCACCTCTACGTACTTCTTGTAATCCAGTTTTTGATCTCACTGCTCTCCTGAAACTGCTTTCTTGAAGGGAGAGAGACCTCTGTGTCATGATATCCAAAAGCTTTTTCTGTTATCTTTATCAATTTCTCAGAAGCAATTGATGGTGGATACTACTCAAAAATCTGCATCTGGTCATCATCAATGGCTACGGCTCCATTAAAAAATCTTTTTTTAAAATAGTTTTTTAAAAAACAACTTTATCAATATTCACATACCATACAATCCCCCCATTTAAAGTGTACAACTCAACAGCTTTTAGTATACTCACAGAGTTGTGCAACCGTCACCACAATGAATTTTAGAACATTTTTTTTTTACTGCATCACGTGGTTTGTGGGATCTTAGTTCCCCAACCAGGGATTGAACCTGGGTCCTCGGCAGTGAGAGCACGGAGTCCTAACCACTGGACAACCAGGGAATTCCCTAGAACATTTTCATCATCCCCCAAAGAAACACTGTACCCAATAGCAGTTACTACCTATTCCCACCACTCTTCGACCTCCAGCCCCTGGCAACCACTAATCTACTTTCTGTCTCTATGGATTTGTCTAATTTTGACCTTTCATATAAATGGAATTATATAATATGTGGTCTTTTGTGACTGGCTTCTTTCATTTCATTTAGCATAATGTTTTCAAGGTTCATCCATGTATTACTACCTCATTCCTTTTTATGGCCAAATAATACTCCATTGTTTGTATATACCACATTTTCTTTATTCTCCATTCATCTGTTGATAGACATTTGGGTTATTTCTATAATTTTTGGCTAATATGAGAAATGCTGCTGTGGACATGTTTTCATTTTTCTAATATACCTAGGAGTAGAATTGCTGGGTCATATGGTAACTCTCTGTTTAACCTTTTTTTTTTTTTTTTTGCGGTACGCAGGCCTCTCACTGTTGTGGCCTCTCCCGTTGCGGAGCACAGGCTCCGGACGCGCAGGCTCAGCGGCCATGGCTCACGGGCCTAGCCACTCATGGCATGTGGGATCTTCCCGGACCGGGGCACGAACCCGTGTCCCCTGCATTGGCAGGCGGACTCTCAACCACTGTGCCACCAGGGAAGCCCTGTGTTTAACCTTTTGAGGGAACTGCCTGACCGTTTTCCACAGGGGCTGCACCATTTTACATTCCCCCCAGCAATGTGTAACAGATGAGAGTTCCAATTCTTCCACATCTTCACCAACCCTTACTATTTTCTGTTTTTTTTAAAATTATGATATCCATCCTAGTGGGTATAAAGTGGTATCTCATTGTGGTTTTGATTTGCATTTCATTGATGATTAATGATGTTGAGTATCTTTTCATGTGCTTTTTGGCCATTTGTATATCTTCTTTAGAGCAAGGTCTATGCCCATTTTTAAAATGAGCCATTTTTCTTTTTAATATTGATTTGTAAGTGTTGATATATTATAAATACAAGTCCCTTATCAGATACATGACTTGCAAAAATTTTCTCCCATTCTATGGGTTGTCTTTCACTTTCTTGATAGTGTCATTTGAAGCACAAAAGTTTTAAATTTTGATGCAGTCCAATTTATCTATATTTATTCTGCTGCTTGTGCTTTTGGTGTCATGTCTAAGAGAGCAATATCTAATTCAAGGTCATGAACATTTACATCTATGTTTTCTTTTAAGTGTTTTATAGTTTAAGCTCTTACATTTAGACCGTTTAGGCTATATGGACTTAACTTTTGTATATGGTATGAGGTATGGGTCCAAAACCACTTTTTTTTGCATGAGATCCAGTCGTCCCAGCACCATTTGTTGAAAAGACTATTCTTTCCCCATTGAATTGTCTTGGCACTCTTTGAGTAAAATGAATTGACTGTACACATTTCTGGACTCTGAACTTTATTCCATTGCTCTATATGTCTAGCCTCATTGCCAGCACCACACTGTCTTGATTACAGTAGCTTTGTAGTAAGTTTTAAAGCTGGGAAGTGCTCCAACCTTGTTCTTCCTTTTCAAGATTTTTTTTGGTTATTCCGGATTGAATTTCTGTATAAATTTTAGGATCAGCTTGTCAATTTCTACAGTCATCTGTGATTTAAAGCTCCATTTTGACCATGCTGAACCTATCATCTTACCTCTTCTTCAATTCTTTGTCTCTAACAATACCCCATCCTTTCAGTAATCTGTGTTCAAAACTCTGAGGCCCTTTGTGATTCCTCCCTTTCCCTGCTCCTCTTCAGTTACCAGACTTGCACCAATCCCTCTCCTATTCTGTCCTTTCCACTCTCATGCTCTCATGGCAGTACTCTAATCTAGCACTTATGACCTCCTTGTGGATTACACCAATAGCTTCCTAATTAATTTCTCTGCCTCAAGTCTCTTACCTCTCTAATCCAACACCCCCCACACACACACCGCCATCAGATTAATTTTCCTTAGGGAAGGTTTTGATCAAGTCACTTCCTTACTCAAAAACGTTCAATATCTCTCCATTGTCTTTAGATGATGCTTAAAATTCTTAGCTTATGATTCAAAGTCCTTCATTATATGATTCCAGCCTACCTTTTGAATCTTATTTTCTAATAACTCCTTAACCTACGTTATTCTGTAGGCAAACTGAACTGTCCATGGTTCACCCCACTCACCTTGCACTTCCTTTTTGTCATGCACTTCCTTGTGCCTGAAAGTCACCTTTCTACATGTCTACATCATATCTATTTTTTAAAGGCTCACTCAAATTCCATCTCCTTCATGAATAAAAAATGATAATAATATCAGCTAACATGTATCGAGTACTTTATTAAAAACTGAGCACTGTTCTATGCACTTTATATGTATTAGCTCATGTGACTCATAACAATTTATAAAATAGGTGTTATCATTAATCCTATTCTATAATGGGGAAACAGCAGCATAGAGAGGTTAAGAAATCTGTACAAGATCACACAGCTATTAAGTGGCAAGCTGGCTTTTGAACCCAGGCCTCCTGGCACCAGTCCATGTTCTAAATCACCACAATATACCTGCTTCCATGATTTACCGTGCATCAGGTGCTTGTTCCAGCCACTTCACACATTATTTTGTATAACAGCAGTAGCAGGCACTGCATTATTATTTTTCGAGTGTTAACCTTAGCTCTAATTATACTATACCCTCATTCTAAAACCTTCGGCAGTTCCCCAAATGCTTGCAGAACATGGTACAAATTTTCATTGCCAAGAATTCCAGGTCCCGCGTGAGGTGATTCCCACCCACTTTTCCAATCTTTGCAAATTGTTCTTCTCATGCACTTGACAGTCCAGACAAACTAAACCATTGCTATTCTCTGTACAGAGCTCAGCCTTTCTGACTTTGATCTTGCTGTACCCTCTGCATAGAGCATCTTCCCCTGCAATCTCACACATTTAAACTTGACCCAGATTTCATAAACACATACACATTTACACACTTTGTAAAGATATAATAATTAGCTACCCTTTAGAAGCCAGATCAAATGTTACCTCCTCAATTAAGCCCTTTTCTGAAGTATCTTCTCCGTTTGAGTGCCCACTGCATTTTATCTCTTATGGTTCTTATAACTTTCCATGTTTCATTTTATTAGACTGTGTATGAATGTGAATATATATCTCTCTGTGTATCTATAATTTAAAAATTTCCACCAGCTCCCTTGAGGGTAGGCTTAATACTTTATACATAGGAGGCATTCAATAAATAGTTATTAAATGAATAAATGAATGAAATATCATTCCAGATTGCTTTTGGGAAAGCTTCCCTAACCACTGTAACAGTACTATCTGCTACACTGCAATCATTAATTTTAGGTTTTGGGAAAGTATAAAATCGCTTACCCAGAAAGGAGGGGGAGGACAGGCATCTCATTATACTACATTAGTAACTTCCCTATAAACACATAAGATATTCATTTGAAATAGCAATTTTCTTGATGAGAAACCGGATCCCTCAGTATTGAGCAGTCTGCTCTTCAGACAAGGCTATGCAAATGAGGATGAGAGGCTGTGGCAGCTGTTTCTACAGGCATTGATTTGGGGAAGGTGATTGGTGCCGGAGGTTGATAAAAGCCAGGGGTGATGACGTTAATGATGCTTTTAGATAAAAGGAAAAGCCCAAGAACCAAATTGTAGCATTATCCCCTTTTCTTTTATTCCATCAGGGTAGACCACAGCTTCTATGGTGTACCCTTGGGATCATTCACTGGTGCCACTTTACCTCTAATACCAGTGGTGGAACCTGGTTTTGTTTTGTTTGTTTTTAAATACATAAAGTTCTAAAAGATTCCTCTCAGGGAAATGGAATGCCAGAAAGATGGTGTGACAATTATTGTTAATCAATGTTGGTGATAGATTTGGTAACCCAGACTTGCCCCTCTATAGCTAGACCACTGATTGGTGCATACTCCTAGCAGGTTTGTCTCCTAACTGCTCGCTTGCAAATCAGCCTTGACCAGCCTTATCATCTTTGTATTTTCCAACAAGCACCCTCAGCACCCTCTAGAGACTTCCTCAACAGAGATTAAAGAAATGAGGAATTCAAAGTTGAAAAACCAAGAAGGGCAGGAAATGGAGAGAAGAGAGAAATATTTGCTACTAACACTGTGAGCTTCCAAAGTCAACGTGAGAAAATTTATTGCCAACAGCAAAACCCTTTCTATGATAAACATTTTAAACCTATTGCATTGTATGGGATTCAGAGGGGGGATTGCGTTAAGGACTCAAAGATGGCTAATCAGTCTCAAATGGGAGCTTGTCAACTTTTCACAGGTATTGTCTTCTCTAAATTCCCTCAGTCATATCTCAACTCAGGTACTGCTGACTCATTCTGCAAAAACTCAACCTGCGGGGGATGCAGCATATGGTAAATGCCTCGGGGATTCCTGAATATCTATTACAAATGGTTCAGGGATGCAGGGAACTGGGGTGGGGGGGCTCCCTGAGGTGAGGATGATGTGTCATTTTGTTTGGGGCCATGGGTGCCTCTTGGACATATCCAGAAGACATTTAATTTCCTATAAGTCTCTCTTTCTGCTTTTAGCATCAGACAAGGTGTACTGATTCCATTAACATCTTTAGGATAAAACAAAACAAAACACCCAAAGCTATAAAAGAAAAACAAACAAACCAACCTCAAACCTCTAAACCCCCAACCTTCCCAAACAATCCTCAGATTGCTTTTGCTGTTTTATTTTTTAAGATGTAGTTTCTTAATATTTTACAGGGGCATCTTTTCTCTCATTGCTGAGTCCATTATACAGAAACACAGATTCTAATTGGCATCCCTTTCTAACATGCTTTGTAGTAAGTAATTCCACTCATCAATTATGTCACCTTGGCGACAAAAAGGGCTGTGCACTATTTTTAGTTTATTATTACTTATCTCTTTACCTCTTTGAAGTACACCATTCTCATTCACACAGGGGAAAGTGAGTCATCTAGAATTAAAGGGCGGTAGGCCTAGAGTGAATGTCGGAGCTAGAATTAGAACACTAATTCTAATTCAAATCTAGTGCTCTTTTCACTAAACCCCAGTGCTCTTTGGCTCTCCGCATTCTGAAAGGCCCAAGGCCCTAGGAAGCAGAATATATATTATCTGCGCAGGGGGTGGGGTAGGTGGAGAGGCAGGCTGGTTTGGAGAGCTAAACCGAAACAAACCAACCAAACCAAAACCAAACCAAAAAACCCCAAAATGGAAGAGGGCTTAAAGAATATGAATCCTAAGTCTAGCTATACTAATGACTCTTTATTTGACCTGGGGTAGGTCATTTTACTGCTCTATAACCACCAGGACCCCTCACACAAGCCCAGATTACATTTTGCTATGCATCACATTATTTGGGCATGTCTCATCCACCCCCTTTGCAGCCTCCACAGCATGGAGTTCAGGGAGAACACTGGACTTGGGGGTCAGACAAAGTTGGATCCAGTGCTTGCAATAGCAACTTGGACAAATCACTTCTCTGAACCGTCTCTGTAAAACAAGAATATTCTCTCCCTCACAGGGTTATTATGAGGATTAAATGATATAACATTTGCAAAAGTCTTCTCCCAGCACCAAGCACATGGTAAGCACTCCCTAATGTTGAATGAATAAATGAATGGCCTTAAGTCAGGCCCTTCGAGTGCTATGTTAATTCCTTCAGCCCACTAGGATATTGTTGAGTTCAGCACAGCACACCATAGCAGTGACTTCCTGAATGGTACTCTAATGTTCCCCAAAGGCAGAGAGAAATTTCAGAGTGTCACTGCCTGGTTATACCTGTTCTGGGAATACAGTAATTCCTTTTCCAGTGCTGCCAATCTATTACCTTTCACCAAACACAAAATTCACTTTAAGAAGGGGCAGAAACACAAGTGCCTTTCTGTTAGATAGAGGTTGGGAGAATATATTATTAAAATTGAAACCGACTTCTCTGATTTCTTAGCAAAAAATCAGATTGGAAGCCAAACAGCTATTTGGCCTTTGCAGACCCTGGATAGTGATGCCCTTGGGGGAAAGGAGAGAGTTGGAGTCATTCCAAACTGTAGTTACAACATTTGTGTGTATATTTACTGCTTGTGCTTACGCTCTCCGCACTTAGTTTTTACTCTCTAAGCCTTGAAGAATTCAGTTTACCTAGAGCACAGTTTTAATACATACGGGTAGAAATATAGGCCTATATGTTTCTCATTTCCTAATCATATTTTCTACACTCCCTATATACCTGATACTTCTTTTTCAATTCACTTGCTCTGATTTTTGAACTTAGGTAGACAATAATGATTTGCTAACAATAAACATGACCCTAGCCCTTCCCTCACCCTTCTTTACCCAGGAGGCCTCCCTAAGATTCAAAGTCGAAATCCTGCCATATAGTTAGCACCTGGTGCAGCTCATCAAAATATAATATCCTTTCCCAGATGATTGGAAATCTCTGCCATGCCGTCACACAATGAGGTGTGCAAGAAAAGAGTTTGGGGATTGATTTTCATCATTAACTTGATATTGCATGGTTTTTGTGGGACTTAAAAATAAATGCATTTTTATTACTTTTAAGTACTGCACATAGACTAACTCCAACTCATCATATTTTAGCAGTTATTTTTCTGGGGCAGGATGTATTTTAAACATGCCTATGTTAGAGTGTCTGGTGGATCATTTAGGATCAGTGTCCTGTTGCTTGATGAAATCCAGATCACTCCAATGAAATCCAGATGGGGAAATTGGGTCTCTGGCAACGGCTGCCAGATCTTCTCCATATGAAATCTCTCTAGTCTGTATGCAAATTCAAAACTCCATATCCTGGAAATCCCAAACCAATCAAGTGGCGCTCCGCTTCTTAGTTACTGGACTAAACATAGGGAAGCGATTCATTCTTCCCTGAGGAAATAAGCATGTCTTACATACATCTATCTTGGCACAAAAAGGGCTGGCTAAGCAAATTAATAGTGTAAACAGGACTGTGCTGGGGAATGTTTGTCCTACTTAAGAGAATAAACTTTTTATGCACTTTTTGCACATCCACTTGTATACAAATAATTGATATGCTAATTACAAATGATTCTTAAAGCCCTTTCCCTGAGGTACTGTACGATGCTGTTAGTCTAGTTTGAATTACTAGCGTGTCCAGTGCTTGAAAATAATAAAAATGTATTTAAAAATATTCCATAATTCAGACTGGCTTTCCTCTTATTAGGCTGAGTTAGTGGGGCTTGCCTATAATTAAACAGGATAGATGTTTTTCTACTTTCATCCCTAATATATTTAAGGTGGTCCCCCTACCACCCTGCCCCAACCCCAGCATCCCTCACCTTCCTCTGCAGGATTCTCCTGCCCAGGGCGAGCATATACAAACCCCTTTGCATCCAGCTCACTCCTCAGCAGCACTTGCACGGTCTCTAGGCAAATGCACATACCCTTTCGCTTTTTAACTTGTTAGCTGATTATTTGATATGGCTTTCTTTGAGGTGTCTTTTCTTTGGTCCTGCTTTAAGTACCAATGGGTATGGCTCTTTCCTGATGGTTCAGTGGGTAACAGCACATGGAGAGCAAAGCCCGGCCAAACTTAGCATTGGGCCTTTTTGTCAGGTGGGGGACATCAGATTTAACTAAATCTCTGTACAGCCTATGTCAACAGGATACAACAAAGCAGGCAGCTCATCGGTGCTGGCTGCTGCCGGGTGAATGACAGTGTCAGGCAGTCATTCAGAGCTGTAACCTGTGAGAGTGGAGCGTAAAGGGCAGGTTTTTTAGGCTAGAGCGAGGGGACAGAGCAGTGATAAAAGAATACGAGAGGGGAGAGAATTAGGAAGGGGGAGGGGGTACATGGTGGAGAGAAGCTAAGAGGAGTAATATGAATTTTGATGTTAGAATGTCCCACCAAGCACAGACATATTCAAATTTAGGATTCTTTTCAGGGCAGCCCTACGTTAGGGGGTGTAATTCTCAAGTTTTCCATTTATGAGTCAGGTCTTCCTGCCTCTGGGTAGTTTCAGAGCATGTTCTAGCCTCAGAACCTATTACTGCTGTGGAAGAAGAATCAGGTCACTTTCTCCAGGGGGCAGGGATCATTCAGCACTAAGAAGAGAGCAGAGAAGGTACACATCATAGTGACAGAACAAACCCACCGAATTCCAGGAGATGGTCCTCCTGGACTTACATGAAAAAAAAATAAATCGCCTAGGAAGACTGCTTAGGGGTAGGGGCTGTCATGGTGTCAGGGCTACTTGGTGCAGGAGTTTAGGAACTTGTCATGAAAGCCACTGGTCGAGCGAGGAAGAAGGATATAAGAACTGTCCTTCTCAGCCACATAGCACAAGGAGATCAGCTCGGTGCTTTGTGACCACCTAGAGGGGTAGGATAGGGAGGATGGGAGGGAGGGAGATGCAAGAGGGAAGAGATATGGGGATATACGTATAGCTGATTCACTTTGTTATAAAGCAGAAACTAACACACCATTGTAAAGCAATTATACCCCAATAAAGATGTTAAAAAAAAAACAAAACTGTCTTTCTAACCACCTGGATATAAAGCTCAAAGGATCAGGTGAGGGAAAAAAAACCAGTTCTCCACTGCCACCCTAACCAAGTACGGGGGACAAGGCAGGCTCACTGATGGAGGGTTCAGGACAACACAGTTAATTAAGCACAGTAGCCTCCCCCCCTCCAAATTATCCTATACTCTTAGGCACTTAATGTCTTTTGAATTTAATATTATATTTTAAAAGACACATCAAATTAGGAACATTAAATGAATGGCCCGCTTTGGTCTCATTTCCACCTGTGCCTAATGTTAACAGTGAATTTAATTAGTGTCTGAGTCATCCATTTTCCAGAAACAACAGGCAATTTGCATCTGCCATACCACACAGAGGCAGAATAGAAGTTTATCAAACAGAACAAAAGCATTGACTACAAATATCTTACTTATGGAGGGCTGAGTTCGACGTTCCAGGCTCATACAAGGAAGTAGCAGCTTCCATGACCTTTATCACTGGGCCATAGTGACCTAGTAATGATCAAGGTGGTATAGGTGTGACCCGACTGAAGAGAGGTAATTTTTTTTTTTTTTTTTGCGGTACGCGGGCCTCTCACCGTTGTGGCCTCTCCCGTTGCGGAGCACAGGCTCCGGACGCGCAGGCCCAGCGGCCATGGCCCACGGGCCCAGCCGCTCTGCAGCATGTGGGATGTTCCCGGACCGGGGCACGAACCCGTGTCCCCCGCCTCGGCAGGCGGACTCCCAACCACTGCACCACCAGGGAAGCCCCAAAGAGAGGTAATTTTGTAAAGAATTTTCACCAGCTCTCAGAGTGTAATGAAAATGGGGATGAAGATGGAAGTAAGGCTATATAATTTTTTGTTCTCAAATGCAAATTTCTAAAGAGTTCTTCCCTTCTCATCAGATGAAAGAGAATTTTGAAAAAATTTGTATTGCTTAAAATATTTATGTATGATTATGTGTTCTTATAGGATTTGCCACATCACCAAGCTCAAATGATTAGGCTATAATCGTTGGGTTCTCTTTCACTGAGGATCTATCTACCTGCTTCTAAAACTGAATGATAAGGAATCTGGAGTCCCAAGTGGAAGATAAATTCAAGATGACATCATTATAATGAAAGAAAAACCTATCATCATTAAAACATCTCTTCTTTAAATATAACATTAAAATTCAATAGGGAAAGAAAACATTTCACTTAAATATCCTTTAGTGATGTCCCTTGGTTCTCATTTTATTCCATTGGTATTGGATGAACAAATTATAGCATGGATGGAGAATCTCTACCCTATATGTAGATATGGCCTGCTAGGACCAAGAGATGATATAAATTATGCCTACAGTTGCAAAAATGCATAATGTTAAAAGTCTTCAGCAATACTAGTCCCCCAAAAAACACATGAAAAGAATTGTGTGAGGAGACCTCTATATAATGACATGTGACACTATTTGCCTTCTAAAGAAGGAAGTCAGGATTTTCTCCGTTGAAAATAAAGGAAAAAGCAGATTTACAGAATCTCCATGTTTCCAAACTTTAATCAGAAATTTAAAACCTAAGAAGTAAAATCTCACAATATTTATTCTTGTTTTTGATGCATAAAATTACAAATTAAATCCTTAGGATTAAGAGCTTTTTTTTTAATTGGCAAAAATCTAAGTTGTACTTTCACAAACATAAGCACAATGGATTGTGTATACTACAGGTCTTGTGGTTCATTTGCATAATCTTAAATGGTTTTTTTTTAGGACTTTTCTGCAATCCCCGGAGATAAAAATTTCCAAGAAGTCTTGGGGGGTGGTATTTTTTCCTTGTGAAAACATTTCATACTTCCATGTGATACTTTGGGGACAATGTAGCCGATGGTTAATGCTAGCTGTGTGACCTTAAACAAATCAACCTTTCTAAGCTCCAGTTTTCTCATTTATAAGATGGGAATAAGAATACCTACCTTTGCAGGTATTATAGATTGTATATTGCTATAAGTATCAAATGGAAAAAATCAAATAAATGATTAGTACAATTCCTGGCACAGGCAAGTCCTCCCTAGGAGCTAAGCTCCAGGGTGTGGGAGCCTCATCTGTTTTGTTTACCACCACCAGTACCTACGTACAGGGCGGGCATGAAGCAGACACTCAATAAATATTTGTCGAATGAATGAATAAAATAGTGTCATTATACTAAAATATAAACAAATCCCCTATGTTGTATTTTGCTCCCCCTTTATTCTTGTTAATTAATGTTTTAAAAATCCTATAAGGTGACTTGAGGCACTTGATTCTTTTGTAGGAAGGTCAGAGTGGCTTCAGAGAGGTGAATTTTGGCCCCAGACCCATAAGGAATGAATCCTGTGCTTAAAACACTACTGACTTGTATTTCAGGGGCCATGTCAGGCTCTAAGGAAAATTCTCACACAATAAATATAAACCACAGAGACACTATATGGTTTTTTTTCTCTTCCTCATTGAATAGCAGCAGAGCTCAGTATAGATGGAAGAAGGAATTCCCCACAGGAATAAAAGCTTGGGTTTAAATGAGCTATTCCTTTAACGAGCTTGCTGTTGTCCTAGAGAACAAGTTCTTTCTGAGTAGGCTATCCTGGTTATCCCAAGCACAGTAGAATCATTTGAAAAAAACAGTTGAAGGGCTATAAAAATTATTTAAAATAGAAAAGTATAATATTTCTCTCATAAAAGAAAGGTGGCAAAAATATTATTTTTGTTGTTGTTGTTCTTTTAACTTCCGGAGTCCCTGAAGTTTTCTTTAGGTCAATGGTCTTTGATGGCAAAAAAAGGTTTCTTTTAATTTTGAGTTACAGAATATAAGCCATAGGACTCAAGGTAAACAGGCCAAATATAGGAAGATTCTTATTTTAATAACTACTACTGTGAACCCTAGTTCACTAGAATAAGATTATTTCTTTGGTTGGACTGATAGCTCTTACTAGCAAAGTTTTGCATATGTGGATATAAAGGCTACTATTGATTGAGAAGCCCTGCTTAATAGGGCCTTTCATAAGTCCTATTCATTGAGAAGCCTGTTTAACAATGTGTTTTCCTTTTGGTGAAATATTTATGCAGTGTCTGTACTTAATTATTTTACAAAGTTGAATAGCTGAATATTCTTAACGAAATGTGAGGTTTTTTCCCCCAAATATTGTGTCAACTTTAGTATGCTTTGTATCCATACATACCATAAGTACCATATATATAGCTTTCCTATGAGATATATCCCAATAACTGGACATTTAGTAAAGAATGCTTTCTGGCTGTTAGGGCTGTAAAATTATAGGTAGGATACAAACTAAGAAGTTTGGACACAACTCTGAAATTCTTCTTCAAGTTATGCATATGTCATGACAGCTCACAGTGGGCAAGTAGTTTGGTCATCCTGCAAGATTTAAGGGTTCAGAGAGGTACCCCTCTTGAACCAACCGCAAGAAGTACTGGTTATTTGTCCTTTTCTCCTAGACTCCTTAACTATAAATGTTCCCAAAGTCATCAACACAGCCTTCTGGGTAGTAGTTTAAACATTATTAAGATTATCTCATATTGCATTCAAATACAATTAGAGAGCAAACAGGTTAAACAAAGGCAGAGCAGTATTTTCTCTTTCAGATGACAGAGCCTGGGAATTAGCAAACGGTCCTTTTGGCAAAACAGCTTTCCTCTCCCATCAAACTTTGCCTGTATATAAATTATGGGAAGCTTTTGGGAATTGTGACCCTTGCCCTTCTAAATTAGCATGGAATGACCTAGGGAGCTCTCACTGTGAAATTGTCTTTTTCATAAAATGGAGCTTTTAGTGCTGAAAACCTTCAGGTAAAGATTCCATTTCCAGTCTATTAAAAAGGAAACCCTAAGACATTTTTTTAAAATAAAGAGAGTATATTCAACCTTAAGATGAAACCATTAAGTTCCTGCCTAGCTGGCAAAGTGAAAAAAGGCTACAGCAGAGGAAAAAGACATAAGGAAAAAAGGAAGAAAAGAAGGAAGGAAGGGAAAGAAAAAGGGCTCCTGAATCCCACAGGGAGATGTAGTTCAGGAGCAAATTAATGGCAAACGAAAATTAGAGCATCTTGTAAGTGAACCAGCAATAAGAGGTCCTTTATTTATCACAGGTAAGAAGTGAGCCAGGAAACCAGTGGGCTCATAGAACAAAAAGGATGAAAAAGAGATTGCAGATGAACTGAATGACCTTTTTACACAAGTGAGCTATTTCCGTCTACTCTGTCTTTTGAGGTAGGCAGATGAGCCAGATGTCATAATGGTAAATGAACAAGACATTCTGGTTCTAAGCAACAAACTAGAAATAGTCAAAAACGTAATGACTGGGACTAAGCGATACAGTTACTAGGGCTGACCCTCTGCAAAACTATTTAGGTGGCAAAGATTGTTTTGTTGTTTGTGCCCCTTTCCCATTACTGCTTCTCTGAATGCTCAGGGTGCTCACACTCTAACCCTTTCAAAATCTGCTGTCAAGAAAAGCTCTGTGGAACCGTACATCCATGGCAGAGTTAGGGTAAGGAGGAGAGTTTCCAATTTAAGGCCTATTTCTAATTGTAGAATAAAAGTATGTTTCCTGTTAAAGGAATTTCAGATATTAGTCCAACAGATGGGAGAGATGTTTGGGTCAGAAAGCCTTCTTGGCACCCTTGGAATCAGAACTGCCTTCATGCAACACCCTGACCACATGACTTCTGAAAGAAGTCAAAGGGAAAAATGATTGTCCCTCTAATCAAAACCTGGAGCCTGTTATTCTAGGTGATCGCTGTGAGGTTTGCCGGTGCGGCTCCACAGGTAAAACGGGCCCTTGGAACTATAAACTGACGAGTGTCTGGTACTCTGGTAGGCAAGCTAGAAGAATCTTTAATAAACGCTGGCTATCTGAACACCGGGGTGGAGGCGGCAACATGGTTTCTGTAAAGGGAAATCATGTGTGATCCTCCACGGAGCTTCTCCTTGGGGCTAAACTCACTTTTAAAATGTTTAATTAAGTTTGATACCAAGGCTGTTTTTAAACATGAAATTCTATGGGATTACAATTTTTAAAAATCATGTAGTAGGAACTGGTTTAGAGAGAGAAAGGAAATTTAGGGGAGAAACAGACATTTTTCTGATTGAAGAAGGGTAAGTAGTAGACTGGCTTGGGGGTGGGCACTGGGAAATCCTCAAGTCTGCAGATGATACTCAGCTTTTCTGGGCAGTGAAATGCCAAGGTGATGGGGAGAAAGGAAGACCTCAGGAGGTTTTATGACTGGCAGATGAGCTTCAATAGGGGCACATGTAAGGTAATCCATTTAGGGAAGGCCAGAGATTACAAACTACACTTGCAGGATGATGAGTGCTGACCTTTCAATTAAGGCCCAGGAAAAAGCTCTAGGAAACCCCGTGGACAGAGCACTGAAGAGAACAACCTATTTTCCTGATATGGCAAAAAAAAAAAAAAAAAAAGGCAACAAAATGTTGGGCACTGTCAATAAGGGGATTAAAAGAAAAACAAAATAATTCTCCTTTTACATAGAACTACAGGACATTTTTGGTAAAGTTACGTAAGCAGCTCTGATCTGCACATATCAAGAAGGACAGAACAGAGCCCAAGAGGAACAAAGAAGGGCAATTAAAACCATCAATGGCAGGCTCAAAAAAATAAAAGAAAAAGAGGCCTTTTCAGTCTGACAATGCAGAGGTAGCCAGGGGACATGATCAAAATATGAAGAGGCTAGGGCTGCTGCTGATGACCCAGATTGCCAAAACTCTTGAGCTAAGAGGCATCTTTGAAGCATAAAGTTTTTATTTTTTAATACTTCTACTTTGTTTATACAACTGCCAGTGATGACGGCCAGTGCAGGCTCCTTGGGGAAGTCCCTGTTTCCACCAGAAGGTTGGGAGAAATCTGAGCCGAGTGGGAGAGGGATCAAAAGCACCTCAATCCCCTCAACCTTAAGTAATGTTGACTTGCTGACTTCTAGTCAGACTCACTTTCTCTACTGCCAATGTCAGCAGTGAATTTGTACCTGACCAATCTCAATTTTCACAAATATGAGTTTAGCCACCCTCTTCCCCATTCCGTAGGGCTTTTCAGCCCCAATGGTCTGATCTACACAGTGGCACCAAACTGTCTGCCTACAAGTGGCTGTAATGTAATCCTTAACCATAGCGCAAAAAGAACAGATTTCTGACTCCAATTTTAATACAACGGATAGAACTCAAGAACTCGTAATAAAGAACTCTCTAATAATATTCACACCAGTGGATGGAAGCAGATCTCCATAACAGAAAGCCGAAACTGACCCTCCCAGGCTAATGAAATCATATTATATGCAGGTTTTAGCTAAGAAACTAGTAGGCAAGGGATTCCCCAGGACAGCCGAGAAGCTCTGCTCTTGGGAAGGCCTTAATCATACAGAGTGGCAGTTAAGATCAAACTGAGAGTGTGGCTCTGGTCCAAACACTCTGCTCTCCCAGACAGGGGATGGTTACCTGATCAAATAAGCATAGTGAGCAATGTACAAAAGCTATGTGAGTATATAGTAGCTTTTTAATTTTTTTTCAAATGGTTCTTTGAAAACAAGAATTCTGTGGGATTGGGGGCCATTGCATCCTACAGAAAAGTAATGTACTTGTTACTGGCTCAGCACTGCAGCTATACCTTTCGCAGATGTGGTAATACTTCTCATCCTGTATGCCATCCTGAATGGGCACATTTACACTGTAGTACCGTCCCTTCCCTAGGCCGACATCAGACACATCACCTGTTCCTGTCAAAGAGAGGAACACGGAGAACAGTTTTAAGAACATGAGAATTAGAAAACTTGAAGGCTTCTCTGATAGCAATTCAGAAAATCAAAAGGTCAATTAGCAGAACAATCTTGAATGAATGATGGTTTCTAAGGGAATGAAATTTAAAAAAAAACTGTTGTAAACAGTATTGGGGAAGTAGGAAAACTGTAAGAAAATGGGAAAACCTTAGTCTCCATCTTGCTGGATCAAATGAACAAAAAAAATAGAGATTAACTTCTTCACTAGATTTTTCATACGTCTCAGGTTGACATAATACTAATATATCATCGCACTTATCAGGATGTTGAGGGTTACACAGGCTACCTGATAGTACTGTAAGTGTAAGTGAGCTGTCTATTGACAGTCCATGAAAATCATCTGGAAAAAGCAGCAGCATTACATTCCTTTTATCGCTGTCACCTGAAATGACCTATGTTAAATGTTTTGCATGGAGTAGCACCAATATGGCATTCACAGCATGCAGCTATCGAAATACAAGATATAAGAAATGTATAGAACTGCAGTATTTATTCCTCAAATGTAATACTGAGCACACAGATCACTTGCCTGGGAAAAATCCTGGGGAGAATTTGTGCAGGGACACCGTCATGACTTTGGAGGTGAAACTGAAGGCATCTTCTACACCTACCAGAGAAAGAAATGGCAGAAGAATCACTTCATATATACAAATCTCTGTTTTCAACAACTGAAACTCTAGAAAGCAGCTGTGGGAAGGAAGAGAGAGGAGAAGGTAGCAATAATAAAGCTAGCAAGCTGAGGAATAAAAGTAACAAAACTCTGGTCTTGGATCTCTGTCATTACAAGATGAGGTAGAACTCTGGCCTCAAGCGAAGTTTGGGGTTCCTTTTCAAATTCACTCAAGTTAAAGCTGGACATTTCCAAGCAATGGGGATGCACAGGCTCTCTTTGACAACCTGTTCTAAAAGGTGGGGAAGGGCTGGAGCTCATAATTGAGGCATTGTCAACAGAGCTGCATAAAGGAAACTGGCACCATCTTGGAAGTTTTATGTTTTGTTTCAGTGGTTCTAAGTTAAATTCTTGGGATTTTTTTCAAAGAAGTACAATGTGGCAACCCTTTGAAAAACATGACCAATACGAACATTAGGCATTACATAGTGAAAACCTAATTATAAAATGCCTCTCTATAATACAGATTTGGTTATAAATGCAGTTCACCCAAAGTTCCGTGTGTACTAAGTAACTTATAGTACATGTTTCTGGCTAAAACATGGAAGTAGCCCTTAATAGCAGCTTGAATGACAGCTTTTTAAAGCCTGGAGAAAGACAGGAGGAAAAACTTCTAGAAAGGAGTCTCCTTTCCATTTTAACAGTCAGAAAATGAAGAGAGGCCTGGGAGATAGAAGATGTCTCTAACAAGCCACTACTTATTCAGATAAACATGCTGCCTACCTCTACACTTTTCCTCCCAGAACCACATACTGTATTCAGATAATCCGTTTGTAAAATGGAAGAACTCTTAGCAAATTCATGTATTACCCTCTTTGATACTTTGAATAAAGAAATTGTCTCTGTTTACTTAATGCTTTCAGTCTTCATTAGAGGCCAACAGAGACCTTAAAAAAATATTGACTCTATTTGTATATCACAGGTATGTTTGAATTTCCCAAGCCTTATGTTTTGCCCTGGGGAGGCAGTTAAAACCAGTTAAAGGCTCCAGGCACAAGGCATTAGGTAAACAAAAGAAAACAAAAGAAAATAAATTAAAATAGCATTTTAACTTAGAAACGGAAGTATAGACAAGGATAATTCATGAAAATCCTGATTATTTATCCATCCAGAAAGGTGGTACAAATTTATACTTCTCTCAATGGTGTGTAAGAGTTCCCGTTTTCTGACATCATGACTGACACTGGGTATCATTATTCTTTTTAATCTTAGGCAGAAAGAACCGTCGTGTTCTAATTTGCATTTCTCTGAGTCTTATGGTGTTGAGCACCTTTTCATATGTTTAGTAGCCATTTGTATCACTTCTCATGGGAGATGCCATTAGGTGTTGTTAGAAAATCATACTTTAAGAAAGGACATAGACAAAGAGGAGGGTATGGGGCTCGCTGTGAAAGCGAAGAGTGGTTAGGTAGCTGAAAGAAGGTGAAGATGGGGTAGGAGTGCTGCTGAGGCCACCGCAGGATGCCAGTTATGGAATCATGGGAGATTTAAAATAAACCAAATGTGTAAGAGTTTGGAGGTGGGGCAGGGGTCACTGGAAGGGAGGTGCTGAAGAGGGGAAATAAACCGAAATGAAACACACCATAAAAGTTGGCTAAAACAGGAAACTATAAATGGTATAGAAATAACATTGCAAATGGAAAGAATGGTTTCAGGTGACAGTCTTCTTTCATTCTTACATGGTTCAATAAACTTGATTCTATTCTTGAACTCTGATACTAAGAGTTTGAATTTCATAATCACTCATTCATTCAACAAATATTTTACTGAACCACTACTATAGGCATAGGTCTGTTTGTTCCTGCCACTGCATAGGACAGAAAGAAGTAAATAACTTGATTTCTGCTCTGGAGGAACTGAAAGTTTCTATGGGAGGAGAAGCCATATACACATTAAAGAATTCGCTCACAATATAAGACAATATATAATTAAATATCAAATCAGTGATAGAAACAATACAGGACAATACAGTGAACAGGGGGAGAGACCACTTGGGCTGGAGTCGTTGGGACAGATCTGCTACCAACTTGAGCTCTTGGGTAGAACCTGAAGATGCAAAAGGGGAAAAGAATACAAAACTAAGTTAGGAAAAAGTACCGCAAAGTCAGGGAGGAGGGAACAGTGAGACGTGTCTGGGCATCATTGAATAGAGTAGCCTGGACAGCAAGTAGTAAGAGAGAAGGCTGGAGAGAGGAGGTGAGGCCTCTTTGAGGCAGGCCTTGAAAGACAGGGCAAATAATGTGGACTTTACCTTGAAGAACACTGGTTTTCAAAGTGTAGCCTGTGGAACAACTGGGGTGATATTAATATGGAGATTTCCAGGTTCCATACCAGACCTACTAAATCTGAATATCTGGTGGATGTGGCCAAGGAATCTGCATTTTAAAACAAGCTCTCCCCACCACCAGGTCATCCTGATCAACATTCAAGTTTGAGAACCATTGCTATAGGCCGAGGTTTAGCAAACCAAGTGGCTACATAGTAAATATTTTAGGCTTTGAAAACTACATGGTCTTCATTGTATTTTTTTCTGCTCTACAACCTTGTAAAATGTAAAAAACCATTCTTAGCTCTCTGGTCATACAAAAACAAGCCACCGGCCAAATGTTACCCTTGTTATAGGCAATAAGAGCCTCTGAAGGGTTTTGAGCAAGGCTGGATTCTGCATTGGCTAAGTATTCAGATATTAATTGGACATGGTTCTCAAAGTAGTGTGTTGGTTGTTTTAACCCTTCTCACTTCTCTCTGTTACCTTTAATTTTCTGTCACCATTCCATGGAAGCGTCCATCTAGCTGAACTCCCTGGGAGGTCTCTCCCACAATTTCTTCCTTTTTCTGTTTTGGCAGCAGAGCTGACCCTAGCTTCCATCACATACTATTCTTTTCATCTCTTATGCCTTGGTTTTGTTAGTTTGTCTCAAAAGATCCCTGGAAACAGGGAAGCAGGAATCACTGATATGGGGGCAGGGAAGGAATATCCTTAACTAATTTGACTGGATAAGTGTCCTAGATCGATGGAAATATGTGTCATACACAGGCTATAGTAAAGAAACAGAATGAGGGTAACTGTCACTGCAGCTCTACGTTCTAGATGAAAAGTACACAGGAGGGCTTAATACATCCTTTTAGTGAAGTCTTCTAAGAGAGGATTAATGGGGTTAAGGCAAATTGTTAGAGTCTGCTGCTATTAAAAGTTAGAGAAGGTGCCCTGAGTTTGTGCAGGACTAAATATTTTAGCAATACAAAGCAAGAAGCACAGATTCTGATCTCTGCATGAGTTGGTATCCCTATTGGTGAAAAATTCAGAATGTTAGTCCACCATGCACCTCTTCTATTTTAAGAGAAGCATCAGGACTCTCAGCTCTGACTGCAGATTTCATTTAGAACCTATGGAAGTGGACTGAGGGAGGTCACTAAGCACTGGAGTAAACACTAGGAAATCTTACCCTGATTTCCACTTCTTAAAGTTCTCTACTGGAGAGCTTTGCTACTGGAGGAGAGGGGAGGAGAAATTACAAGAATCTGGTATTTTAAAGCAGCTTGGTCAGCACAGGAGGCATTGCATCAGTTAAAAGAATCTCTACCTACTTGAGGATTCTGGGTTAGGAAAATTTCAATTGCAAGAGGCATTTCTCCTGTTACCAGTTGCCTAGAAGCAGCTTTACTGATAAAAACCTGCAGTCCTAGCAGCGAAGCACCTTTGAAAGTGAAGGGCTTACCATCTCCGTGGTGCAGATCCAAATCCACATAGAGAATACGGTCAAATTTCCGTCGTAATCGTAATATTCCCAGGACAGCATCATTGAGATAACAAAAACCAGATGCTTCATCTCTGCAAGAAAACAAGTTGCTACAGCCAACAGCCACAAGCAATCCAAGGGAGTCTTTAGCCAAGGATCTAACCCTTGAGATCTATTCCCTTACAATTTCCCCTTCTTTTAAGAAAAACAAAAATCTACCTAAGAACATTATATGGTAAACGGCCCAGAATGATCAGGGAATGAAGTGTTTTGGTAAAGTAAATATTCAGGTTGATTGGTAATATTTCCTATTCGGGATCCCTGATTTTCAAAGATTTAAAATATCATAACTATGTCGAACAAAACAGAACCTTTCTCTAATGATTCAGAAATCATTTTTAAAAATTGTAGTATCCTGGGGTCATCAATGATGAACACTGATGACTACTTATAGGAGTTTAAGAAAGCTAGAATCTAGAAGGGGCTTTAAAGACTATCTTGCTCAGCCATATGTAGAAGATGTTGGTGACTTGATTTCTCCGTACTGACCCTATGACATAACCTAGAAATTTTTTTTTTTGTGTGTGAGTAAGTCTTGGCACTCGTTGCTCATAAAAGCTGAGTGGAGAATGTACAAATGCATGACCTCCTGGGCAGTGCAGTGTGGTTGCCTTTCCGTATATGCAATTATTACAATGGTGATTGAAGCAGCCTCTTCTAAAGTTATTTTGTCTCCTTCGCTAAAGTTGTCTTCACTGACTTCACTGATGTCCTTTACCGTTTTTGCTATCACTGATACTGTGTCGCTTTAAACTCTTGTCAACATTAACCTAGTCTTTTATTGCGCTTCCATTAAGCCTTGTTGAGTAGATGTAAAAGAACATTATCATCAAACGTGTTATAATTCGTTTTTAAGGCCTCATCTTAAATGCTTCAGTTTCTTTTGCTTCCACAGACACTTTGAACATTCAGCCCATTTTTTCCTGTGTTCTCCCTGATATTTTATTTGAAACAGAATTCTAGGCATGAGCATCATTTAAAATGGCATCTTTGTTACTATGAGATTGTAAGGTCTTTTTATTGCCTACACAATGCATAAACTCCTTCATGAAATCTCTTCCATAATATTTCATATTCTGAACAATGCCCTGGTTCACAAGCTGAGTCAATGAGACAGGTACACCAGACAGCAGGAAGTTGGTAAAAATACCAGTAGACACAGACTTTGCTCATGAAGGTGAACTCAGCGATCACCTAAGCAAAAGAATAGGTTGGCATTATGTATGCAAGCAGAAAGAAACCAATTAGAGAAAAAGGTTTGTCCATCCCTGAATTCCCTGTAAACAAGAGTTAAATATGTAACTTTAAAAGTTCTTGGATGCTTATTTCCAATTATGAAAAGCTTACAATTTATATATCTACTTACTATCTTAGCACATCAAAAAAGAAATAATGTCTTTCTACTGAAGTCAATAACTTTTGGGTAGTTGGGATGGAACACTGTTAGGCAAAAAGAGGGGGGCATTGGGGAAGAGGAGAAATACAAATCAATATAAGACATCCTTCCTTCCCTCAGAGAGCCTACAATTAAGTTAGGGAACCAAGTCATAAGCACAGAAAAACAAAAGCAAAAAAACAAACAAAAAAGGCAAGCAGAAATAGTATGGCATACAAAAGAGAATACAGAGAAATTCCACAGACAAAACTGACAAAGCAGAGTCATGTCATTGACAGTATTGAACTTTGAGCCCCATGCTTCTAGAAATCAGCATTGGTAGGAAACCCCTCACCCTTTTGTGTTCTGAGAAACAGTTAACTGCAAAAGACCACATTGTCCTGGCATATTCCAGAAAGAACCATTTTCAGGGGGGACCTTCAAGAGGCGGAGGAATAAGATGTGGAGATCACTTTCCTCCCCACAAAGACATCAAAAATACATCTACATGTGGAACAACTCCGACAGAACACTTACTGAATGCTAGCAGAAGACCTCAGACTTCCCAAAAGGCAAGAAACTCCCCATGTACTTGGGTGGGGCAAAAGAAAAAAGAGAGACAAAAGAATAGGGATGGGACCTGCACCTCTGGGAGGGAGCTGTGAAGGAGGAAAAGTTTCCACACATTAGGGAGACCCTTCACTGGAGGAGACGGGGGTGGGCGGCGGCGGGGTGGGGGGGAAGCTTCAGAGCCACGGAGGACAGAGCAGCAACAGGGGTGCAGAGGGCAAAGTGGAGAGATTCCCACACAGAGAATGGGTGCCGACCAGCACTCACCAGCCTGAGAGGCTTGTCTGCTCACCGCTGTGGCGGGTGGGGGCTGGGAGCTGAGGCTCAGCCTTCGGAGTTCAGATCCCAGGGAGAGGACTGGGGTTGGCTGCGTGAACACAGCCTGAAGGGGGCTAGTGCACCAAAGCTAGCCAGGAGGGAGTCCGGGGAAAAAGTCTGCACCTGCCTAAGAGGCAAGAGACCATTGTTTCAGGGTGTGCAAGGAGAGGGGATTCCTTTCCTGTCTGCCCACAGAAGGCAGAGCACCGCTTAAATGAGCTCCAGAGATGGGCGTGAGCCACGGCTATAAGCTCGGACCCCAGAGACGAGCATGAAATGTTAATGCTGCTGCTGCAGCCACCAAGAATCCTGTGTGCAAGCACACGTCACTACCCACAACACCCCCGCTGCCCCACGAGCCTGTGCAGCCCGCCAATGCCAGGGTCCCATGATCCAGGGACAACTTCCCCAGGACAACACATGGCACACCTCAGGCAGCTGCAACATCATGCTGGCCTCTGCCACCACAGGCTCGCCTGGCATTCCAATTATAACTACTGTACCCCTCCCTCCCCCAGGCCTGAATGAACAAGAGCCCCCTAATCAGCCGCTGCGTTAACCCCATCCTGTCTGGGTGGGGACAGATGCCTGAGGACGGCCTACATGCAGAGATGGGGCCAAAACCAAAGCTGAACCCCAGGAGCTGTGTGAACAAAGAAGAGAAATGGAAATTTCTCCATGCAGCCTCAGGAGCAGTGGATTAAATCCCCACAATCAACTTGATTTACCGTGCATCTGTGGAATACCTGAATTGACAATGAAACATCCCAAAATTGAGGCGGTGGACTTTGGGAGAAACTGTAGATGTGGGGATTGCTGTCTGTGACTGATTTGTTTCTGATTTTTATGTTTATCTTAGTTTAGTTTTTAGCGCTTGCTATTATTGGTGGATTTCTTTATTGGTTTGGTTGCTCTCTTCTTTTTTATTATAATTATAATTTTTATTTAAATAATTAAAAAAATTATCATTATTATTTTTTCTTTCTTTTTTTTCTCCCTTTTTTTCTGAGCCATGTGGCTAATAGGATCCTGGTACTCGGGCTTGGTGTCAGGACTGAGCCTCTGCGGTAGGAGAGCCAAGTTCAGGACATTGGACCACCAGAGACCTCCTGGCCCCATGTAATATCAATTGGTGATAGCTCCATCTCAATGCTAAGACCCATCGCCACCCAACGGCCAGCAAGCTCCAGTGCTGGATGCCCCACGCCAAACAACTAGCAAGACAGGAACACAACCCCACCCATTAGCAGAGAGGCTGCCTAAAATCATAATAAGTCCACAGACACTCCAAAACACACCACCAGACATGTCCTTGCCCACCAGAAAGACAAGATCCAGCCTCATCCACCAGAACACAGGCACTAGTCCCCTCCACCAGGAAGCCTACACAACCCACTGAACCAAACTTAGCCATTGGGGGCAGACACCAATAACAATGGGAACTACGAACCTGCAGCCTGAGAAAAGGAGACCAGAAACACAGTAAGTTAAGCAAAATGAGAAGACAGAGAAATATGCAGCAGATGAAGGAGCAAGGTAAAAACACACCAGACCAAACAAATGAAGAGGAAATAGGCAGTCTACTGGAAAAAGAATTCAGAGTAATGATAGTAAAGAGGATCCAAAATCTTGGAAATAGAATGTAGAAAATACAAGAAACGTTTAACAAGGACCTAGAAGAACTAAAGAGCAAACAAACAATGATGAACGACACAATAAAAAAAATTTAAGGGGCTTCCCTGGTGGCGCAGTGGTTGAGAGTCCGCCTGCCGATGCAGGGGACATGGGTTCGTGCCCCGGTCCGCGAAGATCCCACATGCCGCGGAGCGGCTAGGCCTGTGAACTGTGGCTGCTGGGCCTGCGTGTCCGGAGCCTGCGCTCCACAACGGGAGAGGCCACAGCAGTGAGAGGCCCTCGTACCGCAAGAAAAAAAAAAAAAAAATTTAAACTTCTCTAGCAGGAATCAATAGCAGAAAAACTGAGGTAGAAGAATGGATAAGTGACCTGGAAGATAAAATAGTGGAAATAACTACTGCAGAGCAGAATAAAGAAAAAAGAACAAAAAGAAGACAGTCTCAGAGAACTCTGGAACAACATTAAACGCACCAACATTCGAATAATAGGGGTCCCAGAAGAAGAGAAAAAGAAAGGGTCTGAGAAAATATTTGAAGAGATTATAGTTGAAAATTTCCCTAACATGGGAAAGGAAATAGTCAATCAAGTCCAGGAAGTGCAGAGAGTCCCATACAGGATAAATCCGAGGAGAAATACACCAAGACACATATTAATCAAACTATCAAAAATTAAATACAAAGAAAAAATACTAAAAGCAGCAAAGGAAAAGCAACATATAACATACAAGTGAACCCCCATAAGGTCAACAGTGGATCTCTCAGCAGAAACTCTGCAAGCCAGAAGGGACTGGCAGGACATATTTAAAGTGATGAAGGAGAAAAACCTACAACCAAGATTACTCTACGCAGCAAGGATCTCATTCAGATTTGATGGAGAAATTAAAACCTTTACAGACAAGCAAAAGCTAAGAGAATTCAGCACTACCAAACCAGCTTTACAACAAATGCTAAAGGAACTTCTCCAGGCAGGAAACACAAGAGAAGGAAAAGACGTACAACAACAAACCCAAAACAATTAAGAACATGGTAATAGGAGCATACATATCAATAATTACCTTAAATGTAAATGGATTAAATGCTGCAACCAAAAGACACAGACTGGCTGAATGGATACAAAAATAGGACCCATATATATGCTGTCTACAAGAGGCCCATTTCAGACCTGGGGACACATACAGACTGAAAGTGAGGGGATGGAAAACATATTCCATGAAAATGGAAAGCAAAAGAAAGCTGGAGTAGCAATTCTCATATCAGACAAAATAGACTTTAAAATAAAGAATATTACAAGAGACAGAGAAGGACACTACATAAAGATCAAGGGATCAATCCAAAAAGAAGATATAACAACTGTAAATATTTATGCACCCAACATAGGAGCACCTCATACATAAGGCAAATACTAACAGCCACAAAAGGGGAAATCAACGGGAACAAAATCATAGGAGGGGACTTTAACACCCCACTTTCACCAATGGACATATCATCCAAAATGAAAATAAATAAGGAAACACAAGCTTTAAATGACACATTAAACAAGATGGACTTAATTGATATTTATAGGACACTCCATCCAAAAACAACAGAATACCCATTCCTCTCAAGTGCTCATGAAACATTCTCCAGGATAGATCATATCTTGGGTCACAAATCAAGCCTTGGTAAATTTAAGAAAACTGAAATCGTATCAAGTATCTTTTCCGACCACAACGCTATGAGACTAGATATCAATTACAGGAAAAAAACCGTAAAAAATACAAACACAGGGAGGCTAAACCATACCTTACTAAATAACCAAGAGAACACTGAAGAAATCAAAGAGGATACTAAAAAACACCTAGAAACAAACGACAATGCAAACACGATGACCCAAAACCTATGGGATGCAGCAAAAGCAGTTCTAAGAGGGAAGTTTATAGCAATACACTCTTACCTCAGAAACAAGAAAAATCTCAAATAAACAACCTAACCTTAACCTAAATCAATTAGACAAAGAAGAACAAAAAACCCCCAAAGTTAGCAGAAGGAAAGAAATCATAAAGATCAGATCAGAAATAAATGAAAAAGAAATGAAGGAAACAATAGCAAAGATCAATAAAACTAAAAGATGGTTCATTGAGAAGATAAACAAAATTGATAAACCATTAGCCAGCCTCATCAAGAAAAAAAGGGAGAAGACTCAAATCAATAGAATTAGAAATGAAAAAGAAGAAGTAACATGTGACACCGCAGAAATACAAAGGATCATGAGAGATTACTACAAGCAACTCTATACCAATAAAATGGACAACCTGGAAGAAATGGACAAATTTATAGAAAAGCACAATCTTCCGAGACTGAACCAGGAAGAAGAAAATATAAACAGACCAATCACAACCACTGAAATTGAAACTGTGATTAAAAATCTCCCAACAAACAAAAGCCCAGGACCAGATGGCTTCACAGGCGAATTCTATCAAGCATTTAGAGAAGAGCTATAAATTACCCTTCTCAAACTCTTCCAAAATATAGCAGAGGAAGGAACACTCCCAAACACATTCTACGAGGCCACCATCACCTTGATACCAAAAGCATACAAGGACGTCAAAAAAAAGAAAACTACAGGCCAATATCACTGATTAACAGAGATGCAAAAATTCTCAAAAAATACTAGCAAACAGAATCCAACAGCACATTAGAAGGATGATACACCATGATCAAGTGGGGTTTATCACAGGAATGCAAGGATTCTTCAATATATGCAAATCAATCAACGTGATACACCATATTAAAATACTGAAGGATAAAAACCATATGATTATCTCAAGAGATGCAGAAAAAGCTTTAGACAAAATTCAACACCAATTTATGATAAAAACCCTCCAGAAAGTAGGCATAGAGGGAACCTACCTCAACATAATAAAGGCCATATATGACAATCCCAAAGCCAACATCATTCTCAATGCTGAAAAACTGAAATCATTTCCTCTAAGATCGAGAACAAGACAAGGTTGCCCACTCTCACCACTATTATTCAACATAGTTTTGGAAGTTTTAGCCACAGCAATCAGAGAAGGAAAAGAAATGAATGGAATCCAAATTGGAAAAGAAGAAGTAGAACTGTCACTGTTTGCAGATGACATGATACTGTACATAGAGAATCCTAAAGATACTACTGGAAAAACTATTAGAGCTAATCAATGAATTTGATAAAGCAGCAGGATACAAAATTAATGCACAGGAATCTCTTGCATTCCTACACACTAATGATGAAAAATTTGAAAGAGAAATTAAGGAAACACACCCATTTTACCACTGCAACAAAAAGAATAACATACCTGGCATAAAACTACCTAAGGAGACAAAAGACCTGTATGATGAAAACTATAAGACACTGAGGAAGGAAGTTAAAGACGACAGAAGCAGATGTAGAGATATACCATGTTCTTGGATTGGAAGAATTAACATTGTGAAAATGACTTTACTACCCAAAGCAATCTACAGATTCAATGCTATCCCTATCAAACTACCAATGGCATTTTTCACAGAACCAGAACAAAAAATTTCACAATTTGTATGGAAACAGAAAAGACCACAAATAGCCAAAGTAATCTTGAGAAAGAAAACCAGAGCTGGAGGAATCAGGTTCCCTGACTTCAAACTATACTACAAAGCTACAGTAATCAAGACAGTATGGTACTGGCACAAAAACAGAAATATAGATCAATGGAACAGGATAGAAAGCCCAGAGATAAACCGACACACATATGTAACCTTACCTTTGATAAAGGAGGCAAGAATATACAATGGAGAAAAGACCGCATCTTCAATAAGTGGTGCTGGGAAAATTGGACAGTTATATGTAGAAGAATGAAACCAGAACACGCCCTAACACGAAACACAAAAACAAACTCAAAATGGTTTAAAGACCTAAATGTAAGGCCAGAAAGTATAAACTCTTAGAGGAAAGCATAGGCAGAACACTCTATGACATAAATCACAGCAAGATTCTTTTTGACTCACCTCCTAGAGAAATGGAAATAAAAGCAAAAATAAACAAATGGGACCTAATAAAAGTTAAAAGCTTTTGCACAGCAAAGGAAACCATAAATAAGACGAAAAGACAACCCTCAGAATGGAAGAAAATATTTGCAAATGAAGAAACTGACAAAGGATCAATCTCCAAAATATACAAGCAGCTCATGTAGCTCAATATCTAAAATGCAAACAACCCAAACCAAAAATAGTCAGAAGACCCAAATAGACATTTCTCCAAAGAATATATACAGATTGCCAACAAACACATGAAAGAATGCTCAAGATCACTAATCATGAGAGAACTGCAAATCAACACTACAATGAGGTATCACCTCACACCAGTCAGAATGGCCATCATCAAAAACTCTACAGTTCATGCAGCTTAATAACAAAAAAACAAACAACCCAATCCAAAAATGGGCAGAAGACCTAAGTAGACATTTCTCCAAAGAAGATATACAGACTGCCAACAAACACATGAAAGAATGCTCAACATCACTAATCATTTGAGAAATGCAAATCAAAACTACAATGAGATATTGTCTCACACCGGTCAGAATGGCCATCATCAAAAAATCTGTAAACAATAAATGCTGGAGAGGGTGTGGAGAAAAGGGAACCCTCTTGCACTGTTGGTGGAAATGTAAATTGATACAGCCACTGTGGAGAACAGTATGGAGGTTCCTTAAAAAACTACAAATAGAACTACCCTATGACCCAGCAATCCCACTACTGGGCATATACCCTGAGAAAACCATATTCAAAAAGAGTCATGTACCAAAATGTTCATTGCAGCTCTATTTACAATAGCCTGGAGATGGAAACAACCTAAGTGTCCATCATCGGATGAATGGATAAAGAAGATGTGGCACATATATACAATGGAATATTACTCAGCCATAAAAAGAAATGAAATTGAGCTATTTGTAATGAGGTGGATAGACCTAGAGTCTGTCATACAGAGTGAAGTAAGTCAGAAAGAGAGAGACAAATACCGTGTCCTAACATATATATGGAATTTAAGAAAAAAATGTCATGAAGAACCTAGGGGTAAAACAGGAATAAAGGCACAGACCTACTAGAGAATGGACTTGAGGATATGGGGAGGGGGAAGGGTAAGCTGGGACAAAGTGAGAGAGAGGCATGGACATATATACACTACCGAACGTAAGGTAGATAGCTAGTGGGAAGCAGCCGCATAGCACAGGGAGATCAGCTCGGTGCTTTGTGACCACCTGGAGGGGTGGGATAGGGAGGGTGGTAGGGAGGGAGATGCAAGAGGGAAGAGATATGGGAACATATGTATATATATATAACTGATTCATTTTGTTGTAAAGCAGAAACTAACATACCACTGTAAAGCAATTATACTCCAATAAAGATGTTAAAAGAAAACTGTAAAAAAAAATCTACAAACAATAAATGCTGGAGAGGGTGTGGAGAAAAGGGAACCCTCTTGCACTGTTGGTGGGAATGTAAATTGATACAGCCACTATGGAGAACAATTTGGAGGTTCCTTAAGAAACTGAAAATAGAATTACCATATGACCAAGCATATGCAGTACAGGGCATATACCCTGAGAAAACCATAATTCAAAAATAGCCATGTACCACAATGTTCATTGCAGCACTATTTACAATAGCCAGGACACTGAAGCAACCTAAGTGTCCATTGACAGATGAATGGATAAAGATGATGTGGCACATATTTCCATGGACTATTACTGAGCCATAAAAAGAAATGCAATTGAGTTATCTGCAGTGAGGTGGATAGAACTAGAGACTGTCATACAGAGTGAAGTAAGGCAGAAAGAGGAAAAAAAATACTGTACACTAACACACACATATGGAATGTAAGAAAAAAAAAAACTGGTTCTGAAGAACCGAGGGGTAGGACAGGAAAAAGACGCAGATGTAGAGAATGGACTTGAGGACATGTGGAGGGCGAGGGGTAAGCTGGGACGGAGTGAGAGAGTGGCGTGGACATATATACACTACAAAATGTAAAATAGATAGCTAGTGGGAAGCAGGAGTACGGGAAAGGGAGATCTTCTCGGTGCTTTGTGTCCACCTAGAGGGGTGGGAGGGAGACACAAGAGGCAGGAGAAATGGGGATATATGTATAGCTGATTCACTTTGTTATACAGCAGAAACTAACACACCATTGTAAAGCAATTATTCTCTGATAAAGATGTTAAAATTAATTATTTTTTTTTAAAAAAGCACAACTTTCCGAGACTGAACCAGGAAGAAATAGAAAATATAAACAGGGCTTCCCTGGTGGTGCAGTGGTTGAGAGTCCACCTTCCAATGCAGGGGACATGGGTTCGTGCCCCGGTCTGGGAAGATCCCACATGCCGCGGAGCGGCTGGGCCCGTGAGTCATGGCTGCTGAGCCTGCGCGTCCAGAGCCTGTGCTCCGCAATGGGAGAGGCCACAACAGTGAGAGGCCCGCGTACCACCAAAAAAAAAAAAAAAAAAAAAGAAAAAAGAAAATATAAACAGACCAATCACAAGCATTGAAATTGAAACTGTGATTAAAAATCTTTAACAAACAAAAGTCCAGGACCAGATGGCTTCACAGGTAAATTCTATCAAACATTTAGAGAGGAGCTAACACCGATCCTTCTCAAACTCTTCCAAAATAGGGCAGAGGGAAGAACACTCCCAATCTCATTCTACGAGGCCACCATCACCCTGATACCAAAACCAGAAAAAGATGTCACAAAAAAAGAGAACCACAGGCCAGTATCACTGATGAACAGAGATGCAAAAATCCTCAACAAAATACTAGCAAACAGAATCCAACAGCACATTAAAAGGATCATACACCATGATCAAGTGGGGTTGATTCCAGGAATGCAAGGATTCTTCAACATAGGCAAATCAATCAGTGTGATACACCATATTAACAGACTGAAGGATAAAAACCATACGATAATCTCAATAGATGCAGGAAAAGCTTTTGACAAAATTCAACACCCATTTATGATAAAAACTGCAGAAAGTAGGCATAGAGGGAACCTACCTCAACATAATAAAGGCCATATATGACAAACCCAGAGCCAACATCATTCTCAATGGTAAAAAACTGAAACCATTTCTGCTAATATCAGGAACAAGACAAGGTGGCACACTCTCTCTGCTATTATTCAACATAGTTTTGGAAATTCTAGCCACAGCAATCAGAGAAGAAAAAGAAATAAAAGGAATCCAAATTGGAAAAGAAGTAAAACTGTCAATATCTGCATATGACATGATACTGTACATAGAGAATCCTAAAGATGGTACCAGCAAACTACTAGAGCTAATCAATGAATTTGGTAAAGTAGCAGGATACAAAATTAATGCACAGTAATCTCTTGCATTCCTACACACTAATGATGAAAAATCTGAAAGAGAAATTAAGGAAACATTCCCATTTACCACTGCAACAAAAAGAATAAAATACCTAGGCATAAAACTACCTAAGGAGAGAAAGGACCTGTATGCAGAAAACTGTAAGACACTGATGAAAGAAGTTAAAGACGATAGAAACAGATGTAGAGATATACCATGTTCTTTGATTGGAACAACCAACACTGTGAAAATGACTGTACTACCCAAAGCAATCTACAGATTCAATGCAATCCTTATCAAACTACCAATGGCATCTTTCACAGAACTAGAACAAAAAATTTCACAATTTGTATGGAAACACAAAAGATCCCGAATAGCCAAAGCAATCTTGAGAACGAAAAACAGAGCTGGAGGCATCAGGCTCCTGGACTTCACACTATACTACAAAGCTACCGTAGGCAAAACAGTACAGTACTGGCACAGAAACAGAAATATAGTTTAATGGAACAGGATAGAAAGCCCAGAGATAAACCCACACACATATGGTCACCTTATTTTTGATAAAGGAGGCAAGAATATACAATGGAGAAAAGACAGCCTCTTCAATAACTGGTGCTGGGAAAACTTGACAGCTACATGTAAAATAATGAAATTAGAACACTCCCTAACACCATACACAAACATAAAATCAAAATGGATTAAAGACCTAAATGTAAGGCCGGACACTATAAAACTCTTAAGAGGAAAACATAGGCACAACACTCTGTGACATAAATCACAGCAAGATCCTTTTTGACCCACCTCCTAGGGAAATGCAAATAAAAACAAAAATAAACAAATGGGACCTAATGAAACTTCAAAGCTTTTAGGCAGCAAAGGAAACCATAAACAAGAGGAAAGGACAACCCTCAGAATGGGAGAGGATAGTTGCAAACGAAGCAATTGACAAAGGATTAATCTCCAAAATATACAAGCAGATCATGCACCTCAATATCAAAACGACAAACAACCCAATCCAAAAATGGGCAGAAAACCCAAATAGACATTTCTCCAAAGAAGATATACAGATTGCCAACAAACACATGAAAGGATGCTCAACATCACTAATTATTAGAGAAATGCAAATCAAAACTACAATGAGGTATCACCTCACACCGTTCAGAATGGCCATCATTAAAAAATCTACAAACTATAGGGCTTCCCTGGTGGCGCAGTGGTTAAGAGTCAGCCTGCCGATGCAGGGGACGCGGGTTCATGCCCTGGTCTGGGAAGATCCCACATGCCGCGGAGCCGCTGGGCCGGTGAGCCATGGCCGCTGAGCCTGTGCGTCCGGAGCCTGTGCTCCGCAATGGGAGAGGCCACAACAGTGAGAGGCCCGCGTACCGAAAAAAAAAAAAAATCTACAAACTATAAATGCTGGAGAGGGTGTGGAGCAAAGGGAACCCTCTTGCACTGTTGGTGGGAATGTAAATTGATACAGCCACTATGGAGAACAGTATGGAGGTTCCTTAAAAAACTAAAAAGTGAACTACCATACGACCCAGCAATCCCACTACTGGGCATATACCCTGAGAAAACCATAATTCAGAAAGAGTTATGTACCAGTGTTCATTGCAGCACTATTTACAATAGCCAGGTTATTGAAGCAGCCTAAGTGTCCATTGACAGATGAATGGATAAAGAAGATGTGGCACATATACACAATGGAATTACTCAGCCATTATAAAGAAACAAAATTGAGTTATTTGTAGTGAGGTGGATGGACCTAGAGTCTGTCATACAGAGTGTAGTTTCTCAGAAAGAGAAAAACAAATACCATATGCTAACACATATATATGGAATGTAAAAAAGAAAAGAAAAAGGTTCTGATGAACCCAGGGGCAGGACAGAAATAAAGACACAGACGAAGATAATGGACTTGAAGACACGGGGAGGGGGAAGGGTAAGCTGGGACGAAGTGAGAGAGTGGCATGGACTTATATACATTACCAAATGTAAAATAGATAGCTAGTAGAAAACAGCTGCTTGCACGGGAGAACAGTTCAGTGCTTTGTGACCACCTAGAGGGGTGGGATAGGGAGGGTGGAAGGGAATGCAAGAGGGAGGAGATATGGGGACATATGCATACGTATAGTTGATTCACTTTGTTATACAGCAGAAACTAACACAACATTGTAAAGCAATTATAGTCCAATAAAGATGTTAAAAAAAAAAAGGGAACCATTTTCGTGTTTCCCCATGATGCCCATTAGAGTCACAGATGACCCTCCTGTTTACCTTACTCTATAAAACTCCTGGCTCCCCTTTCTTTTCTGAGATGTTCCTTATTGATGAACGTTTCCCCATGACAACTGACTGAATAATAATGATGATGACGTCTGTAATTCCAAAAGGCTTTGTCAGTGTGTAATATTCTCCTAATATTTTCTTAAATTAAAAGAGCTCTATTCTCATTGGTTTATGGAAATAAAAAAGTGCTTAGATAAACAGAATATTCCTAAAATTCCCAGAAAATAAGGAAATTGAACTTTCAAGACCTTTAATGTGCTAAAAAAGGATTCTTATAAAAACAAGCTCAAATGTTTTAAGAATTTAAGTTTGTATAATTTATGTAAATCTTTGGGAAACAAGACTAATTTAATAATTTTGGTTTACTAAAATCAGCTGTTTTTTCTTTATCAGTGTTAAGTATAATACACTTGAAGATTTTTATTGTACTTGGGTATATTCTTCCTAAATTTGTACAGGTTTACTGATTGAATGAGCTAATATTACTTCTACTAAATGTCTGAGATTATGACAAATGTTAATTTGTTTAACCAAATTGAGTCATTATCCTGACAAACTTTATTTCAACAGTAATTATGTTTTGTAGTACGTCAGCCTGAAGATAATTTATAAGATCTTTAGGTAAAATAAAATAAAAATAAAAGATCTTTAGGTAACTGAAGACTGTGGGCTGATACTAAATTGAGTTACTTAATGGATATTCATTAGGTATCTCGATCATTTCTAGGTAAGAGAATGCATTAATTACTAAGCATAATTTTGGGGTTTATATACTTTTGTTTCTTATTTTTACATGCTACAGAGAGGTTATATGTATTTGGGTCTGTTAATGAACATGTTCTTTTTTGCCAGTTTGAGAAGTTGTACTATAAGGGATGTGTATGGATATAGAAAGTTTTTTTTTTTTTTGAAAATCAAACTGCCAAGATTTATTTGTTTCTTTCACAGAAAATACAAGTATGTAATGTAGATACTGACGTGTAAAATAAAGTACAAGGATCAGGAAGACAAATGAAGTGAACATTACTCTTGCTTCAACACTGTACTGCTTCCTGATTTCACTTGCAGCATGAATCACATGGTTATATATATTATATATTGGAAAAATTAAAGGCAATATTCATTTAGATTTACCAAAACACCAGAGAGCCTCTGAAATCCAAAGAGGATTTTATTTGTTGGGGTCAAAGTTAGCTAAGGTTTGATGGGGCTTATTTACAAGATTTCCAAAAAGAACTTTAGTATCAAGTATTATAGCGATGCAAAACTAGATTTTGATTTTCTCTCTGCTAAAATGACAAATTTTTTGGATTGACTTCCTTCTTTTAATAACAGGTTGTAAAGGTTTTGCTTTTTTGTCTAAGTAATCTTCCTCGATAACAAAGATTCTGTCTTATCAGAATAGCCTTCTATGGTTTATGTTGTCTTTATTATGTCCTTGATTATTTAAGAAAGCAAAGTCTTTTCACTTACAAGAGATGAGATTCTTTATAATCATATTACCTCCTATGCTCACTTCTAAAATCTTTTATTGTCATTGAGAACCAAGTATTGTTTTTCAGTAATCCATTATCCTATGTTAATCAAATCCAGAGGCCCTCTGTGAAATCACAAAGGATTTGTTCTTCTACCTTAGGAAATAAGAGGTGCTAGAAATAATTAGGTTTATTTGATACATTACTATTGATGACATGCATGAGAAGTTGCCAAACCAGAAGAGATGCTTAGCCTTCCATAAGTTAAATTGGTATAGGCAAAATGTTATTAATATAAATATGTGAGGAATTGTATGCTGTATAGGAAGTGCCTAGAGATTCATTAATGCCCTCACTGGCCATTATATGTTTTATTTGTCAGAGTCCCTGTGCCTGAGCCCTCCAGGATTTGGAAACTCTTACCTTATTTTTGTTTTCACAGCAATATAATTACCTGTATAGGTTCAATGAGAATCTGTCTGTCCTACTTGTTATCAGGACATGACTGGAAGCATTGGTTATGTAACCAGGGCCTTGCCTGGAATGTCATATTTGTGAAAGATGCTTGTTGAACCGGATTTAATCTGACACTTTTAATGAACTAAGGTTGACTTTATTGAGCCAATACATACAAAACTCTCTTGGGAAATCTAGCCTGGTACCTGGCTTATAGTGTTCCCAGCCTTACAAGGGAGTAAGGAAGGTTACTTCCTGGCAGGCTCTGGAACCTTAGAATATTTGTGGTAACGTAAGAAGAGAGAAATTCTTCCAAATTTATAGGTAATGCAGGTAAACTCATTTCAGTTTGGCTTCCTAGCCTTAATAGGCTTTTAAATTTTCAAAATGAGATTTCTTATGAAAAATTCCAACAAAGCAAGCTTAAGGTGTATATGGTAAATTACCATTTTTGCTGCACCTATATAAGTGATCAGGCTCTCTAATAAGGCCTAATTTTTATTTTTAAATATTTTTTAATTGAGGTAAAAGTCACATAATACAAAAATAACAATTTTAAAGCATACAATTCAGTGGCATTTAGTACATTTCTAACATTGCACAATCTCCACCTCAATCTACTCCCAAAACATTTTCACACCTCAGAAGAAAACCCTGCACTAATCAAACAGTTGTTCCCCTATTCTTCCCTCCCGCTAGTCTCTGACAACCACCAATCTGCATTCTGTCTCTACAGATTTACCTATTCTGGATATTACATATAAGTGGCACCAAAGAATAATATGTGATCTTCTGTCTGCTTTTTTTTTTTAAACATCTTTATTGGAGTATAATTGCTTTACAATGGCGTGTTAGTTTCTGCTTTATAACAAAGTGAATCAGTTATACATATACACACATCCCCATATCTCCTCCCTCTTTTTTTTTTTTTGTGTGTGTGTGTGGTACACGGGCCTCTCACTGTTGTGGCCTCTCCCGTTGCGGAGCACAGGCTCCGGATGCCCAGGCTCAGCAGCCATGGCTCACGGGCCTAGCTGCTCCACGGCATGTGGGATCTTCCCGGACTGGGGCACGAACCCGCTTCCCCTGCATCGGCAGGCGGACTCTCAACCACTGCACCACCAGGGAAGCCCTCTCCTCCCTCTTGTGTCTCGCTCCCACCCTCCCTATCCCACCCCTCTAGGTGGTCACAGAGCACCAGGCTGATTTCCCTGTGCTACGCGGCTGCTTCCCACTAGCTATCTATTTTACATTTGGTAGTGAATATATGTCCATGCCACTCTCTCACTTCGTCCCAGCTTCCCCTTCCCCTTCCCCGTGTCCTCAAGTCCATTCTCTACATCTGCGTCTTTATTCCTGTCCTGCCCCTAGGTTCTTCAGAACGTTTTTTTTTTTTTTAGATTCCAGATATATGTGTTAGCATACGGTATTTGTTTTTCTCTTTCTGACTTACTTCACTCTGTATGACAGACTCTAGGTCCATCCACCTCACTACAAATAACTCAATTTCATTTCTTTTTATGGCTGAGTAATATTCCATTGTATATATGTGCCACATCTTCTTTATCCACTCACCTGTTGATGGACACTTAGGTTGCTTCCACGTCCTGGCTATTGTAAATAGTGCTGCAATGAACATTGTGGCACATGACTCTTTCTGAATTATGGTTTTCTCAAGGTATATGCCCAGTAGTGGGACTGCTGGGTTGTATGGTAGTTCTATTTTTAGTTTTTTAAGGAACCTCCATACTGTTCTCCATAGTGGCTGTATCAATTTACATTCCCACCAACAGTGCAAGAGGGTTCCCTTTGCTCCACACCTTCTCCAGCATTTACTGTTTGTAGATTTTTTGATTGTGGCCATTCTGACTGGTGTGATACCTCATTGTAGTTTTGATTTGCATTTCTGTAATGATTAGTGATGTTGAGTATCCTTTCATGTGTCTGTTGGCAATCTGTGTATCTTCTTTGGAGAAATGTCTATTTAGGTTTTCTGCCCATTTTTGGGTTGGGTTGTTTGTTTTTTATCATATTTAGCTGCATGAGCTGCTTGTAAATTTTGGAGATTAATCCTTTGTCCATTGCTTCATTTGCAAATATTTTCTCCCATTCTGAGGGTTGTCTTTTCATCTTGTTTACGGTTTCCTTTGCTGTGCAAAAGCTTTGAAGTTTCATTAGGTCCCATTTGTTTATTTTTGTTTTTATTTCCATTTCTCTAGGAGGTGGGTCAAAAAGAATCTTGCTGTGATTTACGTCATAGAGTGTTCTGCCTATGTTTTCCTCTAAGAGTTTTATAGTGTCTGGCCTTACATTTAGGTCTTTAATCCATTTTGATTTTATTTTTGTGTATAGTGTTAGGGAGTGTTCTAATTTCATTATTTTACATGCAGCTGTCCAGTTTTCCCAGCACCACTTACTGAAGAGGCTGTCTTTTCTCCATTGTATATTCTTGCCTCCTTTATCAAAAATAAGGTGACCATATGTACATGGGTTTATCTCTGGGCTTTCTATCCTGTTCCATTGATCTATACTTCTGTTTTTGGGCCAGTACCATACTATCTTGATTACTGTAGCTTTGGAGTATAGTCTGAAGTCTGGGAGCCTGATTCCTCCATCTCCGTTTTTCTTTCTCAAGGTTGCTTTGGCTATTTGGGGTCTTTTGTGTTTCCATACAAATTGTGAAATTTTTTGTTCTAGTTCTGTGAAAAATGCCATTGGTAGTTTGATAGGGATTGCATTGAGTCTGTAGATTGCTTTGGGTAGTATAGTCATTTTCACAATGTTGATTCTTCCAATCCAAGAACATGGTATATCTCTCCATCTGTTTGTATCATCTTTAATTTATTTCATCAGTGTCTTATAGTTTTTTGCATACAGGTCTTTTGTCTCCTTAGGTAGGTTTATTCCTAGGTGTTTTATTCTTTTTGTTGCAATGGTAAATGGGAGTGTTTCCTTAATTTCTCTTTCAGGTTGTCTGCTTCTTTTACTTAGCATGTGTTTGAGGTTCATCCATGTTATAGCAATCATCAGTACTTCACTCCTTTTTATGAGTAACATTCCATTGTATGCATATACCACTTTTGTTTATACATTCATCTGTTGATGGAAATTTGGGTTGTTTCCACCATTTGACTATTGTGAATATTGCTGCTATGAACATTTGTGTACAAGTATTTTTCTGAGTACCTGTTTTTAATCCTTTTGGATACAAACCTAGGAGTGGAATTGCTAGGACATATGGTAATTCTATGTTTAACTTTTGAGGAATAACCAAGCTGTTTTCTACAGGGGCTGCATTTTATATTCTAACTAGCAATGTATAAGGGTTCTAATTTTCCACATCCTCACCAGTACTTGTTGTTTTCTGTTGTTGTTGTTTTTTTTTAATGTAGCCATCCTAGTGGGCATGAAGTGGTGTCTCATTGTGGATTTGATTTACATTTCCCTGATGACTGATGATGTCAAACATTGTTTTGTGTGCTTATTAGCCATTTGATATCTTCTTTGCAGACACGTCTATTCAAGTCCTTTGCCAATTTTTACATTGGGTTGTTTGTCTTTTTGTTGTTGAGTTGTATGAGTTCTTTATATCCTGGATACCAGACTCTCATCACATATATGATTTGTAAATATTTTCCTTTATTCTGTAGGTTGTCTTTTTACTTTCTTGATGATGTCCTTTGATGTACAAAAGTTTTAAAGTTTTACCAAGTCCAATTATTCTATTTTTTTCTTTTGTTGCTTGTGGGATCAGTCTTATTTTGAGTTTAAGAATAATCTTTCTGGGCTTCCCTGGTGGCACAGTGGTTGAGAGTCAGGGGACGCGGGTTTGTGCTCCAGTCTGGGAGGATCCCACATGCCGCGGAGCGGCTGGGCCCATGAGCCATGGCCGCTGAGCCTGCGCTTCCGGAGCCTGTGCTCCACAACGGGAGAGGCCACAACAGTGAGAGGCCCGCATACCGCAAAAAAAAAAAGAAAAAAAAAAGAATAATCTTCCTTTGAGATTATCTTTGATCAAAAGAAGGTGACTGTATAGAGAAATTTTTTGTTTCATAGGAAAACTCTGCTTTATCTATAGCACAACATACCAGGGTATCAGAATCTAGTTACTGTCTTTGAACAATTTTGCATCTCTTTATAAACCGTAGGCTGCTGATGAGTACGCAAACTTTGTTTTCTGTGGTAGAGATATAATTGACTTCCATCCCTGTGTGGAAAAACCAGTTTTGGTACCTATTTTGAAATTGGGCTGGACCCTATAACCCTGCCCAAATTGTTGATGCTTACCAACTTTTCAATTTTTCCAGTTTTCTTCAATATCTGGCAAATATCCTCAAAACTAACTTTTCCAAATTTTCTTCCTGCTGCCTAACTTGGAGACACCAAGAACTAACACCTGACTGCCCAAATCCCTATTGGGACCCTATGTTTCCTTACAGCTTTCTCTCTTCTCTGGGATATGAGGCAGCCTTGCAAACTAAAGCCCCATGACTTGAAATAAACCTGGAAGAACTCATCACTGCAGCAGACCATGCATGACTGGAATTCTTGAACAAGCTGCTCCCTGGACCACTAAGGAAGTCTGGAGAAATGTTCAGGTCATACACATCCGTATATGAGAGGTAACCTAGACTTTGGACATTGTCACCAAGAGTACTTATATCCTAGTTCCATAAATGGTGCTGCAAAATGGATTTTCCTCCACTTAAGTCTTAGAATTCACTTGACTGGTTACCTTCATGGTCCAATTCTTGGCTCCTTACTATAATATAATCTTTTTCATTACTATTTCTTGTTTTTCAGTTTATTCTTCCCCCTTTTAAGATGCCTGATCTCCAAGACCATAAAACTGACTTTTGCCACCACCTCTCAACAGATGGTTTTATAGGAATAACACCAAGAGTCCTCACGAGACTATTTCTTAGACGCTTGTTTACCCTACTCAGGTGGCTTATGATTGCCTCTGAATTATTTGGTGATGGATGACGTTTGTCTTAAACAAAAGGAGGAAATTACAATGTTGAAGTTTATCTGAGTCCTGTTCTCCCCAGAAAGCAGTGATGGTTAAGAACCCCCACCCCTACTCTTTTGTTTTCCAGGAAAAGACTAACTGCAAGGGACCATCCTACCCTGGCCTATTATTCTGAGATAAGACCTGTCTCCATCCTTCCTAATGATTCCTATAAAACTTGCAGATGACTCTCTTATTTACCTGCCTCTATAAAACCCCAGGCCCCCTTCCTTACTTATTAATCAATGTTCTCCCTCTTCCAATAGCTGGATAAAATCATTTCCTCAAGTACATTTTGTCTTTCATATCATCAACACAAATGTATTCAGAGGATAGATCAGGTTCAACAAACACATTTCTGAAAACTTTGAGAAATGTGTCTGCAGCTTTGTGGTGAGGCAATTTTTTTTCTCTTTACCAGAAACATCTAGCTTCTTATTGCCCTGGTGAACTGTAAACCACAAAGTCAATCTTTTAGAAAAAGCACAGGGCCCAGTCAACTGCATTTGCTAATATGCATTTGCTGTTTTCATGCCCATGAGGCCAGAGATCAGGGATTCTTTGATCATGACATCAAGATATTTATGTAAAACATCAGGTGGCTACCTCACCCAGGCAGAGCCAGATACCTGCACTATTCAAAACAGCTTAATTGTTACTGGCAAAGATTTTGCAACAGTTATCTCCCAGTCCTGGTATCAAAAGTCAGCAATATAGATTTTCAGTGTTTCCTTATTTGAACCTTCCTAAGACTTGCTCAGATATCTATTTTCTCGTTTAGTGTTAGCATAACTCTTCTAATTCTTTTCCTTCATTATAGCTATTTTGGAACCCGCTGGTAGTATGGTTTGACTTTTCTCTCTTGTTGGCATATAATAAAAATAATAGCCAACATTTACTGAGTGCTTACCCTGTGCCAGGAACTATACTAGGTGCTTTCAATATGTTAACTCAATCAATTTTCTCAATAACCCTGTGAGGTAGGTACTATTATTATTTCCATTTTACAAATGAGGAAACTAAAATACAGGGAGATTAAGTAACTTGTCCGAGGTCATACAGTTAGGAAGTGGCTGATCTTGAATTTGAATTTAGGCAGCCTCGGGCTCCTCAGCCCACAAGCTTCATCAGTTTGCTAAACAGTTTTGATATCATTCTATCAACATCTATTGCTTATCCTCTTTCTCGTAATTTCCTCTACTTCTCCTTCATGTCTATTCCCCTTTCACCATTTCAATTTTTTAAATATCTTTATTGGGGTATAATTGCTTTACAATGTTGTGTTAGTTTCTGCTGTAAAATAAAGTGAATCAGCTGTATGTATACATATATCCCCATATCCCCGCCCTCTTGTGTCTCCCTCCCACCCTCCCTATCCCACCCCTCTAGGTCGTCTCAAAGCATAAAGCTGATCTCCATGTGCTATGCAACAGCTTCCCACTAGCCATCCATTTTACATTTGGTAGTGTATATATGTCAATGCTACTCTCTCACTTCGTCCCAGCTTCCCCTTCCCCCCCTGTATCCTCAAGTCCGTTCTCTACGTCTGCATCTTTATTCCTGTCTTACCCCTAGGTTCTTCATGACATTTGTTTTTCTTAAATTCCATATATATGTGTTAGCATACGGTATTTGTCTCTCTCTTTCTGACTTACTTCACTCAGTATGACAGACTCTAGGTCCATCCACCACATTACAAATAACTCAATTTCGTTTCTTTTTATGGCTGAGTAATATTCCATTGTATATATGTGCCACATCTTCTTTATCCATTCATCTGTCGATGGACATTTAGGTTGCTTCCATGTCCTTACCATTTCAATTTTGTAACATTGGTGAAATGAGTCTATTTTGTCAGTTTTCTCCTACCTCTTTACTTGTCTTTCCCAATTTACCACTTCACTACTTTTTCTGGCGGCTTCTATCCCCTTTGCCATTTTCTGATTTGGATTTAAGAACTTTTTGGTTAAAAAATGAACCATGAGTAGTAGAGATGGCGGAAGAGTAAGACACGGAGATCACCTTCCTCCCCACATATACACCAGAAATACATCTACACGTGGAGCAACTCCTACAGAACACCTATTGAATGCTGGCAGAAGACCTCAGACCTCCCAAAAGGCAAGAAACTCCCCACGTATCTGGGTAGGGCAAAAGAAAAAAAGAAAAAACAGACAAAAGAATAGGGACGGGACCTGCACCAGTGGGAGGGAGCTGTGAAGGAGGAAAGGTTTCCACACACTAGGAAGCCCCTTCGCGGGTGGAGACTGCGGGAGGCAGAGGGGGGAGCTTTGGAGCCGTGGAGGAGAGCACAGCAAGAGGGGTGCGGAGGGCAAAGTGGGGAGATTCCCGCATAGAGAGGATAGGTGCCGACCGGCACTCACCAGACCGAGAGGCTTGTCTGCTCACCCGCCGGGGCAGGTGGGGCTGCGAGCTGAGGCTCGGGCTTTGGTCAGAGAGCAGGGAGAGGACTGGGGTTGGCGGCTTGAACACAGCCTGAAGGGGTTGGTGCACCACGGCTAGCCAGGAGGGAGTCCGGGAAAAGGTCTGGAGCTGCTGAAGAGGCAAGAGACTTTTTCTTTCCTCTTTGTTTCCTGGTGCGCGAGGAGAGGGGTTTAAGAGAGCTGCTTAAAGGAAAGACAGGCGGGAGCCGCGGTTAAAAACGCGGACCCCAGAGACGGGCGCGAGCCGCAGCTAAAAGCGCGGACCCCAGAGATGGGCACGAGCCGCGGCTAAAAGCACGGACCCCAGAGACGGGCGGGAGATGCTAAGGCTGCTGCTGCCGTCACCAAGGGGCCTGTGTGCACGCACAAGTCACTATCCACACTCCACACCCACTTCCGGGAGGCTGTGCAGCCCGCCACTGCCAGGTTCCCAGGATCCAGGGACAACTTTCCTGGGAGAACGCACGGCGGGCCTCAGGCTGGTGCAATGTCACGCCGGCCTCTGCCGCCGCAGGCTCGCCCCACACTCCGCGCCCCTCCCTCCCCCCGGCCTGAGTGAGCCAGAGCCCCAGAATCAGCGGCTCCTTTAACCCCGTCCTGTCTGAGCAAAAAACAGACGCCCTCCAGCGACCTATACGCAGAGGTGGGGCCTAATCCAAAGCTGAGCCCCTGTGAGCTGTGAGAACAAAGAAGAGAAAGGGAAATCTCTCCCAGCAGCCTCAGAAGCAGCGGATTAAAGCTCCACAATCAACTTGATGTACCCTGCATCTGTGGAATACATGAATAGACAACGAATCATACCAAATTGAGGAGGCGGACTTCGAGAGAAAGATTTATGATTTTTTCCCCTTTTCCACTTTTTGTGAGTGTGTCTGTGTATGCTTCTGTGTGAGATTTTGTCTGTACAGCTTTGCTTCCACCATTTATCCTACAGTTCTAACTGTCCCTTTTTTTCTAAATAATTATTTTTTAATTTAATAACTTTATTATACTTTATTTTATTTTACTGTATCTTCTTTCTTTCCTTTTTTCCTTCCTTCCCTCCTTTCCTTCCTTCTTCCCTCCCTCCCTCCTTTCTTTCCTTTCCTTCTTTTCTTCTTTCTTTCATCTTTCCTTCCTTCCTTTCTTACCTCCTTTAGACAATGAATCATCCCAAATTGAGGAGGTGGACTTTGAGAGCAAGATTTATGATTTTTCCCCTTTACCTCTTTTTGTGAGGGTGTATGTGTATGCTTCTGTGTGAGATTTTGTCTGTATAGCTTTGCTTCCACCATTTGTCCTAAGGTTCTAACCATCCTTTTTTTCCCTAAATAATTATTTTTAAATTTAATAACTTTATTATACTTTATTTTACTGTATCTCCTTTCTTTCTTTCTTTTTTCCTTCCTTCCCTCCTCCCTCCCTCCTTTCTTTCCTTCTTTTCTTCTTTCCTTTCTTCCTTCCTTCCTTCCCTCCTTTCTTTCTTTCTTCCTTTCTTTGTTTCTTCCTACTTCTACTAATTCTTTCTCTCTACTTTTTCTCCCCTTTATTCTGAGCCGTGTGGATGAAAGGCTCTTGGTGCTGCAGCCAGGAGTCAGAGCTGTGCCTCTGAGGTGGGAGAGCCAACTTCAGCACACTGGTCAACAAGAGACCTCCCAGCTCCACATAATATCAAACGGCGAAAATCTCCCAGAGATCTCCATCTCAACACCAGCACCCAGCTTCACACAATGACCAGTAAGCTACAGTGCTGGACAACCTATGCCAAACAAATAGCAAAACAGGAACACAACCCCACCCGTTAGCAGAGAGGCTACCTAAAATCATAATAAGTCCACAGACACCCCAAAACACACCACCAAACGTGGACCTGCCCACTAGAGAGACAAGATGCAGCCTCATCCACCAGAACACAGGCACTAGTCCCCTCCACCAGGAAGCCTACACAACCCACTGAACCAACCTTAGCCACTGGGGACAGACACCAAAAACAACGGGAACGACGAACCAGCAGCCTGCAAAAAGGAGACCCCAAACACAGTAAGATAAGCAAAATGAGAAGACAGAAAAACACACCGCAGATGAAGGAGCATGATAAAAACGCACCAGACCTAACAAATGAAGAGGAAATAGGCAGACTACCTGAAAAAGAATTCAGAATAATGATAGTAAAGAGGATCCAAAATCTTGGAAATAGAATGGAGAAAATGCAAGAAACATTTAACAAGGACCTAGAAGAACTAAAGATGAAACAAACAATGATGAACAAGACAATAAATGAAATGAAAAATAATCTAGATGGGATCAACAGCAGAATAACTGAGGCAGAAGAACGGATAAGTGAGCTGGAAGATAAGATAGTGGAAATAACCACTGCAGAGCAGAATAAAGAAAAAAGAATGAAAAGAACCGAGGACAGTCTTAGAGACCTCTCGGACAACATTAAACGCACCAACAATCGAATTATACGGGTTCCAGAAGAAGAAGAGAAAAAGAAAGGGACTGAGAAAATATTTGAAGAGATTATAGTTGAAAACTTCCCTAATATGGGAAAGGAAATAGTTAATCAAGTCCAGGAAGCACAGAGAGTCCCATACAGGATAAATCCAAGGAGAAATACGCCAAGACACATATTAATCAAACTGTCCAAAATTAAATACAAAGAAAGCATATTAAAAGCAGCAAGGGAAAAACAACAAATAACATACAAGGGAATCCCCATAAGGTTAACAGCTGATCTCTCAGCAGAAACTCTGCAAGCCAGAAGGGAGTGGCAGGACATACTGAAAGTGATGAAGGAGAAAAACCTGCAACCAAGATTACTCTACACAGCAAGGATCTCATTCAGATTTGATGGAGAAATTAAAACCTTTACAGACAAGCAAAAGCTGAGAGAGTTCAGCACCACCAAACCAGCTTTACAACAAATGCTAAAGGAACTTCTCTAGGCAAGAAACACAAGAGAAGGAAAAGACCTATAATAACGAACCCAAAACAATTTAGAAAATGGGAATAGGAACATACATATCGATAATTACCTTAAATGTAAATGGACTAAATGCTCCCACCAAAAGACACAGATTGGCTGAATGGAAACAAAAACAAGACCCATACATATGCTGTCTACAAGAGACCCACTTCAGACCTAGACACACATACAGACTGAAAGTAAGGGGATGGAAAAAGATATTCCATGCAAATGGAAACCAAAAGAAAGCTGGAGTAGCAATTCTCATATCAGACAAAATAGACTTTAAAATAAAGACTATTAGAAGAGACAAAGGAGGACACTACATAATGATCAAGGGATCGATCCAAGAAGAAGATATAACAATTGTAAATATTTATGCACCCAACATAGAAGCACCTCAATACATAAGGCAAATACTAACAGCCATAAAAGGGGAAATCGACAGTAACACATTCATAGTAGGGGACTTTAACACCCCACTTTCACCAATGGACAGATCATCCAAAATGAAAATAAATAAGGAAACACAAGCTTTAAATGATACATTCAACAAGATGGACTTAATTGATATTTATAGGACACTCCATCCAAAAACAACAAAATACACATTTTTCTCATGTGCTCATGGAACATTCTCCAGGATAGATCATATATATTGGGTCACAAATCAAGCCTTGGTAAATTTCAGAAAATTGAAATTGTATCAAGTATCTTTTCCGACCACAATGCCATGAGACTAGATATCAATTACAGGAAAAGATCTGTAAAAATTACAAACACATGGAGGCTAAACAATACACTACTTAATAATGAAGTGATCACTGAAGAAATCAAAGAGGAAATAAAAAAATACCTAGAAACAAATGACAATGGAGACACAATGACCCAAAACCTATGGAATGCAGCAAAAGCAGTTCTAAGAGGGAAGTTTATAGCAATACAAGCCCACCTTAAGAAGCAGGAAACATCTCGAATAAACAACCTAACCTTGCACCTAAAGCAATTAGAGAAAGAAGAACAAAAAACCCCCAAAGTTAGCAGAAGGAAAGAAATCATAAAAATCTGATCAGAAATAAATGAAAAAGAAATGAAGGAAACAATAGCAAAGATCAATAAAACTAAAAGCTGGTTCTTTGAGAAGATAAACAAAATAGATAAACCATTAGCCAGACTCATCAAGAAAAAAAAGGGAGAAGACTCAAATCAATAGAATTAGAAATGAAAAAGGAGAAGTAACAACTGACACTGCAGAAACACAAAAGATCATGAGAGATTACTACAAGCAACTCTATGCCAATAAAATGGACAACTTGGAAGAAATGGACAAATTCTTAGAAATGCACAACCTGCCAAGACTGAATCAGGAAGAAATAGAAAGTATGAACAGACCAATCACAAGCACTGAAATTGAAGCTGTGATTAAAAATCTTCCAACAAACAAAAGCCCAGAACCAGATGGCTTCAGAGGCGAATTCTATCAAACATTTAGAGAAGAGCTAACACCTATCCTTCTTAAACTCTTCCAAAATATAACAGAGGGAGGAACACTCCCAAATTCCTTCTACGAGGCCACCATCACCTTGATACCAAAACCAGACAAAGATGTCACAAAGAAAGAAAACTACAGGCCAATATCACTGATGAACATAGATGCAAAAATCCTCAACAAAATAGTAGCAAACAGAATCCAACAGCACATTAAAAGGATCATACGCCATGATCAAGTGGGGTTTATTCCAGGAATGCAAGGATTCTTCAAAATACGCAAATCTATCAATGTGTTAAACCATATTATCAAATTGAAGGAGAAAAACCATATGATCATCTCACTAGAAGCAGAGAAAGCTTTTGACAAAACTCAACACACATTTATGATAAAAATCCTGCAGAAAGTAGGCATAGAGGGAACTTTCCTCAACATAATAAAGGCCATATATGACAAGCCCACAGCCAATATCATCCTCAATGGTGAAAAACTGAAAGCATTTCCACTAAGATCAGGAACAAGACAAGGTTGCCCACTCTCACCACTGTTATTCAACATAGTTTTGGAAGTTTTAGCCACAGCAATCAGAGAAGAAAAGGAAATAAAAGGAATCCAAATTGGAAAAGAAGAAGTAAAGCTGTCACTGTTTACAGATGACTTGAGACTATACATAGAGAATCCTAAAGATGCTACCAGAACTCTACTAGAGCTAATCAATGAATTTGGTAAAGTAGCAGGATACAAAATTAATGCACAGAAATCTCTTGCATTCCTATACACTAATGATGAAAAATCTGAAAGTGAAATCAAGAAAACACTCCCATTTACCACTGCAATAAAAAGAATAAAATATCTAGGAATAAACCTACCTAAGGAGACAAAAGACCTGTATGCAGAAAATTATAAGACACTGATGAAAGAAATTAAAGATGATACAAATAGATGGAGAGATATACCATGTTCTTGGATTGGAAGAATCAACATTGTGAAAATGACTCTACTACCAAAAGCAATCTATAGATTCAATGCAATCCCTATCAAACTACCACTGGCATTTTCCACAGAACTAGAGCAAAAAATTCCACAATTTGTACGGAAATACAAAAGACCCCGAATAGCCAAAGCAATCTTGAGAACGAAAAATGGAGCTGGAGGAATCAGGCTCCCTGACTTCAGACTATACTACAAAGCTACAGTAATCAAGACAGTATGGTACTGGCACAAAAACAGAAAGATCAATGGAACACGATAGAAAGCCCAGAGATAAACCCACGCACGTATGGTCACCTTATCTTTGATAAAGGAGGCAGGAATGTACAGTGGAGAAAGGACAGCCTCTTCAATAAGTGGTGCTGGGAAAACTGGACAGGTACATGTAAAAGTATGAGATTAGATCACTCCCTAACAGCATACACAAAAGTAACCTCAAAATGGTTCAAAGACCTAAATGTAAGGCCAGAAGCTATCCAACTCTTAGAGGAAAACATAGGCAGAACACTCTAGGACATAAATCACAGCAAGATCCTTTTTGACCCACCTCCTAGAGAAATGGAAATAAAAACAAAAATAAACAAATGGGACCTAATGAAACTTCAAAGCTTTTGCACAGCAAAGGAAACCATAAACAAGACCAAAAGACAACCCTCAGAATGGGAGAAGATATTTGCAAATGTAGCAACTGACAAAGGATTAATTTCCAAAATTTACAAGCAGCTCATGCAGCTCAATAACAAAAAAACAAACAACCCAATCCGAAAATGGGCAGAAGACCTAAATAGACATTTCTCCAAAGAAGATATACAGACTGCCAACAAACACATGAAAGAATGCTCAACTTCATTAATCATTAGAGAAATGCAAATCAAAACTACAATGAGATATCATCTCACACCAGTCAGAATGGCCATCATCAAAAAATCTAGAAACAATAAATGCTGGAAAGGGTGTGGAGAAAAGGGAACACTCTTGCACTGCTGGTGGGAATGTGAATTGGTTCAGCCACTATGGAGAACAGTATGGAGGTTCCTTAAAAAACTACAAATAGAACTACCATATGACACAGCAATCCCACTACTGGGCATATACCCTGAGAAAACCATAATTCAAAAGGGTCATGTACCAAAATGTTCATTGCAGCTCTATTCACAATAGCCCGGAGATGGAAACAACCTAAGTGCCCATCAACAGATGAATGGATAAAGAAGATGTGGCACATATATACAATGGAATATTACTCAGCCATAAAAAGAAACGAAATTGAGCTATTTGTAATGAGGTGGATAGACCTAGAGTCTGTCATACAGAGTGAAGTAAGTCAGAGAAGTAAGTAAGAGAAAGACAAATACCGTATGCTAACATATATATATGGAATTTAAGAAAGAAAAAAAAATGTCATGAAGAACCTAGGGGTAAGACAGGAATAAAGACACAGACCTACTGGAGAACAGACTTGAGGATATGGGGAGGGGGAAGGTGATCTGTGACAAAGCGAGAGAGAGGCATGGACATATATACACTAACAAACGTAAGGTAGGTAGCTAGTGGGAAGCAGCCGCACAGCACAGGGATATCAGCTCGATGCTTTGTGACCGCCTGGAGGAGTGGGATAGGGAGGGTGGGAGGGAGGGAGACGCAAGAGGGAAGAGATATGGGAACATATGTATATTTATAACTGATTCACTTTGTTATAAAGCAGAAACTAACACACCATTGTAAAGCAATTATACCGCAATAAAGATGTTAAAAAAAAATGAACCATGAGAGATCCTTCTAGGAGCAACTTTTCTCTCCAGATGTTTCCTACAATAACCCAGCAAACTTTAATCATTTCAATTTTCAGGTTATTTGGATTTGGGATAAATGAGTTTTTAAACACCCCCCTCCAAAAAGAAGGCAAGTAAATGACCCAGGGTCAAATTTGCACAAATTGACTTTGCGGTGGTTCTTTCCTCTATAAACCCAATTTAGCTACTAAGCTAGCACCTTTGGATTTAGAATTTATACAGGAATATGTGTGAAAAAGGATTAGGTCAAGAAGGCCCTACTTGTTAACAGAAACAAATCCATTAACTGTGTGACAAAACCGAAAATGTTATCCAGGAAATAAATGTGACAGCAACATAATTCTACACAGTTCTCACTCTCTACACACCATTTGGCATGATAAGCAGTCACTACTGAAGACAAATGAAGGCTTGGGAGAGTAGAAATAGGTAATATTTGTTTTAAAATGAATCAAGAAAAGCAAATATGAATTCATTATGTTGAAAAGTGCCAGAAGGCCACTTTTAGAATCCACAGACCATATTTCCCTTTGGATAATTATACAGTCCAAGGTAAACTAACGGAAAAAGTGCAAAGCAGTTCGATTAACCACCAAGAATCTTAGGTAGTTTATAAACAGAACCTAACATTTGCACTACAGAAGAATCAAGGTGGTGAGTGGGTCCCTGAAAATTGCTGTAAGATTAACTCAGCTAGGGAATAAACTGAATAGACAGGTCATGATGAACTGAATTCACTTGTTGTTTCCTTTGGACATACAAGGTCTCATTTCTCTGGATCTAAGCTTCTTTAGCACATTTTTCTCAGATGACACAGGTGGAATTTTCCTGCTCTAAAATATGTTTTTATTCAGTAAAGTATAGATTAGCAAATCAAAGTCTTCACTTGGCTAGTGAATTTTTCTTTCATACAGTTTGCATTTAGGGAAGGGAGTAAATGAGAAGAAGCCAAACAAGTTTCCAAAAGCAATTTCCCAGCATGTACCCCAGGTTCAGCCCAGATTTCGTCAATATCTGCTACCTCCAATGATCTTAGCCAATTAGAATCTAGAGCGTAGAAACACCGGGTAACTCTAAGTGATAGCAGTAAGATTCAACCAGCTCCAGTCTACTGCGTTTACTAAGGCATAAATATACAGATAAAGTTTTTAAAGAGGTTAAAGAATATGTATAAAACAACAAAAAAAGTGTGGTGTAACTTTTTCCTGAACCAGAAAATTTAATTAACCAGAATATTCCCTCCCTGAGCATTCTGGTTAATCAAAAACATCATTTTTTACTTTAAACTCTCATTTAATGAACTTAAAAACCTCAATGGTTTAGACATCAATACTGGGTTGAGGAGTTAAATGTACTCTCTTCCTCCACAAGAAAAATAACATATTAGGTATAATTGATGGAAATCGTGCCTGTTCAACCTTTTCTAGTTAAACAGAAAAAACACAAAAGCACTGGCAAAGCAGCTGGCCCACGCTTAATATATATGTATTTGTATTTCTGCACCTGGTCCTGGCACACAAGACGAGTATCTCAAGAGCCAAAGAATTTATGTGCTTGCATCCCCAACCTACGTAATAGACCCCATTAAATTGGCTGGCGTTTATATTAGGTGTGGATAGGAGGAAATGCCATTGTGTTCAGTGAACTAATCACAACCTCTGTCGAATCAGGAGAGAGAGGAGGGTGCTTGCTTTAAAATTGCAGGGAATGCTTTCAGACTCTCTGGCTTCTGCTGATGCAAATCTAGGGTAATTTTTGACATACAAGAAAAAATATGGATGTTCCTCAAATATCCTTTTGGCCATCGGATGAAGCCCCTGCACAAAATTTGACTATGTATTACCGACACTGTTTAAAACTTGGATTAAAAACATCTAGAGTGTTGTCATGTTATGTCTACGTTAATTATAAATACCCGAAAGAAAGGATATAAAATTCTGAGCATTCTTTTTTTTTTTTTTTTTTTTGCAGTACGCGGGCCTCTCACTGCTGTGGCCTCTCCCGTTGCGGAGCACAGGCTCCGGACGTGCAGGCTCAGCGGCCATGGCTCACGGGCCTAGCCGCTCTGCGGCATGTGAGATCTTCCAGGACTAGGGCACGAACCCGTGTCCCCTGCATCGGCAAGCGGACTCTCAACCACTGTGCCACCAGGGAAGCCCCTGAACATTCTTTTTACACCTTTACTGCAAACAAAGGACTAGTTAAATTCTGAAATATTATTCACAATTATTATATACATATACTCTACTCAACATCTTTCACTTGTAGATTGTGACTTCCTAGTGAAATGGTAATTATTTCTATTTCATAAAAAGTGAACTTTCATGATTTATGTCTTATATTTAATAAGGAGCTGTCATGCCCAAGGCAGGAAGTAAACGGCCTTCCTGGCACACATAGGCCTGGTTGAACAAGGCTTGGAATCTTTGTGGTCACCCCTAGAGAAAGAGCCCTGAAATATAACATCACTGCTGGTTCCCACTAGTCCTGTGGCCTTCCTTGGATGCCTCAGTCTCAGGTAGTTCACATAAGACGGGACACTGTATGGGATCAAACTGCAGGTAGGTGCTGGGGACTCATTCTGTGCTCTGTCTCTGTACGAGGGGTTGTAGACGATGCAAGATATCATGGACCCTGCCCTTGAAGAGCTTATGACTGAGTTGAATTGAGTTGTAAGAAAAGACTAATACACATATTAAAAAATATGTAAGATGTGCATGAGTAAGTGTTAAAAGTATATGGTGTAGACTATGCTTGTCTCGACTTCCAACCACCTAGCCCTAATCTGGAAGCTTTTTTCTAAGGGGCTCAGGGGACTTATGAACTCATTTACTCTCATCAGCTCCATGTGAAGTTGGAAAAAATGGCTAGTCCTCTTTCACAGTTGAGAAACAAAAATGATTTACATCCTAGGGTACTTAAGGAATTGGCTGCATGCTCCAGAGCCTCTAGCAGTGCTGTATTCCTCCCATAGTTCCCTCCTCGATTGCACCTTTTACACTGCTCATTACAGCATCCCAAAACATGATTCTGACAATATCAGTACCCTGCTTAAAAAACCCTCAATGAGGCCCTGTGCCCACAGGAAAAAAAGATCCTTTCTTTACCATAGGACGCAAGGCCCTTCATAATTTTGTCCCTGCCTGTTTCTCAGGCCTCATCTCATCATCCCCCTCAAGTATCCAACACTTAACTGCATCAGACTTTCCCCCTATTTTAAACATATTATATTCTGCAAGTGTCTGGGGGCTTTGCATATATGTCATCTTGGACATAGAATGACTTCCATCTCCTCTGCCTAACAACCTCCTACCCATCCTTTAAGATCTAGCTGTGAAGATGTCCCGAAGTTCCACCTTCTTTTCCCAGGCAGAGAAAGTTGATTCCTATTTTTGTGTTCTAGTAGCTTCTTCAAACTTCTACCATAGTGCTTAGCAAACCAGCTTGCAACAATTACTTCCTGTACCTGCCTCCTCTATTATGCTATAAACACTCTGCGAGCAAGGACTGTACCTTATTCATCTTTATACTGTCAGTACCTAGCACAGTACTTGGCACATGATAGGCCCTGGAGAAAGCTTTTTTTTTTTAATTTTAAAGAATTGATAGGAATGGTGAAATATCTAAAAAATGGAGAAAAAGATTCATATTATTTACCTTGAATAAAGAGAAAAATAAACTTCGGATTATACATTTACAAATTCAAACATGATAAACTAGAAAAACATGTGAACAGATCACTAAAAGACTGGTCAGTACCCAAATCAGGAAACTTCAAGGGCCCATGACTCATCGCCCAACATCCCTCTTAAAACATACAAACAAATAAACAAAGCATGGGTTTTCATAAGGCTGGTCCTAGATGTAGAGACATGTCATTAGCTTTTTTTTTTAAATGTGTGATAGAATAGGGAGCTTTGCATTAAATATGTCCCAAAATAAAGTTAGATGTGGCAGTGTTGTTTGACAGACACACTTAAAATTGAAATGACTTGAATCAATTGGCAAAGTGGGTGGATATCACTAGGGTGAAATGAAATATTGAAGGTAATTCACTAATGTGAGACAAATAAAGAGGGTGGAAGATATGCTGGAAGGTCATTTTTGAAGTGGTTCTGAGTATTGCAGCATAGCTGTAGGCCACTGGTAGACTTAATCTGGGAAATAAACGGCTTCTTCAACTCATGGCTACTCCCTCAAACCAATGATCAGGCTTTAAATGGAGAAAGAACCATTTGGGGCACATTTGTCTTTGTAGTGACAAGCACATGCATAAGTGGTGATTGCTGTCAGTAGCAGCATCTTTAAATATTGAAGACAGAGATGTGGAAACAGCATGAAGGAATATCAAGATGGCGAGTTCCTAGTGGGTGTGCATGCTTGGGCAGAGGTCGGATCAGTAGTTTTTAAACGTTTCTTAAGCAGCAGAATGTTTTTTTCAAATGAAATTTTATGTGGAATCCCAACATATAAAACAAACAAAATCAGCACTGCTCTGGTTAAAGTGTGAGTAGGGGATGGACATTTGGGGGTCCAGAACCCTATACATTTAGCAGTCCCTCTACTTCCTGTAGCTGCTACTGAAGCACCTTTAAGGAATTCCTGGGATAGATGCTGTGGAAAAGGTTTCTACGTGGAAAGAGAGGTTAGAATAGGTGACTTCTAGTTCTCTCTGACTCTGAAAGTCTACAATGTGATAGTCTTCCTTATTTGTAATAACCTATAAGGAAAAAGAATCTGAAAAAAATTACATATATATAGGTATATGTATAATGCATTACTTTGCTGTACACCTGAAACTAACCCATTGTAAATCAACTATACTTCAATAAAAATAAATTAAAAAAATTTAAATGATAATCCTCTTTCTAATATTCAAGATCAGTCAGGAAATCAGGATTTTATCCCACTTACAAAAAAAGTCCAGTAGAGGGCAACACAAATAACTAAGGGTTTGAGCAATAATATTGTTTTCCAGAACTGTATCTCTTTTTTAATTTTATTTTTTTCATTAAGACAGTTTTTGTAGTACTTTAAGATTCACAGCAAAATTGAGGGGAGAGTACAAAGATTTTCCCCACGGCCCTTGCCCTCACACATGCATAGCCCTACCTCTATCAACATCTCCCACCAGAGTGGTGTGTTTGTTACAACTGATGAACCCACATAGACACATCATAATTACCCAAAGTCCACGGTTTACGTTAAGGTTCATTCTTGATGTACATGCTGTGGATTTGGAAAAATGTAGAATACTAAGCATTCATCATTATGGTATCATACAGAATATTTTCATTGCTCTAAACATCTTGAGGAATAATCTTAATGAGGGATTACTTACTGGGCACAAGTCACAAATGAGGCTTCTCCCTTCCTTCCTCCCTCAACACACACATTTGTATTGAACACTCACTCTGTTCTATATTCTGAGAATTATGATGAACAGATAATATAGATAACAGCTTATTCTCAAGGATCTTGCGGTGTCTGGGGGGTAGGGGGTGTGGAAGCAGATGGAAAAATACAAAAACAAACAAGAAAACAATATATTGTGACAAGCGATATTACAAAAATAACACAGTAATGTGATAGAGAGTAATAGGGTCTGGGTGGGGGCTACTTCATATAGGTTGGTCAGGAAAGCTTCTCTGAATGGGTGATGTTTAAACAGAGACCTGAAAAGTGAAAAGAAACTCACCCATACTGAGATGGAGAAGTCTTCCAGGCAGAAAGAACAGCATTGCAAAAGCTCTGAGGCAGGAAAGAACTCCCTTGGCCTATTTGAGAAGCAGAAAGGCCAGTGTGGCTGGAACACAGTTAATGAGGGAGAGTGGTACAAGATGAGTTCTGATGGGACCAAATCACAGGGGCCATCACACAGAGTTTGGACTTTATTCTCAATGAGATGAGAAGCCATTGGAGGGTTTTGAGCAGAGGAGGTATAGCATCTGATTTGAGCTCTCTTTTCTTCTATGAAGAGATATTGTATGTGAGCATTAGCACAAGGCCAAATGGGCGAAATTTGGCAAGACATGATGAAATTCGGAAGAATTGTTGCCAAGAAAGGTTCAAGAGTTTTATTTAATGGCACAAAGTGAATTTCTTGGAATGATTTACCCAAGAAAGATGACTTCTTTAGCCTTCTTATAGCTGGCAGCTTTGACAGTTTACCCTTGGTGTCACAGTCACTGGGAGAGCTAAGGCTCATGTTTACGTCTTCTGACTCTTAATGTTCTTTTCACTAAATTAATTGCTTCTAATTGCTTACAGCAAAGCAGTGAAAGAAGGCAAAAGGCAGAAATACAGTATTTCCTTCCCTAAGGGCTCCTGGAAATTCAATTTTTCTCTGTAAGAACCTACCTGAGCACGCACTTAGGAATTAGTTTACCCTGGTAAACCACCTTAGCCAGTTTCCTTCTAGCATCTGAACTTCAAATCCCAACCTTAAATCAGTCTGACCACTTGAATGTTTATTCTGCTCCCAAAGCGAGGATGGTCAAGTGCTGTTGGAATAAACTGTGTAACTGCAGATGTACACCATTACACATTTATGGTTCCCAGTCACAGGTGGGCCTTCAAGGCTGCTCAGTCATCGTTGACTTCTAATTGTCTCTTTCTCACTCCTTACAATGGATACTACAAACTCACTAAGTCCCAAGAAACCCTGCTCAGAAGTCCATCACATTCACAATAAAATCCAAAGTCCTACCGTGGTGTCCACAAGGTCTTGCATGATGGAGCCCCTGTCAACTTCTCTGTCCTCTCCTGACACTGTCCCCACTACTCTCTTTGCTCTAGCCACACTGGCCTTGTTATTCCTAAGAAACATCAAATGGATAATGGTGTGCATGGTTATATGCAGTTATATGGTTTGCTTTTGAGGACCTGCCAAACTGTTTTCCAAATTGGCTGCACCATTTTACATTCCCACCAGCAATGTATGAGGGTTCTCATTTCTACCTGTCCTCACTTGCATTTGTTATTATCTATCCTTTGACTTTAGCCATCCTAGTGGGTGTGAAGTGGTATCTCATTGCGGTTTTGGTTTGCATCTCTCTAATGAGCAATGATGTAAGAGTTTTATAGTTTAGTTTTTAGGTCTATAATCCATTTTGAGTTAATTTTTATGTATAGTATGAAGCAGAGGTCCAAATTCATTCTTTTGCATGTGGATCCAGTTGTCCCAGCACCATTTGCTGAAAAAACTGCTCTTTCCCTATTGAATTGTCTTAGTATCTTTGTCAAAAATCAATTGACCATAAATGTGAGGGTTTATTTCTGAACTCTCAATTCTATTCCATTGATCAATATGCCTATTCTATGCCAGTATCACACTGTCTTGATTACAGTGTGAATCCTCCAACTTTGTTCCTTTTCAAGATTTGGCTATTTTAGGTCTCTTGCATTTCCACAAGAATTTTAGGATCAGCTTGTCAATTTCTACAAAAAGCCAGCTGGGATTTTGGCAGAGATTGTGTTGAATCTGTAGATCCACTTGGGAGTACTGTCATCCAAACAATATTAAGTTTTCTGATCAATGAACATGGAATCTCACTATACATTATTTATATGATTCACAGTTATAAGGAACTAATGTATAACAAACAGTTTTAAGCTGTGAGATCAAATGCATACCTTTACAATTTTATCAAGGTATAATTTAGATACCATAAAATTCACCCATATTAAGTATGCAATGCAATGATTTTTAATAAATTTACTGAGTTGGGCAACCATTACCATAATCCACTTTTAGAACATTTTCATCCCTCCAATAAGACTCCTCATGCCTATTTATAGCTGATCCCTGTTTCTACCCCCAGACCCAGTCAAGCACTAATCTACTTTCTGTCTCTATAGATTTGCCTTTCTGGACATTTTACATAAATAGAAGCATACATATGTGGTCTTTTCTATCTGGCTTCTTTTACTTAGCATAATTTTTTTTAATTAATAGTTTTTTTTAAGAAGTTTTGGTTTTACAGAAAAATAGAACAGATAGGACAGAGAATTCCCATATACCCTCTCCCCTGCATACAGTTTCCCCTATTAACATCTTGCATTAGCATGCTACATTTGTTACAATATTGATATATTACTATTAACTGAAATATATAGCTTACATTAGGGTTCACTCAGTGTTGTACAGTCATGTGAGTTTTGACAAACATATGATGTCATGTATTCACCATTACAGAATCACATCATCGTTTCACTGCCCTAAAAATCCCGTTCCACCTAATTATTCCTCCCCTCTCCTCCAAGCCCACGGCAATCACCTATCTTTTTTTTTTTTTTACTGCCTCTATAGTTTTGCCTTTTCCAGAATGTCATATAGTTGGAATCATATAGTATGTAGTCTTTTCAGATTGGCTTATGTCACTTAGCAATATGCATTTAAATTTTCTACATGTCTTTTCATGGCTTGATAGGTCATTTAAAATATCAGCTTTACTGAGGTATAACTGACATAGAATTGTAAGATATTTAAAGTGTACATCTTGGTGATCTGATATACATGTACATTGTGAAAGGACTGCTCCCACCTAATTAATTAGCACATCCGTCACCTCACGTATTTATCTTTTTTATTTTTTGGTGAGAATATTTGTTATACTCTTAGCTAATTTCAATTATACAATACATAGTAACTCATTTGTTATAGCTGATGATATTCCATTGCATGGATGTAAGAGTTTGCTTATCCATTTACTTATTGATGGACTTCTTAGTTGCTTCTAGATTTTGGCAATTATGAATACAGCTGCTATGAACATTTGTGTGCAGGTTTTTGTATGGACATTAAGCTTTCAACTCCGTTGGGTAAATGCCTGTGAGCATGATTGCTGAGCATGTTTTTGAGGTTCATTCACATTGTAGCTTGTATCAGTTTTCCTTCCTTTTTTAAATCCCTGAATAGTATTGTTATATAGATATACCACATTTTGTTTATCCATGCACTAGCAGATGGACATTTGGGTTGTTCTCACTTTTTGGTCATTATTAATAACCAAACAGAACAGAATAGAATAGAGCTGCTATGAACATTCACATGTAAGTCTTTTTGTAGATACATGTTTTTATTTCTACTGGGAGTGGAACTGCTGGGATGTATGATAAATTTATATTTAACTTCTTAAGAAAGTGTTAAACTGTTTTCCAAAGTGTCTGCACCACTCTACATTCCCACCAGCAATGTATGAGGGTTCCAGTTTCTTAACATTTACTATCTGTCTTTTTGTTACAGTCATTCTTGTGGGTGTATAATAGTATCTCATTTTGATTCTAATTTGCATTCCCCTAATGATTAGTGATACTGCGCATCTTCTCATGTGTTTATTAACTGTTCATATATCTTTTTGGTGAAATGTCTATTCAAATCTTTTGCCTATTTTTAAATTGGGTTGTCTGTCTTATTATTATTGAATTGTAAGAGTTCTTTGTATATTATGGATATGAGACCTTTATCAGATATGTAATTTGCAAATTATTTTTCCCAGTTTACGACTTGTATTTTCATTTTCATAATGATGTTTTTTGAAGTATAAGTTTTTAATTTTGATGAAGTCCAGTTTATCAATTTTTTGTTTTATGGATCATGCTTTTGTTGTTGCATCTAAGAAATCGTTGCCTTACCAAAGTCTCAAAGATTTTCTCCTGTTTTCCTCCAAAAGTTTTATAATTTTAGCTCTTACATTTAGGTCTCATCCATTTTGAGATAATTTTTGTGTATGGTATGAGGCAAGGGTCTAATGTTATCTTTTTGCATCTGTGGATCCAACTGTCTCAGCACCACTTGTTCAATTTCAACCATACATTTTCAAAGGTTTTAAAAAGAAGTGTTTCTCTAACTCTTTATTTCAAAAACTTTCAAACCTATAGAACAGCTGAAAGAATAGGACAAGCAATCATGTATCTTTCACCTAGATTCATAATTTGCTACTAGTTTCCACATTTGTTCTCTCTTCAAACACAAACATGCAAGCACGCATGCACACGTGCACATATGTGCAGCTCTCTCTCTCTCTCTCTCTTTCTCTCTCCCCCCCACTTATTGCTGACCCATTTGAAAGTAAGACACAAATATGAGGATACTGCACTCCTAAATACTTCAGCATGCATCTCCTAAGAAAGTCTTCCACATTATCATACCCAAGAAAAATCAACATTAATTCAATAATATCATCTAAAGTATATTACATACTTAAATTTACCAAATTATTCCAAAAACGTCTTTCATAGCTGTTTGTGATCCACCCCACCCCTCATTCAGAATCCATTCAAGGTTGACACGCTGCCTTTGATTGTTAGAGCTCATTGTTCTCTTTATTCTAGAACAATTCCTTAACCTTCTTTTGTTTTTCATGATAATGGCTTTTTGGAGAGTCCAGGCCAGTTGACTTACTGTATGTCCCACATTCTGGGTTTGTCTAAGTTTGTCTAAGTTTTTCTGCATATTTAGATTCAGGTTAAACATTTTTGGCAAGAATATTTCATAAGTGTTGTTCTGTACTTCTTATTACATTACATCGGGAGGCACAATGTCAGGTTGTCCTGGTATTGACAATGCTGGGTTTAATCACTTGTTTAACCTAGTGACTGCCAGATTTTCCCATTGTAAATGTACATTTGTAATTATCAAGGAATCTGTGGGGTGATAATTTGAGACTGTGTGAATATCCTGTTCCCCAAGAACTTTTTACCCAATGGTTTTACCAGCAATTTGATGATCTTTGCCAAAATCAATTATTATACTGGGGGCTGCAAAACAGTGATTTTCTATTCTATCTTCCTTCTACATTTATTAGCTAGTATTCTTCTGGAAAGAAGATCTCCCCCCACCCCCCCACCCCCTGCTTCAGAATATCGCTTTGGACTAATGGATTATTACTTTTATAACATCTTTATTGGAGTATAATTGCTTTACAATGGTGTGTTAGTTTCTGCTGTATAACAAACTGAATCAGCTATAGGTATACATATACCCCATATCCCCTCCCTCTCGCATCTCCCTCCCACCCTCCCTATCCCACCCCTCTAGGTGGTCACAAAGCATGGAGCTGATCTCCCTGTGTGATGCAGTTGCTTCCCACTAGCTACCTATTTTACATTTGGTAGTGCATATATGTCCATGAAACTCTCTCACTTCGTCCCAGCTTAACCTTCACCCTCCCCGTCGGACTAATGGATTATTATTATCATTATCATTATTATTTTACCACTATAATCCATTTCCATTAATACTTTCACAATTTCTAAAAAATATATTTCCTAGCCCAGTCTACAGAAAAGGCCTAAAAGCAGTGCACATCAGTAGCACTGAGCATACCTAATGCCTAGACTGTGGTACTGAAATACCATTTCCTATTCTCAGGAACCAGAGCTCCTGAGAGAACTGGCTGGTTCCAGTGTGAATTGGGGAAACATTGTTCACCAGAAAGCAAAGATGCACTAAAGAACTGATGGGGTCATGTGAAAAACACATAGGAGCTGGCTTGAAGGGGCTCTATTGGCCAAATTTGGGATAATTTGAGCATTACAAAGAAGTGCTTTAAAAATTATCCATATTTTACTAAGCCTCATCTATAATTCCCCTTCTCTCTCTCTCAACCTGTCTCCTTCTCCACTGCCTTTATTTTCTCATCGTTCATTTGCTCTTCAGTCTTCTCTTTTTACAGCACTGAAAATTATACCAGTAATCATTTGATTGCCAAATCCCACAGACGCTTCTCAGTCCTCAACAGACTCAACTTCATTGTCACTAGTAACCCTTGCCCTCCCATGCTAGACTTTCTTCTCCTCTCCTCCAAAGCAGGGACAAACAATCCATATCCAGGTTCATGGCTTACCATGGCCTACCGAAGGTGAGCAGAAAAAGAACCTAAAACCATGGGAGAGGAAGACCCAGGTTGAAGAAGGGTTGGGGTATAGGTGTTAGTGGCCACATTTTCTCCATCTTGGTATTTTCAGGGCTTAACCAGTGGGTGGACTCCAACAGGTATACACAAATATGGCTCACTCTCTGTGACACTTGAGGCAAGGCACTTCCCCTTTCTGAGCCTCAGGTTCCCCACACACAACACAGGAATGATAACACCAACTCTAAGGGTTGTTTCAAGAACATTCATGTGCACACTGTGAACTCTAAAGGTTATTCAAAAGTAAGAAATGAAAAAGTTCTTACTTCTCCTGTTTGGTATTTCTTCCCAAACCGCCCCCCACCCTGCCCAATTAAACTTTCCTTGATTATCTCCCTCAAGTGACTATTTCTTTCCTTTGGTTTTCTACAAAATTGCTTGCTTTCTCCACTTCCTTCTTTCCCATTTACTCTGCAACTGTCTGTTCCACTTACACCCCTTTTACCACGTTCACCAGTGACAAGTAATTTTTAATCTTCAACTTATTTGATCAGCATCTGACACTAGTAAACATACCCTGATTCTTTCCTTTGTTTGAAATAGAGTTATTGTCAGTGTTGTGTCATAGTCAGCTAGTGAGATCTGACTATTCAATATTCAGGAATTTTGCAAGCCCTTGGGATTATTTATATCACTGAAATTAGCAAATGCTACAAATTTAGGGCTTCACTTTTTTTCAGAGATCTGATTTACCAGCACACTACTTGTTACTGTTTCTATAAATGACACATGCTCAATAAAATATGTTCAACTATTTAAACTTTAACAAAAAGTGCAATGACCTGAAATCTCATTACCAGGGAAAAAATCCAAAACCACCGTTTGCTAGGAAGCAAAGTTTTATTTAATGAAGAAAATGTTACATTGCTGCTTTATAACCTTCCATAATGTGTCATGGACATCTTTCCATGTCAATAAGTGTAGAGCTATGTCATAACTTTTAATGGCTGAATATTATTCCACTGTGTGTATCTGCCGTAATAATTCTCCTATTGTTGAATATTTTAGATTGTTTCTGCTATCATGATGCTGGGAACAATGTTGTTACATGTGTTTTAAAAATCCATTTGTACAATTTTCTAACTCCTTTGGGGTAAATTCCCAGAAGTAAGATTGCTGTCTCATAGAATGTGCTTATTTTTCATTTTGATACATATTGTTAAAGTGTCCTCTGGGAAGTCCAAAAAAATTTACATTCCCAGCAGTAAGTACACAGGAGTGTCTGTTTCCCCATAGCCTTCGTAACACTGTTCAATCTTTTAAATCTTTGCCAATCTCACAGATGAACAACAAAAACACACAATTTTGCTTTCATGTCTTTGATTACCAGTGAAGATGAACAACTTTTTATATGTTTATTGCCTCTTCATATGTCTTTGGATAACTGCCTTTTCATGTCCTTTGCTCACTTTTCTAATGTGGACGACATTTGCCTCTCATCCCTTTCTTAAAAGAGTTTCCTTCCTTAGATTCCTGTACACTACTTCTTTCTGAGTCCCGTTCTACCATGCTGCCAGTTTCTTCTCTGGCTTCTTCCTCTCTATTTGCCCCTTAAATGTTGATGCTCTCTCTTCACTCTGCCCCACCCACTTTTCCTCAGTGATCTTATCCATTCTTATGATCGTAATTGAAATCTCTAACAACATGAACAATCCCGATAGTAATAATGATATGAATAATTGCAAACATTTATTGAGCATTTACCATGTGCCAGGTACTGTAATTAGTGCTGCTATGGAATAGCTCCGTTAAGTTATTCCTCACAGGAAGCACATAAGGCAGGTACTAGCATGAAGCTCTATTTTATAGAGGGGGAAACAGAGTCAGGAAAGTTTAACTGACTTGTCCAAAGTCACAAAATTAGTATGTACAGAGTTGGGGCTGAAACCCAAGTCTTGTCTGGTGCCAACTAGACTATATTACATCCTGTGACTGTATGCTGTATATCGTCTACATTACAGCCCACAAGCCAAATCCAGCCTGATGTGTTTTTGTTAATAAAGGTTTATCAGAACACAGCCATACCTACTCACTTAAATATTGTTTATGCTAGCTCTGAAGCTAAAACAGCAAAGTTGAATAGGTACAACAGACACCTTGTGGCCTGCAAAGTCTAAAATACTTACTATCTGGACCATTACAGGAAAAGTTTATCTGCTTCTGCTCTGCTCACAGATAACTCCAAAAATCTACATCTTCATCACTGACCTATCTTCTGAGTTCTCTATCTACCAATCAGCTGAACACCTCTAGCTCATAAGTACTTCAATTTCAGCAGTCTCGAAACTGGACTCTTAAGATACCAGTTCCTGCCATTCCCAACTTCCTACCCTCTAGCCCAGGGATGTGACATGCATACTTGCCATTCCTCTTTTTTTCACCCATGGCAGACATTGCTAATTGATCACATTACTTTTTCCCATTAAGCCCCGATGGGGCCTCAGAATCTTTCTTAATACAACCCTTTATGAAGGCCTGGCCTGAGATTGGCAGTGGGGGGGTACAAAGAAGGGGTTGGAGTCAAGAAACATTTGTCCTCATGGAGCTTGTATTCTAGGGGAGGAAACACAATCATCAGTGTGAACCACTTGTATGCAGCTGTGACCATGTCATTCTCCTTAGAACCTACACTGGTTCCCCATTGCTGATAGTCCAAACTACCTGAACATGGCAGGTAAGGGCTTCCATGACCCAGCCCTTATGTACTCTAGTTTCACCTCTGCTATTTTGTACTCTAGCAATACTGAAATGTATACACTGCATTTTTTTCCCCACCTCCCTGACTTTGATTTTGCTGTCCCCTTTGCCCAGACCCTTCCCTCTTTCTTTGTATGGTTAACTCCTGTTTTTCAAGATTCAGCTGAGACAGCACTTAAATCTAGGAGGCCTTCCCTCTTCTCCCTCAGGTTAGGTGCTTCTTGTCAGTGCTCCCGAAACAACATCCTGTGCAGACCTCTATTGTTACCTTATCGTTGTTTGTTTCTACATCTGTTTTCCTGACGAGGCAGGGCTCTTGGAGGGCAGAGACTGTCTTACTCTTCTTTGTAACCCCAGGAAACTCAAGAACCTCCTCCCGTGTATAAGACATTTAGGCACTCAATAAATATTTGTTGAATTAAGGACTGTTGCTTCCACATGCCATTCTCATTCAGGGCCAGATCACTCTGCTGCACTCCAGACTCTGCTTACCTGACATCGTGCTGCCTCTCAGGTACCCCAGAGCAGAGACGCCACGACCAACAATGAATTCATCATCACTCCTGAAACCCACTTTTCCTCCTGTAATCCTACTGTCATTTTTAAAACTGGCAACCTTACTGACAGTTTTGATTATTCTGTCTTCCTCTCCCTGATGATTCTATTTCAGAAATCCTCCTTCTGGCTCCTCCTTCCTGTTTCCTCTGCCACTGCCCTCATTATCACCCCCCTGGATGACTGCACCAGCCTTCTAACCCATCTTCCTGCCTTTACTCTCATCCCCTGCATTTAATCCTCCACACTGTGGCCAGAGTTATCTTTGTCAAAGAAAAATCTGATTCTGTCACTTCCCTGCTTAATGATCTTTTCTGGCTCCCCACTGCCTTCAGGATAAAGCCCAAACACTTCAGTATAGTACACAAGGTCCTTAAGGATCTGGCCTCATATCAGTTCCCAGCCTCACCTCCTGCCACTGGCCCATACCAACTTCCTGACTAAGCCATACTCAACTCTTGCCAACTCTCCTCACAAATCTTATTCTCTCATGCCTTCCCACCTCTGCATGTTCAGTTCCCTTTTCCTTATCCTTTTCCCTTGTATCTGCCTGGCTTACACTTTTTTGCCCCTGAACACTCAGCTCAAGCATCACAACAGACTCAATACTTCAACAAAGCCTGCTCTGAACACAGTACCTCCCCACAGCCCCGCTGAGCTTAGCGTCTTAGTTTACGCTTCCCTAGTACCCTGTGCCTATTACAACCATTAACCACATTAAGTCAGAATGCTAGTTTACTTGTCAGTATCTCCCAGTTCACCACAAGCTTCTTGAAGTCAGGGACAGTGTCTGTATCTCTATATCTTCAGAGCCTAGCATCTTTGCCTGGAATACAGTAAAAATTCAACAACCAAAACAAATGTTTAAATAAGTGAAGGCCTACTTGACTTTGCAAATGTTGATCCTTTTTCCTGGCATACTCTGCCTGGTAAATTCCTAGGTCATTATTGTATCCCTAGCACCTAGCAGAGTACCTGATGTACGGTAGGTATTCAATAAATACTGAGTGAATGGATGAGACCAAGCTCAAAAAGCACCTTCCTGACCTCTTAAGAGCCCTGGGTGTAGCTGGTTGGTCTCCAGCCCCAAACCCCACAGCCCATTGTATCTCCTTCTGCCAGAACACTTGCCCTGTCACACTATTCACATGGCTGCCTCCTGGCTAGACTGGGCACTCCTTGAGGACAGACTTTTGTTACACTTGTGTCTGTATCTCCAGTGCCTAGCACAGTGGCAGGCACACAAGAGATGTTCAGAGAGCGTTTGTAAAAATATTTATTTATTTGGTTGTGCTGGGTCTTAGTTGCAGGAGGCGGGCTCCTTTTAGTTGCGGCTCAAGGGATCCCTTAGTTGCAGCTTGAGAACTCTTACTCGCGGCATGTGCGTGGGATCTAGTTCCCTGACCAGGGATCGAACCTGGGCCCCCTGCATTGGGAGCGCGGAGTCTTAACCACTGGACCACCAGGGAAGTCCCCAGAGAGCATCTGTTGACTGAATAAACGGATGAATAAGAAGATAAGACTTAGGGGAGTCTCTACAAATATCTGAAAGGCTGTGCTGGACTAAGAAAGCAGACTATTCTATGTGGCTGCAGGAGGCAGAAGAGCTGGGAAAAGCATTATTTTAGCTCAAGGCAGAAAGAATTTTAACTTTTAGAATGGCTTGAGGGTCAAATGGGCTGCTGCTGGGGAAAGTGAACTCCCTGTGATGAGAGGTGTACAATGAGGCTAGGGAATGCTAGGCAGTGATGCTGGAGAGGGAATTTCAACAGCAGACAGGGAGGTGAAGGTGGGGTGTTGATTGGGGGTGATGGTGGTGGTGGTGCTAGATGATCCCTGGGGTTCCTTCTGGATGGGGCATCCACTAACCTGCACCCCTCAAAGGTGCCCGTGGACTGGGACATGGCTTCTCCACCAACCAGACCTTTCTTAGCCAGCCCAGGCACATTTAGCTGCTCACTATTTCTCCTCAGGGGCAGGATAGCCTTATTCCTATCCTTATCTTTAAAAACCAGCAAGGTATCGGGCTCATAGTAGGAGCTCAACAACTGTTTGCTGAATTGTATCTGACTATTCTGATATCAAAGACCACTCCCCTCTCTGACTCAATAAACATTTTTTGAATGAAATTAATTTAAATTCGACTATGTGACAGTGCGTGGCTCATATCATTCATTAATCATCATTTACTGGGTGTCTATATAATATTACAAACAAGGCCACATGCTAAGCATTGTGAGAGGGGAAGCAATAGGACTCTCTCTTCCAGGAGTTTACAGTGTGGCAGGAGAGAGAAACTATGATACAATAAGTGTAGCAGAGGTATAAAGTGCCTAGCACAGTGCTGGCTATGTAGTAGTTACTCATGGAAGAATGAATAATGGTCCTCAAAGTTGTCCACGTTTTAATGCCCAGATGCAAGTAAGTTAAGGATTTGAGATGGGGAGATTATCCAGGATTATCTGGGTATGCCCTTAATGTGATCATAAGTGTCCTTATAAGAGGGAGGCAGAGGGAGAGTTGACACAAAAGAGAAGGCCACACAGTGGAAGCAGAGTCAGAAAGAAGAAGCTGAGCTGCTGGCTTTGAAGATGGAGGAAGGGACCATGAGCGAGGAATATAGCTCTAGACACCAGGCAAGGAAACAGATTTTTCCCTTAGAGCCTCCAGAGGGAGCGTGGCCCTGCTGACATGCTGATTTTAGCTGTGTAAGACTCATTTTGGACTTCTGGCTGTCAGAACTGTAAGGGAATAAATTCCTGTTGTTTTAAGCCACTAAATGGGTGATAATGTTAGAGCAGCAATAGGAAACTAATATAGCACTTGATAAATACTTGGGAATAAGTGGATTTTTAAAAAAGTTCTGTAAAAGAGATAAAGATACAGGGATTCCCTACTGAGTAGAAGAGAGCCTAAAAGCTTTAAAAATGCTCCAAGGAGCCATGACTTGCTTTTCCCTTGACTAGGCCAGCTTGGGGATTATTTGTGCAGCTTACTGCTTGCCCACCATGGTGCTGGTAGCTGTTAGCTTCCGGTTGCCATTTTGGAAATCTACTTAGGGGGCACTTCTAGGGCCCTCAGTTGCCTGAAATGCTGTGCCCTGAAGCCCTATTACCTGAGAGTGGGAACAAAATATAGTCTCTTTTTCACTGAACTCTGATGGCAATTATAATCTGCTCTAAACTGTTGAACACTCTATTATATGCTATTTTATGTTGTTTTCTAGTTACATCACACATCTGAATCTTATCTGTTCAATTACGTAAGATCCTTAAGGGCAGGGATCATGATTTTTACATATATTTAGTTCTTCCATGATAGTAGACACTCCAGAGTGACTCAGGTAATACTTACGTATTGCTGATAATCAAGAAACTGGGTAGGGAAGACTGTTATTTTATGCTTCATTTTCTAGACCACAACCAGCAAGCTGACTCAATTTATCTATCGATCTGCCTATCTATCTATCTATCCATCCATCCAACATTGATTATTTTCTTACCATGGGCCAGGCATATACTTGGTACATTCAGTGGATACAGAAGTAACACTTGGTTTCTGTTATTGAAGGCTTAGCTGTCAAAGACTGCTAAACTAACACATTATAACACGATATGCTAGAGGCAAAAACAAAATATCATTAAAACAGAGGCAAGAGCAATTAATTCTGTCTATGGGAGTCGGGAAGAACTCCAGGAAGGTGACAATTAAGCTGTGTCTTGAAGGAGAAGTAGTTTTCCAGGAAGAGAAGAGGTGTGTAGGACATTCTAGACAGAGGGAGCACATAGGAAGGCACAGAGGAGTTGTGAAAAAAAAAGAACTGGCTAGAGCAGGGAGTGGTAGGTGATGAGGCTAGAAAGATAGGCTAAGGCCGGACTTTTAAAGCCATCCTGGCAAGTGTCTGGACTTGTGTTTTATATATGAAGGGTAACCAATGTCTTTGATTTCTATTTCATGTGAAAAGCACCCACAATAGAACGTCTGTACTGCAGAGAGGATGTTTTAACTGTGGATTGCTATATAAAATCTATATTATTTAAACGAGTAAAACAATGATCAGAATTCTGAGTCTGAGGAATCTCTGAGTTAATCCCTCTGTTTCTTTATCCATTTTTTCCACTGAACAGAAAAATAGAAGGTTGATTATTCAGAAAAAAATTTCTTTTCTGGTCACTAAAATATATAACAAGTCTACTATAAACCCCAGAAGCTCTGCTTCTTCCTCTTCTTTAAAAAAACAAAAACAGCCTTAGTGAGCTATATATCACATGCCATACAATTTACCCATTGAATGGCTTTTAGTATGCTCACCTCACCACAATCAATTTTAGAACATTTTTATCACTCGAAAAAGAAACCCTGTACTCATTAGCAGTCACTGCTCCTCATTTTTCTTGAAAGCTCCTGGGCCCTGGCAACCACTAATCTACATTCTGTCTCTATAGATGTACCTACTCTGAATATTTCATACAAATGGAGTATAAAATATGTGGTCTTTTGTGACTAGCTTCATTAACTTGGCATAATGTTTTCAGTTTCATCCATACTTAGCATAATGTTTTCAAGTTTCATCCATATTTTACCCTCTATCAGTACTTCCTTTCTTTTTATTGTCAAACAATATCCCATTGTATGGATATACCACATTTTACATTTATCAGTTAATGGACTCCCTACCTTTTGGCTATAGTGAATAATGCTGCAATGAACATTAGCATACAAATTCTTGTGTGGACATACATTTTCAATTCTCTTGGGTATATACTTAGGAGTAGAAGTTCTGGGTCACATATTTTAATTCTATGTTTAACTATGAGGAACTGCCAAACTGTTTTCCAAAATGGCTGTACCGTTTTAGAGTCCTACTAGCAGTGTATAAGGGCTCTAATTTCTTTATATCCTCTTGAATACCTTCTATTGTTCATCTTTTTGATGACAGCCATTCTAGTGGGTATGAAGTGGTATCTCATTGCAGATTTGACTTGCATTTCCCTAATGACTAATGATGTTGAACATCTTTTAATGTCTTTATTGGCCATTTGTACATCTTCTTTGAAGAACTGTCTATTCAAATCCTTTGCATGTTTTTCATTTGGGTTATTGGTCTTTTTATTGCTAAGTTGTAAGAGTTTTATGTATATTTTGGATACAAGATTCTTATCAGATATGTGATTTGCAAATATTTTGTTACATTCTATAGGTTGTCGTTCTACTTACTTGCAGATATCATTTGCAGCACAAATGTTTTTAATTTTAATGAAGTCCAGTTCATTTTTTCTTTTGTCACTCGTGCTTTTGGTGTTGTATCTAAGAAACCACTGCCTAACCCAAGGTCACAAAGATTTACTCCTAAGTTTTCTTCAAAGAGTTTTATGTCTTACATTTAGGTCTTTGATCTATTTTGAGTTATTTTTTCTATATGGTGTGAAGCAAAGCTCCAAATTCATTCTTTTTCATGTGGTTATCCAGTTATCCCAGGACCATTTGCTGAAGAGACTATTCTTTCCCCATCATATGGTCTTGGTATCCTTGTCCAAAACTGACCATGGATGTATGGGTTTATTTCTCAACTCTCAATTCTATTCTTTTACCTATATGCCTTTCCTTATGCCAGTAACAGACTGTTTTGATTATTGTAGCTTTGTAGAAAATTTTGAAATTGGGAAGTGTGAGTCCTCCAACTTTGTTCTTCTTATTTTAGAATTGTTTTGGCTATTCTGGGTCCCTTGCAATTCCATATGAATTTTAGGGTCATCGTGTAAATTTCTGTAAAAAAGCCCAGGCCCAGATGGTTTCACCAGTGAATTCTACCAAATATTTAAGGAATAAATAATACCAATTACCTGTAATGTTTTCCAGAAAATAGAAGCAGAGGGAACAGTTCTCAACTCATTTTATGAGGCTAGTATGACATCTGGTATACAGAAAATCCTAAGGATTCTACTAAAAACCGTTAGAAGTAATAAATGAGTTTTAGCAAGACTGCAGGATACAAGATCAAAATACAAAAATCAATTGTATCTCTATACCATAACAATGACCAATACAAAGATGGAATTAAGAAAATTCTACTTATATATTATAGCATCAAAAAGAATAAACATCTAGGAATAAATTTAACAAAAGAAGGGCAAGAAAAATATATTTGTATTTGGAAAATAATGTATACTGAAAACTACAAAAACATTATTGAGAGAAATTAAAGAATATCTAAAGAAATGGAAAGAAGTTATGATTCTTGAAATGTACATTTTCAAGAGGCCTGTCCTAGTAGAGCTAGAGATGGTAGTTTCAGAACTTGAAATATGCTGATTGTTACGTGAAGGATGAAGGAAACAGCTGAGGGCTTCCCTGGTGGTGCAGTGGTTGAGAGCCCGCCTGCCGATGCAGGGGACATGGGTTCGTGCCCTGGTCCAGGAAGATCCCACATGCCGTGGAGCAGCTAGGCCCGTGAGCCATGGCCGCTGAGCCTGCGCGTCCGGAGGCTGTGCTCCGCAACGGGAGAGGCCACAACAGTGAGAGGCCCACGTACCGCAAAAAAAAAAAAAAAAAAAAAAAAAAAAAAGAAAACAGCTGATGCTTTTTTGGATGTGGGGAGATGCCCTTTAGAAATTTATTTATTTCATATATTTTGGGTGTTTAACTGCAATTTGCTAGAAGTTCTGAAAAGTTTTTACAATTTTGTCCATTTTCTACAGTGCTGCAGTTGTTGGAACTTCTGCAAATTTCCATGGTTGTTGGTAATTCAGGACAAGGGCAGTCTTTCTAGCTGTAACTTTGGCATTTAAGGGCACCCCCACCCAAGCCTATAGCCTTTATGATCCAGCACAAATCAACTTTGTGCTTAACAAAGTTGCATTCTTACTTTCAAATAAGGTACTTTTCCCCTTATTTCCAGTACTTGCTAATCAAACCTCTTAATCATTCCAGGAATGTGCCATTGGTGCTTCTATTGTTGCTTCATTAAATGATGCTATCTGTACTGTCATGGATAATTTCTATGTTTAAGAGCTGAAATGTTTATAGGAGATCAGCAGGAGAGAAAAATTAAACTAACTGGTCAGAGGTGAGAGGTACACCAGAGATGGAAAGCAAGGTGGCTATCGCAGAAATCAAAACTGGCCAAAAATTTTAAGTGTTTTTTTCCTTTTTATATCTCTTGCCCATCTAATTCTAATCCTCTCTTGGTATTAGCATGTCTCTCCTTCTCTCTAGACAGTACTCATAATCCTGCTTTTATGCCTTGACCCACCTGTAAACCTACACAGGTCATATGGTATTACGAAAAATCAGGAAAATAAAATTCTTGAAATCTGTTCTTTATGTTGGTACACAGACTATGTATTGTAAAATATACATATTTTACAAATAGTATTACTAAAGTAAACCTGTGGCAGACACACTTCTAAAAAGTTATGTGATAACTGACTCTGCAAATCAAATCTTGAATTCACCAGAGGAGTTAATTTAAGGAACTCAGTGGATGAATTCTGTCATAGTGAAGGCTCCTTCTATAAAATGAATTCTCCATCCAACCTCTGTATCTATCCATTTGGCAACATGCATGTTTTTTTTTTTTTTTTTTTTTTTTTTTTTTTTTTTTCAGTATGCGGGCCTACTCACTGTTGTGGCCTCTCCCGTTGCAGAGCACAGGCTCCGGACACGCAGGCTCAGCAGCCATGGCTCACGGGCCCAGCCGCTCCGCGGCATGTGAGATCTTCCCGGACCGGGGCACGAACCCGCGTCCCCTGCATCGGCAGGCGGACTCTCACCCACTGCGCCACCAGGGAAGCCCCATGCATGTTTTTTATTCCCTGAGTTTTCTTAAATTGGAGCACACCTATACTTGGATCTTTAAGACAGTGCTGAAATCACTATTAGAACACAGCTTTCTTTTCCTCTCTGCTGAGTATAATGATCTAGGGAAGGAAAAGTGAACTAACAAATCCTAGCTGTGTCATTATAGCTTATGACTGGTTAACATATATTTTTTTTTTAAAAAAATAAATTTATTTATTTATTTATTTTATTTTTGGCTGCATTGGGTCTTTGTTGCTGTGAACGGGCTTTCTCTAGTTGCAGCGAGCAGGGGCTACTCTTCATTGCGGTGCGCAGGCTGCTCACTGTGGTGGCTTCTCTCGTTGCGGAGCACGGGCTCTAGGTGTGCGGGCTTCAGTAGTTGTGGCACATGGGCTCAGTAGTTCTGGCTCGTGGGCTCTAGAACACAGGCTCAGTAGTTGTGGTGCACGGGCTTAGTTGCTCTGTGGCACGGGGATCTTCCCAGACCAGGGCTCAAACCCATGTCCCCTGCATTGGCAGGCGGATTCTTAACCACTGTACCACCAGGGAAGCCCTGGTTAACATATAATAGGGTATTTCCATGCCTAATGTCCAAGCCTCGTCAGGTCTTCTGTGGGCTCCCTTTTCTAACACCCTGTTTACTACCCCTGCGGCCAGTTCATGTCACTGTCTCTTGTGAGAATTGACTCAATGACTTTTACAGATCAAGAGTTTCTGTATTTATTTATAATACGATTGTTTCCTCTGTCAAAGAGGGAGACTGAAAAACCAGACATCTTCTGTAATTTGATTTCATAGTTACGTCCAGCAAGTCCTTTTAGAGATTTACATGTTCCAATGATAGAAACTGAGGTAGGACCTTGTGTCTCTCTGCTTCAGTTTTTTGACTTATCAAAAAGTTCCTACCATACCCCACCTCCTTGACAGAAATGTTATCATGATAAGTTTAAATAAAGGCATGCATAAAAAATCCAAAGTACTGTCCTAATTATCTAACTCACAATTTTTCTCTCATTAAGACCCCAATTTTAATTTGACAGAGCTAAATAAATCAGCTTTATGCACACCTGCTTCTTTCCACATAAAAAACGCACACAAAATACATGCACCTGATTGTGGGAAACCAGAAATTAGTCCCACATGACGGATTTTCTTTTAACCACCCACTTTACATTTATAGTCCACTTTAAGGGCTCTGTGCCTGGAGTTGGCAGCTCTAAGAACAGTGAGATCAGTTTGTCTACAGTTGTTCCCAACCTTTTTTGGCTCTGGTACACCTACACTTGCTTCCAAAAATATACCCCCCAGTCTGGTGCTCAATGGAATGAAAATCTTTCCTGAGCTAATAGAATATAAAACAGAAAAGGCAATGGACATAGTTCTGCATTTTAGAGTACTCATAACAACACAGTGAGGCAAACCCGTGCAAATGACGCAATTGACCCTGCATCAAGAGAAACAGAGCTTTGGGCTGTTCTTTCAAAGGTGGTAAAGATTTACACTTCTCAGTCTGCATCTCGCAGCTTGGCCTCCCTTGCTTTTGAAGAGATGGTCAGCCAAGGTAAATGGTGCGGCCAATAGCACTGGAATCAGCGGAAACTAACTGGTTTGTACAAGGACGAAAATCATGGTCTTGGTCCTATTAGCACTATGTTCTAAATGCCTGAGCTAACTAGCCACTGATATTGCCTGTGAGAAAACCAACCTTCATCAGAAACAGAAATGTACTTGAGTACTAACACATAAATTAATAGCTCAGTCTCCAGGACTTGAATTCAACATGAAGCCTATTCCAAAGTTGCCATTTAATATGGTGGAAAAACCCCTATTTACCTGAACAATTTTCAAAGTTTCACAATTTGTATTATTCCCCCCAATAATTAACTTTATTTCAAGTAAAAGGCTTGAATTCCAACTATTTACACCACATTTCCTAAAATTAGCATGCATTTCTGAGAAATTTTTACTAGACATTGATATTATTTATATGAAATAAGCCTTGAAAGGCAAGTCTCTAAAGTTAATTGGGGCACCTTCTTTACAGGTATCTATTTCTCCTATAGGAAATTCACAGGTAGGAATTCCTGGTCAAGGCATTAATAAGAGCTTAACAACCTTCAAGATACCTCCTAATGGAAACTATAATAATCTCTTAAAGAAGTTTTGTTAGTTGTCTGGAATAAAGTCCATAATTACCCCTTGACTCAATCCACCTTGTATGATCTATAATTACTGTTATATTAAAGTACATCAGGCAAGATTAGTGATTTCAACTCCTCTGTGCTTATACCTTACCCTGATTTGCCCCCAGTCTCCAGAAAAGCTTAAAGAGCCATTTTTTACCAAATTCCAAAGACAAGATATAAAAGGCATGGGGAAAAAAAAGTTTCTCAGAAGAAAAATCCACTGAATTCTAGTAAAGACCAGCTAGGAAGTGAATGTCGCTTACTAGCATTCCAACTAAATTTAGTGGTATCGATTGTATACGAATGTGTGTGGGTCGCACATATGGTCACCTTATCTTTGATAAAGGAGGCCAGAATATACAATGGAGAAAAGACAGCCTCTTCAATAAGTGGTGCTGGGAAAACTGGACAGCTACATGTAAAATAATGAAATTAGAACACTCCCTAACACCATACACAAAAATAAAATCAAAATGGATTAAAGACCTAAATGTAAGGCCAGACACTATAAAACTCTCAGAGGAAAACATAGGCAGAACACTCTATGACATAAATCACAGCAAGATCCTTTTTGACCCACCTCCTAGAGAAGTGGAAATAAAAACAAAAATAAACAAATGGGACCTAATGAAACTTAAAAGCTTTTGCACAGCAAAGAAAACCATAAAGAAGACCAAAAGACAGCCCTCAGAATGGGAGAAAATATTTGCAAATGAAACAACTGACAAAGGATTAATCTCCAAAATTTACAAGCAGCTCATGCAGCTCAATATCAAAAAAATGAACAACCCAGTCCAAAAATGGGCAGAAGACCTAAATAGACATTTCTCCAAAGAAGATATATAGACTGCCAACAAACACATGAAAGGATGCTCAACATCATTAATCATTAGAGAAATGCAAATCAAAACTACAATGAGATATCATCTCACACCAGTCAGAATGGCCATCATCAAAAAATCTAGAAACAATAAATGCTGGAGAGGGTGTGGAGAAAAGGGAACCCTCTTGCACTGCTGGTGGGAATGTGAATTGGTACAGCCACTATGGAGAACAGTATGGAGGTTCCTTAAAAAATTACAAATGGAACTACCATACAACCCAGCAATCCCACTACTGGGCATATACCCTGAGAAAACCATAATTCAAAAAGAGTCATGTACCAAAATGTTCATTGCAGGTCTATTTACAATAGCCAGGACATGGAAGCAACCTAAGTGTCCATAATCGGATGAATGGATAAAGAAGATGTAGCACGTATATACAATGGAATATTACTCAGCTATAAAAAGAAAGAAAATTGAGTTATTTGAGGTGAGGTGGATGGACCTAGAGTCTGTCATACAGAGTGAAGTAAGTCAGAAAGAGTAAAATAAATACCGTATGCTAACACATATATATGAAATCTAAAAAAAAATTGGTCCTGAAGAACCTAGGGGCAGGACAGGAATAAAGACGCAGATGTAGAGAATGGACTTGAGGACACGGGGAGGAGGATGGGTAAGCTGGGACAAAGTGAGAGAGTGGCATGGACATATATACGCTACCAAATGTAAAATAGATAACTAGTGGGAAGCAGTTGCATAGCACAGGGAGATCAGCTCGGTGCATTGTGACCACCTAGAGCGGGGGATAGGGAGGGTGGGAGGGAGATGCAAGAGGGAGGAGATATGGGGATATATGTATATGTATAGCTGATTCACTTTGTTATACAGCAGAAACTAACACACCATTGTAAAGCAATTATACTACAGTAAAGATGTCAAAAAGAAAAAAAGAATGTGTGTGGGTAGTTGGATTAAATATTTGAAAATGCGTTGAAAAAAGAAAAAGAAAGTTGAGTTTTATCTTAGTGATAATACAGTTCGTATTAAAGACAGGTTGGGGTAGAAAATTAAATGAAGGTAAAACTGTAGAATCACACGTGGCTCTATCCAACTCTCATTCCTTCTCTTTTTCCACAGAATTCTTGGTTCTTATATTTAAACAGCAAAACTGAGGAAACAAAGACTCTCACTACAATTCAGACATTAGAAAAAAACAGAAAGTCAGACCAATTAATTCTATAGATACACATTTTGAATTTGCACCTTCAATTTTCATTTAAGTTTTCTGAGAAAAGATGATACCAGCACGGGTTTGGTGACTATGGACAATAAATTGCAAGGCTTACTCAAAGTGCACACTGTTGTAGAAAAATTCACCAATGCTGTAGATACTTGCCCTGCTCTAGCAAGGACCAGCTTCAGGAACTGTTCAGATTTATTATAAAAACAGGTACTGGGAAGAACAATAAAGAAAGGTTGTATGTCTCAGACTGTTTGAAATGATTCCATTAAATAGACTGAAAAATACATTAAAATACCTAAAATAGACTGAAAAAGGCATACTACTGAATATTATGACTAGCACTTCTCAAAACCGTCCAGGTCATCAAAAACAAGGAAAGCCTGAGAAAATGTCACAGCCCAGAGGAGCTTAAGGAGACATGACAACTAAATGTAACGTAGTATCATTACACGTGGATGGGATCCTGGGACAGAAAAACAGTATTAGGTGAAGTCTGAATAAACTATGAACTATATCAATATTGGTTCATTAATTTTAACAAATGTATTATATTCATGTAAGATGTTAATAATAGGAGAAACTGGGTATGGGATACATTGGGACTCTCTGTACTATCTGCTCAATTTTTCTGTAAATGAAAAACTATTCTTAAAAAATAAAGTTTATTAAAAGTGGGTTCTATTTCTCAGGCTATTTGAAATGATTACACTAGTGAAAAAGATCTAATACTTGAGGGCCTAGCTCACGGGCCTGGATCAAGGGCACTCAGAGACTTCAGCCATCAGATAAGAACAGGACAAGGACTCCATACCCCCACAGTAATCCAGCTCAGAAAGCCGCAAATCCAGGCACCCAAAATCCCTTCAGAGAATTTCAGTGGGAACAGTTGATAATTAAGATAATAAGCAATGCCTATTTAACTTTCTTCATCCCAAACAACCCTACATCTTGAAAACACATTGTAGGCAGCAGGTTTCAAAAGCAGTGAAATCCTCATTTGCAGAAGTCAAACTAACAATTGGGGGGGGGGACAAGCCATCCCTGGTGACTTGCATCCTCCATCAGCTGCCAGCCCCTCTTGATGGAGAGAGGAGCTGGTATGGGAGCAGAGGCAGCCTGGGCCTTTAGCAACTCCTACCTCAGGCACTACGATGTTGATGTTGTCTAACACTATCGCTTACACAGACAAAGCATCCAAACTCCAAGTCAGACTCTTGCCCTCCTCTTGCCTAAGGATTCAGTAAGCACCAAGGACCATGGGAGCTCTATTCGCCAGTCAGGTTATGAACGCTGAAGGATAGTTTCTTAATGGAAATACTGACCATGGTTAATTAGTAAAACACAAATTTCAAGGTGAAAATCTCTTGATTCTATATATTCTTTCATTCAAAGTATATATATTTATTAAAGAAGTATTATGAGCCAGATACTGGGCTCATGAAAGAAATTAGCTCAAGAGAACACTCTGAACTGATGAAACAGTTTAGATGAACATCAGATCAATAAATATAAATGTGGATGACGTTAATAGAATCTCATCAAGCAGAGAACATTCTTGATTTAACCTCGCACGCCCTCTATTGGTCTCTTGGTTAAAATGCAAAGCTTATATAACCCACAGTTTGGTAGGTCATGTTCAATATGCTGGAAATCTGACGTGCTGACTGCTCATTGGACTTCGTGAACACTCAGACCTCTGACTGCTGTGTGGAATCTCCTCTCTCTCCTTCTCTCTCTCTCCCCGCTCCCTCTCTCTCTCCCTCTCTCTAATTTCATAATACCTGTTACGATACTACCATTGATTCATTCAACCAATATCTATTGAAGTCCTACCTTGAGAAGGCACTAACTCATCTTTCCAATTTAAATAACTTTATTCTTTATTTTTCAAACATATTGACATTCCATAAGTCAACTGGTAGTACCAGGAGAGACACTCCCCCAAAGGGTTGGGAATAAGTGTTTCCCACTCATCTCTCTCTGCCCATCCATTCCAACTTTCATACTCGATCATTCACCCAACGAAAATTTTTTAAGTTTTCTATGTGCCAGGTAGAGTTCTAGGCAGTGAAGCTACAGTAATAAACAAAACAAATAAAAATCTCTACCCCCTATGAAGTTTATATTCTAGTGGGAAGGGGTGTAAGACATGAAATAAATAATGAATAAGTAAATTAAATAATTTTTTAGACAATCAATAGTATGGAGAACAATAGAACAGGGAAAGGGCAATGGGAGGCTTTTTTGCAGTGCAAATTTAAAAACGTGGTCAGGGAAGGCCTTACTGAGAAAGTGATATTTGAGCAAAGACTTGAAGGAGGTAAAGGGTCATTAATTGGGAGGAGGATATTTCAGGCAGTGAGAACAGGAAGGGCAAAGGCCTGGAGGTGGGAACATGCCTGGTATGTTCAAGGGAAAAGAGGAGTCCAGTGGCCAGATAATAGCGAGGAAAAGAACAGTAGTTCTACAAGGGGGGAAGGAGAAATAGGGGGAATGCACAGCGCTTTGTAGGCCGCGGTAGGCACTTCGGCTTTTACTCAGTGAAACAGGGAGCCAAGGCAGTGTTTTGAACAGAGGAGTAATAGGATCTGACTTCTGTTTTAATAGGATCACTATGTCCGCTGTGTGGAGAATAGACCTAACAGGGGCAAGGCCAGAAGCAGGAACACTAGTTGGGAGGTGGTTGCAATAATCCGAGAGAGATGAACTAGGGTTATAGTGCTGGAGGCAGTGAGAAGTGGTCAGATTCTGGATATATTTTAAAGATGGAGTTGGGATTTTTTACAGACTGAACATGGGGTGTGAAAGAAAAGGAGTCAAGGATGATTCCAACATGTTTGGTTTCAACAACTGGAAGAGTAGGGCTGCCATATGAGGGGGGATTAGGAGTTAGCTTTTGGACATATATTAAGTTTGGGATGTCAACCAGACACCCACCAATCAATCTACTCTCTACCATCTCCTACCTAGCTATCCATTTACCCACTCAGATTTCTCTATGTCACAAATCCCTTGACATCTCTGTATGTCTTTCGGTGTGCCACTTCCAATTTTACCAACAATACTGCCTCCTACTTTGGCAAAAAACTGGGTATTTTTGATGTCTCCCTTCACCTTACCCCCAAGAGCTAACTGATCACCAAGTTCTGTCAGTTATGCCTCTAAAATCACTCTCAAGTGCTCTTCTTCCTTTTCACATCCACTGTCACCACCTTTGTTCATACTTTCAAGATCTCTCCCCTGGTTTTTGAGCATAGCAATTTGATCTTTTCCTTTACTAGTGAGACTGGGTAGACGGGTCCAGTGGATCTGGGGTCAGGAGGTGGAGGCAAGGGGCAGGGCATAAGTAAGAGGGTCATTTACTCCCTTCCCTGGTACCTAGACCTGAAAGCGAATGCCAGAATTACATTTAAGAGAGAATGCTAGGGCTTCCCTGGTGGCGCAGTGGTTGAGAATCGGCCTGCCAATGCAGGGGACAAGGGTTTGAGCCCTGGTCCAGGAAGATCCCACATGCCGCAGAGCAACTAAGCCCGTGCGCCACTACTACTGAAGCCCGCGCACCTAGAGCCCATGCTCCGCAACAAGAGAAGCCACTGCAAAGAGAAGTCTGTGCACCGCAACGAAGAGTAGCCCCCCCCACCCCGCCGCAACTAGAGATAGCCCGCGTGCAGCAACAAAGACCCAACACAGCCAAAAGTAAATAAATTTTTAAAAAAGAGAGAGAATGCTGAGGTTGAGCTGGGAAAGCATACCTATAATAAGATTATGAGATCAAGGTTGCCTTGAGTGCCCCCCCGCAAATACTTCCTGATCAACAACCTTCCAGTGAATCAGACAGTGGGCCAACCACGACGCCACTGGAAAGCTAACACCTCTTTCATGATGAAACTGGTCTCTCAGCCTTAGATTGCTGGAGATAATTGCAGGGTACAAGGTAGACAAGTGCATCGGGGAGTAGCAAGACTGGATGAGTGATCATGGAGTGAGAAGGGCATGAAGTTCTACGGGCTGCTGATGTAGGAGGTGTGTGGGCGGATGACTGAATTTCACTTCAAAGGTTTCCAGGTAAGAGTCCTTCAATTTCTGCCATGGCAGATGTGGCTGTGCCAAAAGGAAATCACACCTGAATGATCCAGTTAGTGTAATTCATATATGGCAAACACTTTCTGGTGCTTAGTATGGGCCAAGTATTAGTCTATGTACTTTACACACATTAGTTCGTGTAATACAACTGCTTTGTGAGATAGGTACTATTATTATCTCCATTTTATAGGTGAGGAAATCAAGGAACAGAGTTTAAGCAGGTTGTTCAAGATCACATAGGAAGCGGCAGTGCTGGGATTCAAACCCAGGCAGTGTGACTTGAGTCCCTGCTCTTACCCCCTCTGCCACGTTGTATGGTGAAAGCTAACAGAATGTGCCCTTGGGTGGTCCATACTTGGGTAGTCAAGATATTGACCAGACTCAGGGATGTCAGTGGTTCTAGCAAATAGCCAGGGTGAGAGTGGGCTGGAAATAATTAATGCCATGAAAGGAAGAGGTCTGGATGGAGGGGTATAGTGGATTAGAAATGAATTCTGAGGAGGCTGGAGGTGGAGAACCAATCGTATTATGTATCAGAGGTGTAGCAGTACTGCTGCTCCGCCAGGACCTGGTCAATCCATATGGCCTGGAAGGTTGTCTGCTGGTAGTGGTATGGTGGAGAGGTAAATGTGGGGGAGGAGGACTTTGAATGGCATTCTCCAAAACTAGTATATGAACTGGAGGCTGTGGTTGGAGAGCAGATGGCTATGGAACTTGTGAAAGTGGAAGGCCTTTTAGATGCATGGGCAGCAATGGCTGGGAAAGAGGGATCCACCACTAAAGGCGTTACAGATGTGGGAGGAGGAAAAATCTGCACTGAAGTTCATTGGAATGATACCCCAAAGACCTGAAGGTTACCTTGGTGTGTCTTTGTCTCAACTGTAGGATCACAGAGGTATACCAGAGGTTAGGTCAGATATGGGGCAACTAGAAGAACCCTTAGTCCAGGAGTTCTCAAACTGTGTTGTGCATCAGAATCACCTTAGGGAGACACTGGTTAAAAAAAAAAAAAAAAGAATATTCTTGGGCTTTACCCCTAGTGGGTCTGATTTAGGAATCTTCATTTTAGAATTAAGATGCAGGTGGGCTGCAGGCCACATTACGAAACACACTCCATGAGATTATATGCAAGTCTGAATAGGCTATGTTGGCCCACTGGAGGGGTGCCCTTGGGCACAGGCAATCCCCGATCCTAACAGAATGGGGCATCTTGGAACAACATAAACCTCTGGGCTGCCCCAGGATGGACCTGGATCTTTATGTTCTACACTTGCTGCCCCGGCTCCTCTGCGCTATAACAATTTGAGCTCATGATCACAAACTGCTTGTCCCTCTCAAAGGAAGTGTCTCCCTATCTTGAAGGTGGCCTTGAAGAGCTCTCATTCCCACTTGGGGTAATTGGCCTTGTTTAGGGCCAGCTTAGGTCCAGAGATCAAAAGTACCTAGGTCCTCCTGTGACAGGACAATACTCCCCACCCATCAACCCCTCCTCACCCACACCCCTGTACCTGGATGTTGAAGGCATTAGTCAGTGGTATAGACCAGGGCTGGGGTAGAAGGCCTTCAGCTACGGGAAGGTCATTTTTGTGTCTGGGGACCAAATTCCTTTCTCCTTAAGAGAAAGGATACTGGGGAAGTGAAGATGCAGAGGTAGTAGATGAATTGTGGGCAGTATCAAGGGGTTGCTGACGTCTTCAATCATTTTAGGGACTTCATTTTAGAAAAATGTACATCTTATCCAGCACTATGTAAACTCTGCCCAGAAGTATCACTTTCACACTTTGGGGCTTGGCCTGGGGATAGTGCTACTGTAATCATTCAACTACCACGCAGCTCAGACATTCTGTGACATCTCATTAAGTGAATTTATCAAAATATTGCCCAGGTAAATATTCTAGGAGGTGGTGTGTGATCTCATTTGCTGGAAGCAAGTGGGGACACTGCACAGGAATCCTCCATTCATTACCTTTCTTGATCCAGATGAGGTTGTAGGTGCCCCTAGGGGATACATAACCCTGTGAAGGCCAGAGCCTTATGGAATTGAGCTAGAAGGTTCTGGGGTAACAGAAAGGATTTTGAATAGTGATTACACTGAGGACAGAATAATCTTGACAAGAAGAACTCCCTGCTTTTTATTTTCAGAAAGGGTCTCAAGGTTAATGTGGAAGAGATGGAGAATCTGATGAATCCTGCTGCCAGCTGCTGTCCAGAGTTTTTATTTTATAGAAGGCCTTGATTTTAGATTCAGAGAGCACCTGCTCCTTAGGAAGAAGAAAAGTCCTGGATATCAGCACTACAGCACAGTCACCCTTGCCAATTAGGGGTGGTCCCACTGTCTCTTGGTAAGGAGTATCCTCATTTGCCTTATGAGTATGGGCTGGACCTAGTAGTGGAGGTCGAACGGTGAATTCATGTGATGTTTGGGAGGAGTAGGGGTATAGGGAAGGCTGGCAGTGAAACTTTGACAAAGCAAAGGGCCTGAGTCTTTAAGCCGATCGTGAATAGTCTACTTTCAGCCAGGAGCTTACGGGCAAAGGGGACGTGGAAGTGCAGTGGGTGACAAACAGTACCAGGGCTCACTTTAGCTGGACAGGCAGTGGGACCCCACTGGACCAGAGACTTGCCTTAGAGGCTACCTAAGACCCCCTGAGTGTAACCCAATCTGGATATAAGTGACTTTCATCAAACACTTACTATGTGCCAGGCTCTTTGCTAGGCTCTTTAATACAATGATCAGATTTAAGCCCCATCACCCTATAAGGTGGGTACTATTATTACCCCTAATTTACAACTGAGGATACTGAGGCACAGAGAGGTTTTGCAGCTAGTAACTGATGGAGCTGGAATTCCCTGTGCAACACTGAACCACTGTATTAGACTATCTTCCCTAGATCTCATCTGATCTGGGCTACTATGGGAAAGGTTTGTTTATTTTGTCTCATGATGGGTCTGTTCTGCAGGTGCCAGGATGGAATGGGTGTAAAGAGGAAGTGATAAGGACATGCGCTCCATGGCTGAAGGAGGAGTCTGCCTTGGTGCTGAGGCAACGTGGCTGACCCTGAATCCAGGTTTCCATTTTCATGCAGTGATCTATTGGTTTGGAAAGGCTGGAGGTGGGATGGTGTCAGTAGAGGAGGGGGTTCTGGCTGCTTGGTTAATGAGTTATACTGCACATACAGCACTCTGGAGAACTGGAACTGGAATGCAATCCACTGTCATTCACTCTGTGCATAAAGAGCTGGAGCTCTTGAGAACAGAGCTCTAGTAGCTTTGATCCCAACTGCTAGCTGGACGGTAACTAAGAGCTGGAGGTCTCATTCTATATTCTTCTTGTGGAGTTTGCCAAGACACAAGGCAGAGTTATATGGCTCTATCATTCACTGCCCCCAGGTGGAAGTCCCAGAAACCAATGGCATTCTAGGGCAATAATCTCTCCTCTCCTAGCAGCGAAGCAGGCAGAGGGGGCCCAGCTGGCACAGATCCCGTGTCACCAGGTGGAAGGCTGAAATGTCATGGGATAAGATGGCAAATAACAGAATTGTGGCAAGAAGAAGGGCAGGTTGAGCTAGAGATGGAAATAAGTCTTAAATGGATTATCAGAATGAGATAAAGGAAAATACTGGGAGCTGTAATGCAGAGTCAAACAGGAAGAGGTGAGGATGAGAAACAGCCAGTCAAAGTGGACAAAGAAGATGCGATCTCAGCAAATTCTGGAGGTTAGGAGTCACTGTCCCATGCTGGGTTTTAATACCTCCTAGTACATGTTTACATGGAAAGAGTGAGTCCCATTTAAGGGGATCTAGATGGGACAAGATGGCTTCTTAAGAGACTGACTACAAAAAGCAGAATCAAAGAATTCAAAGAGGCCTGTGAGCAAGTGATAGAAGTGGACAAGAGTCATTTCATGGAGAAAGTAGAGGCCATGGGGCCAGCACTCACTAGTAGGCAACCCAGATACTTCTCTGCTATACCCTCCTTGACTCCTTTTGCTCTGGCTTCAGAAGAGGTGGGTCTCCTCCTCCCAAAGCCATTCCTCCCATCCTCTCCTGCCTCCTCCGAGACTTTGCTCCATTTCTTATCCTTCTCATATTTCCATTATTTCCCTTTCAGTCTACAAATGTTCTCAAAGCTCTTAAAACAAACCCAACAAGTCAGCCCTCAACCCTGTTTCCCTTGGCCACTGCCCTCCTCTCCTTTCTTTCTCATTTGAACTTTTGGACAGATTAATGTTCCTTTCTTGTCCATTTCTTTAGTTCCTGCTCACCCCTCAACAGTTTGTATTCCCATCACTCTCCAGAAAGTTCTCTTACCAAGGTCATTAATGACTATATTAATTGCCAAATATGACTGACACTTCAGTACTGCTCTGGATTGTTGAGAGCTCTTTTCTTCTTTAAACTCTTCTGCTCCCTTGGTATTCTATGGTCCCTTTCTATTTCGATTACCTGGCCAGTCCTGATTGCTGCTTTTCAGCTGAACTCACTGGGGCTTCTTCTTATACTTGCCCATTACAAGTTGGTATTTCCTGGGGTTCTAGGCTCTACTTTCTTTTTCTCCTCACTCTCTGCCTTTTCCCTAAGTAATCACACCCATTTTCCTGGTTTGTGCTACCATTTCATATACAGGCAACACATCTGCTTCTAGTTCCAGCTTCCACCTCCATCTCCAAATCTCAGAATCCAATTTCCCTGGGTACTACCTCTGCTGCATACCACCACCTACTCCCGTGTACTGAGGTAGTATAATTCAGGGGTTAAGTACACAGGTTGAAGAGTTAGATTGCCTGGGTTTGACTCTCATTGCTCTGCCTTAGTTCAGGTCCTCATCACTTGTCAGTGAGAGTGCCGATACCCAATTCAGTCCCTCGACCTATAGTCTACACCTCCTTCAATCCATCCTCTATAACTACAGTCAGTTTCCTAAAACACAAATCTAACCACGTTACTACCTAACATAATATTTCAGTGCCCCCCATTTCCTACTGAAGAGTTTCTCAAAGTGTGTGCATCAGAATCACCCCTAGATTTTGAAAGTGCAGGTTCTGATGCCCCAGTCCAAACCTACCTGATCAAGATCTCTGAGAGGTCTAGAAATCTGCATTTTTCAACTGAGTGACTCCGACATACATGAAGCCCTTCATGAGCCATTTCCTACTTTTCTACCTCATCTGCTGCCATTATCTACTTTGAACCTTAACCCTCCAGCAATGTGTGTAGTTCCCCCAATCCGCCAAGCTATTTCACAGTGCTGCTTCTGCAAGGCCCTTCACCTACTTGTCTCCCCAGCACACTCCTCTCCATCCTTTGAAGTCTTCTTAACCACAACCTCCTTACTGAGAAATCTTACTTTCCTTCTGTACAGCTGTTTCTCAACCATTTTTTCATTATCATTCCCTCACCCAAGGAGCCTTTTTAGACACCTTTTTCTAATTGACCTCTCCGCGAAATTTTATATCACAGATGTACTGTACATCTGTTATGTACTGTGACCCTTTGGAAAACCATAAACTATGTAACATCTAAGTTTCTTGCCGCCCCCGCTTCCCTACCACCTGCCCCAGCAAGAATCAATTTTTGCTCCCTTGGGGGCAGTATCACTCCCATTGAGAATACACGCTCTGCAGCAGCAGAAGACACTGCTATCCAAACCGGTCTTCTTGAGGTTCACCTTTGGTTTCTCTGATAAGTCTTTTCTGATTCTCCTCCTATCTCTCTCACCACTCCTTCTCAAGACTCAACTTTGTAGGTCTTTCTTCTCTTGCCTGCCTTGTAAACACTGGCATTCCACAAGCCTCATTATTTGAGTTTTTTCCCCTGTATTATTTTACACATGCTTCCCAGGTTAGTTAGTCTATTTCCTTAATTTTAATTACCACCTATCATGCTGGCTCCCAAATCTGTATCTTCAGTGAAGATGATTCTCCTGAGCTCCAGCCTCTTGCTAGTCTAAGTATGGGCCACAAATTGGCAGCCTTTAGTATTGCCTGGGAGTTTGTTAGGAATGCAGATTCTCAGGTTCCCCCAAGACCTGAACCAGAATCTCCAATTTAATAAGATCCCTGGGTATTTTGTATGCACATTAAAGTTGAGAAGTCATAGGCTGGACCCCATTGCCGACTCTGTAATAGACATCTCTAATTAGATGCTCCATAGGCAGAGCAGTCCCCATCCCCTACTCGTCTTGGTTAAAGGTAACACAATTACTCAGTCATCTACATAAGAAATCTAGATCACTCCTTCCTTATCATTTATATCAAACTGGTTACCATTCCTACCTATTCTAGCTACTAAATGACTCCTGAATTTATTCTCTCATCTATGCTCATCACCACAGCTTTCACCTCCTTTAGGATAGATTATTATCACAGTAAAGGTCCTAACAGATTTCTCTGTCAACATTCTGGCCCCCAACACTCACCAATTTATCTACCAACTATTGCCAGAATCATATTCCTAAAATGCAAATCTGATCATGTTACCTCTTCCTGGCTAAAGATTCCTTCAGTGATTCTTTACTCTTTTAAACCAAGGTTCTTAACCAGGGATCCACACATGGGCTGTAGGAGATCCTTAGACTTTCTGAAACTATAAGGAAAAATTTGTGTATGTACATTTTTCTAGGGACAGTGTTATATAGCTTTCATCAGATTTTCGGAGGGGTCCATGACCAAAATAGGTCAAGAACCACTGACCTGAAGGATCAAGTCCAAGCTGTTCAGCTTGGCAAATAGGACCCTTCATACCTCTCCCACCTCACCTCCAGCCACTTGCCTATAGGAGCCCTTGGTTTCAGCTTTAATTATAGACCTGGAAGTGCCCTCAGCTTTCACACCTCTGTGCCTCTGCACATGCTGTTCCTGAAATAACCCCAAGGTCACATACACAACTAGTAAGTGGTGCATTCCACTCCTTCTGGACACCCCACTACCTTGTGCCTAACTCTAGCATACACCGACCATATCATGCCTCTATTGTAACAGCTTCCCACTTTGTTCCAAGCAGATTTTATTATAAAAAGTTTTATTAATAAAAGTAATATAATCATATTAGAGAAAATATATGAAAATATATAAAACAGAGAAAAGGTACATGTATATATCTGTGTGTGTATACCCACATATACATATAGTATATATATATAGTGTGTGTATGTATATATATTATATATATATATATATCATACTATCATCATCGTCACAAAGTCACTGGTATCATTTTGTTGTATTTCCTTCTAGAAATTCTTTTCATATGCAGATTTTTTTTACATATCTCTAATCAGAGTGAATATATGATGCTGTAGCTACCTGCCCTTTAAAAGCAAAGCCAACAATATACGATATGCATTTTTTCTTGTTATGCAGTTGTCCTAACCACCATTTTTAATAGTTATATAGTAGCCCATCAAGTGGATATGTTGCAGTATACTACGTAACCATCCCACTGTTGTTGAATATTTAGGTCTCCTTCCCTCCTTTTTTCTTGGCTATTATACGTGAAAGAGAAATTACCATCTTCATATACACAGCTTTTCCATATTTTGGATTGGCTTATTTCCTTAGATTACCAAGAATAATAGATGTATGAGTTAAGATCTTTCTTCCTTTGGTTCAAATTTGGTAGAAGTAAAATATATACATGTATATATAATGTTTCAATTTTTCTTCCTCTAATTATTAGCGATACTAAATATTTTTTCATGTTTGTTTACTATTTGTTTCCTCTTTTGTAAATTGTTCATGTCTTTTACTAATTTATCTGAATATTAGTGTTTTAAAAAATCAGTTAGAATAGTTAATGATTTTAACCCTTTGTTAATATTTGCTGTAACTATTTTTTTGCCTCTTTTTATTTTGGTAAAATTTTAGCTGCAAAAGTTAGAAAAAATCTCATTACTGAAATTTTGAAAACTAGAAAAACACATTAAAAAAATCATTTTAATTCTGTCACCCTAACGTAACCACTACTATCATTCCCACTAATTTTTTTTAAAAAAATGCATGTACTAAAAAAAATGCATGTATTTTACAAAGTTGTAACTGCAGTGTGCAAACAATTTTAAAACCTGTTTTATTAACCCAGAAGTATTTTTCTGAAATGCCCCATAGTCTTCATAATCATCATTTAAAATAATAGCATAATATTCCATGGAATGGATTCACCCTTTCCTTATTGCTAGATATTCATGTTATGTCTAATTTTAAAAAATAAATAACACTGGTAAATATCTTCAGGTTTCTTTTCCATATTTTGAATTATTTTCTTAGGAAACATTCTCAGAAGTAGATTACTAGATAAAAGGGCATTAATACATGCTGGCTACCAAACTGTTTTCTTAAGGGGTTGACCCAAACCACACTATTACTAGCAAACTCAGTACCATTTTTTTTCAGTTCTATTAAAGATAGGCTAGGTAAAGAGGTAAAGATAGGTAAAGATAGGCTAGATAAGTTACCTACTTATCTGCATTTCTTTGATTAGTAGTGATGAACATTGTCCCATGTTTTCCAGTTGTGCTTAAAACTCCTTTGTAAATTGTCTGTTCATGTTCTTTGCCCATATTTCTTCTTATACATCATACTGTATGAATGTCTGAGAAAATGCAAACCTGTCACATTTTGTCATATTTATGTCAAATATGCCTTTCTAGTCTGTGTTTAGATTTTATTTTTGAAATGGCCATAAAAGTTATTTTGGTTTTAAAATTTTATACAAATATGTTGATCTTTTCCTTTGTTTTTCTTCTATTCTTTCCTAAGCTTAGAAAACTATTCCCCTTTAGAAGGCTGATGAATATTCATTCATTCTAGGGTTTTTTTCCTAATTTGCTTTTTTATATTTAACTCTTCAATCCAGCTGCCACTTATTTTAGTTTATTACAGGAGATGAGAGTATAAATGCTACAAGCTGTCACAACATCATTTACTGAACAATCCTTTCCAATCACTTGCAACACATCCTTTATAACTGATTGAATTCTTATATGCAACAGTCTCTTTGGGGAGTATACTATAACATCATTTGTCTAATCTTATACCAGTGGTACCAGTGTTTTCATTATCACAGTTTTTTATGTTTAATATCTAATAGCATTAGTCTCTCATTACTCTTCTTTTGCAGAATTTTCTTTGAAAATCACTCTTCTTTGGCTTTCAGATGCAATTATTTGCTGTCTTACCTCTAAGAGATAAACTTCTTGAGGGCAGAATTGGTTTATTTCCTTAGAATATTGCTGGGAATAATAGTACTGGGTCAACAGGTACAAACATTTTCCCCACTCTTAACATTTCCAACGTTTTCAAAGAGTGTGCCAATTTCACTGTAATCCTGCCAGCACCTGGATATTTTGAAATAAAAGATTTCTTTTTCAAAATTGGTAGGGGAAAAATGTGCCATGCTTCAATTTCTGTATCTCTGCTTATTAGTAATGATAAAAATATGCTTGACACTATGTAGGTGCTTAATCAATGCATGTTGAATGAATAAATGGCATGTATGAACCTGTACATGTATTTGGGGATACGGGGGTTTAAACAGATATTGTGGTTATAAGAGATAAATGCCCGCTAGATGTAAGTTTGTGGGCTAAATGCCTGTATTCCATCTGCAGAGGTTCTAGAGGCGCCAAGAACGCCTTGGAATTTGGACCTGAATTGGGGCAATCTCTAGAGACTCTTGGTAATTTATATTTACCACAGGCATGTCTGTTTCCAGGTAGGATCAGCTGCAAGCTGTCTGAAACAGTTAAGATAATGGCGTGTGGGTATGCCCACGCCTGCATACAGCCCAGAGGCAGCCATAATTGGCTGGAGATAGAGTGTGCTTCCTTTGGCAGCAAAACAGTAATAAGAAGTGGCAGGTACCTGGGTATTCCACTGCAAACTGACCCAGGCCCTAGGAGGCCTTAAGTGGTGAATTTAAATATATAAGCTGCTCCAGTGCCACATGCAGAAACTAGAGCTGACTTGTAGGACTGGGCATTTCCCATGAAACCACACTACTTTTCTTTTCAACTTGCTAAGCATGAGAAGGCAGAGAAGTCCTTGGTTCAGAGAACCTTGGTTTTGTCCCTTTTATCTATAGCTTGAAGCAGACAGGGTCATTTTTCCCTCCTAGAGATCACTGTCTTGATTTTGAATTTTTTTAATAGAGCAAAAACTAACAAAAGGCAGGTTGTTTCTCTTTGTTTTTAAGACCATGTAAAACTCATTACTAAACACAGTTTCTCTATGCTCCACCACCTCAGTTGTAGATTCTAGTAGTAAACTTACTCAGGGATTTCCTTGGTCATGAAATCTATCCATTTGATGAAAAGAATTCCATATTATTACCTTAATCTGCATATGCTGAAGTTGTGCTCAAGATTTTATTCTGAAAAATAAAGTGCTGTTTTCTCTAGACTCAAGAGCACTAGAGTATCAAGGTCATGGCAGATAGTATGAACAACTGGTGTGTGAATGATGCATTGGCAGTTCCTACCACTGCTGCTTTATTTCACTCAAATAGCACATTGATAAATTCAGTTTTTAAATTCCCTCTCCTCTGGAGGGGGGGATAAATTAGGAGTTTGGGGTTAACAGATACACACTACTATATATAGAATAGGTAAACAACAAGGACCTACTATATAGCACAGGGAACTATACTCAGCGTCTTGTAATAACCTATAATGGAAAAGAATCTGAAAAGTATAACTGAACCACTTTGCTGTACAGCTGAAACTAACACAACTTTGCAAATTAACTATACTTCAATAAAAATAAATAAATCAATAAATAAAATCCTTCTCCTCCAACATGTACTACAGCCATCTTAAGCAAGATACCAAATGCTGAATAAGGCTCAGCAGTCCCTGTCAGACACAGAGTATAGCTGTCTGAAATGTTAACATCAAACTCTAAAAGGACTTTTCCTGTAACTCCAAGTAGCACCCAATAGCTGTTGCACAAGCCCTTTCTCCTTAGGGTAACACCTCTAAGTTGCCACTTTGCTGCTTAGAGATGGCAGCATAAGCCTCTTTTTAAAAAAAATTTATTTATTTTATTTATTTATTTTTGGCTGCATTGGGTCTTTGTTGCTGTGTGCAGGCTTTCTCTAGTTGTGGCGAGTGGGGGCTACTCTTCATTGCGTTGCGCGGGCTTCTCATTGCAGTGGTTTCTCTTGTTGCGGAGCACGGGCTCTAGGCACGCAGGCTTCAGTAGTTGTGGCACATGGGCTCAGTAGTTGTGGTGCATGGGCTTAATTGCTCTGTGGCATGTGGGATCTTCCCAGACCAGGGCTTGAACCCGTGTCCCCTGCATTGGCAGGTGGACTCTTAACCACTGCGCCACCAGGGAAGCCCTAAGTCTCCTTTTTGATTCTTCAGCCTTTTGTTTTAAATCTGTTCTCATCAATTCTCCATCTATTCAAAAATCTATTTGCCACTCCTTTCAAGAACTAGCTCCAAAATTCACCTCTTCCAAGACTTCCATGATTAACTGCTCCTTATTGCTAAATCTCTTCATCTCATACATATATTCAATTGGTACCAAAATTGATGTTGCTCCCCAATTATTCTAGTTTTAATAATGTTTCTAGAGTATAAGTTCCTTGAAGACAGGGGAATTTCCAGAAAGCTTAAAAGGAATTTAGAGATTGTCTAGATATCTAGATTAATATCCTTTGCTCTGCCCATTTTCCTGATGAAGAGACTGAGACCGAGAGAGGTTAATCTGTCCAAGTCAGTCAGCCAAGTTTGTAGAAAAAGTAGGCATAAAGCCCAGGTGTCCTGACTTTCAATAGTACACTTTCCACTATATTATGTCATCTTTTATTTTACTTGTATCTCTTCAGAAGGTGTAGTAAAGTGTCATACACACACACCCCCCACGTCTCTCAATAACTGCCAATACAATAAACATAAGAGTTTACATAAATAAGAAACTGACTCAAGGAAAGAGATAGAAAGCAGAAAGGTCATTTTCTTACTTCTTTGCATGATGCCACCCTCCAGACCAGTTGATCGCTACTTTGCACATTCCATCAATCAGGCACTGGGCAGCTGTGATTGTAGCCCCTCCTACAGCTGCTGCATAGTCAAATATTCCTTCAGTGGCTGGGCAGTCATAACCTTCAGGCAAACATCAGAAGAGCTTGTTAAAAAATAAGCTGGATAAAGAGGGGTGTGATATTATGACTTATAATAAAGAATATACAGTTAACCCTTGAACAACATGGGTTTGAACAGCGCAGGCCTACTTACAGGTGGATTTTTTTTCAGCAGTAAATACTACAGTACTACACCATTAGCAGTAGGTTGAATCCGCGGATGCGCAACTGCAGATGTGGAGGGCTAACCATAAGTTATACTCAGGTTTTCGACTGCACGGAGGGTGGGTGCCCCTAACCCATGCGCTGTTTAAGGATCAACTGTATTTCTTCCCAGTTTGTGGCAGAGTTCCTAAAATTCTTGGAATTCCTAAATGATGAGTTATAGATGTGTCTTGGTTGTATTAATGAGGTAACTTGTGGACCACATCTAAGGATGGGGGTTGGTTGCCAGTAGAATTATGAGGGTTGGAACTATCAGTTCCATCCCCCTGACCTCCTGTGTGAGGCCAGAGGAACTGGTGATTGAGTTTGTAAAAAATGAATAAACAGAAACTTAAATTAAATAGTCAGGAGACCAGAAGGGGGCGCTCTCACACCCTGAAACAATAACCAAGTTTAACAAGAAGAAAGACTTTTCTTTCCTGGCAAGGACTCAATGAAATAGCCATGGACTCTTTTTTTTTTTTTTAAACCATAGCTCTCCCAAGTTCCTTTCCCTCTCTGTAAAAGTGTTCTCCTTCCCTTGCCATGGCTTGCCATGGTTGCAGACCCCAAATTGCAATTCTCTGCTGATCCCAAACAAACCCATCTTTGATGGAGAAATATCTGGCAGCCTACTTGTTTAGGTCAACAAGCTTAATCACCAATTGGCCAATGACTTAATCATTCATGCCTATGTAATGAAGCCTCCATAAAAACCCCAAAGGAGAGGGTTTGGAGAGCTTCTGGGTTCGTGAACACGTAGAGATTTGGGGAGAGTGGCACACCTGGAGAGGGCATGGAAACTCCATGCCCTTTCCCCATACGTTGCCTTTATGCACCTCTTCCATCTGGCTGTTCCTGAGTTATATCCTTTAATGATTAACTGGTAATCTAGTGAATATATGGGTTTCCTGGGTTCTGTGAGCCGCTCTAGCAAATTAATTAAATTCGAGGGGGTCATGGGAATTTCTGATTTATAGAGTTGGTCAGAAGTACAGGTAACAACTTGGACTTGTGCTTGGCATTCTGAGTTGGTGAGGTTGCTAGAACCTCCAATTTGCAGCCTGTCAGCCAGAGCACAGGTAACAGCTTGGGTTTGCAACTGATGTCTGATGTGGAGAGAAGTCTTGTGGGACTGAGCACTTCACCTGTGGAATCTGATGCTCTCTCCGGGTAGAGAGTGTCAGAACTGAGTTGAATTGTAGGACACCAAGCTGGTGTCCTGAGCATTGTTTGGTGGTGTGGGGGGAAATTCCCCCCTCCACACATTGGAATTGGGTCCAGTACCCTATTAGGAGGAGTAGATTGAGGTATGACAACAACATACCCTACCAGAAAGCTACTGTGCTAACACCAGCTCCAAAATGAGAGCTAAACACCTTCAATGTCGGGGAAGGAATTATTCAGTATTACAGCTAGAAAGACTAAACCTTGAAGATTAACTAGTCACATCCTGTAGATGGAGAAACTGAGGACTGAGAGGTGATATGTCATATCTGTGATGACACAGAGCCAGGTCTGGGACCCCCTGGTGTCTTAAGCCCGCACCCCTGCCCTATACACATACCTCCAGTCCAGTGTTCTTCTATTAAATCATGTTGTTTCTCTAGACTATCCTATTGGCCACTTATGGCTTTTAAAAATGCAGCTGTTTAATGAGAGATAAGGCATCAAACTTAGCAAGAATATAAATATACACTGAAGTTAAAATATAAGGTCACAGGACAGTTAAATCAGTGTACATACAGCCAGACCCAATCTGGGCACTGCTATTAGGGCGCCAAGCAACTGAAAGGTTTTCCTCCATTTGATCCAGCATTAATTTTGCTCAATTCATATAGGAGTGTGGTTAAAGGAAGATTAATATTGTGGTTAACACATTAGTTGTTAATTTAAAAGTATTAAAGACCATCATGCAAGTTATAAAAGATTAAGTAGTTATGATCTATAGATGGAGGTCATCTATCTCCCATCATTGCCTAGTAATGACTTTACCTAGTCCATATTCTATGGAGTCTGGATGATCATCATCTCCTTCCTGGCTGACCTTCTGGAGATGCTGCAGATAGGCATCGGTGTGGAAAGTGGCCATCTCCTCCATGGAGGCCACTTTGGGCTTAACTATCCTAATAATAACAGGGAACAAAGAAAGGTGAGTGAGTCAGATCCAGAGTATGCCAGAACCTGGAAGCAGGAGCCAGCAGTTGGAGTGAAAATACAACTTCCAGCTTCTGGTTCCAGGAGGCTGAAGCAATAAACACGTTCTGTTCCTCCACTGCAATACAGTCTTCATTTCCTCACATCTACATGTTGACTCCATTAAAAAGGGGTGAGAGGATAGATATCTCCCTTGAGTTTATAGGCAGGTTAAAAAAAAGAGTTATTATATTTAAGTTAAATAATCAGGTATTAGACAAATTTTGCTCTGTGAGTTACAACTTTCATGACAAACCAGTAGGAAGAGATATTTTCATTTGAATCAGTTTTCCTAATTGGGCAAATACAATCCTTTCAACTACATTTTTACTTTAATAGGCAGCTGTATTGTCATGAATTTTGAATTTGGAGTCAGAGAACTGGCTTCCCGTCCTAATTACCAGCTCTATAACCTCAGATAAGCTGACTGTTCTGTAGTTCAGTTTCCTCATCTGTAAAGTGGGGATATCTTATGGGACTTAGGTGAAGATTAAATGATAACATACATGAAAATGCCTTGTGGATAACTGTCATTATTATTAATATTAAAGGATTAAAAAATAGGCAACCAAAAAATGTGAAAGTTTCTATAATTGGTCCCTCACATCTGCCTCTGAGAGGAAGGAGAGAAGGAGCAAACAGGCTAGAACTGGGCTTTGCTCAGAAGCTCTCAACCCACTGTTCACAGGAAGTGAAAATAGGAGTGACGGAGAGAATACAGGGTGCTAACCTAACAACAGGACTTAACCACCTCTAACTTCTAGCTGCCTAGTCCCCATATCCTCTTCCTGACTCTGCCACTGCCACTACTGCTCTCTAGCCCTCACCACTCAAAGGGGGGTCTATGGACCAGCAGCAGCATCACCTGGGAGCTTGTTAGAAAGGCAGAATTTCAGCCTCCCCTCAGACCTACTGAATCAGAATTTGTACTTCAGTGCTCACTTCAGCAGCAGATATACTAAAATTGGAATGATACAGAGATTAGCAAGGCCCCTATGCAAGGATGACACTCAAATTTGTGAAACATTCCATATATTTTGGATTGGGAGTTTGGGCTTAGCAGATGCAAACTATTATATAGAAAATGGAAAGAGAACAAGGTCCTATTGTATAGCACAGGGAACTATATTCCATATCCTGTGATAAACCATAATGGAAAAGAATATGAAAAAGAATATATATATATATCACTTTGCTGTACACCAAAAACTAAACAACATTGTAAATCAACTATACAATTAAAAAAAAAGAATCTGTATTTTAACAAGGTAATTCATATGCACATTCAAGTTTAAAATGCATGACCCAGGCCACAGGGAGGCATTAGTGTTTTTTTTGTTTGCTGAAGGGGAACATGCCCATGAGTTTCTCCTGAATTAATATGGTTATACAGGCTACTACCATCACCAAGCAAGCTCAGCCTCAAAAAGTAAATATATATAGCTAAGATCCAAGGAGTCTTGCTTCTTCTTCAAGAAAACATGTCTACACCCTCAGAAGTGATAACTCTGCCCATTAAAATAAAAATTTTACAGTTTCTTGTACCATGTTTCCCGGCCCTAATTGCTCCCTCTTTTAATACCCTTCCTCTTCCTTAACAAATCCTTACTGAGAGCCTCCCTACTTAACAGCAAGGAAATTAGACAGTTTTGCTTTGCTTTGATTTCTTGTTTGTCAAAGTAATTTTTTGAACTGTTAAATAACTTTAATGGAAAGCATGTAGTTTTTCTGTTTACCAAACCTATGGGTTAAAAAACGGTTGAAAAACATTCATAAAGAAGATACTCAATAAATGATTTTGTTAATAATAAGGATAAAATTTACACTACCTTCTGGGAGATAAATGAAGCATATCACACTAGCCAGCATAGACAGATGTTCACCCAATTGGCCAGAAAATGTCACAAATAATCCTACAAGTGTCAGGGTTCTAATATTTACTCTTATAACAACAAACAGCAACTTCATTTTTTTGTTTTTTTTTAAAGAAGCACTTAGCTCTGTGCTGAGTTATGGCCTTGGCTCCAGGAGTTTCCTTTGGTCTTGACTGTCTCCAGGCTCATCATTAAAGTTTGGTGGTGGTAATGGTGTATCTAAAAGTCTTAAGTTGAACCCATACTCTCAGAGCTGGCTTAGGAAAGACAAAAAACAAACAACCCCAAAACCAGAACACCTCCCAGCTGAACATCTTTTTTTCTATCAGGTTTTAGTACCCAAAAGTACTCACCCCGAAACCTCCACAAAACACCTATCCCTAGGATACTTCCCTCCCAGCAATAAAGTCCTATTTCTTAACTGCTTCATGTACTTTTTTCGAGTTTTCTTAATTCTTCAAGAGCTTTTACTAGGTTACAGGCAGATTACCAACACTGTGAATCACAAAAAACTTTTAAAAAAGGACCATTCTCTCCCTAATTAGCCCCACTGTGAAGCAGGAAGTTAAGGCTATGAACACCTGGGTTCAGGGCTCTGTTCAAGCACAACTTACCTCATTTGCTTATGCAGTGCATATGCTTCAATCAAGGAATGTACCATACTGGCCTAAAAACATCAGCAAAAAAGGAAGAAAAAAAAGGCAGAAAATAGTCTCAAATGTTTAATTCAGAGAAATTCCATCGACTTCATCATCCTGAACAAAGGAACTAACTTTTAACTCCCCTCCCTTTTTACTTAACAGTTACAAAGCACTTTAGACAATACAAAGTATCTAAATCGCTAAGGAGCAAGCTATCGGGCCTTACGGAGGTGTTGGAACACTTTTCTCCTGCAGCTTCTTCTCCACTTCGGGGATCCCTGGCAGTAGAGACACCATCCCCTCCATGCCATCCCTTCCCCCTCCCCCGCACCTCCACCCCACCCCCACCTGTCCGTTGGACGCCCCGCTGCGCTCTCAGGAAACTCTCTAAGGGAACACTTCCTCCATCACCTGGTACAGCCGCCCAAATTTCTGCTGAAGATTTCCCCCAGCCCTGTATCCTCTTCGCTTCCTAATGCCCTCCCGTCCACCGGCCCCCCACCCACACCCCCAAAACCCACGGTCTTTCATCCCAACCTTTCTTACCCGTTTGGGGACTTTGGCCAGGGAGTCGCACATGCTAACATACTCGGGGCTGTAAATGTAAACCGGGGGCAGCGACTGCCCACCGTCCGCCGGTTCCTCCGGCTCCTCCATCTTCCACTTACAGCCGTTCCGGAGCCACCGTCCGGATCCGGCTTTTTTCGGACTCAGCCCGGGCTCCGGTTCCTGCTCCTCTGATCGGCCGCAGCGGTGCTCCCTGGTCAACATTCCCTCCTAGTTTCGAGATCGCCGGTGACACTGTCCCTGCTCGCCATCCAATTGAAGAAATGCATGGGCCTTGTCAGGCCAGAACCCCTACATTTAGTGACTACAGTTCAAAAACGGAGGTCGGCTGATATAAAAGCCCAAATAGCTGCCAATTAGGATCGATATTTTATAGCACAAATAAGCACAGTCAAAACTAACCATTGTTGCCCTACGGGGCCATTTGAGATGAAGTCAGACCAGCTTCAGAGCATGCTGGGAGATGTAGTTTCGAGGGATTTGAGTAGCGGAAGAGTCAGGGCTAATTACTAAAATAGCCGCGAATTTGAGTTTTAGCGCTAAAAAAAAAAAAGGATCACCGTCAACGCTTTATGAATTGTCTCAATCTGCAAACACACCCATATAAATATCTAAAGACAGACACAGTGTGGCCACTAAGAGCCCAGCACCACCCAACACATCAGACGGGCTCTTTTTGGTGGGGGATTAATTAATGGTACAAACTGTTTGAAAAGTTTACACAGTCAATTCTGTGCTGCAACTTAGTTCACTGCTTTTCATCATTAACTATCCATGTCCATATAAGAGTTAACAATCTCAATAATTCACTCTGGCAAAGCTGGTACCACTTTCCCAAGACGCTGGCTGGTACTCTGTAAATTGCTTCGTAGATTCCAGTCAAGCAATGATGTCAAATCACTCCTTGAAAATTCACTTGGAGTTAAGTGTGTAAGCAGATACTTTCAGTGATGTTTGGAAACTGCAGCTCTTCTTCCTTCCCTCCTTTTTTTCTCTGCAGCTATACAAGAGTTAGGGAAATATTTTAGGTTTAGTGTGAGGGTTCACATTAAAGAGTATCCTGGAGCAGTTTTAGAATTACCATCAGTATTTCCAGGTTCCTGGGGGCCCCTATGATCTGACACAAACTAGCCAATGCCCAAGGCCCCAACTCTCACATCAACATGAATTAACCTCTCAGACAATCCAATATTCTAGTTTGCTTTTTTCCCCTACTCTTTAAACATTTATGGAGTATTGTGATATGCACTTGGATATACTATCTCATTTCATCCTTGCAACAGTCCTATAAAGGAGGTTGTAATACACCCATTTTACAGATGCAGTTTAGAGAAAATAACTGTTCAAAGTCACACACACAAACAGAAAAGCAGGAATCCAAAACCAGGTCTGCCTGACACTGAAGTTTTTGAACATTCCCTTTACTATATAAACTTGATTCCTCCAGGATGACTTTGTGTTAAATCTAACCTTGTTCAACCCTCCATTTAGTATCTCCTCAATACTTAGTATTCTGGATTTTTTTTTTCTCCTGCGATGTGTTTCTTTAGCTAGAATGTAAGCTCTCATGCTCCTTTTGTATCTTCCCATAGCAATTAGCTCAAAGTTCTGCCATCATTCAATCATTCATCAAACTTTATCTGACATCAACTAAGTGTACAGTACAGCTGAGGATTCAATCCTCAAGATGAATTACAGTCTGATCTCTGCTCTCAGGGAATTTGCATTCTTGTAGATGAGACAGATACACAAGAAGCAGAGTCAGATAATGAATGTAGGATGCTTGTTTAATAACTAAGCATTAAGTACTTAATAACTGGTACTTAGTAAATGGCAACTAGCGTTCTTATTCAGTGACATCTGAGAGGGTCCTAGTGGATAGATGGGATTTTACCTGGTGAAGAAGGGAGCCAGGGGAGGGCATGCTGACTAGAATCAACAGCATAAGCAAAAACAAAAAGGAGAACATTTCTAGGCTAGTTTAGTTGAAGGGGCTGGCTCATGAAGTGTTTTGAATACTAGACTAAAGAGAATAGACTTCACCCTGTGGGAAATGGGGAGACATATAAACAGAAATCTTAAAATAAAAGATTTCTACAGCAGTAGTGTGTAGGGAAGATTAACTATTGAAAGACTACAAGCAGTGAGAGTGCTGCAATGGATCAGATAAGAAATAATGATCATTTATGGTTCTGTTTTGTTTTTTTGTTCTTTTGGCTGTGCCGCGTGGCATGCGGGATCCCGACCAGGGTTAGAACTCGTGCCCCCTGCAGTGGAAGCATGGAGTCCTAACCACTGGACCGCCAGGGAATTCCAAAGCAATGATGATTTAAACTAGGGTAGGGACAATGGAAACAGAGAGGGAGAAACAATGCACAGGGTAGGTTCAACAGGACTTCCTTACTACTAGTACTTGAATATTGGTGAGAGCAGATGGAGAAGTTATTGAAAATTCTTAAAGTCTGTGTGAAGAGAAGGCCAGCAGTATCAATATAAGGAAGAGGGAAATGAGAAGGAAGAACTCAGAGGGTAGGGCAGGTGCTTAACCCAGTTTATTTCCCCACATAGATAAGAGATAGCTAAAGTCATAACAGTGGGTGAGATAGTCAAGGGAACATGGCTGTCTCCACTGCGATGTCTAATCATATCTAACTTAACATTTTCAAACCAAACTCCTGATTTTCCTATCCAAGTCTTTGCCACCCCTTCCCCATCTTTCATAGCTCAGTAGAGATACCAAAGTCTATCCAGTTGCCTAAGCCAGAAACCTGGGAGTTATTTGTATTCCCTCCTTTTCTTTCACTCCCAAATCTAATCCATCAATTTCCATTGGTTTCACCTCCAAGACGTGTCTTAACTACCTCCACTTCTCTCCTCTGCACTGCCGCCACCCCAGTCCTGGCACTGTCATCTCTCACTTGGACTTCCTGCAATACCTAGCTGGCTTCTACTTCCACTCTTGTTGACTTACAATCCATTCTTTTTGTAGCCGCAGAGTGAGCTTCTTAAAAAATGTAAATCAGATCATGTCACTTTTTAAAACCTGCCCCACGCCATGGTGAGAATCTTTGAGCTAGGAAGAAGAGAGTGATTTGGGAGAATGCCGTTTGTGGGAGTTGGGAGAGAAAGATGCCAAAAAGGAGACAAAAAAGTAATAGTTGGGTGAGAACTGGTACAGTTTCACAGAAATCAAGGGATGAGAGGGTTACAAGAAGGGAGAGGTAGTAACAATGTCATGTATTGCAAAAGGGTCAGAAACCCCTTTTGCCATTAGGAGTTCACTGGTGCTCTATGAAAAACACACGAGGCAAGGGAGGAAGCCAGATTGCAAGGGGTTAATGAGTGAAGCCAATGCTGTCAAGTGTAACTTCCTTTTTGAAGAAATTTGATTGTGAAAGGAAGGAATTATTATAGTATATCAACCTAGGGGGATGTCAGAGCCCAGGAATATTTTTTTAGAATAAGAGAGAAATGCACATGTTTACAGAGGGGAAGGAGTCTATGGGGCTGTAGGAGTTGACTAAAAGGTGAGATCATGACAAGTTGGCAATATAAGGAGGAAACAGGACTTGTCTAGGGCTTTTCATGGATAGACAGTGGAGAAGGAGGGCAGGATACAGACTGGCCAACTGAGACTCTAAAGTCTGGACTCTGATGTGAAAATTGATTTTTCCATGTGTTCTTTCAGTTCTAGCAACAGGTAGCTGAACACTTCAACATGGGGAGCATTGCTTTTAAACTGGAAACAGTATCCTCATTTGGCATACAATGTGGCAAGATGATTCAACTATGGAAAAAGATAAATTGTTGCACAAGGATCTGCAACAGCAAATCCCACAGGGAGGCTGCACCCTTATTCATGATTAAGATAGAGCACAAACCATGCCACAGGTCCCAACCTCAACTTTCCACAAGCTTAATACCCATACTATCCTTAACTTGGGAAGAAAACCTTTTTCAAAGCACCAGATTTGCAGTCAGAGGAAATAGGTTGAATCTTGGCTCCAAAGTTTACTAGTGTGGTGACCCTGGACAAGTTCTTGGCCTCACTTTCCTTAGCCATTTTTGCTAAAGGTAGTTTTTGAACCAGCAAGGTCAGGATGGGCTATGCCACTTCTTTTGATGATCTCCTCTGCCTTCACTTGCTGGCAGAAGCAGGCAGAAGGGAAAGCAAACACATTAAGAAGTCACCACCCCTCTGGCCACCTTCTTTGTGCATTTTACAATATGCCCACTGATATCTCAACTGTAGTGAACCAACTGACCCTTGTTTTCACACCACTTCCTAATGTCTTTTCCTTGGAGAGTGTCATTGTTGAGAATGTGAACTCTATAGAGTCAAACTGCTTGAGCTCAGATCCAAGCTCTACCACTTCCTGGCTGTCTGATTTTCAACAATTTGCTTATAATGCTTAGTGCCTCAGTTCCCTCATATGGAAGATGGGGATGACAACAGTAATTAACTCACATGGTGACTGTGAAAACAGAATAAGATGGTCATACCAAGTGCCTGTATAACAATGTCTGGCATTTGGTAAGCACTCAAATATTGATTATCATTTAAGAGCTATTATGCCAAATATTCCTCAATTTGGGGGAAAGTCTCCACCCCATTGCTATCCTCACCCACATACCGTTACTGCAAGAGTACTGTTACTGGTTTGAGAACAGGTCCTTTGCTTTTAGGCCTAGCCTTAAAAGAAATTGGACTTCTGCTAAATAGAGGGTGACCATACCATCCAAACTGGGACACTTTGGAGTGACAGAGAGTGCTATTAATAATTATGCCAGGACAACAGGCATAAACGGGGACTGTCCTGGGCAAACCAAGACCTAAGGTCACTCAAGTTTAATAGGAAATGAAGACTAAGTGTGGAAGACACTATATTTATCTCCATTGCATTAGTACAGGTACTAGGTATTTGGTAAGTAGAAAAGGGTCAGAGTAAGAATAACTTTGGACCCATCAGCTGCATAAAATTCTCAGAATGTAGTATAACCTAATTAACCAGGATGGGACTGCAGAGACTGTTCATCCTTGCTGGATAAATCCTCTCTTGTTACACAAAAGGCTAATGAGTAGTTGAACAAGATTCTGCCGAATAGTTATAACACTTAGGAGAACGAACTGTTTTTAGGTACCCTCCAGTTGTGCAGGAGCACCACCTGCAAACAATTATAATGCTGACCAAAAATCAGTCTTATTCATTCATCAGAACAGGCTCCCAACAGATGTCAATAAGCTAGTTGGAATTCAGTGAGCCTAGTTTGAGCAGTCATGCACTCGAATGATAAAATTGCATTTCTTTACATATATTACATACCATATTATATAATGTATAATATATGATTTATGTATTAATATTATTCTACTTTGACCCAATTATGAACTTTGACTGTACCGCATAATTAGAGTATGTAAAATAGAGCCATGAAATAAACTCCAATCACAGAAACACATATAAAGTTTTGCACATTGGCACCAGACATGATTTAATTGGAAATTCTAATTTTTTATTCTGTTTTCAAAACATAAGTGCTTAAAAAGTGTCCAATGTGTTTTTTAGTACCACATGCTTAAAATGAACAAAATATGAATCAAGTTTTCTAAACAGTTGCTTTAAAAGTGAAGTAGCTGTGTGTGGGAAGCATAGTGATAGATAACTTCATAAACCCAGAGAAATGTAGCCATCAGGGTCAGTTCAGGTAAATTTGTGTGGGAGGGAGTGGTGGCTTTCAACTGTGCCACTCCAGATGTACTCTCTGTGGCTGGGGTACACTTGCAGCCAGTGAAAAGACAGTTTCAGAACAGGGTGTAACTTTTCTTTATATGTGACCAGAAAATCACGTAATCAGAAAGCTACTTACTGTGTGTTTCCATTTCCTATAAGAGAGGTACTGAAAAGTTTGGCCATCCTTTCTTTGTTTCCACTATCTGTTTTCTATCACCCTACCTACTATGCTCATTTATTCATGTGTACTCATAATATTGTCACTGGTTCTGTTACAATTATTTAGAGAATCCCCCATCCCCATTCTTGGAGAAAAACCTGAAAAAATCTGAAGGAAAATAGGGGATTGAAGTAGGAGGTTATCTGAGTATAAACAGGGAAATTAGTAGAGTCTTAACAGGAGAAGGAAAATGCTATGGACTGAATGTTCGCATCCCTCCAAAATTCATATCTTGAAGCCTTAATCCCCAATGTGAAAGTATTTGGAGGTGGGAGCCTTTGGGAGATAATCAGGTAGAGTCCCCATGGTAGGATTAGTGCCCTGAGAAAAAGAGGAAGAGCCGAGAGCTCACTCTCTCTGTGCCATGTAAGGATACAGCAAGAAGGCAGCTATCTACAAACCAGAAAGAGGGCCGTCACCAGACACTGAATCTGCTGGTACTTTGATCTTGTATCTCTCAGCCTTCAGAACTGTGAGAAATAAATGTTTGCTGTTTAAGCTACCCTGTCTATGGTATTTTGTTATAGTGGCCTGGAACTAAGACAGAAAGTTAGGAGAAACATTCTTCAACTGGCTACCTAAACATGAGACTAGGAAAGAGGACTCAAGGAATCCTCCACTATCTTTTGCGTATCAGCCTGAGGCCATAGTCACACCCCTCTCCCACACACAACACTCATATTTACATACTTAACTCAGTTTGTCAAATGTAGATAAAGACAGATATACAGACATGTCAAAACTACTTAACATTCAGAAAAATTCCCACGTGTGCTTAGACACACATACAAATGCAGGTGTTTACGAGAGACAGATACATGCCTGCAGATATCAAGATATACATAGATATGAACACAGAGAATCAGGAAGTAAAAATGTAAATGAATGAGTTTAAAAGTAGATAGGAGGGCAGGGAGTTGGAGGGGGTGGATGCTATAGAGAGTGAATAGGTGAGTGAGACGGAGACCAGGTGAGCACAAAGAAAGAGTGCTCAGTAAAGCAGCTATAGACTGGACTGCTATATGCCTGTTCGCCAAAGACAGAGGCTTCAATTATTCTCTGTGTTGTATGCTGGCCCACTCTTCAGAGCCATGGATTAGTGTACAAGGCTCTCTTCAGGGCACTAACCCATCTCTAATTCCTTCTCTGTTTCCTAGGTGTAAGACTCTACCCAGACATCTTCTCTTCTGCCCCCCTCCTTTCTGGAATTGGGATCCTGGCTCCATTTCTCTGGGTTATTCTGCATTTTCTACTACAAATACATCTTTGAGTACCAGCAATCTTCATAAAATGTGATTTTAAGTGTTAATACTGAAATCCTTAAATATGCACACTGCACTTGCATTTTTTTGATATTTCACCAAAGGGAGAGTAAGAATTATGTGTGCCGATATAGAGAAGGCAAAAGCAGAGACAGTAAGTTCTGCACAGAAAGGAGTTCATCATTCAGTGTGAGGCAGCATGTGAGTAAAGAAGAAAACCATGATCTGGTACTCTTTTCCCAAGAAAAGGCACTTAGGATAGACATTTCCAATTTATAGCAGCATAAAGTCCAACAATTTAGGGTTTACTCACTTGAAATAATGTTCCAAAGCACCCACTACTTGTTCACACAATGAACCAAACATAACCAAACATAAAAATCAAACTTTAGGAATAAGTTACTATTAACACCTGCTCCCCAAACAGGAGTTAGAAAACTAAGGTTGTAACAGATCTAGAGAATAAAAACACATGCAAACTTTTATGAACCATGAAAGAATTAAGGCACTGAAAAGCCTGGGTGAGCAGATGCCTCCAGGCAAGGGTTCACATCTTCTACACCAGTTAGTTTATCAGAAAAGTTCGCTCTTCTTGGGAGGGATGGGTTGGAAAGGGGCACGGTCGGGAGTGATCAGGCCATCACATTTCAGTTCCATGCACAATGAGGCAGGAGCCAGCTGTCAAAAGGCTCCCAGCAGCCAGGGCCTAGAGGCCTCACTGCATGGCACAGATGCTGTGAGGCAGGAACTCCTGCACGTAGGTGGCAGCTGCCTTGGAGAGGTAGGTCATGGTGCCAAACCTGCCACTGGGTGCACTGTCATACAGAAGAGTACAGATGCCAGATGCAGGATCCTTGGCCAACATGATATCATCTGCGCCGAGGGTTTTCTGTTTGGTTTTTAAGGGTGGGAGAACACAGGGGAAAGGAAAAATTACTAATCCTACTAATTAAAGTCCTGATTAGAATAACTCAGAGCCTCCTCCCCATCACCAACTAGTTGGATCTTAGGCTGTTTAGACAGGAAGGGATCAGGGTTATGCACAAAATGGTGACTATGAGTTTCTATATATGCATTTTTCACTAGATCCTAAAATCACATGAAATTATTTTTAAAGCATTAATTGTTTTGAATTTTTGAAAGTTAAATATAATAGGTAATTACAGTTGTGTTTGTTAAAGAGTCAAATGTTAATACTTACAAATCACCCTAGAGGGACTTTGGTCTGAATCCTTCTAGTACCACTGATTTCAGCATGTATTATTTTATCTTGCATTTCATCATTATTTCTTTCTAAGTCGACTTAATTCAAATAGACCTCAAGCTTTCCAATCTAGAGTCTATGCCTAAAAGGGATCACATTTTCTGCTACAACGAACTAAGAGCAATCAGAATATTTAAAATTAGGACTGTCCTAGAAAATCCTTGAAAAGTCCTAGAGAAACTTTTAATTTCCTTTGCATTCCCCCCCAGGGCCTAATAGAATGAAACACTGATTACATGTTTTGGAGACTGTTCTATTAACAGCAGTGCATGTCCTTCACTTTATGTGGTCCTACTCTTAATCTAAGAAATATTTGGAAAGCTTTCAATAGTTTGCATTTTTAAAATGTGCTTTATTTCCTGGAATAAGATTTATTAAGAAAATAAGGAAATGTAGAATTAAAAGTTTCACTTTAATATTTTCCTACAGGTAAGAGAGAAAAGCAAAACCAAAACAAAACCAAAATCAAATCTTCTCTTTTCCTTAATAGTCCAGAAAGGATATACTACCCAATAGTTTCTTATTAAGTCCTTATCGCTACAAAAAGTAGTGTGATAAAAGTAGTCTGAAATATGACGAAAAGCATAAAAAGTCTCCTGAGTTCCAGGCAACTTTACCATGTAACACAACCACAAAACTCATGGTAAAAGACAGAGGTCATCCCACAGCTTACTTCTTTTACAGATAGAGCTCAGAGCCACTACAAAGGGGGCCTAGAAAAGAGCTATGAGGAAGAGGACACAAGAAAGTGACCTTGGCTTCTTGAAGAGCTCTGAATGGAGTCAGGTTAGTATCAGACATTCCTCTTTGAGAAAACAACAGGTTTGCCTACCTGTTCTTGAAGAAACAAGTCATTGGCAATATGCACTATTTTTTCCACAGCAATGATGCTTCCAATACTATGAATTTCAATGTCTGACATCATGGTGAGGACAAGGATGGCTTCAACCAGAAGCTGGCGGTACTCCGGCTGAGGTACACGATTCAGGACAGACTCCACGTGAACAGAGAATTTAATCTCACCTGGAGTCATCTGTGATAGAGAAGAAGAAAATCACTTCCTAAGAGCCCATCATGCAGGAGACATCAATTACCTATTCTGAAAGGCAGAAGAAATACTGTAGCCAAGAGTACTGCTTCAGTCTCCTTTAATATAATTGAGTGAGTACATAGGTTCAATCTTGTTTTTGAAGGCAATCTGGCAAGCATAACAAGAGTCATAAAAGTATCAATGCCCTCTATTCCATAATCCTCCTTCTGGAAGTTCATCCTAAGGAAATAATTCAAGAGAGGAGAAAAGCCCTATGTGCAAGAGTGTTTTATAGCAGCATTAGTCACAAGTGGAAAACTAGAAGTAATCTAAACATGGGAATGGTTGTGTAAATAATGGCATATCATGGTACAGCAACTTCATGAGTTTCTATAGAATCATTAAAAGAATAAATAAGATGACTGTGGATAAAGGAAAAATCTAAGTAGAAACTAAAATTGTATATACGTGATGATGAGGATTATGTAAAATATTTATATACTGTTAGATTAAAAAGGGCATGAAGAAATATGAAGTTATTTTAGGGTGAAGGGGATTGAGGGCTAATTTTTGGTAAAACTGTATTAAGTATATACTTTAGGGTGGCAATGTAGATTTGAAGTCTAAAGACCTGGGTTCAAGTCCTGTCTTTGTCAGTTACTGGTTCTATGACCTTGGACAATTCACTTCTCTAAATTTGTATGCTTATCTGTGAACTAGGAACTACAATCCCTTCCTTAGCTATCTCACATAGTTGTGCTGAAGATCAAATTAAAGACTGTGTAAAGGTGTTTTGGAGACTCTTAAAGGTACATTCAGGTATGTATTATTATTAATTCTGTTAACATTTCAATCTTGCTTAAAGGCAGAGAGAAGACCAAGAGAGGACACAGTGTTCTTTACTAGGGAAGAGGCTTCTAGGAAGGAGTGGAGCCCTGAAACACAGCATTAACTTTCTGTACCCACCCTTGCAGCCATGATCTACAAGAACTCCAGAGTTTTTGAGAATTTTCTACTATCCAGTCTTACTATTCTCAGCTTCCCAATTCTCGCTCCTTTGTTGATTTTGTATAAAAGCTATTTCTTTATAATTTCAGTGTGACTGGGCAAAAAGCAAAATATAAAAGCACCTCCTAATCTATGTCTGTGGTTCATGGCAATGTTTTCCAACCATGGTGATATATCAGGATTATTCTAAGGATTTTTTTTTTTTAAAGTACAGGTGCTTGGGCTTCCCTGGTGGCGCAGTGGTTGAGAGTCTGCCTGCCAATGCGGGGGACACGGGTTTGAGCCCTGATCTGGGAAGATCCCACATGCCGCGGAGCAACTAGGCCCGTGAGCCACAACTACTGAGCCTGCGCGTCTGGAACTTGTGCTCCGCAACGATAGGCCGCGACAGTGAGAGGCCCACGCACCGCGATGAAGAGTGGCCCCCGCTCGCCACAACTAGAGAAAGCCCACGCACAGAAACGATGACCCAACACAGCCATAAATAAATAAGTAAATAAATAAATAAATAAAATTAAAAAAAATAAAAATAAAAAAATAAAGTACAGGTGCTCATGCCCCATCCCTGGAGAGTCTAATCCACTGAATTGGAGATAGGAGCTCAGGTTACTGTGATATATAGTTAGAGCTAAGGACCATTGGTTTATGATCACTGGTTTATAGTCTACAAACATGTTAGTAGAGAAAGGTAGGGATGAGCAGGATGGGGACATGAGAAGTCATTCATTCATTCATTCTTAGATTTCTATCTCATCTGCCATTTCTAACTCTGGCAACACTCACATAAATCAGCCTAACTTAATCAACCATTAAAAGAAACTGCCTTTATATAATTAATGTAACACATAATTATTCTCTAATATTCCCATTCTATTTTTTAAGAACATTCTCTCCTTTCTTCCAATGCATTTCTTGTTCAGTTGATTTATAAAAGCATAGATTTGTTATTTTGAAAAGAGATCACTGAAATACTTTAGCCAGACAAGCTATCAATCAAATAAATGTGAAAGACACAGAATCTTACCTCTCTAGTGGTTGAAGAAGGAAGAACAAAACCTTCCACAGAAAGTCCATGACACTGCAAAACAGCAAAAACGTCACCCAGGATATGCTGACAACTGGGAGACTGTAAGGAGACACTTAGTATTTCTAAGTGTGTTCCCCTGGGTAGATGCTGAGTAATCACAGGCCAGGGAAAGGCCCTGCAGCCCACGGGTCTTTGCCAAGGGGTTACGCTTACTGTGTGGCAAGAAGCAGGGTTGGACTATAGGGAACTCAAGCTTCATCCTCTACTTAGGGGAGTGGAAGGGTCGGGAAGGTCTACCTGCTGAGATAGTCTAGCCCTAAAGATTCAGAGACTATCTGAGAGGATACCACGGTAGGTCCCAGAGCCATCACAAATAGACTTTCATAAAGATTTTTTTGGGCTGAAGAGAAAAAACTCAAGATATGCATTTACCAGACATGCATAGTTACATTTTCTAGTTAAGCATCCCCCATCAGCACTCCTGATCCCCTCACTCTGCTCTACTTTCTCTACAGTATGTCATCTTTCAACATTCTGTATAATTTACTTATTTATTGTGTTTCTTATTTATTGTCTCTCCTTAGTAGAATGTAAGTTCCATAAGGACAGAGATCGTCGTCTGTTTTGTTTTCTGTTGTATTCCTGTGAGCACCTAGGACATTGCCTAGTGCATGGCAGATGCTCAAGAAATACTGTATGAACGAATGATATTTTATCTTCCCCCCACCATCAATTCAATTATTAAAAAGCAGTGGGAATTAATGATTTGCCATTTTAGATTTTAAATAAATCAAAACATTATATATTAAACCACAGATAAATATTCCAATCCAAAAAGTTTATCGACCCTACCAGACACTTCCATCCCATGTTCCATATGCCAAATAACAATCTTTGAGAATTACCAGCCTTGAAACATATGTGCAGAGTGATTATGTTACATTCATACTCTGAAAGGAATGGAATGAAAATAAAAACAGACGGCATTTGTTTTTCCCCTTTACATTAGGATTTCAAATTCATGCTTTGATTCTGCCACAAAATACCCAATTTTCCCAGTCAGACTTGAATGTTCCTTCCCTTGTATTCTCACAGCCTTCTGGTTTTGCACTTTTATCATAACACTTTTGGCCTTGCATTACAGCTGCTATGTAAGAAGATAACTATGGATTAAACTCTTTGATGACAAGAACAGACACTTTCCATGGTATCTGGGTAGAAGAGCACCTACTACATGTAATCTGTGAAACTGAATTGCCATAAGCCAGGCAGAGCTGGAGAGATACAGCACATATCTGTTACCACTGTGCTATAGCAGTTAAATGGAAGGAAAATAACTGATAGGTACTCTTTGAAAGGAAGATCGCCAGAGTTGATAGTTCGAGGAATCAAATTTCACCTTTCCAAAGGATCACCTGATTCTGTCCCTGGAATATCAGTGTGCTAAGGGGAGAAACATAACTAAAGGTTTTGAAGTCCTGGTGGAAGTGTTCTTCAGGTCATTACCAAGGGCAATGAAGCAAAAAGTGGCACCTATGAGACTATGAATGAGATCTATGAATGAGTACAATAGTCTTCTTGGCCTTCTAAATCTGTCACAATCATAATGGTGTGATGTCCCCTTGAAAGTCTTTGGCAAACTAGGCCTTTGACAGAAAAACAAAAATTGGTCACACCAGTAGAGTCTCTGGACTATTAGCATCACTATGACTGCATTTATTTAGTAGTTTTCATCCAAGAAAAAAAATAGGTAAGAGCGTCTCATAAAGCTTCCCAGATGCCACAGTTGTTTTACTGTAGTAACATTTGTTATTAACAGCACATTGCTACAAATAACATTTCTACTCTACAATAGCTACAAAGAAAGTGAGTCTTTATCACCACATTCATTTGATTAGCAGTAAATGTATCACAATGTCCCACAATATCCAACCATGGCCAAAAAGCAGAGAAGTGATGATTTTTGAAATCTCATTTATAAACACTGCAACAGTAACAGTTATGGAGAGAGACTAAATTATCAGTAATGTCAAAATAACAAATCAACTGTTTCATTTTAATGTTTTCTTCTAGGTTTTATCCATAAGAGCACATGACTTTTATATAATTGCAGTGATATCATAGTCATGTCATATCTCAGACAAGGAGACTGATAATTTCATGGGGGGTGTGTGAAATAAAGAGACATCTACAGTGTATTATGCTCACCTTCTGCAAAACTTTCCATACTTTTTGATAAAATCCAATTGGGACTCTGTTTAGTGCTCCATCCAGCCTTCTTCGGCGTTGCCATTGACCTTGACGACTATCTTTAGATGTCTGTTGACCACATGCACTAGGGAAGGACCCAATACTTGGACTCATAGAGGTTCCAGGTGACTTGGGAGAAAAGTAGAGGAAAGAACATAAATCAAGAGTTATCTGTTTCTATGATTAAAGTATTATAGCACAATGAATAATAAACACACTCAGCAGAATTATAAACCACAAATTAAGTGTAACACCCAAGACAAAAAGGTTATAGAGAAGCTAGAAGACTTATGAGTAGATAGCAGCAATGTAAACAGGTATGAGCCTTTCAGAAAGCATCTAGTGATACATAAGAAAAGCCATAAAAATACTGATGACATGGGAGGTTCTTCACTGTCTCTTTGCCAGGTTATTTCTGTTAAACTTCTAACTGGTCTATGGCTTGGTTTGTTGCTCCTGTAGGCTATAACACAAGTCTCAATTTAAAAGAATTGAAATAAGACACAAAGTATATTATCTTACTACAATGAAATTAAATTAGAAATCAGTAACAAAAGGAAATTTGGGAAATTTACAAATATGTGGAAATTAGACAACACATTCCTAAATAACCAGTGGGTTAAGAAAGAAATCACAAGGAAAATTAGAAAACACTCTGAGATGAATGAAAATGGAAACACAACATACCAAAACTTATGGGATGCAGCTAAAACAGTGCTTAAAGAGAAGTTTATTTTATAAATGCTTGTATTAAAAAAGAAGAAAGATCTCAAATCAATAACCAAACCTTCTACCTTAAGACAATGAAAAAAAGAAGAAAAGAAGAGCAAATTAAACTGAAAGCAAAGAGAAGAAAATAACAAAGACTGTAACAGAAAGAAAAATAGAGAACCAAAAATAATAGAAAAAAATCAATGAAACCAAAAATTTGTTTCTTTGAAAATAAACATCAAAAAAATTGACAAATATTTAGCTAGACATACCCAAAAAATAAAAAAAGGAAATGTATTAAAGTCAGGATAGAAAAAGAGGACATCACTTCCAACCTTAAAGAAATAGAAAGGATTATAAGGACATACCATTGGCAGTCACATGTCAACAAATTATTGATATATAACTTAGGTGAAAACCACAAGTTCCTAGAAAGACACAAACTATCCAAATGGACTCCAGAAGAAACAAAATCTGAATAGATTTATAACAAAGAGATATAACTAGTAATTACAAAACTTTCACAGAGAAAAGTCCAGGTACAGGTGGCTTCACTGGTTAATACTACCAAACATCTGAAGAAGAATTAATATCATTTCTTCACAAACACTTCCAAAAAAGAGAAAAGGAAGGAACTTCCCAACTCATTCTATGAGGCCAGTATTAGCCTTACACCAAAATCAGACAAAGACATCACAAGAAAACTACAGATCAATACCCCTTATGAACAGAGGTACAAAGATCCTCAACAAAACACTAGCAAACCTAAAAATTCAGCAACATATAAAAAAGATGATACACCTTTTAATACACACAATGAAGTAGAATTTATTCCAGGAGTTCAACGTTGTTTTAACATCTGGACATCAATCAATGTAATACACCCTATCAACAGAATAAAGGATAAAACCCATATCATCCTAATAGATGCAGAAAAAGCATTTAATAAATTCTAACACCGCTTCAATGATAAAAAACACTCAACAAACTGGGAACAAAGGGGTTCTTCCTAAATCTAATAGAGGGCATCTACAAAAAACCCACAGCTGACATCATAATGAATGGTTGATGACTGAATGTTTTCCCTCCTAAGATCAGAACAAGACAAAGATGTTCAATCTTGCTACTTCTATTCAGTATTGTACTGGAGGCTCTATCCAGGGCTATTAAGAAGGAAAACAAAAGTCATTCAGAGTGGAAAGTCATTTGCAGATGACATGATCTTGTATATAAGGAATTCACTAAAAAACAATTAGAACTAATAAATGAGTTCAGTGAGGCTGCACGATATAAAATCAATATACAAAAATTAATTGTATTTCTAAACAGTAGCAATCAACAATCTGAAAATGAAATTAAGAAAACAATTTTGTTTAAGACAGCATTAAAAAGAATAAAATACTTAGGAATAAATTTAATGAAAGAAGTGTAAAACATACACTGTGAAAACTACAAAACCTGTTGAAAGAAATTAAAGACCTAAATAAATAGAGATCCTATTTTCATGGATCAGAAGACTTAATATTGTTAAAATGGTAATACTCTCAAAGCTGATCTATAGATTGAACACAATCTTTATCAAAATCCCATTGGGTTCTTTGCAGAAATTGACAAGCTTATCCTAACATTCATGTGAAAATTCAAGGGACCCATGATAGCTAACACAATCTTAAAAAAGATCAAAGTTGGAGGACTCACAATTCCCAACTTCAAAATTTATTATAAAGCTACAATAATCAAGACTGTGTCAAGAAGACACTGCTTTGGGAAAACAAGTGTTCTCCTTACTTGCTGCAAGTAATAAATCCTTCCTTCTCTGGAAAAAAAAAAGGCTGCGTCATACAGGCATAGGCTAGGCATGTAGATCAGTGAAATAAAATTGGGAGTTCAGAAATAAACCACTGCATTTTTGTCAGTTTTTAACAAGAGTGTCAAGAAAAGTAAATGGAGGAAAGACAGTCTTCTATCTAAGAGATAGTGCTAGAACAACTGGATAGTCACATTCAAAAGAATGAAGTTGGACCCCCTACTACACACCATACACAAAAATTAAGTCCAAATGGGTTACTGTGCAAAAAAGAGTTAATATAGAAGGCCAGAAATGCTATTCTTGGAAAGGCCTGATTATAAGATTGGCCCTTGGTTGGCATTTGGAGAGCTGGATTTTGGGAGGGTTTCCACCATTCTCAGAATTGATTAACAGTGGCTTATTGTGCCTAAACTGTTTGTGGAAACTCTATGGTTTATGTTGAACATTTGCTTTCCCTCTGGGAGTCTAGAGTTTTGGTACATGCCAGACAGAGGCTGTTTATGTGACCAGCCCCCAGTAAAAACCCTGGGTGCTGAGTCTTAAATGAAATTCCCTGGTTGGCAATATTTCATACATGTTGTCACAACTCATTGCACGGGGAGTTGCATCCTGTGTGACTTTACTGGGAGAGCACTCCGGAAGCTGGTGCCTGTTTTCCCTGGACTTTGTCCAATGCACCTTTTCCCTTTGCTGACTTTGTTTTGTATTCATTTGCTGTAATAAGTCATAGCTTTGAGTATGCTTAGTCCTGTGAGTCCTCCTAGTGAATCACTGAACCCGAGAGGTGGTCTTGGGGACCCATAAACATAATCATAGACCTAATTGTAAGAGCTAAAACTACAAAACTCTTAAAAAATAGGAATAAATCTTTGTGACCTTGGGCTAGGCAACGCCTTCTTAGATAGGACACTAAAAGAAAAATTAGATGAATTGGACTTCACCCGAACTAAAAACTTCTGTTCTTCAAATGACACTATCAAGAAAGTAAATTGCGTGGTTGATATGCTTCAGAGAAAAAAAAAAGTGAAAAGCAACACACAGAATGGGAAAAACTATGTGCCAATCACATATCTGATAAGGGACTTGTATCCAGAATACATAAAGAACCTTTAGGGACCTGTATCCAGAATATATAAAGAATCTTTACAACTCAACAATAAAAAGACAAATAACCCAATTAACAAATGGGTAAAGGATCTGAATGGACATTTCTCCAAAAGAAGATAAACAAACAGTCAATTGGCACATGAAAAGATGTTTAATATCATAAGCCTTAGGGAACTGCAAATCAAAACCACAATGAGATACCACTTCATACCCACTAAAATGGCTAGAATCAAAAAGATGGACAATAGCAAGGATTGGTGTGGATATGAAGAAATTGGAACCCTCAGACATTGCCAGTGGGAATGTAAAATGGTACAGTCCCCTTTGGAAAACAATTTGGCAGTTCCTCATGCTAACCATAGTTACCAAATGACCCAGCACTTCTCCTAGATGTATATCCAAGAGAAATAAAAACATATGTCCACACAAAAACTTGTACATGAAGGTTCATAGCAGCGTTATTCATAACAGTCAAAACCCAGAAACAACTCAGATGTTCATCAACTGATAAATGGATAAATAAAATGTGGTGTATATCAATACAGTAAGGTATTGTTCAGCAATATAAAGGAATGAAGTATTGGTACATGCTACAACATAAAACTTATAAAAGTAAAGGATAAAATACATTGGGGAAAGTGTTTCTTTGACAGTTTAGATTCAGAAATAAATATAAAATAAAAAGAAGGTAATAGAAATATTTTCTGAGAAAAGAACTTCTTACATTTTAATTTGGATCAAATGCCTATATCACCATTGCTATGTAAAAGAGAAAAGTGCCCTAAGGCACTTCTATTGGCCAGTGACTATCACACTGATGCACCAAGTAGATGAACTCCATTTGATTTATCTTCATTGTCTTCGTCTCTACCATCAAGATCCTAGGCTGGGCTTCCCTGGTGGCGCAGTGGTTGAGAGTCCGCCTGCCGATGCAGGGGACACGGGTTTGTGCCCCTGTCCGGTAAGATCCCACATGCCGCGGAGCGGCTGTGCCCGTGAGCCATGGCCGCTGAGCCTGCGCGTCCCGAGCCTGTTGCTCCGTAACGGGAGAGGCCACAACAGTGAGAGGCCCGCGTACCGCAAAAAAAAAAAAAAAAAAAGATCCTAGGCTGCTGAAAGCGGAGTCAAACCACAAAGGCTATTCAGACTGTTTTCCAAAACCAAATATCAATAGTTCTGAGCTTTTAGATTAACTCCTCCTCTATGCCTCTGTCTTCCTTTATTAATGTAGATATGACAAAGTTGGCCAAGTCATACTACACTAATTCATTACAGGGTATATACTTGGTTAAAGTCAACAGAAATACCAATATTGTTTCCAAATTGTTTTCCATTTTTTGTTTGGTTGTCATCTGGCCTTAATCTCTTCAGCCTAAGAAATCTGAAATCATAGGCCATTATGGATTATTGATTTAAACCAAGGAAACTAAATCAGAGATCAGTCTTCCTAAACTGTAAGCGTCATGAGGGCAAGGACCACATCTGTTTTGTTCACTATTGTATTTCCAGTGCCTGGCACAAAATTGGCACTCAATTAATATTTACAAATGAATAAACAATAAGAATAGGTAACCCAGTGATTTTCAAACTTAAAAGTGCATCAGAATCACCTAGAAAGCTTATTAAAACACAGATTGCTGGGCCTCACCTCAGTCTTTCTGATTCAGTAGGCCTAGGATGAGAACAATATTTCACATCTCTAACAAGTTCCCAGCGGATACTGATGCTTTCCAGTGCCTGGCACATAGCAAGCATTTAATTAATTATATTAGTCAAAAGAATAAATGACTGAACAGATACTTAACAAATAAATACTTATTAAATTGAATTTTGTTTTCTGAAATGGAAAAGAGGTTGGAGTTGAACCCCCTCACCTGCCTTTTTGGAAAAGAAATGGAAAGATATCACCCTGCATGAAGTTGATTTATAAGTATAAATTTTACTTTTTGATTCTTTTTTTTTTTTTTTGCAGCACGCGGGCCTCTCACTGTTGTGGCCTCTCCCGTTGCGGAGCACAGGCTCCGGACGCGTGGCCTCAACGGCCTATGGCTCACGGGCCCAGCCGCTCTGCGGCATGTGGGATCTTCCCAGACCGGGGCACGAACCCCTGTCCCCTGCATCGGCAGGCGGACTCTCAACCACTGCGCCACCAGGGAAGCCTGATTCATTTTTTTTCAGTCAACCTGATTGTCATATAATACAAGATAACAGCAGTTACCAGAAAAAAACAGTGACATCAAATCTACACCCAGGGGATGACTACCATTGGGCTATAAAAAATATTTGAGAAAATAAATTTTTAAAGGGGATGAGGCAAGGCAAACATTATGTGTTTTTAAAAGTTATTAGTAGAGTAAAATTACAGACTATTCAAGTAACTAGCCAGCATGTTATCATTAGAAAAGCTGATGAAATAGCCTGACTCTAAAAGTCATGGTAAAGGGTAAAATAAATAAAACTACCTTTACAAGTATTTTTTCTATAATCAGAAAAGAGGGCATTGGTGAGTGGCAGAGAAAAGGGCTTAGAACAATACAAAATACCAGACAGGCAGGTGAGGATGGAAATCGGTATTTAGAAGAAAGAAAGTAATGAAAATTTAGAGCTCTCAATCCTCTAAATTACAGTCCTAATGATTTTGGCTTTCTTAAAGTCCTATAGGTAGTGTATGTGTAAAAAAAATTAAATGATATAGCTGGGTGGGTAGGTCAAGTCCTTAATATCATACTAATCTAGCTGGGAACATGGACTTCAAGTTCTAAATATATAATGAACATGTAAGTAATACTCTGTGACTATAAACAACCATGAAGTATTTAGCCAATCACTCTCAACCAAAACAAGAACTGTTTACCAGGAACATCACTTTAACTCTTCAGTATGAAATGTAGTTCTTTAACCTTTCAGATAGGAAAATGGTCATATTATACAAATTGTCTAGGAAAAAATCCTGTAAAGTGAACACTTTTCTATCACAAGGCCCTTTCTTATTCCATTCTGGTCTTGTACTTGCATAATATAAACGTAAAAGGGTATCTGATAGGTATACCTAAATTAAGTTTACTTCAAGTTAAACATCAAGCATTGGCTCTTTATTTTCCTAAATGGTTTCTGACTCCTAAAACAAACAGACACACAAGCACACAAACAAGCAAAATTTCCATTTTGCCTTTCCTCTTCTGGACGTGTTTTAATATCGTAAGCTAGCATAAGTCTATTTTGGAAGTAGAAGGAGTAGTTTTAAGCTTTTCATTAAAAGACTTTGAAATCACACCATTTCCCAGAGTTCTGAAAAACACTATGGAAGTTTGTGTTAATTATTTCTTTGTATAACACAATAACTCATCTATTCTCATCTTCAAGGAAAAAATTAGTCACAGCCTACAGTGTGATGTTTGGTGACTCCCACCAACTCTCAGATTGATTTATATGTTTTTCCTCTATGTGTTCACAACACCTTTCGTATACCTCTATCATGACAATGATAAAAATCTAATTTCTGGACAATAACTGAAAATAGATGTTTAAAAAAGCCCTTACCTAGTCTGGTTCTTAAAAGCAAGAAATGTAAGTCTACTTCCATAAAATTAATTCCAAAATTATGTATTAATCCTAACAAGAGGAATTCAAGGTTTCAATTTCTTGCTATCAGAAACAAGTTACTTTCCTCTTAAAATCAGCAAGATAGTTTGGCCCAGAAAAATGAAAGCTATCTGCAGAAAGATTGCTAAAAAGGAGAATCAAACAAGCTACTCTGTGGCTTATCTTATTTGTAAAAAAGCCATAAGCTCATGCATGTTTTATAGAACTAAAGGCAGGTTAATCTATATTAAAGGATCCCTACTTGTTTCACCTGACTCTCAGTTGAGATAGACAGTCTACGAAAGTCCACCTGAAAAATAAATGGCTCAAATTAAACTCAGAATATGAAACAAAATACATGATCTTAACAAAGTCTGAGTCCAAAAGAATGTTCTTAAATATGAAAGTATCCCAGCTCAGTTCCCAAGTAGTATCTTACCTGCTTTATCTCACTTTTTAACTGCATAATCCCAGTTCGTTCTGGTTTGGTTGCTCCAACAGCACCAATCTCACGGATAGAAATAGCAGGGCTGATATTTGAATCAGTGAGACGAACTATATAGCATGACAGATTAAAGAGAAAGAGGGAGGATAACCAGGTTCAAATTTTTTTCTCCACCACATTTAAAAGACTTAGATGTATGTCCTCCTTTTATGTTAATAATAATAAAAACCAAACAACCAACTAAACCTTGCTATTCAAAGTGTGGTCCACAGGCCTGCAGCATTAGCTTCACCTAGAAGCTTGTTAGAATTTTAGGCCCAACTCTAGAATTAAAGCCTGCAGTTTAGCAAGATACCCAGGTGATTCTTATGAACAGTAAGGCTTGAGGAACACTGCTTTATAACTATCTAAGGTCTAGTATCCATCCATCTGACATTATATATTTATTTATTCTAAGTCTAAAAGTTAAGCATGAGAGATAACTCTTTTAATTTGCTCTGATGTTTTAGGTACTTGATATCAAATACCACTACCAAACCACCAAGTGCAGGTGTAAGGTTAATTTGTGATAGACCCCTAAACGTATTTGAATTTAAAAATGAAAGGATGTATCAGGTGCACTGTAGCAGCTACATACACACACACACACACACACACACACACACACACACACACCCACACCCACACACACACCCACTATAAGTGCTACTGAATTATTGCCAACTGGAATACAAGAAAGTTTCAGATGATACAGGTTGCTAGTTGTCCTAAAGTAGAGTCTTAAGATAATGTAAGGGAATGTATAAAACAGTCCAAAACAAAATATGCTAGTAATCTACTTAACTGACATATCATTTAAGGGAAAAAAAGACACACAGTGGTTTCCAAATCTTGTTCCAGAAGACAGCTTTGGTTTTAACTTTCATATACTGGGGTCCTATTTATTTGGGAGAAAAGTTCCACTGATAAAAGAAACACTTTAAAATCAATGAGACATTTAAAACAAACATTCTGAAATAGAAATGCAGTGATTCAACCTTACCGCTTCGTTCCACGCCAAACTCCTTGCCACTGAGAATGTGATGCAGGAGGTTCTTCATGGCTGAAGGACTGAGATTCATCAGGCCATCTGTGGCTTCCTCAGCTACTCAGCAGAAATGTTAGAACAGAGGGATTTCTAATTGACCTGCCACTCTCACCCTATTTTTTTCTCTATTTCCTTTCTTGCTTAGAATTTCTGAGTCACTTGATTGGAAGAAAAAAACGCAGACGTAGAGAATGGACTTGAGGACACAGGGAGAGGGAAGGGTAAGCTGGGATGAAGTGAGAGAGTAGCATTGACATATATACAGTACTGAATGTAAAATAGATAGCTAATGGGAAGCAGCTGCATAGCACAGGGAGATCAGCTCGGTGCTTTGTGACCACTTAGAGGGGTGGGATAGGGAGGGTGGGATAGGGAGACACAAGACGGAGGGGATGTGCGGATATATGTATACATATAGCTGATTCACTTTGTTATACAGCAGAAACTAACACAACATTGTAAAGCAATTATACTCCAATAAAGATGTTAAAGAAAATAAATTTCCAGCACCATACTGCCTAGGTATTCATCCTCCAACAGATTCTTAATAATTTAAGGACTGATTATCCAGTTTATGGATTAACTAGGCCCTTGATTTCTTCTTCACCCCTCTTCCACATCATTAGGATACTCAGTAGAATCTTTATTTGAAAGTGGGAAGAATGAAAGGAGTACAATGGAACTGGAAACCAGTCGGAGAAAGCAATGATTGTATCTATGAAGATGGGCTAAAATAATCAAAACTTCTCTCTATCTGGAAATATGGGGATTTAAAAAGAGAATAGATATGAATCTATGAAATTATGAAGAATATTGAGAATATAACTTGAATTTGTTCATCAACATCAGACACCTATTATGAGTTTACTACATGTAGGTCATGATTTTAAACAATGTTAGTACAAACAGGTATGACATGGTACTTGACCTTGTGAGGCTGACCAACTATTTGGGAAAGACTGGACATGTAAACAAGATAAACAACAGTAAAACATGGCATGGCTATACTAAGTGTCAAATGAGAGGTAGAGACAATAAATGCTTTGGAAATAAGAGGAGACATCAATCTCCAAGGATGGGGACTGATAAAATTAGTGGGAAGTACTGTTGAAGTGGGAGGTAGAGGCCAGACTGTTGAGGGTCTTGAATATCAGACCCAGGGATCTTGACTTTATCCTAGAAGAAATAAATAGCCATGGTTTGATGAATCCACAGGAAAAAAAAATCTGTAATGGGCAATTAAGGAAAAGTGAAGAATGTTTGCGGATTTATCCCTTCTTGAGGTTTATTATTGAATAATCAGACTCTCATAAAACATCACTTGATACCAAAGCTTGAGAAAAAATATATATATATACATGTAATCTTATAACAATGTGCTGAACTGGCGATCATTTGGAATCAGGCAGACTTGGACTCAAATTTCACTATTTACCAGTTATGTAACTTCGTGCAAGTTATTAACCTTTCTGAGTTTCATTTTTTAAAAATTGCTCATTAGCTTTATTTAAAGAATTTAAAATTTTTATACAATTTTAAAGGTTACTTTCCATTTACAGTTATTACAAAATATTGGCTATATTCCCTGTGTTGTACAATACATTCTTTTTTTTTTAACATCTTTATTGGGGTATAATTGCTTTACAATGGTGTGTTAGTTTCTGCTTTATAACAAAGTGAATCAATTATACATATACATATGTTCCCATATCTCTTCCCTCTGGCATCTCCCTCCCTCCCACCCTCCCTATCCCACCCCTCCAGGCGGTCACAAAGCACCGAGCTGATCTCCCTGTGCTATGCGGCTGCTTCCCACTAGCTATCTACCTTACGTTTGGTAGTGTATATATGTCCATGCCTCTCTCTCGCTCTGTCACAGCTCACCCTTCCCCCTCCCCATATCCTCAAGTCCGTTCTCTAGTAGGTCTGTGTCTTTATTCCTGTCTTACCCCTAGGTTCTTCATGACATTTTTTTTCTTAAATTCCATATATATATGTGTTAGCATACGGTATTTGTCTTTCTCTTCCTGACTTACTTCACTCTGTATGATAGACTCTAGGTCTATCCACCTCATTACAAATAGCTCAATTTCGTTTCTTTTTATGGCTGAGTAATATTCCATTGTATATATGTGCCACATCTTCTTTATACAATACATTCTTGAGCCTATTTTACATCCAATAGTTTGAGTTTCAATTCCTTTTACCATCAGTAAAAGTGAGATAAAAATACCTTCTCCAGTTGGTTGTTGTAAGGATTAAATGAGATAATATATGTAAATAAAAAGCAAAAAGTACAGTGTCTGGCATATGGTAGGTATAAAATAATCATTAGCTTTATTCCTTTAAAGGGTTATTTAAATATACATTATCTCATGTAATTTAGGTTAGATTCAAACCAATAAATTTAGCTACTTGCTAACAGCTCAATTAAAAGCCTTTTGGGGAAATTTAACTGAAACAATGGCTAAAATTGAGTTTTGCAACTGTGATTTTATCTTTGTATTCAATCCCTATCTCTATTACTTTGCCATTCTTGTTGAAATCAAATACCGAAGGAAAAAATAGTCATGCCACGGGGTCTCCCCATAATTCTGTGCTACAGTTTCCAAAGGCCCCATCTATTCTTCTAACTAAAATTGCTACCTTGCCAAATATACCTATAGCTAATATCAAAAAGAGTCTTGTCAGATAAATATGAATAGAAATATTGCCTTCCTTTATTTGATCCTGATGTTGACTAGACAGAATACTGACACTATAATCAAACTGATGTGGTGACTCAATCTGACAGCCAGAGGTGGCCATGCCTGAATCAGAATTGAACCCAGTCTATCACACTTAGTTTGATGTATGCCTCGGATCACTCTAGGAGTTAGTAGGAATGTCATTGGGAGTGCAGAGCCCCTAGGAGGTGGAATTTTGAAGTTGATAACTGATATATAAATTTGTCATAGCAGTCCCTTGACTTGTATAGAGACTGACTAACATGGGAACAAGACTGCTATATGCAGCTTCTGAGCTACCGATAAAAATCTTTTAGATTCCTTTCCCTCCTGATTCAAAACTCAATAGAACTCTATTAAAAGTGAATTCTGCCTCAAACAGTTACTTAATTGAATACCTGAGCATCGAAGGGAGTGGGCCAGTTCTGTTGCCATAACTTGTATGATCAGACCAATTCGAAGTCGAAACATTTCAGCAAAGAGGCCAGGCTGAGTTCGCATATACATGGCTAGATATACCATTATTTCCTGTGCATGGAATGAATATAGACAAAAATTATGCCCTAGATCTCACAAGGCTTATTTTGTGGTCTTCAGAAATTGCCAGATCAACTGAAAACAAACTTTTAAATATCAATCACCAGATTAGGCTTTATAATTCTGCTCACCTGTGTAAGAATTGAAATGCTCATGTCCCCTTCACTGGCTTCATCTATCAGCTGAGTGAGTACTTCATAGGGCAGAGGTCTAAGGAAGAGGACAGTGAAGAAAGACAAAATTCTGCAACTACTTAAAGCTAAATTTATTGAGAAAATAAAAAAGCTCCTCCCAAGTCCAAGTCAGTGTCTCAACATCTCATCATTACTGGTAGCATTCTGGTTCTTTCAGTCTTCAAAGTTCACTGCCTCCCCAAAGCACTCTGGCCCATATCAACTCAGGAGAGCTCTGCTCTCCCGTCTCTAAGCCTGGATTGCCCTTCTCCTTCCAAATTGTATTTAAAACTCACCCCATGACGTCCTTCCAGACCAGTCTTTCATGGTTAATTCTTAACATTTGACAAGTAACTATTATGGCTAAAAAGTAATAAACTAAATTTAAGCTGTGCCTTTTGGAAGACATTTTATTACTTTACAATCACACCTTATAGAGTTATACTGATTTTTTATAGTTTCATCAGTTTACACACACACACACCCTCCTACACTTCTGACTCTCCTGTTGATACTAAGCACTCTGGGGGCATGGGGCATGCCATCTTCTTTTGGATTGCCCACAGTAGCCACAAAATTGATCTGATTTGTAATAAAAGGTTCTGTTTGCCAGGAATAAGGTGTTATGGATTGAACTGTGTTCCCTCTAAGTTCCTATGTTGAAATCCTAATCCCTAGTATCTCAGAGTGTCTTTACAGAGGTAAGCTAAAGTGAGGTAATTGGGTGGGCCCTAATCTAATATGACTGGTGTCTTTTATAAGTGAGAAATTTGGACACAGAGACACACAGAGAGAGAAGAAATGTGAAGAGACATAAGGAAAAAACAGCCATCTATAAGCCAAGGAGAGAGGCCTGGAACAAAGTCTAGAGTATAGCTGATTTTTTGTGGGGGCTAATTCCAGTTGCCCTGTTTGTTTGTTTTTTGAATAAAACGTTTGGTAAAGCCAATAAGTAAAAACAAACAAACAAAAAAACCCCAAAAGAGCAAAATACATTTGAGTACTACTCCCTGTGAGCCTTCTCTTTCATTTACTCATGTCCTATCACTACCAACATTCTCACATTCACTGTCCCTGATAGAAGCTCACACACGTAGGACATTATCATCCACTTATAGATTAGGACAAGAGAATTGCAGTCAGTCCACACAGCTCCTTAAAGTCTCAGAGAAGCTTCATCAAACCCAAACAAAAACCATACTAACGCAGAGATGGTCTTCTCTCGAGGTTCTGGAGGGAGTCCCACTGTCAAATGTTTCTGGTGGGAGAGAAGGTCTGTGCAGGCCTAGGAATAAATAGTATAATAGTATTATCCTTCCCATAACACCTCACATTTCCACGAAATTTTCTGTTTTCAGCCTAGAAACCTTTGCTCCCCCTTAACTTAATGACACATCAATCTTTTCCTCAGGAAATGCGATGAAGATCAGAAAAGAGGGATTTCTAGGAAGGAACAATGAAGTATTTTTATCTCCTAAAAGGTAGGAACTTTTAGCCTAGTATAAATTCATTCTTAAGACCTAGAATCCTCATAGTTTATAACACCTCTATAAGTCTACAGTTTATATGCTTCAGTATTATATATTTGACATTCATAAACAAAAAAAGCTACCTGATAATCAGAAATGTTATGTGGGAAAAACAACATCTTAAACGGTTAGATGCTGTGGTGACTGCCTTAAAAAACAACTGCAGAAACCAATTTATAAAAAGCACCTCCATTTAGATTTGGTATAAATTCAAGAAGAATTTATAGTACCTCATCGAGTGCTTCCACCTTCTTCCTTAAGATTCCAGAGATGTATCGGATCAGGCCCCAGTGACGAATTTCTCCAACTTTGCTATAGAGCTCAGTAAGCAGCTCTCTGACTGTTGCACTCCCTTCATCATACAATCCAGTGTCCCAGTCAGGTCCTCTGGAATGTTAAAGGCAGGTCTACATTAATTATAAATAAAGCTACAGGCAACAATACTTTGTTTGTGTCATAGAGAATATGCCTGTTTTTGATAGGTTTCTCTCATTAGGAAATGAATGTTATTTACTACGAATTCTCGTAAAACTATTTTTAAGTTGGTACTGAAAGCCGAATACCTAGACAAGAATAAGTCTTAGTTTCAGTTGTGTTTTGACAAAATACATTCTTTTACCCTCTTAATGGGCTTCAAAGTAGCTGAAATTAAAGTCAAAGATTTAATTTAACTACTGAAAGTTCAGAAAGTATGCTACACTTAGGGAACTAATGAAGAAGTAAGAAGAATGTGTGCTTATTTTTAAAAGATACATATATATACACACACACACACACACACACACACATCATATACATTATTGTCGTAAAAGTTCCTATACCACAAGTCAACTGTGAAGTACCATAAAAGATATATGAAGTGCTATGAAATTGGGGAGTTTAATAGATGATAAAAGGTAGATTATTTATTAAATGATGTTAAGACAATCAAGTAGCCATCTGGATAAAACATTGAATCCATGCCTCACACTGTACACCAAAATTCCAAATGTATCAAATTTAAGTGTTAAAGTACTAAAAGAGATATGGGAGAACTATTTTATAATTTCAGAGTCAAGGACTTTTAAACTGTGAACTATACACCAAAAGCCATAAAAGAAAGATTGATACATTTATATATATATATATATATGTATATATAAATATACAAAACTCTTATTGCAAAAACCACTATAAGCAAAGTCATAGGACAAATTACAAACTGAGAAAAATATTTGCAATTCATAGGCCAATTTTCCTAATATATAAAGAATTCCACCAAAAAACTACTAGAACTCATCAATGAATTCAGAAAAGTCGCAGGATACAAAATTAATATACAGAAATTTGCTGCATTTCTATACACTGACAATAAACTATCAGAAAGAGAAATTAAGAACAATCTCATTTAAAATCAAATCAAAAAGAATAAAATACCTAGGAATAAATCTAACTAAGGAGGTAAAAGACCTGCACTCAGAAAATTGTAAGACATTGATAAAAGAAATTGAAGGTGACATAAGCAAATGAAAAGACATACCGTGCTCATGGATTGGAAGAATTAACATTGCTAAGGTGACCATACCACCCAAGACAATCTACAGATTCAATGCAATCCCTATCAAAATACCAATGGCATTTTTCACAGAACTAGAACAAATCATTCTAAAATTTGTATGGAAACACAAAAGGCACTGAATAGCCAAAACAATTTTGAGAAAGAAGAAAAAGCTGGAGGAATCATGCTCCCTGTCTTCAGACTATGCTATAAAGCTGCAGTCTTCAAAGCAGTATGGAACCGGCACAAAAGCAGACACACAGTCCAATGGAACAGAATAGAGAGCTCAGAAATGAACCCACAATTATATGTTTAATTAATGTTCAACAAAGGAGACGAATATACAATGGGGAAAAGACAGCCTCTTCAATAAACGGTGCTGGGAAAACCGAACAGCTACATGCAAAAGAATCAAACTGGACTACTTTCCCACACCATATATAAAAATACAGTCAAAATGGATTAAAGACTTAAATGTAAGACCTGAAACTATAACAATTCTAGAAGAAAACATAGACAGTATACTCTTTGACACTGGTCTTAGCAATATGTTTTTGGATATGTCTCCTCAGGTGTGGGAAACAAAAGCAAAAATAAGCAAATGAGACTACCTCAAACTAAAAGTTTTTGCACAGAGAAGGAAACTGTCAACAAAACAAAAAGGCTGCCTACTGAATAGAAGACAACTGCAAATGATATATCCAATGAAGGGTTAATATCCAAAATAGACAACTCATACAATTCACATCAAAAAAAGTAAACAATCTGATTGAAAATAGGCAGAGAATCTGAATAGACATTTTTCCAGAGAAGACATACAAATGGCTAATAGGCACATGAAAAGATGCTCAATATCACTAATCATCAAGGATATGCAAATCAAAACCACAATGAGATATCACCTCACACCCGTCAGAATGGCCATCATCAAAAAGATAAGAAATACCAAGTGTTTGTGAGGATGTGAAGAAAAAGGAACCCTCATGCACTGTTGGTGGGAATGTAAATTGGTGCAGTCATATGGAAAACAGTATGGAGATTCCTCAAAAACTTAGAAATACCAACAAGGACCTACTATATAGCACAGGGAACTATACTTAATATTTTGTACTAACCTATAAGGGAAAAGAATCTGAAAAAGAATATATATATATATATATATATATATATATGAAAAACTGAATCACTGCTGTACACCTGAACTAACATGACATTGTAAATCAACTATACTTCAATAAAATTTTCAAAAAAGGCAAAACCAAAACCCTTAAAAATAGAACTACCATATGATCCAGCAATTCCACTTCTGGGTATCTATCTGAAGAAAATGAAAACACTAATTTGAAAAGATATATGCACAGCTCTGTTCATTGCAGCATTATTTATGATAGCCAAGATATGGAAGCAACTAAATGCCCATCAATATGAATGGATAAAGATGTGAGATATATATATATATATATATATACACACACATACACACACACACACACACACACACACACATATACATATACACACATACATACACACACAATGGAATATTACTCTGCAATAAAAAAGAATTAAATCTTGCCATTTTCAAAAACATGGATGGTGGACCTAGAGGATATTATGCTAAGTGAAATAAGTCAGACAGAGAAAGACAAATGCTGTATGATCTCACTTATATATAGAGTCTAAAAAATAAAACAAATGAACAAACATAACAAAGCAGAAATAGTATCACAGATACAGAGAACAAACATGGTTGCCAGAGGAGAGAGGAGTGGGGGGAGCAGAGAAATAGGTGAGGGAGATTAAGAGGTTAAAAAAAAAGAATTCCAACAAATAGATAAGAAAATAAAAAACAACAAAAGAACATCTGGCAAAATAAGTACCAATGGCTTTTAAACTTAAGAAAAGGTGTTCAATCTACCATTTGGGTAAACAGGTATAAAAGTAAACACATATATATCTGTATTTACCTATATATGCATATCCCTGGATGGATACACAAAAAATCAATAGCATTGATTGCCTATGAGGAGGGGAACCAGGTATCTGGGGAACAGAGGTGGGAGAAAGACTTTTTACCCCTTCACTGTATCCTTTTGTACTTTAAAATGTTTGAACCATGATAATGTGTTATCTATTCAATATATTAAATTATATATAAATGTTTAATATAATAAAACTAAATCTATACTATACGAATCAATGGATTCAAGAAACAGTGAATGAAAGTCTGAAGAGTAACAGGATATTTTCACAGTCTCAAAGTACATCTCTACAAGATAGTTTTAATTTTGAAGTATAACATAGTAACTTTACAGTGGAGGAACGTGGAAGATACTACCTTAACCAAGTGGTCAAAGTTACCAGAAATGGGACTCATCAATACTATGTGCCTCCTGATAGGATACACTGAGAAGAACTCAGCATCACTTCAGTAGCATTCTTGCCCAAAATGCATAACCTGAATTTAATTATGAGGCAACAACAGATAAACCAAAATTTAGGGATATTCTGCAAAACAACTGGTCTGTATCCTTCAAAAATGTCAATAACATTAAAAATAAAGACTTAGGAACTGTTCCAGATTAAGGGAGATGAGGGACACATAAGAACTAAATGAAATGCATCATTTAGATTTTCTTTTGCTATAAAGACATTATTGGGACAACCAACAAATCTCACTAAGGTCTGTAGATTAGATAACAGTATTATATTAACATTAATTTTCTGATTTTGGCAATTATACTGTGCTTATATAAGAGAATTCCTAGTCTTTAGGAAATACACAGTGAAGTATCTGGCGGTAGAAGGGGATCATGTTTGCCACATACTGTCAAATGGTTCAGAAAAAAAATGTGTGTGTGGTGATGGTGATGATGAGATGATGAAGAACAAGACAGGAAGGGAGGGAGGCGGGGGGGGAGAGAGATATTAAAGCTCAGTGTGAATATCTGAGGGATCTGGGTGAAGGATATCCAGAACTTTTTTCTTTTTTTAATTTAATTTTATTACTTTTTTAAACTTTATTGGAGTATAACTGCTTTACAATGGTTAGTTTCTGCTTTATAACAAAGTGAATCAGTTATACATAGACATATGTTCCCATATCTCTTCCCTCTTGCGTCTCCCTCCCTCCCACCCTCCCTATCCCACCCCTCGAGGTGGTCACAAAGCACCGAGCTGATCTCCCCGTGCTATGCGGCTGCTTCCCACTAGCTATCTAATTTAAGTTTGGTAGTGTATATATGCCCATGCCACTCTCTCACTTTGTCACAGCTTACCCTTCCCCCTCCCCATATCCTCAAGTCCATCCTCCAGTAGGTCTGTGTCTTTATTCCCATCCTGCCCCTAGGCTCTTCATGACCATTTGTTTTTCTTTTTTTTAGACTCCATATATATGTGTTAGCATACGGTATTTGTTTTTCTCTTTCTGACTTACTTCACTCTGTATGACAGAATCTAGGTCCATTCACCTCACTACAAATAACTCAATTTTGTTTCTTTTTATGGCTAATATTCCACTGTATATATGTGCCACATCTTCTTTACCCATTCATCTGTTGATGGACACTTAGGTTGCTTCCATGTCCTGGCTATTGTAAATAGAGCTGCAATGAACACTGTGGTACATGACTTTTTGAATTATGGTTTTCTCAGAACTTTTTTTTGTACTATCCTTACAACTTTTCTCTAAGTTTGAAATAGTCAAAATAAAAATAAATAATATGAAAATAAATGTTATGAGATCTCATAATCAGGGAAGATCCTTTTTATTCCTAGGTATCAGAGAAAGTTTCATGGAGGTGACAGATGATCCAGGTCTTGATGGATAGCTAGAATTCCAACGAAGAGAGATGGGATGTGGTAAAAGGAGAGTAGTCCAGACAGAGGAAAAAACATGAACCAAGGTCTGAAAGTGGTCATGTACAGGCTTTGTTTTGGATGTGATAAGTAGCAGGCTGTTTTGGTGGCAGTATTCACATTGTGATGGGGGAGCAATGGTAAAGGTTGAAAGTTAGATTATAGAGGATATAGGTTTGGTCACTGATTCCCAACAGTAGTGGTGGTGATGTGGTAGGGAGAGGCAGGGGATTAGAAGGACTTGATGTTGACACAATTTCAAGTCTGGGTGACTGAAAGAATGATAATACCATGAAAAGCGTCAGGCAGTAGTAGGTTTCTGGTAAAGACTGAATTTGACTTTAGACATGTTGAGTAAGAAGACATAAAAATGAATTCTGAGTAGATTAAGGACTTAAATTTTTTAAAATTCTTAAAGGTATTTAAAATATTTTTAAATTCTGGGAGGGGAGAAGGTTCTCCCCATGCATGATAAGAAACTCAGAAGCCAAAAAAGAAAAGACTATATAAAACAAAACTTTTGGGACTTCCCTGGTGGTCCAGCGGTTAAGACTCCACGCTCCCAAGGCAGGGGGCCGGGGTTCGATCCCTGGTCAGGGAACTAGACACCACATGCTGCAACTAAAGATCCCACGTACCACAACTAATGATCCCCCACGCCACAACGAAGATGTTGCGTGCCGCAACTAAGACCCGGTGCAGCCAAATAAGTAAATAAATAAATATTTTTTTTAAAAAACGAAAGTTTTGCATAGAGAAAAGCATATGAACAAAGTTAAAACACAAATTCCTTGGACAAAATATCTGCAACAAATATAACAAACAAAATAGTAATATATACTATTACTATAAGGAAAATATAAATAACCCAATGGAGAGCAAACAATGGTTATGAACAGACAACTCACAGAAGGAATACTAGTCAACAGACATAGGAAACCCCACCTCCCAGTTTCTACTCAAATCCACAAGGGATATTGGGCAGAATTCCAAGTGTATTAAAAACCATGCAGCACATCAAACAATCTACTCAAGTGGTTTGATACTAGAGTAACTAGTTCTAGTGAGATTACAGGTTTTGATCAGATGTTATGGTGAAGTTAGTATGTACAGGATTAGATGAAGAAAACTCGTGTTAGGAGTGGAAGAATTGGCAGTCAACCATGGACTATCTGAATTGGTAGGAAAGCATGAGTGTTTCAAGCCTTTGCTTGCCTATCCCAATGACCCTGCTGAATCTTCAGTTTTCATTCAAGCTACAGTCATTAGTCATTCTGTCCTTAACCCTTATCTCTTCTCACCTTCTCTATCTTTTCATTACTCTGCATTTAGCATTGTGACTGGTACATAAGTATTCAACTGATACTTTTTGAACAGACTGCTTATCCTAAAGGAAAAAGGAAAGGAATAGAGGTATCGGGGTAATAAAACCCATGTCTTTTTCTTGGTAGTAGCACATAACAAGCTTTAACAGTTGGCACTTGGACAGGGTTGTATGAGAGGCAAAGTCCCTCCCAGCATCAGACTGTCAGGAGGCTTATATAAGGCACAAGTTCTACCATCCATAACAGGAGGAGGGCAAGGGAACTCCCAGGGAAGAGGGGAGGAGGGGGGTTACAGGTCTAGGTGTAGTCCCTCAGTAGCACTGTGGGGAGGCTCTAGGTTAGAAAGTTCTGAATGGCAGCAATGGTTTGGGACACTCATGGCCCAGGGCTTATCTCTTGCTAGCAGATGCAGGTTGAGTTTTGAGGAGGATACAAAGCAGGCAGGCCCTAAATGGCTTAAAATATGTTTGGGCTATTTTTAATAAAATTGGATGTGTAAAACTTTGACTTTAGTGCTGGCGGGCTTTTCAGCTTCCTTTTTTACTTACTCATTAAACACCATAATCTGATGGAAATGGCATAGACTCTGGAGTCAGGCCAAGGGGACTTCATTACCACCTAGAGGGGATGAAAGTCCCAAATCCCTACCTAGCCTTCTTTGACACTCCCCTGGCAGTGAGAAAGGTGGAGCAGTGCCTGCCTTGGTGAGAGCAGAAGTCTGGGCTTTCCACTCAGCCTTTGTTGACAGGGGTAGCACCACAGATTTTTCTCTGGTGCTTGGCTGGAATAGAGTGTTATTGTTTAAAAGTTGTCTGTGTTGCTAGAGTGCCTCTTTCCTAGCCCTTTGTCTGGGAAGAACGGGTTTTCCTTAGGGCTTTTGTTGTCTGTGCCCACTGACTGGCCTTTTCAGGCTGCTGGCTTCTCCAGCACCCAGTGAGGCAACAAAGAAAACCTGGGGACGTCAGCACCCTCTCAGTCCTCGAATCATGAGGTCCTTAGCCAGCCTGCTGCCTTCTCTCCACCTTTCAACATCTTGTTATGTTTGTTTTATAAATAATGTCCTCCTGTACCTAGCAGGAGGAACAGAGAGAAATGCATTTACTCTATCTTGTCCAGAACCAGAAGTCCCATTGTGGTTATGTTTTAAGAGGTTTTTGTCTTTTAGAAATAATACTGAAATATTTAAGAATAAAATGATAAAATGTTTGGTGTATCCTCTTCAAAATAATCCAGGAGGAAGAGAGAATGAGAATATAGATGTGACAAGATTAACCATGAGTTTCTAGTTGTTCAGGCTGGGAGATGGGTCCAGAAGTGTTCATCACACTATTCTCTCTACTTTTGTGTAAGCCTGGGCATTTCGGCAACATCATCAAAGTTACTCTCCCTCCTCTGTTGAGGATGCGTTTGAGGAAAACTAGATTGAAGTAGAAAGACTTGTTAGGAAACTGTAGCAATAGTCCTAGGGAGAGACATAGGTCTGAATGAAGGCAGCAATATTAGAGATGCAGAAGATAAATATTTAGAGGTAAAACTGGACAGACTTGGTGATTAACTGGATATAGGGAGAAGGCTTGATGATTAGGTAGGTGTTGATTCCAACAATAGAGATGGAGAATTTCATAGGAGCGACTCCACTTTTTTTTCTTTTTTTGCAACTCCATTTTTGATATTTGACTGCTGACTGCTTTCAAGTCCTACCATTCCCCTTTCCTTTCCAGCCAACTCCTGGGCAAGTTGATAAAAAAGTCTGAGTGTTCCCTCTTTTGGTGCTGTTGAGAATGAACCCTCATCCCAGCCTCACCTCCTAATCATAATAAAATTCCAAATCCAGCCTCTTTCCCTGCTTTTTAAGGACCCACACCCTTCTGGTATGTGTATGGCATCATCAGTCATGACATCCAAAACCAATTAGGGGAGGGCGGGGGTCCATGCTGCCTCTTCATGGTGCTGACAACATGAATAAATGAGGAAGAACAGGTAATTTTGTGGGGGAATTTGGGGGACAGGAAAGAGGAGTTCAAGGTACGTAGAGTTAGAGGTACCTAGATAAAATGTACCTAGCAGAGGGTGCCTGACACACAGCAAACACTCACTAATGCTACTTTTTTTTTCCTGTAAGCCTCCATATTTTTACTTCTTTTGAGTTAAAATTTATTTATCTATAGATTTTACCAAATAATGGAGGCTTAAAATAACCATAATAATGATAATAATGTTTATGTTATTAGTCACTTACTATGTACCAGGCATTGTATTAGAGACTGCAGATATTTTATCTTATTTTAATCTTTAAAACAATTCTATGAGGTGGGTATAATCCAAATTTTATAAATGAGGACAATTGAGACTTTAAAGTTACACAGTGGGTAGGTTGCAAAACTATTCAAATCCACATCAGTGAGACTCCAGAGCAGTGCTATACTTACTATGCTATACTTCGTTTTCTATATGATCATGAAAGTAGATTGATAATATCCATCACTTACTTCATAGTATATAGCATGTAGAGGATATCAGCTTGCTCCTGTAAGCTGGCGGTCTCCTTCAACTGTAAAACCAGTGCTTTGAAGTCCACCTCCCCAGATGGGTCTCTAGGAAGATGTATTTCTACACGAACAGAGGGAACCTTTAGTTTGAGAAAAGACAAAAAAAATCCACAAGTGCTCACCTTAAATAACGCCCTAGAGTGTTGATCTTTTCACTTTCTAAACCTTTTCCATAAGAGTTTCCTAAATTTTGACAAAAAGTAAAGCAAAAACAATGACACCTTCAGAATGCATGATACAGCAATCTAGTTTTCTTAAGCCTGACTAGAAAAACTTGCCCATTTAAAAAGTGAACTAAAAAGGACATATATCTTCACCATGGTGGCATTTTGCCTACCACCAGTTACTAGTAGAAACCATAATGGCTAGTTCTATTATTTTCTGTAAGAATGGCAGTTTTGCAAAAAGCTGATAGAAATACCTCCTGTGCAAATTTACCTGGTCCTCTTGTGGTGCATGAAGTAAGTCAAGTAAGTTGAGTGAAGGCCGGGAAGCCTGAAATATCTTTGTAGGAAGATACATGTGTACATCTGCAAGAGGTTGATATTTATGGAAAAGCTTAGATAATTAAGAGATTAATAAAAATGCACAGTTGACCTCAACAATGAAGTTACATATGGGTTGGTTCTTTATAGAACAAGAATGAGAAGTTTACCCTTTCTTGGTAATAGCAAAGAAAAGAAATATGAAGGTCAGATAAATCAAAGGATATTCAATCAATCAATCAACATATTTTGAATGGAATATCTAGAATTATAGCATCAGCTGGACATATAAGATATTAAATTCTACAAACGTAATCAATACCACAATGGTGCCATCACTGATACTTTAATAGAATACCACATATAACAGAAAGAACCCAGTTACATTTTATATTTTCTGGACTCTCTCAGAAGAATATCTGGCTGCTAGCAGTTGGAATTGCTTGAGAACAGATAAACGGATGACCCTATCTAGGGAATCAAAAAATGTAGTGGCTGACCAACTTCGAGATATTCCTAAGATTTTTACTTACAGTTCATTGTTGAAACACTTACCGTAACCTCTAAGGAGAGACTCTCTTGTCATTTTTGCCATTTTACAGATAGAGAAAGAGAGATACAGAGCTCAGATAACTGTTCAAGCAAGTAAGTAGCAGAGCTGGGAATTAAGCTCAAGTTTCCTGATTCACAATCAAGAAGTATAACTTAATAAAGCTGATGTCTTTGCATAAGCCCTTTGTCAAGGAAGCATACGCAAAGGCTATGTATGCTAAGCTTTTCCCTTTTCTAACTGTTAAATGATTCCCCAATGATCATGCTTAATATCTTTGTTTAGTAATGGTCAATAAAATTTTAGACAGTGTGATCATGCATCTCAATCATTCTCATCATCTGTGAAATGTTAACATTTAGGTCCTCTAGGTATGGCCAAGGAGCCCTTCTGTCCCTTCATATGCAACTATCATACAGGTACTGAACACTCTTAGGAACCATGACTACTCCTGGCAATGTGTGGTAGAAGACATCCTCCACTGTGAATACTACTGAGGGAGGATAGTAGTCTTGGGGAGAAGAATGGTAAAGCTGTTGAAGAATGATACTGTAGTTGACAAATACAGCTCTACACTGCTGGAACAACTGACTGTATAAGTTACAGCTGGCCTAAGGAACCAGATTTAGCTTACTTAAGGGAGAATATCTCCCTTTCCATTGCAAGGCTATCTTGTAATAGTCTGCAATGCTTCCTCTTTAAATAAAATTACTTCCAAATTAGTAACTTTTCCAAAGGAGGAAAAAATCCTTTCCACATTTCAATACTTTGATGTTAAAACTGAATATGCTCCATGTCTCTTGTTCTGTCTCTTCTTGCTATGTAACTGGTTAAACCAGACTACACAGCACTATCTATAGCAAAACTATACCCATTAATTACCCATTTTTAATTGTAAAAATTCATTAATTTTACAAATATTTGAGCATCTAGTATGTTCTAGGTGCTGTCTGAGATGCTGGGATAAAGCAGTGAACAAAACAAAGTTCCTGACTACACTGTAATAAACACTCCACCCCCATCCTGGGCTTCATGTCATCCTGTTCCTGACTCCAGTGAGTCATGGCATTACTCACTCTGTACATGCAGCTCCTTGGCCTTGGTCATCAAGGACATTAAATCGCAGGTTGTCTGCACAGCAGCTCGGAACCGATTTATCCCCCCCTTCTGTGAGGTAAGGGCTACTTTAGGATGGGGAGCCGTGTGCACCAAAAGGTGATCTAAATAACGAGCAACTTCATCACCACAGCGAGCTGCAAGGTTAGTGGGGGGAGGGGGGAGAGAAAAAAATAAACATTTTAGTTACTTCACAATCTACCCCACCAAACAGAATGACTGGCTCCTGTGCCCACAACACAGCACCAAAACCAGGTTGTTTTAGCTCATGGGGGAAAATAGCTGGTGATCATTATACAATCTCGTAGCTTTACTATTCAGAAACTATGGCTATTTACCAGGATCCACCTGTTCTTCAACTTTGTTGAGACAATATTAGGTTCCCTGAAAGTAGTATGAGCTTATTATAGGCCAGGTGGAGCATTTCATAATCTATGTATGTGTGTGTGATGGTAGTGGTGGTGGCAGTTGTGGTGGAGGAGTAGAATAGGGCCCTTTGAGTCTCACTGGTATGAGGAGACTTGTGGGGAAGGGCAAAAATCTTCTACTAAACATTGAGCCTAGCTGAAAACAGACAGATTCCACAAATGGCAGCTACAATTGCTAAAGAAAAAACAAGCTCCATGTGGCACTGGTGTCAAAAGGACTACTGACCACACGTTGGTCTTTTTTGTTACCCCCTTCATTTATTCACCAAATATTTACTGCCCACTATGGACCAGGTGGTGTACTAGGTGCTGAGGTTTCAGTGCTGAAGAAGACAGATATAGTCCTTATCCTCTTGGTCTCTCCCTCCCCCCCACACCTTCTATAACATTCTCTCTGACTATGGATAATGGAAACAAAAAAAATACATATATCTTGTGGCTGCTTAACATTTCAGATTTTACATGAACACTTGCAACATTTATAGTTGGAAAAGCCCAATGTTTGGATCAATACTGAAGTTTGCTACATCAGTCATGTATCATCTGGATTTTGATTACCTCTGGGGAACTCTCCAGATGTCTTTCTGTACTCTGATGTGACTAATGGGAACTAGCAGAGCTGCAGGAGTGGACCTCATACTCAGTGACATCTTAATGACAAATATTATAACCTTGAATACAATCTAGACACTTGAGTAGAGGATTATGAACAATATGGAGAGACGCGCTCTCCCCATGGAACAGCTGGCAAGCAACAGACACGTCCATTGTGAGGCCACCAATGAGTAAACCCAGACAGGGGAAAGTGACCCAGAATGCATAATATCAAGCTTAGTAAAACATATCATTAAAGAGATATATTTAAGAAAGCAATCTAAGAGAATGAGTGCTACAGATGTAAATCACAACTACCTATGCAATAGCAAACAACCTCAATATCTGACCAGTCTTATTTGGTTTTCAAAATATTTCAGCTTATGCCAAGATAGATATCATGACTTTGGGTATTACTGATAACAGGAAATAATCTTGTATTTAATGTACTCTTCAAACAAAGAAATTCACACTATTTTAGAACTTACAAAAACAGAGTGAATTAAACGGTACTTAGGTGAGTAAATGCTGAGCCCAAATGAGAAAATAGTCCTTCTGACTGCTAGTGTTTTGGTTTATTGTATATGAGATTATGCTTGCTAGCTCACTGAGGAAAGCTAATTTATTTATTTTTCTTCTCTCCAACACACCACTCTTAAGATAAAGAAACTGACTGCCTTAAGATATAGGCTTAACAATCAGAAAACCAGACAGTGAAAGCAGGCAAACCATGTTTTACATAACTAGAACAATAATTCACTCCCACTGGCCCTTCTCTCTGTGGGATTCAAATAATGTAATGTTTGCCCTGCCTAGGTCAGCATTTTAACACTTTAGGGTGTTTGTCAGGCCCCCACGATGCTTTCTCACTATATCATCTTTGTATTCATAGAAGCCAATTAGATTTTGTTCTGCGTTATTTGTCTAGTTGTAATATGAAAGCAATAGGCGTACCAAATCGGGTTTTTCAAACTACGCAGACCTCCCCAGAGATTCTGATGTACCCCTATAATATTCTATATAAAAGAACTATATAAAATTAGAATATATAGAATATATTAGAATATAAAATTATAGATTATATAATATTCTATATAAAAGAACTCTGATGGAATTTTATACTTTTTATGCTTTTTAATGTCAAAAAGCAGTACGTATATGTCTAGTGTTCCTACTACATACTTGATTAAATATCTCTCACTCACCATTGCTTCCTCCCATTTTTAAAGTACCAGTCATTTTATGTACCTGGGAGAGAAATCTCCCCTAACCTTAGTAAGGGATAGTCCAACTCTATACTCCACAATCACCACAGGGATATTAGACCAGAAACCAAAGGTAAGTAGAAGAATGAAAAGTAAAGCCAAACAAAAGGTGTATTAGGTGTATTAAATAGGAGTGAGACTGCTGGCAGGAGAAATATTAAGGAGGATGCTCAACAATACTTTGTATTCTTGTCCAGTAAGGCCAGTGCATTTATGAAGCCTTCTTACCATTACTGGTTGAACCATAGCCATTCATCCAGTCACCAGATTCCAGCTCATTATCATAGTCATCATAATCTTCACTGTACAATTTACCCTCAGGTCCAGGTTCCATAAAGCTCAAATGTGTGCAGCAAGATGTTGTCAAAAACTCTGACAGTTTACCTGTTTGAATCCTGACAATTAACAGGGTAAACAGAAAACAGAAAATCAGAGGAAATCATTTTCAAAACAACAACAGTTTAGTGATAAAAAGGATACCTAGAATGTTCTGTTGGGGGATTACTAACGTTTATACATTAGTACAAATTTTGTAAAAGTGAAAATTTACAGCACTCCTAGACATAGTGTAGTATAGGTTAGGGTACTACGTTAATAAAGACTACAATTATGGGTTCACAATCCACCAGCAGATCAGTTTTGCTCGCTTTCACTGCCACATACTATATTGCTAACTATGCCAAATATCTGGCAAAAACTTCCATTGGCTGCAAGAGAAGCTAGGACAGAATGAAGATAAATCACCACAAATCTGTCATATCATTTCAAAAAATACTCAAAAAGACCATTTTGAAAAGAAAAAAATGGTATCTGACAATTTTAAGAATTATAGTAGATTGTAAGCCATATCTTCCCCTACTTATAAAGCCAATTGCAAAACCAAACCCAAAGGGAAAGTCAATAGTACTGATTTTCTAAAGAAGTCAGCTTGAGGGGGCTCCCAATGGCCAGATCTTGAATAATATGTACACTGAAATAGACAATGGAATGAAGCATGACATAAAAATAAAATAAGAATTTATGACTCTATGCTGGCAATAAAACTACAAAATTAAAGGGGGTAAGGGAGAGCTTTTTTTTTTAACAGAAGGATTCCAACTAATACATGTACAAAGAATGATAGAAACACAGAATCACGATTTTACAACCCCATTAGTAATAACTGATTGATCAATGGAAGATAAAGCCATTTGGTCAAAGATTGTTGCGGAAAGCATAATGGAATCTAGACACGAATGGAGGATTATGAAGAATATGGAGAGAAGTGCTCTCCCCATGGAAGGGCTGGCAAGCAATAGACACGTCCATTGTGAGGTCACCAATGAGTAAACTCAGACAGGGGAAAGTGACTCAGAAGATAACATTTTAAACAAACTGAGAGACATTCTGCAAAATAACTGACCTTCTTTCTTTAAAACTGTAATGAAAATTGTAATGAAATATTAACAAACGGCTGGGGAATTGCTCTAGATTAAAAGACATCAAGGAGATATAATAACTAAAAGCCAACGAGTGATCTTTCATTGGAGCTGGAGTGGGAAAAAAGCTATGGGAAAACATTATTGAGACAACTGGGTAATTTTGAATATGGACTCCGTATTAGATAATAGTATCGTATCAATATTAACTTTTCTGAGTGTGCTGATTATATTGTAGTCATGTATGAGAATGCCCTCTTTCTTAGAAGACAGAAACTGAAGTATTTAGGGTTAAAGAGTCATGATATCTCTGACTAACTCTCACACACTTTAGCAAAAAAAGTGTGTGTGCCTGTGTGTGTGTGTGCGTGTGTGTGCGTGCGCACATATGTATGTGTGAGAGAGGGAGAAGGGTAGGGAACAAGAGAGGAAGGGAGGGAGGAGAGGAAGGAAGGGAGGGAATGGGGGAGAGAGAACACACAAGTGGGACAGATGTTAACAACAGGTGAGTTCTGAGGGAGGGTATATGGTATTCAATAAGATTCTTGCATATTTGTGTCTACTTGAAATTTTTCAAAATAAAAACTTAGGGAAAAAAGAAAAGCAGTGAGAATTGAATAGTCCAGTAACCTACTTTCCTCCCTCCTTCCCTCCCTCCCTTCCATTCTTCCTTCCTTCCAGGGTAAGTTTCCTGATCCACTGAATTTATGGGGTGTAGGCAAAGAACAGGGTGGGGAAAAATTCCAACCCTTCTCTTTAACATTAAATTCCTTGATTCAATCTATCAAACACCAGCTCCTGGAATAGGATGGGTATATGTTGCTAAAGATACAGAGAAAGGCATCACAAGTCTACCATTACTATACCCAGCATCCAAATTTCACATTTCACTACTGAGTGCATAGAGGTCACTTACCTTGCCCCACCAAAATAGCCATCCTGCATTTTTCGGAGTGCTGCCAGGATACTTGAATTCAAGCTGGTTCCATCTTCATCTTAAAATGAAGAGAATTTTAAAACAATCTTTGTGGTTTTAACTTTGAAATAAGGGGAATCTTTCAATTATTTTAAACCAACTTTCTGGTGGTGATGGTACAAATGAGACAGTCCTCGTTGACCACCCTGTATTTCAACACTTCATCTGAGAGCCAATGATGCTGTGCAGAATGGGAAATGGTAAGGGATGATGACCAAGAGAGGAGAGTTCCTCACAGACAGTATCTTATTTATTGTAAGTATTTAGCACATTGCCTGATTGCAGAACACAGAATGATTACTGAATGCTGACAATAATAACAACAGCAACCATATGTTGAATGTTATGTGCTGAGTACTGTGCTGAACATTTTATACATTATCTCATCCAATGAGCTTTGGTTTACATGTGTGTAGGCATAAAAAATATTTAGAAGGCTAACAATTATCCAACTTTATGTGAAGGGGATCATACTACACATACTCTTTTGTGATCCACTTTTTCTAACTAATTCTTTGCAAAAGCTAAAAATGATTCCATAACAGATATTTAGACTGTTGTATTATAAACAACACTGTGATGCAATTTTTCTATTATTTCCTTAGGATAAATTCTTACAAGTAGAACTGTTAGAACAAAGGGAACACTTACTAAAAACTTTATAGACTGCCAAACTGCACACTAAAAAAGTTGTGCCACTATGTCTACCATCAGTATAGAAAGTGATTGTTTCCCCACATCTTTAACAACAATGGTGTTAATAATCTTTTTAATCTTTGTTTATCTGATACGTTAAAAAATACATTGTTTTAATTTTAATACTAGTAAGATTGAGCATGTTTTCATGTATAGACTGGCTATTTGTATTTCTTTTATGAATTGCCTGTTCATGTTCTTTTCCCATTTTTTTTTTTTGGTGGTTCGAAAACTTTGACAATCAACTATTAGTTCTCATCCACATTAACTGTCTGTAGATTTTTGAAAGTGGTGACAAGTACATAGGAAACCAATGTATAGAGCTTGTTTGGTGAATCTTCATCTTCATTATGTTTTCTGGACAACCGCACATGGACATGGTATGGGATATTCCTTATTCCTTTGGCCCAGACAGCTTTGTTGAGCTCAGTGTCAATGTGTACATCTGGAGTTCCCACCTCCTTCACGGCAAATTTCCAGATTTCTTTGAGTGCCCGAGGGGCATGCTTCTTGAAACCCACTCCATGGATGCGCTGGTGAATGATGATAGTGTATTCTCTGGTCACCACCTCGTTGATGGCGGACTGGCCCTTCTTCTCGCCACCCTTCTTTGCAGGAGCCATTCTGCCAGGCTTGGGTTGGAAAGCTCTTTTCCCATGTTTTTAAAAACTAATCTTTTTTTTTTCAATTGACTTTCAAGGCCTCTTTATGTTTTGTGACTATTACCCTTTTCTCTATCATATGTATGGCAAATATTTTATCTACTTTATTATTTGTCTTTCAGCCTCAACCACACTTCATTTTTGTATAAAATATTTATTTAGAAACAAAGATTAATTTAGATTTTCATGTTTTAAAATCTGTCAAGTTTTCCTTTCTGCATCTTGCAAAGTACAGCTTTCTTCAGCCCAAGATCACAAAAACATTCTTCCATACTTTCTTCTAATACTTTTATAGTTTTTCTTGTTGCTTAGCTGTTTAATCTATTTAGAATTTAATTTTGCATAAAATGTAAAGTAGCAGGCCTAAATGAATGATTTTTCCCAAATGTATTTATTTATATTCTTTTGCTGCTATTTGGATTGCTGTCTTTATCATTATTGTAATTCCAATGGATCTATCTTCTCTTGTTTCTAGTTTTTAAAAAATCTGGTTATTCTTGTACATTTTCTCTTCCATATGCAATTTAGATTCAGCTTGTTCATAAAAATTTGTCTTTATTTTGATTTGGAATTCACTGAATTGATAGATTAATTTAATAAGAATGAACATCTTCTCAATATTAACTATTTCCATCTAGCAACATGGTATGTCTCTCTAGTAATTAAAATCTTCTTTTATGTTTTTTATTAGCTTTATAATTTTTTACATAGTTTTATGCATATTTCTTATTAAGCTTATTCTTTTTTTAAATTAATTTTTATTGGAGTACAGTTGCTTTGCAATGTTGTGTTAGTTTCTGCTGTACAGCAAAATGAATCAGTTATATGTATACATATACCCTCTCTTTGTCAGATTTCCTTCCCATTTAGGTCACCACAGAGCACTGAGTAGTTTCCCTGTGCTATACAGTAGGTTCTCATTAGTTACCTATTTTATACATAGTACTGTATATATGTCAATCTTAATCTCCCAATTCATCCCACCCCCTTGGTATCCATAAGTTTGTTCTCTATATGTGTCTCTATTTCTTAAGCTTATTCTTATATTATTTACTTTTCTAGACATTTGTCAATTTTATCTAGATTTATAAAATTGTATTTGGTATTCTTTTATAATTTGTAAAGACTCCTCCATTTCTGTTGCTATATCCCCTTCCTCATTCTTAACATTATTTTTATTATCTATATTTTTTCTCTTTATTCTGAAGTCTATTTTACCAGATATTAACATGGCCACTTCTGATTTTTAAAATTAATTTTACATGGCATATTTTTTCCATTATTTTATTCTAGTCTACCTATATTGTTACATATGAAGTGAATCTCATGGAGACAGCATATATGTGGGTCATTTTAAAATCTACTCTGCCAATCTCAGTCTTTTAATTGGTATATTTAGGCTATTTACAGTTAATGTAATTATTGATATATTAGGAATGAGTCTGCCATTTTACTTATTGTTTTTTGTTTGTTCCTCTGTTCTTCTATTTTTTCTTCCTGCTTTCTGAAACACAAGAATTCCATTTTGATTTATCTATAGTGTTTTTTACTTTATCTCCTTGTATAGACTTCTTAGTGGTTACCCTAGGTATTACATAATATATACAAACATGCATTATACATATATCATTGTCTATTAGTGTCAACATTTCACAAGTTTAAAGTGATGTGTAAAAACCTTATTTCCTTTTTTTTACATCTTTATTGCAGTATAATTGCTTTACAATGTTTATGCTTGAAAAAAAACTTATTTCCTTTTCAGTCCCTTACCTCCCCCAATATATAACTGCATTAAAGATCTCCTCTACATACTTTGAGAACCACATCAGACAGTGTTATGATTTTCCCTTCAAACGTCAAACATAATTTAGAAAACTGAAGTGGAGAAAGTCTATTGTATTTACCTGTATTCTTACTCTTTCAACTGTTGTTTTTCTTGCTTGATGTTCCAACATTCCATTTTGCATTATTTCCTTTTTATTTCAAGAACTTCCTTTAAGCTATTCTTTTAGAGCAGATCTCCTTCAGACAAATTCATTTAGTTTTGCTTCACCTGAGAATGTCTTTTTTCCCTTTATTCTTCAAGTACATTTTAACTGGATACAGAATTCTTAGTTTACTAATTCTTTTCTTTAAACACTTGAAAAATGTTATGCCACTTCCCTCTGTTCTCCAGGGTTTTTGATGAGATCTGCTGTCATTCTAGTTGTTTTCCCACATAGACAATGTATCATTTCTCTTACCGCTTTCAGGATTTTTTCTTTTTCTTTAATTTTCAGGAGTTTGATCATTATGTTTTGGCATGGATTTCTTTGGGTTTTTCCTGTTTGGGACTCTCTCAGCTTTTTGACTCTGTAGGTTTATGCCTTTTGCCATTTTTTTCAGCCATAATTAGTTGGAATACTTTTTTCAGCCCTATATTCTTTTTCCTCTCCTTCTGGGACTCATAACATGAATGCTAGATGTTTCATTATTAGTCCCATAGGTCTCTGAGGCTCTGTTCATATTTTTCAGTCTGTTTTTACTCTTGTTCACTTCTATAGTTCTACCTTCAAGTTCAGTCTATTTTCTTCTGCTACTGAGCCTATCTAGTAAGTTTTCATTTCAGTTATTATAGTTTTCAATTCTAAAACTTTCATTTGGTTCTCCATCTCTTCAATTTCTTTGCCGAGACTTCCTACTTTCAAGTTTGAAGTGTGGTTGTAATTGCTTGGTAAAGTATTTTTATGATTACTGCCTTAAAATCTTTGTTGTAATTCCAACATCTTTGTCATCCTGGTATTGGTATCTGTTGATCATCTTTTCTCATTGAAGTTGAGATTTTCCTGGGCATTGGTATGAATGATTTTCTATTGTATTCTGGAAATTTGGGGTATCATCTTACAAGACTGTGGATCTTATTGAATCTTCTGATTCAGCAAGTCTCCTCTGATATTGTGCAGCAGGGAAGGGAGCACTGCCTTGTTACTGCTAGGTGGGTGTGGAAGGAGTTCCTCTACTGTTCAGTAAGGATGAAAGTCTAAGCTCCCCACTAGTTCTTCTCAGACACTATCCCTAAGGAGGGAGGGGGCACCTCTTCACAACTGTGTGAAGGCAGTAGTCTAGGTTCCCCACACAGCCTCGCTGATAGGGATGGGAATGGGGCTGTAGTTTTTTTCTGTGGTATTTGGGTAGATTAGAACACATTTATTGTCTAGAAGTTTTCTGTCTGGCTAGGCTGTCCCTTTCCTGTTCCTTTGGCTAGAGGCAGAAGGTCTTTCCTGGACCTTTTCAAATCTGTACCCATTTGTGTTTCTGGGATGATAACTTCTCCAGCACCCAGTCCAGGATATATGAGGCAGAAGGAAAACCCAGGAAATTCCCTGCTGTGTCATTTCTTAGGTTCAAAGTCCCTAGCCAGTCTCCCTTCTTTTTTCCAACTTTCAGAGTCTTCTTATGTTTGTATTATAGTAATGTCCAGGGTTTTTAGCTGTACTTAGCAGGAAGAATAGGGAGAAGTGTCTATTCCTTTTTGTCTGGAAACAGAACTCTTTTTTTTTTCAAAAGTGAAAATATTCAAGAATATGAAAATTTCTAAATATGACTTTGGCCAAATCTCTTAAGTTTTGATTAGTAGTGGTATCATTTTTCATTTTAAAACACTATATAATTTCAAATTTGATTTCCTCTTTAATCAAAGAATTATTTGCAAAAATTTTAATTCCTTCATGGTCAGGTTTTTAAGAAATTATTTTTGTTTTAATTAATTTTATGTGCTATGTCTGGCAATATCATCTATATTATTTCTATTTTTAAAAAATAAACATTCTTTGTGTATTCTGTCTTTCTGGGTATACTTTCACATACACCCGTAAACACAAAAATCAAGTCTGTTAATCCTCTATATCTTTAGTGATTTTGTATAATGGATCTGTGACATTATGATAGAGGTATGTTATCGTTTCCCACTATGACTGTACAATGGATTTATCATATTGTCCTTAAGTTTTCCTAAATATCTGCTTTATGCATTTCATTGATATTCTTCAGTATATAAAAATTTATAAATGTTCCACTGTCTTCATGTACTATAACTCTTATCAATATAAAATATCCTTTATATCCCATTTACTGATTTGTGCCTTGAATTCTATTTGCTATTTTTGATATTAATATTGCCATCATTGCTTTCTTTTTGTTAGCGTTTACATGATATATCTTTATGTCTTCCTTTATTTTCTGTTTTTCCATACAATTTTATTTTAGGGATAGCTTTTGTAAGTAGCATCTAGCTAGATTTTGCTTTTACCTATCCTAGGAATCTATATTTAATATGAGAATTTAACTAATTCACATTTTAATGTGATCACTAATATGTTCATTCTCATTTCACCAGCACAAAATTTTCCCTGACAAAAATACACAGCTATTAGTAATGTAGGTTTTGGAGACTGACAGACCTGGTTTGAGGCCTGATTCTGTTGCTTACTAACTTTGTGACTACAAAATGAATCACCTTCTTCATCTATAAAATGGGGGCTATTAACAGTACCTACCTGAATAGGGTTGTTGTGGAGATGTCAAAATAAAGCACTGAAAGGACTTAGCTCAGTGCATGGCACAGAGAAAGTGCTCAATAAACATTGCAGTTATTATTGCTATTGATACTTCTGTTTTTTGTTGTGTGACCATGTTCCAAGTATCAAAACTTTGTGACTTAAATCTAGATCTTAATTTTATTCTTCTTCCCAAGCTATGGCTGTATATCTCATCCCAACTATTAGGCATTTCAATTTTGAAACCTCTTTGTCACTATAAACTCAACATGCCCCTTTACAGCTGGCATCTTCCTTTATAATTTCTCTGCTTTTATCAATGGCAGCATTATTTACCTAGTCTCTCTAAATGTTGGCATTATCTTGATTCATATCTCATATCTAGTCAGCCAACACCTGACTTGCAGGTGGTGTTTAAAATGACTATTGTATCCTTCTTTCCCACTCAATTTTTACTATCATCAATCCAGTGTATCTTCTCATCACCTCATACTTGGATTAGTTTCCTTGATATCAGATTCTTCTAACTACAGTGTATATTGTCACTAAGTCAATATTCCCTAAATATCACTTTCATCATATCACTCCTTGCTCAAAGACTTTTAATAGCTTCAGACTTCTGAGACAATTTGTCTTAAATTTATCTGCTTATTTTCAAGGTCTTCATAATCTGACCCCATTTGACTAATTCAATTTTGTTGATAATTATATTCCAACATGAAAGGCCCACTCTATTCAGCGTGGCCTCTTCACTGTCCACTCACAAGTCAAGGGCATCCCTGCCTCCAGGCTTCACCCATGGTATTTTTTCCCCTCACCTAAAGTACCTTTCCTTCTTCTCTCCTCACATATGAATACTACACATCCCAAAAAGCCTGGATAAGTCCCACCTAGCCAAGAAATTTTCTTTGACAACTTGATCACTGTCACTGTAAAATACTAATCTAATGGTTTAGTACTTCTTTATATACTGTCTTGAATTGTTTTCTATTAATTTTGTGAATTAGCTTTGTTTCTCCAATTAGACTTTATACTTTCTAAAGACAGTTCTGGGAACACAGTAGTTATTAAATGGGCACTTGTTAATTGTTTTAAATAAAGAAGAAAGACAAAAAGAAGAAAGACCAGCCTACTTCCTCAACTCCTGTGCTTTCTTTTTTTTTACATTTTTTGAGTGCTTTATTTATATCAAACTGGATAAAATGTGTGTATTTCTCAGACAGAAAAGACATGTCGAGGTAGAAATGAACCTTTCAACTATTCATGGGTACACAAGTACACTGGACTCCTGTGCTTTTGAAGCACTTTAGAGATGTGACCAAAATCCCTAACAGTCTGTCTGGACTTTGAATGATTTATGACAAAGGATTCTTCTCTAATGAAAAGGAATTCTATGTACTTTGGTAGTACAAACAGGCCTTTGGAAGCAACAGCAGAGATACAGAAAGGAAGCAGTGCTTCAGTATTGGCTCTAGTCCTCCAGGAACTGAGAGAACAACAAAGCTTTTCACTCAGTTTCAAGTAAGCAATGTCAGGAAGCCCAGCTAATAAAGGAAAGATAAATTGAAAGGCTTTTTACTTTTCCCTGCTAGATTTTATTGCTTCAGTTAGGCAAGCCTTGCAAAGAGAAGTTTAGGAACTTATCTATAAAATCTTGATGCTCCACTGGAGTAAGACAGATGCAGAATATAGTATTACTGTCTTTAAAATGAATTGTATTAATAAAGTTTCTGTAAATTGGCCTAGAAACCAATTATCTGAAGTAGCCCCAAACAAGTTATTCTATTACATCTCTTGAATTATAGCTCTCAAACCACCTGAAATATTCTTGTGTATTGGTTTATTTGTTACATATTTATTCTAAAACATAAGCTCCGTGAGAGTAGAAACCTCATCTGCCATATTCACCCGTGCTTTGAAAAGTGCCTGGCACAAAACAAGAGCTTAAAAAAACTGATGAAAGAATAAATGACAAAAGTAGCTTTTCAGTGACTCTATGATTTTGAAGGGCCAACCACATGACTTATTTCAAAAATACATTAGTTCCTTGCCTCATACATCCTTACCAAGCATGCTGTGTGAGATGGGGAAGGTGATGGTGGGCTGGCCTGTCATTCTCCAGCGGCTACAGAGATAGGAGAGGTCTGTTCTAAGCATTTCCACTATCATCTTGTTGTCCAGGGCCAGGTAGAATTGTTGCTGGTCTATAAACTGAGAAAAAGGAAAATAACAGTTCAGAATAATTTACTCTCACAACTATCAAATAATATTTCAAAGTGCTCACATATACACAAGCGTATATAAGATATCACAGGGGCAACAATACCTCCAAATTTAATGCCTAATTCTTCCCAAAGTATCTGGTGGCTTACTGGTACAAACAGTAGTTCTGGACATTTTTAGTGTGTTATAGTTTACAGAGTGTTTTCAAGTACATGATTTTATTTAATTCTAACAACCCAGTGAGGGCTTTTCTCCTTTTTAATAGATAAAAAAATAAGGCCAAGAGACACTGAGTAGATTAGCAAAGTTATACGACTAGCAAATGGCAAAATCAGAGATAGAATCTATGGTCCATTATTCTTTCATCTATACCTCAGTTGCACTCTTTCAGATGTAAGATGACAAAAGAAAGCTTAAGCTTTCTTTTCAGAAAATAGTTTATCCTCCTATTCATACATATAATAAGGCTTGCTATTATAATATGGGTAATAAACATCAGGCTAATAAATAGTGTATAATCATGGCTAAAACAGTACTGACATTTTTGTTTAGAAGAGGATATCAGAGATTTCTGGGCATGTAAAAAGGGCACTTCCCCAAAACAAATAGAACACTTAATTCAGTAGCTGAGTAAAAAAGACTATATTTTGTTTATAAAGAATACAGTATTTTTAATCTTTAATAAAGAGTACTTTTAAAAGTACTCCAACATTTATAAAATCCTTAATCACTGTTTCTGCAACACCCAGGACTACTCTTGGTAGCCACAGTCACTTGGCATAGCTCTGTGCTTCAAGATCAATTCAGTCCAACCCAACAAAGATTGGGCTGGCCGAAAAGTTCGTTCACGTTTTTCCATAACATCTTATGGAAAAAACCAAAACGAACTTTTTGGCCAACCCTATTTATTGAGCAACTTAATATATACAAGGTCACATGAAACTCTGACACTTGTCTCAACTCCACTAAATGCTTTATTTCTATAGTGTTTCTCTTTTATTTCCATTCATCTCAATGCACATTAAAGCTCAGTCCACCCACCTGTGGAGTGAAGGTAAAGATAGTCTTCCGAATGTCATAGAGTTTTGAAGTTCCAAGGACTCCCATGTGTCTGTAGGGTCTTCCACTGAGTTTCATTCTGCTGTTGCATCCTGATATAGAATTGAGAAATGGTCAAGGTATTTTTGCAAATCCTATCAGCAAACATTTTTGTAATAGTTTACACTTCCTCATTGAACAAACTAAGCTCTGTGTCTCAAAATTAGTGTACATGTCATATACAGGGCCATACTAAGCACTGTGGGGCTTTCCAAGAGAAAGACTAGGCAGTTATCTCTGTTCTTAAAGAAATGTATGCTCTTATAAAGAAGCTAAATCATCTAGATGCATATAAAAATTAAGAGTTCTATGAATGATAGAATGTTATTATCTATATTCATAAGGAAATTCACTGAATTTCCTTAAAGCCCATGAAAAGTGCAAAAGCTATTCTGATTATCAAACTTATCAGGGTAAACTACGCCTCAACAAAGCTGAACAAAAACCTCATCAGTTTAGAGGAGCTTCAAGATGGCAGAAGAGTAAGACGCAGAGATCACCTTCGTCTCCACAAATACATCAGAAATACATCTACATGTGGAACAGCTCCTACAGAACACCTACTGAACGGTGGCAGAAGACCTCAGACCTCCCAAAAGGCAAGAAACTCCCCACGTACCCGAGTAGCGCAAAAGAAAAAACAGAGAAAAGAATAGGCACGGGACCCGCACCAGTGGGAGGGAGCTGTGAAGGAGAAAAGGTTTCCACACACTAGGAAGCCCCTTCGCGGGCGGAGACTGCGGGTGGTGGAGGAGAGGAGCTACAGAGCCACGGACGAGAGCGCAGAAACTGGGGTGTGGAGGGCAAAGTGGAGAGATTCCCACACAGAGGATCGGTGCTGACCAGCACTCACCAGCCTGAGAAGTTTGTCTGCTCACCCACCGGGGTGGGCGGGGGCTGGGAGCTGAGGCTCCGATCCCAGGGAGAGTACTGGGGTTGGATGCGTAAACACAGCCTGAAGGGGTTAGTGCCCTACAGCTAGCCGGCAGGGAGTCCGGGAAAAAGTGTGGAGGTGCCGAAGAGACAAGAGACTTTTTCTTGCCTCTCTGTTTGCTGGTTAGCGAGGAGAGGGGATTAAGAGCGCCGCTTAAAGGAGCTCCAGAGACGGGCGCGAGCCGCGGCTATCAGCGTGGACCCCAGAGACAGGCATGAGACGTTAAGGTTGCTGCAGCCACCAAGAAGCCTGTGTGCAAGCACAGGTCACTATCCACACCTACCCTCCCGGAAGCCTGTGCAGTCCGCCACTGCCAGCGTCCCGTGATCCAGGGAAACTTCCCCAGGAGAACACACGGCGCGCCTCAGGCTATTGCAATGTCATGCCGGCCTGTGCCGCCGCCGGGTAGCCCCGCAACAGTACCCCTCCCTCACCCCGTCCTGAGTGAGCCAGAGCCCCGAATCAGCTGCTCCTTAAACCCCAACCTGTCTGAGCAAAGAACAGAGGATCTCAGGCGACCTACATGCAGAGAGGCGGGTCCAAATCCAAAGCTGAACACTGGGAGCTGTGCGAACAAAGAGGAGAAAGGGAAATCTCTCCCAGCAGCCTCAGGAGCAGCGGATTAAAGCTCCACAATCAACTTGATGTACACTGCATCTGTGGAATACCTGAATAGACAACGAATCATCCCAAATTGAGGAGGTGGACTTTGGAAGCAAAGATATATATATATCTTTTTCCCTTTTTCTCTTTTTGTGAGTGTGTATGTGTATGCTTCTGTGTGTAATTTTTGTCTTTACAGCTTTACTTTTACCATTTGTCCTAGGGTTCTGTCTGTCCGTTTTTTATTACATTTAAAAATTTTTTTCTTAATAATTAGTTTTTATTTTAATAACTTTATTTTATCTTCTTTCTTTCTTTCTATTTTTTCTCCCTTTTATTCTCAGCCGTGTGGATGAAAGGCTCTTTGTGCTCCAGCCAGGCGACAGGGCTGTGCCTCTGAGGTGGGAGAGCCAAGTTCAGGACACTGGTCCACAAGAGACCTCCGAGCCCCACGTAAATATCAAACAGCGAAAATCTCCCAGAGATCTCCATCTCAACGCCAACACCCAGCTTCACTCAACGACCAGCAAGCTACAGTGCTGGACACCCTATGCCAAACAACTAGCAAGACAGGAACACAACCCCACCCATTAGCAGAGAGGCTGCCTAAAATCATAATAAGGCCACAGACACCCCAAAACACACCACCAGACGTGGACCTGCCCACCAGAAAGACAAGATCTAGCCTCATCCACCAGAACACAGGCACTAGTCCCCTCCACGAGGAAGCCTATACAATCCACTGAACCAACTTAGCCACTGGGGACAGACACCAAAAGCAACGGGAAATACGAACCTGCAGCCTGCGAAAAGGAGACCACAAACACAGTAAGTTAAGCAAATTAAGAAGACAGAAAAACACACAGCAGATGAAGGAGCAAGGCAAAAACCCACCAGACATAACAAATGAGGAGGAAACAGGCAGTCTACCTGAAAAAGAATTCAGAATAATGATAGTAAAGATGACTCAAAATCTTGGAAATAGAATAAATACAAGAAACATTTAACAAGGACCTATAAGAACTAAAGAGCAAACAAACAGTGATGAACAACACAATAAATGAAATTAAAAATTCTCTTGAAGGGATCAACAGCAGAATAACTGACGCAGAAGAACGGATAAGTGACCTGGAAGATAAAATAGTGGAAATAACAACTGCAGAGCAAAATAAAGAAAAAAGAATGAAAAGAATTGAGGACAGTCTCAGACACCTCTTGAACAACATTAAATGCACCAACATTCAAATTATAGGGTCCCAGAAGAAGAACAGAAAAAGAAAGGGGCTGAGAAAATATTTGAAGAGATTATAGTTCAAAATTTCCCTAATATGGCAAATGAAACAGTTAATCAAGTCCAGGAAGCATAGAGAGTCCCATACAGGATAAACCCAAAGAGAAACACGCCAAGACACATATTAATCAAAGTATCAAAAATTAAATACAAAGAAAAAATATTAAAAGCAGCAAGGGAAAAACAACAAATAACACACAAGGGAACCCCCATGAGGTTAACAGCTGATCTTTCAGGAGAAACTCTGCAAGCCAGAAGGGACTAGCAGGACATATTGAAAGTGATGAAGGAGAAAAACCTACAACCAAGATTACTCTACCCAGCAAGGATCTCATTCAGATTTGAGGGAGAAATTAAAAGCTTTACAGAGAGGCAAAAGCTAAGAGAATTCAGCACCACCAAACCAGCTTTACAACAAATGCTAAAGGAACTTCTCTAAGCAGGAAGCACAAGAGAAGGAAAAGACCTACAATAACAAACCCAAAACAATTAAGAAAATGGGAACAGGAACTTACATATCGATAATAACCTTAAATGTAAATGGTTTAAATGCTCCAACCAAAAGACACACACTGGCTGAATGGATACAAAAACAAGACCAGTATATATGCTGTGTACAAGAGACTCACTTCAGACGTAGGGAAACATACAGAGTGAAAGTAAGGGGACAGAAAAAGATATTCCATGCAAATGCAAATCAAAAGAAAGCTGGAGTAGAAATTCTCTTATCAGACAAAATAGACTTAAAAAAAAAGACTATTACAAGCGACAAAGAAGGACACTACATAATGATCAAGGGATCGATCCAAGAAGAAGACATAACAATTGTAAATATTTATGCACCCAACACAGGAGCACCTCAATACATAAGGCAAATACTAACAGCCATAAAAGGGGAAATCGACAGTAACACAATCATAGTATGGGACTTTAACACCCCACTTTCACCAATGGACAGATCATCCAAAATGAAAATAAATAAGGAAACACAAGCTTTAAATGATACATTAAACAAGATGCACTTAATTGATATTTATAGGACATTCCATCCAAAAACAATAGAATACACATTCTTCTCAAGTGCTCATGGAACATTCTCCAGGATAGATCATATCTTGGGTCACAAATCAAGCCTTGGTAAATTTAAGAAAACAGAAATTGTATCAAGTATCTTTTCTGAACACAACGCTATGAGACTAGATATCAATTACAGGAAAAGATCTGTAAAGAATACAAACACACGGAGGCTAAACAACACACTACTTAATAACGAAGTGATCACTGAAGAAATCAAAGAGGAAATCAAAAAATACCTAGAAACAAATGACAATGGAGACAGGATGACCCAAAACCTATGGGATGCAGCAAAAGCAGTTCTAAGAGGGAAGTTTATAGCAATACAATCCTATCTTAAGAAACAAGAAACATCTCAAATAAAAAACCTAACCTTACACCTAAAGCAACTAGAGAAAGAACAAAAAAAACCCCAAAGTTAGCAGAAGGAAAGAAATCATAAAGATCAGATCAGAAATAAATGAAAAGGAAATGAAGGAAACGGTAGCAAAGATTAATAAAACTACAAGCTAGTTCTTTGACACGAAAAACAAAATTGATAAACCATTAGCCACACTCATCAAGAAAAAAACGGGAGAAGCCTCAAATCAATAGAATTAGAAATGCAAAAGGAGAAGTAACAACTGACACTGCAGAAATACAAAGGATAATGAGAGATTACTACAAGCAACTCTATGCCAATAAAATGGACAACCTGGAAGAAATGGACAAATTCTTAGAAATGCACAACCTTCCAAGACTGAACCAGGAAGAAATAGAAAATATGAACAGTCCAATCATAAGCAGTGAAATTGAAACTGTGATTAAAAATCTTCCAACAAACAAAAGCCCAGGACCAGATAGCTTCACAGGCAAATTCTATCAAACATTTAGAGAAGAGCTAATACCTATCCTTCTCAAACTCTTCCAAAATATAGCAGAGGGAGGAACACTCCCAAACACATTCTACGAGGCCACCATCACACTGATACCAAAACCAGACAAAGATGTCACAAAGAAAGAAATCTACAGGCCAATGTTACTGATGAACATAGATGCAAAAATCCTCAACAAATTACTAGCAAACAGAATCCAACAGCACATTAAAAGGATTATATACCATGATCAAGGTGGGTTTATCCCAGGAATGCAACGATTCTTCAATATTCGCAAATCAATCAATGTGATACATCATATTAACAAACTGAAGGAGAAAAACCATATGATCATCTCAATAGATGCAGAAAAAGCTTTCGACAAAATTTAACACCCATTTATGATAAAAACCCTCCAGAGAGTAGGCATAGAGGGAACTTCCCTCAACATAATAAAGGCCATATGTGACAAACCCACAGCCAAGATCGTCCTCAGTGGTGAGAAACTAAAAGCATTTCCACTAAGATCAGGAACAAGACAAGGATGCCCACTGTCACCACTCTTATGCAACAGAGTGTTGGAAGTCCTAGCCATGGCAATCAGAGAAGAAAAAAAATGAAAGGAAACCAAATTGGAAAAGGAGACGTAAAGCTGTCACTGTTTGCAGATGACATGATACTATACACAGAGAATCCTAAAGATGCTACCAGAAAACTACTAGAGCTAATCAATGAATTTGGTAAAGTAGCAGGATACAAAATTAATGCACAGAAATCTCTGGCATTCCTATACACTAATGATTAAAAATCTGAAAGTGAAATTAAGGAAACACTCCCATTTACCACTGCAACTAAGAGAATAAAATACCTAGGAATAAACGTACCTAAGGAGACAAAAGACCTGTATGCAGAAAATTATAAAACACTATGAAAGAAAGTAAAGATGATACAAATAGATGGAGAGATATACCATGTTCTTGGACTGGAAGAATCAACATTGTGAAAATGACTATACTCTCCAAAGCAATCTACAGATTCAATGCAATCCCTATTAAACTACCACTGGCATTTTTCATAGAAGTAGAACAAAAAATTTCACAATTTGTATGGAAACACAAAAGACCCCGAATAGCCAAAGCAATCTTGAGAACGAAAAACGGAGCTGGAGGAATCAGGCTCCCTGACTTCAGACTATACTACAAAGCTACAGTAATCAAGACAGTATGGTAGTGGCACAAAAACAGAAATATAGATCAATGGAACAGGATAGAAAGCCTAGAGATAAACCCATGCATATATGATTACCTTATTTTTTGATAAAGGAGGACAGAATACACAATGGAGAAAGGACAGTCTCTCCAATAAGTGGTGCTGGGAAACCTTGACAGCTACATGTAAAAGAATGAAATTAGAACACTCCCTAACACCATACACAAAGATAAACTCAAAATGGATTAAAGACCTAAATGGAAGGCCAGAGAGTATCAAACTCTTAGAGGAAAACATAGGCAGAACACTCTATGACATAAATCACAGCAAGATCCTTTTTGACCCAGCTCCTAGAGAAATGGAAATAAAAACAAAAATAAACAAATGGGACCTAATGAAACTTCAAAGCTTTTGCACAGCAAAGGAAACCATAAACAAGACCAATAGACAACCCTCAGAATGGGAGAAAATATTTGCAAAGGAAGCAACTGATAAAGGATTAATCTCCAAAATTTACAAGAAGCTCATGCAGCTCAATTAGAAAAAAACAAACAACCCAATCCAAAAATGGGCAGAAGACCTAAATAGACATTTCTCCAAAGAAGATATACAGATTGCCAACAAACATATGAAAGGATGCTGAACATCATTAATCATTAAAGAAATGCAAATCAAAACTACAATGAGATATCATCTCACACCGGTGAGAATGGCCATCATCAAAAAATCTACAAACAATAAATGCTGGAGACGGTGTGGAGAAAAGGGAAGCCTCTTGCACTGTTGGTGGGAATGTAAATTGATATAGCCACTATGGAGAACAGTATGGAGGTTCCTTAAAAAACTAAAAATAGAACTACCATATGACCCAGCTATCCCAGTACTGGGCATATACCCTGAGAAAACCATAATTCAAAAAGAGTCATGTACCAAAATGTTCATTGCAGCTCTATTACAATAGCCAGGATATGGAAGCAACCAAAGTGTCCATCGACAGATGAATGGATAAAGAATATGTGGCACATATATACAATGGAATATTACTCAGCCATAAAAGGAAACGAAACTGAGTTATCTGTAGTGAGCTGGATGGACGTAGAGTCTGTCATACAGAGTGAAGTAAGTCAGAAAGAAAAACAAATACCGTATGCTCACACATATATATGGAGTCTAAGAAAAAAAAATGTTACTGAAGAACCCAGGGGCAAGACGGGAATAAAGACACAGACCTACTAGAGAATGGACTTGAGGATATGGGGAGGGGGAAGGGTAAGCTGTGACAAAGTGAGAGAGTGGCACACACATATATACACTACCAAACGTAAAATAGATAGCTAGTGGGAAGCAGCCGCATAGCACAGGGAGATCAGCTCGGTGCTTTGTAAGCACCTAGAGAGGTGGGAATGGGAGGGTGGGAGGGAGGGAGATGCCAGAGGGAAGAGATATGGGAACATATGTATATGTATAACTGATTCACTTTGTTATACAGCAGAAACTAACACACCATTGTAAAGCAATGATACTCTAATAAAGATGTTAAAAAAAAAAGTCTTCAGTTTAAAGATGGCATACTAAACTGGAAAAAGTGAAAAAAGAGTGCATCTTGATCTCCTTCAATAGCATAGTACTTACAGATTTTATTCAATGGGAAAACACATTTTATCCAAATAAGTCAAGATATGTTAACATTCTTATGTCTGACAGGAAATTTTGTGGAAGGTTACAGTAAAATTTGCTTTGTAGGGCAGCTATTTTGAAAACTGTGAAGAGGTGGGAGACTTGAACTATCAGACAGCCACAAAAGTAAGGTACAGTTCTGATGAAAATTTAAATAGAATATATACATCATGTGTCTCACTATCGTCTATGTGTGTATATACGTATGTATGTGTATACATACACGTGTGCACATTCACACACATCCACCTTATTTCTCTGAGTAAAAGATGTCTTCTTTTTACAGTTTAGCATTCTGAAATTAGAATATACCTGTCAATTGATGTCTGTGCTAAATGTAGTTGAATTTCTTTTTGTCTTTCAAAAGGCAATTATTACATATTACAATGCCTCTTACAATGAGGAAGTATTTCATTTATTCAGACACATGTTTTCCTTTTATAACATAGGATAACACTATACACATTGTTCCCAAACTCTTTTTCCCCAAAATCTATATTAAATATCCTTTCATGTCAGTACTGACAGAATTAGTACTACTGTTTTGGGGGTGCTGGGACACACTTTTCTTGGGGATTTCATTTTTGCCCCTTCTTTATCCTATGTATGATACTTATCATATATGCCACATTTTTAGTGTTGCTTCAGTCTTAGGGACAGAACCAGAGAGCTGTCAGTGTCTTTTTCTATATTCCAGTGTCCACTCTGTAAAACACACACTTTACCTGAGACTGATATTATAAGCAGTATCCATTGTTCCCTCCATTTTGTTTCTTTTTTATTATGGTAAAATATACATAAAATTTATCATTTTAACCAGTTTAAATTGTTCAGTGGCATTAAGCACATTTGTAATGTTGTACTACTATTACTCCCACCCATCTTCAGAAAATTTTCATCTTCCAAAACTGAAACTGTACCCATTAAACAATAACTCCGCATGCTCCCCTCCTCCCAATCCCTGGCAATCACCATTCTTTCTGTCCCAATGAATTTGCTTACTCTAGGTACCTAATATATGTAGAGTCATACAATATTTATCCTTTTGTGACTGGCTTATTCCACTTAGCATAAAGTCTCAAGGTTCATACATTTTATAGTATGTGTCAGAATTTTACTCTTTTTTTAGGCTGAATAATACTCCATTGTATGTATATACCACATTTTGTTTATCTTTTCATCCATCAATGGATGCTAGGTTCTTTTTTTAAAAATTGCTTATAGTATAATATATATAAAGTACATGAATCTTAAATGTAAAATTTGATGAATTTTTACATAGCAAACACATAACCTAAATCAAAATATGGAACATTATCAGCACTGCAGAAGCCTCCATTGTGCCCCTTCCCAGGTATTAACTTCCCACAGGCCCCAAAGTTAACCACCATTCAAACTTCCACCATCATAAGTAAGTATGATTTGTCCATTTTTGAGCTTTATATTAATAGAATCATACAGTATCTACTTTTTGTATCTGGTTTCTTTCACTCAACATTATATCTATGAGATTCATCCATATTATTGTACATAGAATTAGTTCATTCATTTTCATTGCTGTATAATATTCCACTGTACGAATGTATAATTATTTATCCATCCACTTGTTGACAGACATTTGAATTTTTCCTCCAATTTTTTGTTATTATAAATAAAGCTCTTATTAACATTCTTGTTGTTTGGGAGGTCCCAAAAATCACCTCCAGGTTTGGTGATTTGCTAGGATTCATAGGACTCAACATAGAGCTATACTAATGGCTAAGGTTTATTACAGCAAAAGGATACAAAGCAAAATCAGCAAAGAAAAATGGTGCATGGTGCAAAGTCCAGAGGAAACCAGGCACAAGCTTCCAAGACTCCTCTTCCCAGTGGAGTTGCACAGCACATGCTTAATTCCTCCAGCATCAAATTGTGACAATATGTATGAAATGTCTACCAAGGAAGCTCATTAGAGACTCAGTGCCCAATGTTTGTTTTTATTAGGGGCTGGTCACATAGGCACCCTCTGCCTAGCATGCACCAAAACCCCAGACTCTCAGAAGAAAAGCAGGTGTTCAGCATAAGCCATACTGTTTGCACAGTTTAGACACAGTAAACCACCCTTATCATTCAGAGGATGGTGAAACCCTCTCAAAATCCAAGTCCCCAGATGCCAGCCAAGGGCCAATCTTGCAAGCAGGCCTTTCTAAGGATACATTCTCAGGCCTGCCATGTGAACTCTTTGTACAGACCACCCCCTTGGCTCTTGGCCGAAGTGCCTTTGTCAGTAGGACCCTACACAGTAGAGTGAGACCAACCTGCAGTATTGTCCTCAGTTATGTCCTCAGGGGTCTTAGATTGAGCCAGATAAAAGAAATCCATTATCATAAACATGTATCTTCAAAAACCAGGTGGCTTCCTCCTTAAGTTTCCATAATTAACCCTTTACTTTTTAACCTGGCTTGAGGCATCAATCCAGGCACAGCACAGGCCTGTTCAGTAAACTGAAGCTGACCTGAATGCCTTCCAGGGCTGAGGCAGTGTCATGATAGTCAAGGCTCACTGACAAGTACAATTCCAGAGGGCATATGCAGTACCGTTGGATAAAAAAAAAAAAGTTTACAATTGTTAGGGCATCCCAAGCAGGACATACATTAATTAGGCAGTTTAGGCTAACAGAACCCCTAATGTGGCTAATCTCCCACTGTGAGGCCTCCCACCCTAGGGTTTCCAATCCAATCCAAAAAATTCAGTTCAGAACTTGGTTTCAAAGGGAGTGTTTCCTGAAGGCAGCTGGATCCAAACAATTTTGTTTGTTCATAGCACCAGTTCATCTGCCTTGCGAGCGTAGACGACATGTGGAGGTGCTGAGGCCACCACCTGCTGTCTCAGAGTCAGCTCTGTCAGATCTGACCTTAGGCTCAGCAGTCAGTTTGAATTCAAAGCACTCTCAGCACCAGGGAAGACAACACGTGCTTTTATTAGGGAGGAGGGGAAAGCTTCCAGGAGCAGTCCTAAAAATCAAAGATCATTAATGCCCTCACCCTTCACTCATGCCTCCCCAGGTGTTTTGTTTTTTTCTCCAGTGTTACAAAATCTGTGCGTCCCATTTAGCTGTTATAGTTGTACAATCATCCTCTCCTCTCATCCAGACCTTTTGCCTAGAAGAGTTGTATGTAAGAAGTTTAAAAGCATTTTCAGAGGCAAACACTTTTATACAACTTATTCAGAAAGACATATCATGTCCAGGAATTGGTCAAGATGAAATCCTGAATTTTCAAATATTTAAAAAATGGGTTTTCATACTTCCCACTCCTTTCATCCTGATCATTTATCCAGTGAGCAGCCTAGAAAAGATCACTCTCTTTATGGGGACAGCTACCTTTAATAAGCACACTGCCTTACTAAGGTTTATGTATCAGGAGGAAGGGCAAGTAAGTAGAGTCAGGCTATCAGTCTATTTTAAGCTGTAACTAATCTAGAAAGTCAAACACAATCATCAACAGCAGTGACACAGCCTCAGAAAGGATCAAGAGTTTGATCTGTCAGGAGTGGGGGAGGGGGTCACATTCCTCATGCTAGGCCCTCCTCCAATTTGCAGCTTTTGCAGAAATCACATTAGTAATGCAATCAGCTTTTGTATCAGAAATATACAGCCAATGAGAGGATCAATTTCAGATGGTCCCATCAGAGAACAAGACTTTTCCTGTGGGCATCTGCAACTCAACTGACCCAAATGGTCCAGCCAGCACCAGGGATGGTTTCACAGTTTAGGATCACAAGAGGGGTGATCCAAATCTGCAATAATCCAAGTCTGAGTTCATTTAAAGTTTACGTAGTTCATTTAGAGTTCATTTAGCCTGTGCCTCCTTTCAGTTCAGCACATCTGGTGCTGATGTGCGAACAGTCTATAGCAGACCTTATCAGGTTTCAGCTGAGAGTCAGGTTCAGGCAATCAGAATCTGTGAATTTAGGATGCCAGAAAAGCTAGTGGCTTTTCTTAGGGAGCATCAACGCTGAGATGGTGCAGGGCTGGTCAACCGTGGTCTAGGTCCAAGTCCAAATGACAAGTAAGACTTTGCTAAGCTCTTCTTATTGTGCCTTACAGTCCAAACTAACCCAGTCAAAAATACACACATCAGGATGAAAAAATCATCAGCTTCTTAAGAGTCAGACGTTTGGTTTCACGAAAGCTCATTAGCAACTAAAAACTGCTTTTTAAACTCAAAAAGTGTATTTTCACCTGAAGACTGCCTCTCTTTTCATGTTGTCTTTTCCTTTTTCCAGAAGTTCCAATAGTTAAAAAATGATAACAAAAATCATTAGTTATGGAGACTAGTTTTATTTCCAATACTCAAAGAGTTTGGATTCCAATCTGCCCACTGGCAGCAAAAAGCAAGGTAATTGTATCCTAGTGATGCTCTTTTTTCTTTTTTGCAACTTTTCCTGATCAAGATGATCCCTCTAGCTTTATGAGACTACAAGAATATAACATTTTACATCAATGTTTATCATACATCCAGATGCAAGAGCCACAAAATACAAAGCCATTTTTAAAAGTTCCTCCTTTTCCCCTAATCGAAAGTTTACTCAAACCTTGAGCAGGAAATCCAGCATTTACAAGCTTAATGTTATAGTTGCAGGGAGATCCCAGCTGTAATGTGGGAGTGGGGCTAGAGGGCTATGGCAGCAGTGGTTAGTGTTTTTCTCCCTCTGATTTTTTTTAAATAAAACTTTGCTCTAGCACTGGAAAGTGATTTAACCTTTTTATCCCCTCCCACTTGAACAAAAGGCGCACAAACTTTTCAACATTTTGGCCCATTCAAAGTTCACCTCTGGGAATGTTTGGACCCTTTCTCCTCCAGCCTGGAGGAGAAAAGAAAAACCAAAGGCATCACCCAGGCTGTACTTTTCCCCCCTCACTTTAGCCACTGTGGCCAAAAGTAGCCAGAGGATCCTTCGAGCCAACTCTCTTGGAGTTGGATCTAACATTTTCAAATTCCATAGGTAACTTTTACCTCTTACAACAGAGAGCAGCTCAGTTGCTTTTTCATACCATGGATAACTCCATAGACACCCAGGTACCACAGGTTTGTCATCCTCTACCATCCTTTTCTCAAACAATGCTTTTGCCATATTTAAGTGAGTTAAGGTCACTCTAGACAATCCCAACACTATCACCAGTGTGTTGGGAGTCCTGAAGACCATCCCAGGTTTGGTGATGAGGTGAATCATGGGAGGACTCATGGGACTCAGCAAATAGTCATACTTGTCACTAATATTTATTATAGCAAAAGGATGTAAAGCAAAATCAGTAAAGGAAAAAAAACATGCATGGGGCAAAGTCTAAAGGAAACCAGGGACAAGCTTCCAATATCCTGTCCCAGTAGGGTCACACAGCACGTGTTTAATTCTTCCAGCATCAAACTGTGACAACACGTGTGAAGTGTTGCCTACCAGCAGTAGAGACTCAGTACTCAATATTTTTATTAAGTGCTGGTCACGTGAGCACCTTCTGCCTGGCCTGCACCAAAACTCTAGACTCTCAGAAGGAAATCAGGTATTCAGCACAAGCCATGTTGTTTGCTCAATTTAGACAGAGCAAACTGTCCTTATTAGTTAGGGGATGGTGGAAACCTTCCTGAAATCCAAGTCTTCAGATGCTAGCCAAGGGCCAACTTTGCAAGCAGGCCTTTCTAAGGAAAGCATTCTCTGACCTGTCATGTTAACTCTTTTCTGCACATTGTCCATGTCCTTTAGAGCATATATGTATGCATTTCTGTTGAGTATATACCTAGTAGTGGAAATAATAGGCCCAGGGGATGTGCATGTTCAGATTTTTAATAGCTGCCTGTTAAACTGACACCTTACCACCATAAAATGTTATTCATTATTTCTATTAATATTTTTGCCTTTAGTAACTTTGATATTAGCATAGTTACATCAGTTTCAGTTTGTTTACTATTTGCATGGCATATTGTTTTCCATCCTTTTATTTTCAACCTGTGTCCTTATATTTCAGGTGAGTCTCCTTTATGTAGTATGTTGTTGGATTTTGCTTTATTATGCAACTTGACAATCTGTCTTTTAATTGAAGCATTTAGCCCATTTATATTTAATAAAATTACTGAATATTTGGATTTAAAACTTACATATTACTACTTGATTTCCATTTGTCCCATTTATTCCTTTTTTTCTCTTTTCTTGCCTTGTTTTGGATTAATCAAGAATTTTATTGTAGCACTTCCCCTCCATCAGCTTTTAAGACATTCTTTTATTATTCTTTTAATGGTTACTCCAGAGAAGCTCTTCTCAACTGGATTCCACCAGAGATTACGTCTTAATTATCTAGATATTCATTGCATATATTAACTTATCTTCCTTGTATTTAAAATGGAACTAGTGTGCACCACCCTCGGGAGAACGGAAAAACCCCATTTTCTGTAGGGCTTAATTCTGTCATGAACTCCTACTTGACAAAAGTTACCTTCGAGATTAAAACATGCATCCTTGACTAATTAGAGGCTATGTTAAATTAGTGTTTTTAACACTTCCTGAATAATGCAAGAATCTCATAACATCTTGACTTCACATCCTGCCTTTTATTTATTTATTACTATTTTTGTCATTTATTTCACTTCTCCTTGTTATTTTATCCATAAGGTATTGTTATTAGTGTTGATTTAAACAGTCAACAGTCTTTTATATTTACACTTTCCATTTCTCTTTTCTTGCATTCCTATGCTTCTGTCTGTGATCATTTTTCTTCTGCCTAATGAACTCCCTTTAGTGTCTTTTAGTGTGAGTCTGCTAGTAATATATTTTCAGTTTTTACTTACCTGAACATGCCTTAATATCACCTTTATTTCTGAAGGATATTTTCCCTGGATATAGAATTATATAGAATTATAGTCTGGCAGTTATTTTCTCCTAGTAATTTATAAGTGTCCTTCAGTTGTTCTGTGGAGTTCATTGGTTTTGTTGAAAAGTCATCTGTATGCTTGATCACTGTTCCTTTGAAAGCAATGTTATCTTTTCTTAACTCTGTCTCTTTTAAGATTTTCTCGTTGTCTTGGTTTACAGAGGTTTGATTATTAAATTTAGGTTTGTATTTATCTTGCTCACAGATGTTTAGCCTTTTTGAAAGTGTAACTTGATTATCTTTAGTAAGTTTTGAAAAAAATTTTCATTGTTATCTCTTCAAATAGTTTCAGTTCCATTCTTTTTCTTGTTCTTGAGCTCCAGACCTTTTCTCTCTGTCTCTTAATGCTCTTTTAATTTTCAATCCTTTTTTCTATGTGCTTTAACTGGGTATTTTCTACCGATTTACTTTTCAGTTCATTAATCTTCTCTTCTGCTGTGTCTCATATGGTGTTAACCTCATCTATTGCATTCTTAATTTCATTTATTGTATTTTTCAGTTTTGAAATTCTATTTGATCCTTTTTTATACATTCTATTGATAGTTTTCTAGTGAAATTCATCTTCTAAACCTATTTTTGGAATATATTAACATAGTTTATGAGTCCCATCTGATAACTCCCAAAATGTGAATTATCTGTGTTTCAAAAAATATATTAAAATTTAATTGACTTATATTGTAGTAAAATATATATAACATAAAGTTTAACATTTTAAACATACAGCTCAGTGGCATTAAGTACATTCACATTGTTCTGCAACCATCACCACCATCCATCTCCAGGACTTTTTCATCATCCCAAACAGAAACTTTTTACCCACTGAACAGTAACTCCCCATTACCCTCCACCTCTGGCAACCACCCTTTAATTCTGGAATAGCAATCACCATTCTATATTCTGTCTCTATAAGTTTGACTACACCAAGTACTTCATATAGGTGGAATCATACATATTTATCCTTTTTTATCTGGCTTGCTTCACTTAGTATAATATAATGTCTTTAAGGTACATCTATGTTGTGGCATGTGTTAGAATTTCCATCCTTTAAATAAAAAGATGAATAATATTCCTATATATATATAATATATAAAATATATTATCATATATATACAAAAGTTTGTTTATCCATTCATCTGTCAATGAACACTTGGGTTATTTCTACCTCTTGGCTACTGGGACTAATGCTGCTTTGAACATTAGTGACAAATATCTGTTTTGAGTTCCTGCTTTCCCTTCCTTTGGGTATTATATACAGAAGTATATATAGAAGTGCAATTGATGGTCAATTCTATGTTTAATTTTTATGAACTTGCCACAGTGTTTTCCACAGTGGCTGCACCATTTCATATTCCAACCAAGAGAGCATAAGGGTTCCAATGTCTCCACATTCTCATCAACACTTGTTATTTTTGGTTTTATTTATTTATTTTAAAATAGCCATGCTATTATATGAGTAAGAAGTGATATATCACTGAGATTTTGATTGGCATTTCCCAAATGATTAGTGTTGTTGAGCCTCTTTTCATGTGCTTATTGACCATTTGTATATGTTCTTTGGAAAAATGTCTATTCAAGTCCTTTGCCTTTTTAAATTGTATTTGTGTGATTTTTTATTTTAAAAAATTTCCTCCAGCTTTACTGAGATATAATTGACATATAACGTTGTGTAAGTTTAAGGTGTACAATGTGATGACTTGATGTGCAGATATACTGTGAAATGTTTACCATAATAAGGTTAGTTAATGCATCCTTCACCTCAAATAGCTGCCATTTTGTTGTTGTTATGGTGAGACTATAACAAGCTCTACTCTGATAGCAACTTTTGAGTATACAATGTGTTATTGTTAACTACAGTCATTGTGCTGTACATTACATCCCAGAAACGTATTCATCCTAAAATTGAAAGTTAGTAACCTTTGACCAACACTTCCCCATTTCTTCTACCCCTCAGTTCCTGGCAACCACCATTCTACTGTTTTTATGAGTTTGATGTTTTTAGCTTCCATATATAAGTGAGACCATAAGTATTTGTCTTTCTCTGTTTGACTTATTTCACTTAGCAAAATGCCCTCAAGATCCATGCATATTGGCACATATGGCAGGATTTCCTTTTTCTCGTGGCTGAATAATATTCTATTGTTATACACACACACACACACACACACACACACACACACCCCACATTTTCTTTACCCATTTATCTGTTGACGTACACTTAGGTTGCTTTCATGTCTTGGCTATTGTGAATACACTGCAATAAACATGGGAGTGAAGATATCTAATCTCCTTCAGATATATACCCAGATGTGGGATTTCTGGATCATATGGTAGTTCTATTTTTAATTTTTTGAGGAACCTCCATACTGTTTTCCATAGTAGCTCTATCAATTTACATTCCCACCAACAGTGTACAAGGGTTCCCTTTTCTCTACATCCTTCCCAGCCTTCCTGTTTTGTTTTTGTTTTTGATAGCAGCCATTCTAACAGGTGTGAGGTGGTATCATGCTGTGGTTTTGATTTGCATTTCCCTGATGGTTAGTGATGTTGAGTACCTTTTCATGTACTTATTGGTCATTTGGATGTCTTCTTTGGAAAAGTATCTATTCAAGTCCTCTGTCCATTTTTTTTTTTTTTGCGGTACGCAGGCCTCTCACTGTTGTGGCCTCTCCCGTTGCAGAGCACAGGCTCCAGACGCACAGGCTCAGTGGCCATGGCTCATGGGCCTAGCCGCTCCGCGGTATGTGGGATCTTCCCGGAGCGGGGCACAAACCCGTGTCCCCTGCATCAGCAGGCGGACTCTCAACCACTGAACCACCAGGGAAGCCCTCCTCTGTCCATTTTTTAAATTAAATTGTTTCCTTTTTTGCTATTGAGTTGTATGAGTTCTTTATATTTTTTGGATATTAACCCCTTATCAGATATATGATTTGGAAATATTTTCTCCCAGCCCATAGGTTGGCTTTACACTTTTTTGATTCTTTCTTTGGCTGGGCAAAAGCTTTTTAGTTTGATGTAGTCCCACTTACTGATTTTTGCTTTTTTGCTTGTGCTTTTCATGTCATATTAAAAAAATCATTGCCAAGACTGATGTCAAGGAACTTTTACCTTATATTTTCTTCCAGGCATTTTAGTTTTACGTCTTACATTTAAGTGCTTAATCTGGGATTTCCCTGGTGGCACAGTGGTTAAGAATCCGCCTGCCAATGCAGGGGACATGGGTTGGATCACTGGTCCGGGAAGGTCCCACATGCTGTGGAGCAACCAAGCCCGTGCGCCACAACTACTGAGCCTGCACACTGTAACTACTGAAGCCTGTGTGCCCTAGAGCCTGTACACCACAACTAGTGAGCCCATGTGCCACAACTACTGAAGCCCACGTGCTCTAGGGCCCATGTGCCACAACTACTGAGCCTGAGTGCTGCAACTACTGAAGCCCATGCACCTAGAGCCCACGCTCTGCAACAAGAGAAGCCACCACAATGAGAAGTCCATGCACCACAATGAAGAGTAGCCCCTGCTCGCCACAACTAGAGAAAGCCTGCACACAGCAATGAAGACCCAGTGCAGCCAAAAAAACGTGTGTGTGTGTGTGTGTGTGCTTAATCTACTTTGAGTTAATTTTTATGAATGGTGTAAGATAGGGGTCTGATTTCATTCTTTTGCATGTGGATATCCAGTTTTCCCAGCATGATTTGTCAGAGATCATCCTTGTCCCATTTAGCATTCTTGGCTCCCTTGTCACACATTAGTTGACCATATAGGTGTGGGTTTATTTCTGGCCTTGATTCTGTTCCATTTGTATATGTGTCTATTTTTATGCCAGTACCATACTCTTTTGATTACTATAGTTTTGTAATATAGTTTGAAATCAGGAAGTTTAAAGCCTTCAGTCTTGTTCTTCTTTATCAGGATTGCTTTGGCTATAAGGAGTCTTTCATGTTTCCATATGAATTTTAGAATAGTTATTTCTATTTCTGTGAAAAATGCTATTGGAATTTTGATAGGATTGCATTGGATCTATAGATGATTTTGGGGGGTTGCTTTGGTTTTTGTTGTTGAGTTGTATGAGTTCTTTATACATTTTGGATATTAACACTTTGCCAGATATATGATCCGCAAATATTTTCTCTCATTCTATGGGTTGTCTTTTCACACTTTTGATGGTGTTCTTTGATGCACATAAGTTTTTTTTTAACATCTTTATTGGAGCACAATTGCTTTACAATGTTGTGTTAGTTTCTGCCGTATAACAAAGTGAATTGGCTATACGTATACATATAACCCCCATATCACCTCCCTCTTGCGTCTCCCTCCCACCCTCTCTATCCCACCCCTCTAGGTGGTCACAAAGCACCGAGCTGGTCTCACTGACACATAAGTTTTAAATGTTGATGAAGTCTAACTTATCTAATTTTTCTTTTGTTGCCTGTGCTTTTGGTGTTATTTCCAAGAAATCATCGCCAAATCCAATGTTATGCAGCTTTCCCCTCTATTCTCTTCTAAGGGTTTTATAATTTTAGCTCTTGGGTTTAGGACTTTGATCCATTTTGAGTTAATTTTTGTATATGGTATAAAGCAAGGGTCCAACTTCATTCTTTTGCACCTGGATATCCAGTTTTCCCAGCACCATGTCTTGAGAAGACTGTTCTTTTACCCAGTGAATGGACTGGGCATCTTTGTCAAATATCATTTTACCATATCTGTAAGGGTTTATTTCTGGGATTTCTATTTTATTCCATTTTTCTACAGATTTCCTTATGCTAATACTATACTCTTTTGATTACTGTAGTTTTGTAAGTTATGAAATCAGGGAATGTAGGTTTTCCATTTTTGTTCTTTTTCCAGATTGTTTTGGGGTCCCTTGAGGTTCTATATGAATTTTAGGATGAACTTCTCTATTTTTGCTAAAAATGTCATTGGGTTTTTGATAGAGATTGTTGAATCTGTCAATCATTTTGGATAGTACTGATGTCTTAACAATATTAACTCTTCCAATCTATGAACATGGATGTATTTCCATTTATTTGTGTTTTAGGCTTTGTGTTTCAGACTTTCCGAGAAATGGTCTATTTCTGATTTGCCTTTACTTTTAGGGTGTAGCCCATCCTTCAGGGATTCAACTGAAAGCCTCAGGTGTTTATCATATCCCCTTCCACATAAAAAGGTCCTGAAATGGAATTTCTGTCTTCCTAGCAGTGCCACTTTATACTTGGTTTCTTGGCCCCTCACTCCATGCAAGCACAGCTTAAGCAGTAGCAAATGCCTCAAAAGGAGAGTGCACAGAGAGAGGTGAGCTTACTTCTCCGAGGTCCTCTTCTCTCCAGGGTTTTGGCTTCTCATGTCTTGGCTGTCTTAATTACTTTCTGACGCCTTCATTCACTTTTATTTTTAAAATCCATCCAGGGTAGTTGTTCTTACTATGAAGCTTAGTCTGATAAAAGCTATTTCAACATAGCTGGAAGCTGAAAGTCTACCTTATTCTTTTAAACTGTGGCACAACATATCATAATTCAACCATTCTTGTTCATATACATTAGGTTGCTTCTAAATGTTGTTTTGCCATACAACAAATTATGTTGTAATGAACATCTTTGTACATATATTCTTATGCACTCATGTGAGTGTTATAGAAGATAGATTCCTAGAAGTAAGGTTGTTGGACAAAGGTATGGGCATTAAAATTTTTTATAGGTGATGCCAAACTGCCTCTGATTTACATTACTACCAGGAGTGCTGAGAGTGTTCATTTCCCCACATAATCACCAGCACTGGATATTATCAATCTTAGCTTTTATAAAATTGATAGGCAAAACCTTATATTTCATTGTTGTTTTACCTTACAGTTCTCTAATCATTGGTGAGGCTGAAACTATGATAACTTAAAAACTGTGGTACTAGGAAAGGAGAAACTGATCAACATCACCAAAAAGTAAGACCAGAAGCATACACATACTTGTGTGTGTATTCACATACTTGTGTGATTCTATGTATGTACAGTAAATGATAAAGGTGGCATTTCAAAAGAGTGTTTATATGAACTATTCAATCAACAGTGCTGGAAAGATGGGCTAAGTATTTGGCAAACAAGTTATAATTCTTACCTCATAAGATAAACTAAACTTAAAATTCTAGACTAAGAGTTACATGTAAAATTGTAACCATAAAGAACTAAGAGAAAATGCAGTGAAAATGTAGCTGATCTAGGGATGGATCTTTCTGAGCATAACAGCAAAAAAGAAATCAAAAAGGAGAAAATTTTACTTCGTAAAAATGTAAAACTTCTCTATATCAAAATAAATGTAAAATTAAAGGGCAAATAGTAAAATAGCAACGTATTGCAATAACATATGGAAGACAAAGTGTTAGCATCCCTCATGGATAATAAATCTTGTATAAACCAATAAGAAACTGACAATTTTCCAGTAGAAAAAAGGGAAAAGAATATAAGTAGATAATGTGCAAAGTAAATAGAAAAAAAAGGCTATTTATTTTATGAAAAAAAAATTTATCATCAATATGACCAAAAACCAATTCATGATATTATGCTAACATAGATATTAAAATACTGTTGTAGGGGGTTATTTAAGAAAATATAATAGGGTTCAGCATATATTATGCTGCAAGAAACAGACTGTAGACTGTTCTTTCTGACACCATTTTTCTAAAAACAATTGTGTATTTACTTTACAAAAAATGATTGGAAGCAAATATTCCAAAATGGAAACAGTGATTTCCCGAGACTGGAGAATTATAGATTTATAATTTAAAGATTTTTATCTTTTCTTTTGCACTTTTCTCTATCTTCCAGTTCCCTGCAGTCAACATGTATATAGGAATTTGGAATCAGATAACCTGCTACTTGTGAAAATTGGAGAGAATGAGAATAGTCTATCTATTCAAATGAAACTAGGAGATAAACTCACAATTCCTGAAGAAATGAAAGATACATCTTGATAAAATGGATGTATCTGATGTTGAAAAAGTTGCACAAAGGCAAGAAAATAATTATCTAAAAGAAAGAAATTATCTAAAAGAAATAATTATCTAAAAGTTGCACAAAGGCAAGAAAATAATTATCTAAAAGAAAGAAAGTCAATGCAAGCCTCATTGACAAAAGCTTAAATAAAATATAAAGAATTGATAAATATATACAAAAATGTACAGATCCTGATAGATATACAAGCAATAGGAGACACAATTTTTTAAAAAGTGAAGCAAAAATGAAAAAACACATACCCTCACTGGGAATTAAAGAAAGGAAACTAGAATAACTTGATGTGTATTAAAACGATTGATCTAACAAAAGCAAATGATAAAAACCCAACATTGATGGGGTAGTAAAAATATAAATAAAAAGGTATATTTTATATTTTTTGATGTCACTAAAAATTGGTTGGTCTTTCTAAAGAATAATCCAGCAGCATGTAACAAAAGCTAAAAAGCTGTTCATACTCTTTTATCCAGAATCCTTTTTCTAAGAATATACTCCAAGGAAACAGGAGTATATGTATGAATACCTATAAAAAGGTATTCATAGAAGGATAAAAAGTTTGGAAAACAATTCAAGTATCCAATAATAAGGAAACAATTATTTAAATTTGATGAATATATAGCTCTTTCAACATGTGGAAATACTTACATGAAAGAATAAGTGAAAAAAACAGCACAAGTTAATATGTACACACTGAATATAACTATGAAAATGTATCTCTGTACACTAATAAATTAGAAAAGAATTAGCATTACAGAAAGATTTGAGTTTAATATTTATAAAGTTCTTTTTTTTATTGAGGAAACATTGATTTCACACCCCCTACTCTCCAGTTCCTTCTCCTCTGGTAACTACTACTCTGTTCTCTGTATCTACATGTTTGCTTTTAATAGTTTTTTTTATATTCCACATATGAGTGAAATCATACAGTGTTTCTCCTTCTGTCTGACTTATTTCACTTAGCATAACACCCTCAAGGTCCATCCATGTTTTCACAAATGGCAAGGTTTCATCTTTTTTATGGCTAAGTAGTATTCTATTCCTGTCTTTTTCATAACACTCAATCTTATAAGTATGAGGTGATATCTCTTTGTGGTTTTTGACTTGCACTTCCTTAACAATTAGTGATATTTAACATCTTTTCATGAGCCTATTGGCCATCTGTAAGTCTTCTTGGAAAAATGTATATTCAGTTCCTCTGCTCATTTTAATCAGGTTGGTTGTTGAGTTGTATGAGTTTTTTTTTAATATATTTTGGATATTAACCCCTCATCAGATATACCATTTGCAAATATCTTCTCCCATTTGGTAGGTTGTCTTTTCATTTTATTGAGGTTTCCTTTGCTGTGCAGAAGCTTTTCAGTTTAATGTTAATCCCATTTGTTTATTTTTGTTTCCCTTGCCTGAGGAGACATAGCTAGAAAGAATGGTAAGACTGATGTCAAAGAGTGTACTGCCAATGTTTTCTTCAAGGAGTTTTACAGTTGCAGGTATTATATTCAAGTCTTTAATCCATTTTGAGTTAATTTTTGTGTATGGTGTGAGACAGTGGTCTAGTTTCATATTTTTTCATGTGACTGTCCAGTTTTCCCAACACCATTTATTGAAGATACAATCCTTTCTCCATTGTATGTTCTTTGCTCTTTTGTTATAAATTACTTGCCCATATATGCATGGGTGTATGCATATATATATATATATATATATATACACACACACACACACACCCATATATGCATGGGTGTATTTCTGGACTCTCAATTCTGTTCCATTGATCTATGTATCTGTTTTTCTGCCAATACCATGCTGTTCTGATTACTGTGGCTTTGCTGTTTGAAATCAGGGAGTGTGATACTTCCAGCTTTGCTCTTTTTTCTCAGGATTACTTTGGCTATTTGGGGCCTTTTGTGGTTCCATATAAATTTAAGAATTTTTTCTTCTATTTCTGTGAAAAATGTCCTTGGGATTTTGATAAGGATTACATTGAATCTGTAGATTGCTTAATAAGGACATTTTGACAATGTTTATTACTGCAATCCATGAACGTGGAATATCTTTCCATTTATTTGTTTCTTCTTCAATTTCTTTCAACAATGTCTTATAGTTTTCACTGTATAGGTCTTTTACCTCCTTGGTTAATTCCTAGATATTGTCATTTTGTTGTTGTTGTTGTTGTTGAATATCTTGCTCATGTATATTTTAAAGGGATGATTGTAGATATCAAGTTAGCAGAGTACAGTATTTAGATTTTAGTGGATTATTTTAATAATTATCAATACACCAGAAATCGTGTTTCAAAATTTTTATTGAGGTATAGTTGATGTACAATATTATGTTTCAGGTGTACAACATAGTGATTCACAATTTTTAAAGATTATACTCCATTTATAGTTATTATAAAATATTGGCTATATTCGCTGTGCTGTACAATATATCCTTGTAGTATATTTATTTTATACATAGTAGTTTGTACTTCTGAATCCCCTACCCCTGTCGTGCCCCTTCCCCCTTCCCCCTTCCCACTCCCTACTGCTGACCACTAGTTTGTTCTCTATATCTGTGAATCTGTTTCTTTTTAGTTATACTCACTAGTTTGTTGTATTTTTAGATTCCTCATATAAGTGATATCATACAGTATTTGTCTTTCTCTGTCTGACTTATTTCACTTAGCACAACACCCTCCAAGTCCACCCATGTTGTTGCAAATGGCAAAATTTCATTCTTTTATATGGCTGAGTAGTATTTCATTGTGTGTATACATCTTCTTTATCCATTCATCTGTTGATGGACACTTCGGTTGCTTCCATATCTTGGTTACTGTAAATACTTCTGCTGTGAATGTGAACATTGGGGTGCACGCATGTTTTCAAATTAGTATTTTCATTTTTTTCAGATATATAGCCAGGAGTGGAATTGCTGGGTCATATGGTAGTTCTATTTTTAGTTTTTTGAGAAACCTCCATATTGTTTTCCACATGGCTGCACCAATTTACATTCCCACCAACAGTGTACAAGGGTTCCCTTTTCTCCAACATTTGTTATTTGTGTTCTTTTTGATAGCCATTCTGACAGGCATGAGGTGATATCTCACTGTGGTTTTAATTTGCACTTCTCTGATGATTAACAATGTTGAGCATATTCCTAGTTTCTTAATTTCTCTTTCTGCTAGCTCATAGTTAGCATATAGGAATGTAACAGATATTTATATTTTGATTTTGTATCCTGAAATTTTGCTGTATTCATTTATTATTTCTAATAGTTTTTTGGTGGAGTCTTTAGGATTCTCTCTATATAAAATCATGTCATCTGCAAATAGTGACAGTTTTACTTCTTCCTTTACAATTTGGATGCCTTTTATTTCTTTTTCTCTCCTAACTGCTCAGGCTAGGACTTCTAATACTATGTTGAATAGGAGTGGCAAGAGTGGGCATCCTTGTCTTGTTCCTGATCTTAGAGAGACAGCTTTCAATTTTTCACCATTGAGTATGATGGTAGCTGTGGGTTTGTCATATATGACCTTTATTTTGTTGAGGTATGTTCCCTGCATACCCACTTTATTGAGTTTTTATCATGAATGAGGGTTAAGTTCTGTCAAATGCTTTTTCTGCATCTACTGAGATGATAATATGGTTTTTAATCCTTCATTTCGTTAATATGGTGTATCACGTTGATTGATCTACAGATGGTGAACCATCCTTGCATCCCTGGAATAAATCCCACTTGATCATGGATGGTGTAGGACCCTTTAGATGTTGAATTTGGTTTGCTTTAGATGTTGACTTTGGTTTGCTAATATTTTGTTGGGGATTTTTGCATTTATGTTTATCAGAAATACTGGTCTGTAATTTTCTTTTTTTGTGTTGTCTTTGTCTGGTTTTGACATCAGAGTGATGTTGGCCTTGTAAAATGAGTTAGGAAGTGTTCCCTTCAATTTTTTGGCAATAGTTTGAGAAGGATAGGTATAAAATCTTCTTTGAATGTTTGGTAGAATTCACCTGTGAAGCTGTCTGGTCCTGGACTTTTGTTTTGGGGGAGCTTTTTTGATTACTGTTTCAACCTCTGTAATAGTACTTGGTCTACTCAAGTTTTCTATTTCTTCATGGTTTGGTCTTGGAAGGTTGTATAAATCTAAGAATCCGTCCATTTCTTCTAGGTTGTCCAATTTGTTGGTGTATGGCTGTTTATAATATTCTTTTATAATTCTTTGTACTTCTGTGGTATCCATTGTTCTTTATCCTCTTTCACTTCTGATTTGTTTATCAGGGCCTTCTCTCTTTTTTTCTTAGTGAGTCTAGCTAATGGTTTGTTGATTTTGTTTATCTTTTTAAAGACAGCTCTTAGTTTCATTGATCTTTTCTATTGCCTTTTTAGCCTCTATTTCATTTATTTCAACTCTGATCTTTATTATTTCCTCCCTTCAATTAACTTGGGTTTTGTTTTTCTTTTTCTAGTTCCTTTAGGTGTAAGGTTAGACTGTTTATTTGAGAGTTTTGTTTCTTTCTAAAAAAAAATTCTTCTCTACCTGTGGGCAGGGGATGGGGTTTCCACTGTCAGGCCCCACCTCAGAGCTGGCAAGGTAACACTAGGATGGGACATCTGAGTTCCAGTGACTCCCCTGGCGGCAGCAGCTCTTTGAGGGTCCTAAGAGTCTGTGGGGGTCCAGCTCCTGGCCCAGGCCAACATTTGGTCCTGGAGCCTGGGCTCTGGTTTCTGGTGCTGCTCAGTTTTGTTTCTTGAGGTAGGCCTGTATTGCTATAAACCTCCCTCCCAGTTTTTGTTGCATCCCATAGATTTTGATATGTCGTATTTTCATTTTCATTTGTCTTCAAGTAATTTTTGATTTCTCCTTTGATTTCTTCGTTGCCCCAATAGTTGTTCAGTAGGATGCTATTCATTCTGCACATATCTGTGATTTTTCCAGTTTTCTTCTTGTAGTTGATTTGTAGTTTCATTCCATTGTGATCAGAAAAGATGCTTGATGTGATTTCAATCTTCTTAAATTTATTGAGACTTGTTTTGTGTCCCAAAATATGGTCTATCCTTGAGAAAGTTTCATATACACTTGAGAACATATGTGTATTCTGCTGCATTTGGATGGAATGTTCTATACAAATCTATCAAATCCATCTGGTCAAAAGTTTCATTTAAGACTGTTGTTTCCTTGTTGACTTTCTGTCTGGATGATCTAACCACTGATGTTAAGTGGGGTGTTAAAGTCCCCTACTATTATTGTGTTGCTGTCAATTTCTCCCTTTAGGCCTGTTAATAATTGTTTTATACAATTTGGTGCTTCCATGTTAGGTGCGTATATACTAATCACTGTTATGTCTTTTGATGAACTGTCCCTTTTATCATTATATACTGTCCATTTTTATTTCTTGTTACCTTTTTTGGCTTTATTTCATCTGATATGAATATGGCTACACCTGCCTTCATTTGGCTGCTATTTGCTTGGAATATCATTTTACATCCCTTCCCTTCGGCCTATGTTTGTCTTTAGAGTTGAGATGTGCCTCTTGGAGGCAGCAAATAGTTGGGTCTTGTTTTTTAATCCATCCAGCCACTGTGTGTCATTTGGTGAATTCAATTTATTTATATTTAGGTTGATTATTGATATATGAGGACTTAATACTGCCATTTTATCTTTTGTTTTCTGGTAGCTCTATATCTCCACTGTTTCTTTTTCCTTTTGTTTCTGTCTGCCATTTTGGTTTGATGGTTTTCTGTGATATTTTTCTCAGTTTCTTCTCTGTGTGTGTGTGTCTCTATTTTATGTTTATTTTTGTGGTTACCATGAGGTTTGTATAAAATTTCTCATAGATAAAATAGTCCTTTTTCTGCTGATAGCATCTTATGTTCACTCACCTATATGAATTCCATCCTTTTCCTCCTCCCCTTTTAGTGTTTTTGTTGTCTCAAATTATCCCTTTTTATGGTTGTGGGTTTGTTACCAAAATAAGATAGCTATAATTATTTTTCTGCTTTCTTTGTTCCCCTTTAACCTTTATAATAGTGTTTAAAAATCTGTTCTGATAAAGAGCTGCAGTTTTCTGATTCTATTTATCACCCTGCTTAAAGTTTTATGTATTTTTGCTATTTTGTTTCTGGTAGAAGAGCTCCTTTCAATATCTCTTGTAAGGCAGGTCTAGTGTTGATGAATTCCCTCAGCTTTTGTCTGGGAGACTTTATTTCTCCTTCATATCTGAATGATAATTTTGCTAGATAGAGTATTCTGGGGTGACAGTTTTTCTTTCAGTATTTTGAAAATGTCATTTCACTCTCTCCTGGATGTTAGGGTTTCTGCTGAGCAATCTGCTGATAGCCTAATAGGGGTTCCTTTGTAGGGCACCATCCTTTTTTCCCTGGCTGCCTTTAAAATTCTTTGTCATTAACTTTATTTTAAAAAAAATTGTATTTATTTGGTCGCGCTGGGTCTTAGTTGCAGCAGGCGGGCTCCTTAGTTGTGGCAGGTGGGCTCCTTACTTACAGCACGTGGGATCCTTAGTTGCAGCATATGGGCTCCTTAGTTGCAGCAGGAGGGCTCTTTAGTTGTTGCTCGATGCCTCCTTAGTTGCAGCATGTGGACTCTTAGTTGCTGCATGCATGTGGGATCTAGTTCCCTGACCAGGGAACTGCATTGAGAGCACAGAGTCTTCACTACTGCTCCACTAGGGAAGTCCCCTCTTTGTCATTAACTTTTGACAATTTTAATGTGTCTTGGAAAAGGTCTTTTTGCAATGAGTTTAATTAGGTGTTCTCATTGCTTCACAGACTTGATTGTCCAGTTTCTTCCCCATGTTTGGGAAGATCTCAGCTATTGTTTCTTTAAATAATTGCTCTTCCTCTCTTCTTCTGGGATACCTATTATCCCAATGCTGCCTTTCCTAAAAGAGATGTGTAGCTCTCATAGGATTTCCTCTTTTTATATATGTCTTACTTCTCTTTCCTCTTTTACTTGTATCATTTCTAGGTTTCTATCTTTGAGTTCACTAATGCTCTCTTCCATATTGTCTGCTTTATTTCCAATCCTTTCTAATGCATTTTCATCTTGTTTATTGTGTTTCTCATTTCCAGAATTTCTGTTTGGTTCTTCTTTAGAGTTTCAATCTTTTTGGTAAAGTATTCCTTCTGTTCATTAATTTTATTCCTGAGCTCATTACACTGCCTTTCTGAGTTTTCTTGTATCTCATTGAGTTTCTTCATGATGGCTATTTTGATGGCTCTATATGATGGCTCTATCAGTTAGATCTCAATATTCCATGACTTTAAGTTTGGCTTCTGGAGAATTGTCATTTTCTTTTTGTGATATAGTGTTACTGTGATTCTTCATATTGCTTGATGAATTGTTCCTCTGCTGGCACATTTGAAGTTAAATGACGGGTTAGGAGTTACAATCCTTTCTTTTGCTTTCCAGTAGGTGGCGCTATCACACAAGTTTTTGGTTTCGCTCACCTGAGCTACCTCTGGTTATACTTGAGAGTTGGCACTTTCCAGCCTCCACCATATGTGTAACAGGTGTGGCTCTGTGCTTTTGCTGTTGCTTCTTGTGCCTCTAGGCTTATTGCTGTATTGCTTCTGCCAGAGCTGCTGTCATTACTGGGATGATGGGCTCTTCTCTTTTGTGGGAGATCCCCTGAGACACAGGCTCTGCTGTGGGGGGAGGGGAACAGTGTGGGAGGGGAAGCTGGGGTTGCACAGATGCCTCCACTGTGTCTGGTGCTGTCAGGTTCGGGGGCTCTGCCAATGCAAATAGTGGGGCAAGAGTCTGGGGTCATGGGTTCCTCAGTGACTGGAGGGATGGGGTCCCAGGCCCCACTGTTCCTGCTGCTAAGTTGCCTGTGGTGGCAGGCAGAGTCATGCGTGCTGCTTCCCCTGCTGCTATTGGGTTTTCTGAAGCTATGGGCTCAGCTGCCACAGTCAGAGGGCTGGGATTGCAGGTACCAACTCCACTGTTCCCTCTGTTCTGCCTCCTCTATGTGTTCCAGTTCACCCACCTATAGATGTACAGATGTGTGGAATTCTCTGGCATCCTGTTGTGTTGGGCAAAGGCACCTTCGTTGTGTTGTAGATGTTTTACTGGTTGTAGCTTCAAGGGGAGAGACAAAGGTAGCTTTTCACTCCACCATGTTTCTGACAGCACTCTCCTATAAAGTTCTTATGTTCCCAAAGTTGATTAACAACATAATATTTAAAAATTAAAAGAAAATTATAGAACTGAAATACTGAGTGTTTGAGGTGAGGCACAGAATCCCACTTCTGGGAACATATATAAATGAACATACCTGGTGAAGAAATAGCCTGTTTTCCTTGGTGGAATTACAGCTGTCATTCAATATATCCTTAAAGCAACTTTGGGGCTTCCCTGGTGGCGCAATAGTTAAGAATCCGCCTGCCAATGCAGGGGACATGGGCTCGAGCCTGGTCTGGGAAGATCCCACATGCCACAAAGCAACTAAGCCTGGGCACCACAACTACTGAACCTGAGCTCTAGAGTCCACGAGCCACAACTACTGAATCTGCGTGCCACAACTACTGAAGCCCAGGTGCCTAGAGCCCGTGCTCTGCAACAAGAGAAGCCACCACAATGAGAAGCCCATGCACCGCAACGAAGAGTAGCCCCTGCTCACCACAACTAGAGAAAGCCTGCACACAGCAACGAAGACCCAACGCAGCCAAAAATAAATAAATAAATTTAAAAGAAAGCATTTTTGTTATTGTGAAATTATTGCAATAATAGAATTATGAAGAGTCACTCATTTTATAAATCATCAAAACGTGCCTTTCTTGACCTTCCCAGGCAAATCTATTCTCTTTCTCCTGTACTTTGTACATAATGCCATTGTTATAGCATTTATAAGACTGTACTATAATTATTTGGTTATATGTCTATGTCTCTCACAGCATCACACCCAGTGCCTGGTACATAAAAGTAAGCAATAGAGCCTTATGAAAGAATGAATGAATGAAGCGAATGAAGGAGCACATTTGGAAAATAAATATAACTTGCTACTTGAGTCCCTGAAATGTTTGTGCATTCATTAAACTGAAGTCCCGAAGACCTAGTAGTCCCTATTTTCTCTGGCTAGGAAATAATAACTTCGTAAGAGGCCCAAAACAAAGTGCAGACTTTGAAAAAGTAGTCAGTAAGGAGTTTGCTTCTGTTTGTTAGAGAGATCTGATGTGATGCAAGTAGATTCCAGGAATGAAGTCCCAGAGCTTGGAAGTTACCTATATCCTCGTAAGATTATGCTGAGTTTACAACAATGGATGTGAAGAAGAAAAGGGTAAAAGGCATCAACTTTTAAGTGAGAGCCAGAGAGAATCACATCAAAGGCATCAACAGGACTTCCACAGACCCCAAACCATAGAGACTTCTCAGAAGGGCAAAGAAGATAGTGATTACAAGATCAAATAATATTCATGGAGTAAGATTTGGGCTAGATAGAGAAATACCTTCCTTATTTCAAGAGATTTAGTGCTAGGGGACTGGTATCTGGAGACTAGGAGTACATTATAGTCTGAAGCTAGAGGGACTAGCCAAGGAGATTAAAAAAAAACCCAGGAAGCAGGTTCTAGAAAGGACTGAGGTACCCCATCCCACCTAGTAAAGCATCAATCCAAATTAATCTCAGAAGTTTCAGAGTCTTGACTTGGCATTTACCACTAATAGGGCTGAGTCAGTGGAGGGAACCAGGGGTTCAGTAATTTGTACTATTCAAGCTAATTTGTGGCTAGGTTTTATTTATTAGGACCTGAGACCTATATTCAATAAACTTGATAATTTCTATGTGTTTATATTTTAGTTTTCCATTTTTTGGGTAAAATTTCTTTAGGAACTTCCAACTTTGCACTTAATTTAAAAAGAAAAGGGATTTTCTACATTATGGCTAGAATGGAAGAGTGGGGGAAATCCATATATTCCTAAAGCCAAATGTAATGTTAATAGCTCTGGGAGTTCAGGTCGTGTTGGCATAAAATGTGGGTGCTAGGAAAGATAAAGAACAGTCAGCTCTGACTGTTGGTCCTTCCCTCCTTGGTTGATTCCCTCTCAATTTAGACCTACATAACTGCCACAGAAATTGAGTGTTTGGAGTAGGTGTTAATAAAAAGGGATGGAGGCTGGTTTTGAGCCGGACAAAATTTGGTTTGGCTTTAATTACTAACAGACCACTCTTGGTGAAGAAAAAAAGTACACACACAACTAGGGTTTGTAAGTGGCAATCTACTATGTAAGGTACATTCTTCATTTATAAATTTACTTTGTGGCTTGATTTAAGATTGTATTAATTTCCCATTGGTGCTATGACAAAGTAACATAAACTCAGTAGCTTAAAACAACATACACTTATACTCTTACAGTTCTGGAGATGAGAAGTTCAAAATGAACCTTATGGCTACTATGACGTAAAATAAAAATCAAGGTGTCAAGCAGGGCTGTTTGCTTTTGGAGGCTCCAGGGGAGAATCTGTTCCTTGACTCTTCCAGCTTCTAGAGGATAAGCCTAACAGCCTTATCACTCTGATCACTTGCTTCTGTCATCACATCTCTTACTTCTACAGTCTGATCTCCCTCTGGGTATCTCTTATAAGGAGACTTGTGATTATACCTAGGGCCCACCTGAATAATCCAAAATAATCCTCCCCACCAATCTCAATCTCCTTAATCTAATCATACCCACAAAATCCCTTTTGCCTTAAATGGTAATGTTCACAGGTTCCAGGGATTAGGGCCTGAATATCTTTTGGGGCCACTATTCAGCCTTCCACAAGGGTGGTTTAGAAATTTTGCACATCCTTTTTTTAACAATGTAGTAATTTGTTTAATGTGAAATTTGTAGTAACTTGCATAAATTTTTAACTTGTAGTAATTTGTTTAATGTGTCTATCACCAAATTTAATATATAAGTTGAATAAAAAATAAGTACTAATTAAAAATAAGTATTAGATTAAGAAATGGAATTTTAAAATATTGTCAACTAATTCATTACATGACAAAGTATAAAGAACTAAAAACAAGTTCCTTGGCTATTAATGTATATAAAGTTAGCATTTTTTCAAAATGGAAATATAGGTCCCAAGAAAGGGGAGAAGAACAAGTTGGTTAAGCACACACTTGGAATGAAGATACAAAGTTGCCTGATAACAGTCATGCCCTCTGTACCAAAGAGTTCATAAAACACACTGAAAATTATCAAGCCTGCTCAGGATATATAGGGTTAGAAACTTAGATTCCAGAGACTCTAAATTCCTTTTCAGATGCAGTTTAATAAAGCAATAAAGATCAAGAAAAAAATAAAAAGGAAGGAAACCAGCCTGTATCAAATAATGCTTTGATTCTAGCACGCTGGCCAATCTCCTTACCTAGGCTGGAATAAATGTGGCTGAGAATACAAGCTGGTTGTACTCTGATGGGGTGCACCTCAGCAATGGTCTCCACATCAATTCCCTTGTCCTTCAAAATGGCCTTGATTTCTTCTGTCTCAGCTAGAATGGAAACTATAGGAAAGAAAGAAGATGAGGTCAACAGAAAATTTTATTTCAACAGGAACCTAAAGATCTCTCGAGCCACACAATATTTTTTTGAAGGGAAAACAAAAGGAAGGTAAGGAAATTAACAGTTATTGTAGACTTGATGAAACAATCATCATGCTTGGTACATAATGATATTATCTAAATGGAAAAGGAAACAAGATTTCATGATTAGAATATTTAATTCTGTTTTTTGTCTAAATACCTATGTGCTTCTAGAGAATGCCACACTCACTTATATCTGTGATTCTATGTTTAAATAGGAAAAAAAAGACCAGGGACAGCATTATGAGGATAATAAAGAACACCCTAATGGTACGAATTGCTCAAAGCTAGAGAACAGTAGAAGGCAAGGTAACTTCAGGATAAAGCACTGAGGTACCATATTTGAAACTCTGTGTAGTTGTTTTGGGGGATGGGGATAAGACTTCTCTAGACTCAGAGCCTGCCAAACCTGGACAGCTCCCTTTTCTTCCTCTCACACTCATGTCTCAAAAGTGGTAATCATACTCACAAAGGAGAAGTCCAGGCCACCTCACTGACTCTTCTGTTTATTCCCCCTCTGTGGGACTGATAATCTGTCTGGAGGCCAATAACCTGAATGGGGCCTCAGCTGGCTTAATGCTAAGCACCAGGGGCAAACATGTACCCTATTCCTGCTCCTCTAGTACTGCTAGATATGTTGAATTGGGTTTATAAGAAAATGAAGGTGCCATTTGGTTCATTCCAGCTTACAAGTATTGTATTTGTTGAGTTTGGGGGGCAAAAGCCTAGTTAAAAAAGTGCTACTCTGCATTCCTTTGCCATTATCTTTTGTGTATTTTTCTACCTTGGGGACCTCATGGTGTTGTGCTGCTGTGGTCTGGGGCAGGATATGCAGGGTATGGTGATTACAGAGTCCCCTGGACATAACACCATCTTGATTACTTCTAACTGAAAACAACAAAGATTCTCCAGGAAAAATATACAGAGGAAGAATAATAGTGGGCTGACAAAAGTCCAGGGAAACACATGTGGTCATCTATTCATTCATTAATAAACATTTACTAAGCACTTAAATGGTAAGGTACTATGCTAGGCACTAGGGATTTAGAGATGAATATGTTAGTCTCTCCCTCAAGGAGCTCATAGTGTAATGAAAGTGACACACACATAAACTCATTATAAAATAACCTGTTAAGTAAATAAATATATGCACAGAACATTGTGTGATCACCCAAGAGTGACACCTATCTAGTCTGGAGTTGGCAGGGGGAAGTTTCAGAAAAGGCTTCCTGATGTCTAAGGTGAACTTGAAAGAATGAATAAGTTAGCCAGGAGAAAGAAGGGAATAGGAATTGGGAAAGCCATTTTAGGTAGAAGATCCAGAATGATCATAAAACATGAAAATGGAAAAGTATGTGTTTGTGTGTTTGTGTGTGTGTGTGTGTAAGAGATGGGGTGGGGACTACATACATTTCCATATTGCTGTAGCATGAAACACCTTGCACAGTGGAAAAAAACACACAAAAAACAAACAACCCCCCCACCAACCACCAACAAAATGAATCTGGAAAGGCAAATAGGGGTTAGATCATCATGGAGAGCATGTGTGTCACTTTAAGGAACTTGTATTTTATCCTTGGGTAATGATTTCCAAATTGCATTCTCCTGAGCCTCAGGGTTCTACAGAGGGCAATGCAGTTGGTAGCAGGAGTAAAGGGGACTAAAGGAGAGGCAAATGAACAACACTCTGGGGTCCCAGGGCTACTTTCAACCCCAACAACTCAGCTTTTTGTTTATGTTTTATCAAGTATGTAGAAAATGCTTATTTGGTACCACCTATGTGCTAGGTACTGCCATATGCTAGGGATACAAAGATAGACATGATCCTTGGAGAAAATGACATTGACACTGAGTCTTGCTAGAGAGCTGAATAGGAGTTATTCTGGTAAAAGTGAAGGTAAAACTAAGGGAGAAGCTGTTCCAGACAAAAGAAATAGCATAGACAAAGGCTCAAGGGCAACAGAGAACAAGGCAGATCTAGGAATAATAAAAAAAAGTTCTTTATAGTAGGAACATGGAGTGTGAAGCAGCAGTGGTGAGAAATGACGCTGAAGGTGGAGTCAGGGAGCAGATCATAAAGAGCCTTGTAAGCCATGTTAAGAAAGTTGACAATGGGAAGCCCCTGCAGAGTTGTAATCAGGGGAATAGCATATCCAGATCTCCGTCTTAAAAAGAACATATTCATGTTGATGATTAAAGAATAAGCTGATATACTGTAGTGGACCTACACTGAAGACAGGGAGACCACTTCAAAAGTTATTGCATTTAAAAAAAAAGTTATTGCATTAATGCAAGGAAGAGATGCTGACTACTTAGATTAGGATCATGACATTGGTACTGGATAAACTAGATGGATTTATGAATTATTTAGAAGGTAAAGAAATTGGGACTTGTTAACTGAACGTAGGAGATGAGAGGGAGAGATACCGAGAATGATTCTTCATGTGTTTATTTGTGTAACTGAGAGAAAAGTGTGCCATTTACTGACATAGGCAAATAGGGAGAAAAGCAGGCACAGATGATGTAGAACTAGGAGAGTGCAGCTGATTAATTTTGGACATGTTGAGTTTAAAGTGAATGTGATATATTCAGGAGTCATTAGCATAGAAAGAGATGGGTCAAGGAGAATATATAGAAAAGAAGAGAAAAGGACCTAGAATATAACCTTGAGAAATTTCAACATATAAGATATGCGCAGATGATGAAAAAGCCTGGGGGCGGGAGTGAGGGGTTCTTGTCTCATGGCTTATATGTTCTCTATGGTATAGGAGGTGAGGTCATCTTCTGAGAGGGGAGAAGTTAGGAGGCAGGAAAAGGGAAAAGGTGAGGAATGGGAGGAAGCTGAGAGACAATAACAAATATTCTGAATAATGAGAGCAGTGGGCTACGGACAAAACTCCCAGAAATACCAACAGTTAAGGGGCAAGGGGAAGAAGAGGAAGCCCAGAATGAGACAGAAAAGTACAAAACTTAGGTTGAAGGAGAGCCAAGGGAGTATGGTATCACAGAAGACATGTGAGTTAAGAGTTTCCAGAAACATAAACAACAAATGAAACAGAAAGATCCTCTAAGAAGTGGATTGAAAAATATCTGCCGAGTTTGGCAATAACTTAAGCAAAATCACTTTCAGAGGAATGATAAGCTAGTTGTAAATGAATGCAGAATGAATGAAATGTAAAGAAGTGGAAGTTTGGATGAGAAAGGAAGGATAGGATAACTAGAGGGAGACGAACATGTCAATGTATTAAAAATCAGAACCAACAGAGAAGAGTTTGAAGATAGGAAAGAGTAGGTTTCTATGAAGGCTAGGGAAGAGGATAGGATCAAGCATCAGAAGGAAGAGTTGGTGCTGAAGAGGAGAAAAGACAGCTTTTCTGAGACTCAAGAAAAGGAGGCAAGGCTGGGTGAAGATATAAGTAAGACTGTAGTGGGGGGGTTGGGAAATTGACAAAGATCAAAACATTAAGATTACCCAGCATAAAGTAGCAGGCCAAGAATGAGGTTGAAAACAAGCAGTGGGGTTGAAAACAGAGAACGTGTGGAATAGTTGAGGAGAATGAAAATGCTGACTAACAGTAAGAACAAGGACTGACAGGAGGCACTGTAGGCCTAGTTAAGTTGGAGACTGTGGATTTACAATGCTACCACTCTGCTCATTTGTGTGATTTTTTTTTTTCTAGAAGATTTTAGCAGGCCAGGTACAGGATCAGAAAATATAGAGAGTAAAACTGATCTGGGGCTGTGATTTTTCTGGTGGGTGTAGCAGAAGTTTGGTGTGCTGGTAATTAAGAGATTTAGATGACCAACCGAAAGGTAGGGGAGTGTAGACTAGGAGAAAATAGACACAAGTGTAATGGGTCGGGGGGAAGAAAACTGAAATAATATGCAGTTATGACTGGTGATTGGGACTTTTGGGAATGGAATATCTGAGGTGAAACAGTTCTAAAGTTTCGTCCTAAAAGTGAGTGGAGTAGAGGCAGAGGGAAGGGTCACTAGGGTTCTAGATATCCAAGAATTTTGAGGCTAAAATATTAGATGGCACTTACTCTGATGCTGAAATCTAGTACTATGGTAGGAATTGGGGAAGAAGAGGAAGGCTATGAGCCAAGCCTCAAAGTCTCTAATGAATGAATGAGAGTAACCAGGAGACCAATATAGCCAGATGGCAGAAGTTTCAAAGGAGAACAAGCTTTCTCATGGGAGGGGAAGAGTAATGGTCTTTTATATAACGTTCGCTATGTACAGGAATACCTCAGAGATGTTGCAGGTTTGGTTCCAGACCACTGCAGTAAAGCGAGTATAACGATAAAGCGAGTCACAAATTTTTAGTTTCCCAGTGCATATAAAAGTTATGCTTATAGAAAACAAACTTATGGTTACCAAAAGGGGTAGCAAGGTGGCAAGGGTAGATAAATTAGGAGTTTGGGATTAACATATACACACTACTATATATAAAATATTAATAGGTAAACAGCAAGGATCTACTGTATAGCACAAGGAACTATACTCAATATCTTGTAGTAACCTCTAATGGAAAAGAATCTGAAAAAGAATATATATATATATATATAAAACAATATATATATGTATATATATATATATATACACACACACACATACACACAACTGAATCACTTTGCTGTACACTTGAAACACAACACTGCAAATTAACTATACCTCAATTAAAAAATAAATAAAACCAAATGAAAAGAGTTATGTTTACACTATATTTTAGTCTGTTAAGTGTGCAACAGCATTGTATCCAAAAAAACAATGTAAATGCCTCAATTAAAAATACTTTATTATTGGGCTTCCCTGGTGGCGCAGTGGTTGGGAGTCCGCCTGCAGATGCAGGGGACACGGGTTCGTGCCCCGGTCCAGGAGGATCCCACATGCCGCGGAGCGGCTGGGCCCGTGAGCCATGGCCGCTGAGCCTGCGCTCTGCAATGGGAGAGGCCACAGCGGTGAGAGGCCCGCGTACCACAAAAAGAAAAAACAAAACAAAAAATACTTTATTAGTAAAAAATGCTAACAATCATCTGAGCCTTCAATGAGTCATAGTAGTAACATCACAGATCACTGATCACAGATTATATATAATCTGTGATCAAATATAATAATATATAATATAATATAATATATAATAATAATATATAATAATATATATATATAATATATAATAACAAATATAATAATAATGATAATGAAAAATATAATAATATAATATAATAATATATAATATAATATAATAATAATGAATATAATAATAATATACAAATATAATAATAATATACAAATATAATAATAATATAATAATAATGAAATATAATATAATAATATAATAATAATGAAAAAGCTTGAAGTATTGCTAGAATTATAAAATGTGACAGAGACACGAAGTAAGCAAATGCTCTTGGAAAAATGGTGCCAACAGACTTGCTTGACACAAGGTTGCCACAGACCTTCAATTTGTAAAAAACACAATATCTGCAAAGCACAATAAAGTGAAGCACAATAAAATGAAATACGCCTGTACATTGATAAGCAAAGACTACCTTTATGACTACCTTTATCCTATCCTACCACATAGCATGCCAAGTATAAGAAGGTTTAGAAAATACTAAGGATTATTTTCTATATAGAATCAACTCCAATGGAGGTTGGGGTTGAAGTGGAGACATTTCAGAGGAGCTTCTCAGGAGGACCTAGTACCACATTGGATAGCGTTTCTGGGGAGTCAAAAATCACCTGGAGTTTTCTACCCTAGGAGAGTAGCATAATAGTGATGTCATTGAGAGAGTTAAGGAAGGTGGCAAGATTTGCTTTTCTTGGGAGAGGTAAAAGAATAGGATGGAGACAAAAAAAAGGTCAGTTTTGCATTTGAAGTATAAGTGATGAAAATGTTGTGTATATATATTGGGACTAGACTTCTTATAACGTTTATACAGCTTAGCCCAGTGTTTTGCATAGAGTAGATAACCTCAAAATTTAAGCTGATTGCTAGGAACAAAAAATAAAGATTTGGAGTACTCTCTAAAGAGGTAATAGTTGGAGCCATGGAAGCAAATGTATTATGGAGGAGGCAGCCCTAGCAAACACATGCAGGGTATAAATACAGAAAGACAAGAGTATAAGACTAAGTACACAACCATTAGGAGGATATGAGAAGAAAGAAATACTAGCAGAAAAAGCACAGAAGGAATGCTCAGAACAAAAGCAGAGATAATCAGAAGGCTATAATATCATCATGGTGAAAAGAAAAGAGTTTCCAGAAATAAGAAGTATTAAGAGAATCAGATAACATCCTTTGTTAAGCATTTGTTCATGATTAAGATTAACAGAAATCTTGAAACCAAACAGAGTCAAGTTTATACTATACATTTTGAAGCCTAACAAAATACATCATAAAGAATAAAGTCATCATTTACTGGCCCAAACCAGACCTTTAATGTTAAATTTCTGCTGCTGGGAATAAGAATACATACCTTGAACCACAACATCTGGCTTTGGTACAGTAGAAAACCTGCGATTCAGGGGGTCAATTTCTCCAGGAGCTAAAAATCCCTAAAGAAAAACCATAAAAAGACATATTACTATATCTCCAAAAAAGCTAATGTTTGAGGAGAAACAACATACCAGTGCCAAAACCCCGTACCATAACATGTGAGAGGCATGTATGGAAAGGAAACAAATACCTTTACTGTATGAAAATGTTTGAACTCCTGAATTCACATCCAAATTAATTTTATCTGGAGTTAATTTCTAGTGGCTGCCAAAAATCATTTTTTTGGAAATAGATGGGGTATAAAAGATAAACAGAAAGTTTTCTAGTTATACCTCCACTTTCTCTGGATGCACATGATTAGACAATCAGATCACAATGCTTCTAATCAATAATTTAAGTCATTAGTCCTGTTGCTTTCATATTTACGCATATGCTTGCTATGATTTCTGCTTAGCAGATATCTTTTGACTTGACCTGAGTTTCTGCCTTTGATGAAATGCGATGAACTCACCCACTCAGCCCTTAAGAATACCATTCATCTCCTCATTTTTTCATAGCATTAATTTATTCTAATCGAATGAGAAAGTCACCAGGTAAGGATTATTTTAAACAAATCATTCTGCCCATTACTGCTACATTTATAATAATGTCAACTAAAGATAAACTTTATGCTGTACGCTTGAAACTCAGTGATATGTCAATTACATCTCAATAAAACTGGGACAAACAAAACAAAACAAATAAAAACAGCTCCAGAAAGTAAACAGTTATACATAAACAGGTCGAAGAGTATGGCTCAGAAAGGAAAGCTAAGTCCCACCCTAGATCCTCTAGGAGCCTGGGTTATAGCTTACCTTATATAATAACTTATAATGGGGAAATAGATTTTTCAGTAAAACTGGAAAACTTTGAGAAAGGGAACCCTTCTTATGGTTCAAAATGTCACAAATAAGCTGACGTAAACTAAGAAATTCCAAAGTGCTTCATTAAGAGCTGTCTCAACAGAGTTTAATATAAGGAACATTTAAAGGGCCCCTTATCAACAAACAAACAAATAAAAAACTATGATGCTCCCAAACACTTGTCATGGTACCTAAAATTATCTTATCAGTTTATTTAATTAAAGAATGAAACATTATGTTGCTTGGAAAAGTTAGCACTTAAATCCATTATAAGTCATTACTATCCAAGCACAATTGCATTTGCAGTTACCAGACAGGCACTAGGGGGCGTTTTGAAAAGGAACTATCTAGGGTCTGATCCCACAGCAACTTCAAGTACAGTACCAAGGTAGGAACCCCTGGGCAAGCATGACGGACATAGTTGCCAGAGGGAAAGATTTTTGCCAAGGACTGGCCATGCTCTCACTCTAAGAATCTGGAGGAAAATCTGTAATTAAGGCAGAATACAAAAGGCAAAAGATATATCCTTCAGATTTAATGAGCTACTCACAAATCTGATTGTTATGGTGACTAAAGCAGAAAAATGGAAGAGCCTTGAAGTTTCCCCTTACCTCTGCCATCAAGCTTCCTAAGATGTATAGAGACTGACCCCACATATGAGGCAGTTTGCCCATGGGGACTCGGTCTACAGTGTGAGGATTTTGATATTCTTCATCAACCTAAATAAATAAATAAAGAGATAAAGGAAAAGAATAGAAGGTTTAGGGCTTCCCTGATGGTGCAGTGGTTAAGAATCCACCTGCCAATGCGGGGGACACAGGTTCGACACCTGGTCCAGGAAGATCCCACATGCCGCGGAGCAACTAAGCCCATGCGCCACAACTACTGAGCCTGCACTCGAGAGCCAGTGAGCCACAACTACTGAGCCCGTGTGCCGCAACTACTGAAGCTCGTGCTCCTAGAGCCTGTGCTCCACAACAAGAGAAGCCACCGCAATGAGAAGTCCACGCACCGCAACAAAGAGTGGCCCCCGCTCACCACAACTACTAGAGGAAGCCCGTGCACAGCAATGAAGACCCAATGCAGCCAAAAATAAATAAATAAATTAATTAATTAAAAAAAAGAATAGGAGGTTTAAAATACTAGACAACAAAAAGCCCGAGTCTGGATTGTGATTCATACTCTATAAAACAGTCATATATGCAATGCACTGAAAAGTCAAGCACTATGACTACAGTCTAGGGCAGTGCTCCTCTAACTGTACATGGATACACCCCACCTAAGGATCTTGTCCAATGGCATATTCTTACTGAGTAGATGTAGGGAAAGGCCTGAAATCTGCATTTCTAACAAGCTCTCAGGTTATGCTGCTGATGTTGCTAGGAGCTTAGTCCACTCATCCCCACCAGCATGGAATATTGCATCTCTCCCCCGGCTAATGCTCTTTTGCAATGAAGAAGAGGAATAATGGTAATTTGAACTGGCATTTTGAGAAAATGGAGACATACTTCATTTTCCAAGCCTGATCTACTCAATTAATCCCAGATGACTAGCCTCAAAGCAGAAAATATCAAATACTGAGAGTTCACACAGAACATCACTCTAGTTCGGCTTACTGATCTCCATATCATTCTCAACCTTAAAGTTTGATTTTTTTAAAAATCAATCTCTGAACAACTCATTTTATTTTTTTAAATTGAGGTTTGGCTGACATATAGAAAGGCCATACATATTTAACATATGCATCTTGATGAGTTTGAGGACAAATATACACCCGTGAAACTACCTCTATAAGATATGATCTTGCCCTCGTCTTGCCCAGTAACAGTGCCATAACTGAGTCTGCTTTATAAATATACTTTCAAAGGAATAAAATCATATTTTAATTGTTCTATACCTAAAGAAAGACTTTAGAACATTAAAATCAGAAGATTAAAAATTATTTGACTCAAATAAGGCAGTCCTTTTGAGGTGCTGCTCCTCTTCTCCCAGCTCCATGTTATGGCACCGTCCAGCTTACCTTGTCAGGAGGAACACTGTACAGCTCCGGCAGAAGTGGGACTCCATTTTTGCCTTTGATGAGGACTGCTTCAAGAGCCTCTCTGTATTCTTGAACCTGTAGAGAAAAGAAAAGGGGAACAAAATTCATAGAGTTCCCTTTGGGGATCTAGGGAGGGTTGTAGCCAAAGAAGGTCCTATTGCAAAGGGGTATATTCACCTAGTGAAAGGAAAGAAAGGGAAGTAGTATTTACTAAATGCTGATGGAGGCCAGATACTATGCTAGGAGTTTTGCATACTTTTAACGCATTTAATTTTTTTTAACATCTTTATTGGAGTATAATTGCTTTACAATGTTGTGTTAGTTTCTGTTATATAACAAAGTGAATCAGCTCTATGTATACATGTATCCTCATATTCTCTCCCTCTTGCGTGTCTCTCCCACCCTCCCTATCACACCCCTCTAGGTGGTCACAAAGCACCGAGCTGATCTCCCTGTGCTATGTGGCTGCCTCCCACTAGCTATCTAGTTTACATTTGGTAGTGTATATATGTCAATGCCACTCTCTCACTTCATCCCAGCTTACCCTTCCCCCTCCCCACGTCCTCAAGTCCATTCTCTACATCTGCATCTTTATTCCTGTTCTGCTGATGAATAAATTTAATTTTAATAACCATCCAGGTGTCTGTAATTAAAGCCTTTTTACAGGGAAATTAAGGCTCAAGGAGGTTATGAGCTTCTGAAAGATCATACAGCGAGTGCAAGGATGAGCCCAGATTTGAGCCCAAGTCAGCCTGCCTCCACGTACATGCTTCTACCCACTGTGTACTACACTGAGTACAGCTTCTTGACTTTACATGTAATTGCTTTTAAAACTGTATTTTCCCTGTCAAATTAAGTTTCTATTATGATCAAGTTTACATTTTTTTGCTTAAAAATTTGCTGTAGATTAGTAATAAATAAAAAGCAAAAAAAAAACCCCACTATAATTTATGGTGGAAAAACTATATAGTCAGTTCTGCTATGATAGTTGTTTTGAAAACACAAATTTGTTCCAATGCATTTGATATATTACAGAACAATTTGAGCATAACATGAATTTCACATCTGCTTATGCACAATTTCAACCTGAGAAGGCACTCAGCTGAACTGAGTCGTGTAAGAATACACAACACACACACATGCACACACCTCAGAACCATGAACCACAACCCATCCACATGTGGTGTTACAACTTTCCATCCAATTTCAGATAACTCTCCTACAACTCCCGAGCTGCTCCCTTCTCATGGCCGACTTGGCTGCATGGCTCTGTGCCTTCCCTTCTATTTAATTTCCCCTTCTATTCCCTCCTTGCCCTATTTTTTTAATTTTTCCTCTCTGTTTGATATTATTTTTTTTTCTTTTCTCTTATGCTATCTCTCTTTTCCTCTCTTCCTCTGGCATATAGGGTGGTGTGCACGGGAGCCCTGCAAGTGAGGTGGTAGGAACGTGGTTGCACATATCCACAAGAAAACTTCAGGTGTTTTTCAAGGTACAAGTGCCATATCTTTGTGGTATTTATATATTTCTTAACCATTTAACGTATATAAGGCTGTGGTACTGTTTTTTTTCAATTATGAGAAAACCAAACACTAAAATAAAATTATATTTGAAGTATAAAACAACAGTTAATCTGAATTTTTAACAATGATATTAAATTTTAATACACATTTTAATAGCAGCATATTTTATACACATGATCTCTAATTTAACATTTCATTCTTGTTGAACATTTAAATTACGACCAGACTTAATTTGTATGAATGTAACAGTGATGAGCAGCGTTGTATCTAAATGTATGCCACCCTTGAAATAATTTTCTCAGAATATAATTTTTGAAAGAGTAATGAATGAATGTGTTAAAGCCATTAATGCCTATCTGTGGTACTGTTTTTATTAGGTTCCTATCATTTTGTATGTATTTCTGACAAACTTTTTAAGTGTTTTCCCCAACCACATTTTCCCATAAGCCCTATAGTTTTTACTTCTCAAATATGCAGAGCATGGTGATTTTTAGGGAACACCTATGTGTCTCATTATAGCCAAATTGACTGTACCATGCACTTATCATATGTCTTCATCTGTGAAATTCAAAGAATTTTAGGGCTATCCACTTCTTCAATGAAGAAAGAAAAACTATTCTCATCATATGTACAGGCATACCTTGTTTTATTGCACGTTGCTTTATTGTGCTTCACAGATACTGCTTTTTGTTTGTTTGTTTTTGTTTTACAAATTGAAGGTTTGCAGCAACCCTGTGTTGAGCAAGTCTACTGGCATCATTGTTCTAAGAGCATTTGCTCATTTTGTGTCTCTGTGTCACATTTCTGGGAATTCTCAAAGTATTTCAAAGCATGTATCAGCAAAAAGATTATGACCCATGGAAGGCTCAGATGACGGTTAGCATTTTTCAGCAATAAAATATTTTTAACTAAGGTATGTACATTGTTTTTTTAGACATACTGCTATTGCACACTTAACAGAATGTAGTGTAAACATAACTTTTATATGCACTGGGAAACCAAAAAATTTCATATGACTTGCTTTATTGAGATATTTGCAATATTTGTGCTGCTCTGGAACTGAACCTGCATATCTCTGAGGTATGCCTGTACAGAGAAACTGAAGAAGTCAATGACAGTACTTGGACTACTCAGTGGTCAGCAGCAAAGCCAGGAAAAAAAAAGAATAAATAAGAATCCAGGCCATCCAGCTCCTTTTTTCCCCTGAGAGTTCAAAACACCTGAATATGCTTTGTACTTAGTTGGCACATTTAATAAATAAATCTTTCTTTGAGCAAGCACAGTTTTTGAGAAACAATTCTGTGGAATTTGAGAAGGACTGAGAAAAATGGTAGAATCAAAATAGGGTGGTCAAGGGACTTCCCTGGTGGTCCAGTGGGTAAGACTCTGTGCTCCCAATGCAGAGGCCCCAGGTTCGATCTCTGGTCGGGGAACTAGATCCCACATGCATAATGCAACCAAGAATCTGCATGCCGAAGCCCGCATGCTGCAACTAAGAAGCCCGCATGCCACCAACTAAACATGCCGCAATGAAGATCCTGCGTGCCGTAACTAAGACCCAGAGCAGCCAAAATGAATAAATAAATAAATAATAAATATTTTTTAAAACTTTGGTTTAAAAAAATAGGGTGCTCAAAATAGGGCAGGTATCTCTATTATTGCTTATCTTATTTCTTGCTCAAATAAGGATACTCCATATAAAGCTTAGAGTAAAACAGCACTTTGTGCCCCTGAAACTTTGGTGTACCCCTATTATTTAAACTCATATTGGCAGTTACAGATTACTACTGGCCAAAGTATTCAAATTACACAAAACTGTATTTATGTAGCCAAGTATAAACGACTTCCAAATGTGTTGGATTTATGTCCAAGTTTAGAACACAGCCAATTTGCAGAATGCCTGACATTAAACTAACTTGATTAAATTGTCCAGTCTCACTGTTTTCCAACAATGGTTTCTAAACTACTTTATTCATGTAGCTCAAAAAGCAATGATGACTGTATTTTGGGGGGTGAGGACAGGGTATAAGTGGGTGGTTGTTTTGTTTTTTGTTTGTTTTTGCTAAAGTCAGAATATCATTTCCAAGATTTATTAAAAAAAAAGACATACAAAGTCAGGAGGTAAATTCAAGTACCTCTGATGATTAAGGCAAGTATACAGGACTTGCTATTCTGCTTTCTATATTTATTAAAAGTCAAGTCTGAGTGATAGCAATATCCAGGTCTTCTAACTCTTTAACATGTGCCCTCAACTACTAGTCTCTAGAAGATAACTCTGTCTCCTCCCTATTAGGGAAGACTTCCATTTGGACACAGGGTCAGCACAGTCATTAACTGAAAGAGGAAGACATAATAACAATCTGCTAAAAAGCTCTTTCCCCAGTGCATTACCTGTTCTGCATTCCCACTAAATACCCCATCAAGGATAAAGTATGTCCAGAACAATGGCCATTCACACTCAATGTTTTCAAATAACTTCAGCTCAGCTGGTTCATAGTACAGACGATTGGGATCCTGGTAAAAACACAATAAACAAAGTCTGTCTTATCACTCCAAGGTCAGACTATATCTTTAGTTCAGAGGTATTACAACACAGCCTTTCACCACTGATAGTTTGTTTCAGAGAAGGCAGAGCACATACACACTCCCCTCCTTTAGCAAGTACTTTTGTCATGTGATTCTAACTAGCAGAACTGGTATAATAATGATACTACAGGCAGGTGTATGAGGAAGTGAGACTAATTTGTAATAAGCCTGAGTTTGGTTTTGTACTTGTTAAGTTTGAGGTAGCAGCAGAACATACAAATAGAAATGTTCAGAAGGACAGCAAGAGATGAGGGTTTGGGAATCATCCTTATAGAGGTGACACACGAATCACAAATTATGGATGTAGTACCTATATATAATGAACAAGCAGCCCAAGAACAGAATCTTGGTAAACCCTCAATTTGGTGAGGGAGGACAGAAAGAGGAGAAAAATTAAGATGGTGTAGAGTTGTGGAAGTTAAAATAGGAAAAGAATTTCAAGAAAATGTAGGGGTAGGTAATAGTGATGTACTACAGAGAAGTCAAGGAGAATAAGGACTGAGAAAAGGCTACTGGATTGCTTACTTAGGAGATTATGATGATATTTCAGAGCACAATTTTAATAGATTGGTAGGGGCAGAAGTCAAAAGGCTTAAAGAATAAAATGGAAGACAGGAAGTAAACCAGAAGAGTTTGAGCTCGGTAATTTAAAAAAATATATAATGGCTCTCAACCAGCAAACCTGAGCCTTAAACTATATTTACATTGTCAATGAAAGTGGTTACCAACCATTCATTCCCTTTTAATAATACTAAATTTTCTCCATTGATATTTCCAAGGAGAACTTTTGACAAGTGGAACGAAAGGAAGTTAACTTTTCAAGATCAAGTACTGTTTAGAACTAACCAACTGCAAAAGGTGGAAGGGATCCAAAAGGATCTACTGACAGAAAGATTTTTCCCTTTGTAATAATTAAATATTTGGGGGGGAATATTTTGAGACTATGTAAATAATCTGTTTCTGCCGAAATTTTCATCCACTGACTTAAGCATCCATCAGTAGCTCTTTCCTGAAACTAACCAACTTCAAGAGGTGGAAGGACTACACCTTCCTCTATTTTATTTAATCCAGAAGGGCTCACAAGCAAAACCTGGCAACTAATCCTAACAAAGGTAGCAAACATCAGTTATTGTTATCCTATTTAGTGATTATTTGAAGTACCATTAATGAGGTAAGTATTTTCTCTGAATGAGGTATTTTCTCTGAATGAGGCTGCTGTAGTGACCATCCTACCTTGGACTCATTTTGGGGAAAACAAACCTACCTCTTTAGGAGTTTTATATCCATCTCGTAGAAAGCGACAGCAACCATAACGACCCTGGGAATGCAGAGGAAACAAGCCAGAAGAATGAACATTGGTACAGCAATATAATTAATCAGAAATGTATCCTTTGCAACAGCTACATGTGCCAACCTATCATCAATAGAGACATGATACTTAAAAAATAATTTTAAAAAACCCTGATATCAGTCCAGCAGCAGAAAGTGATTTCAGCAATGTGATTTCAAGCGAGGGCTAAGTTGCAGGCTCTTCCCTAAAGCAGTGTTTTTATTTTATCTTCTCCATGGCTTTCCACAATAGGATAAGTCTGTGACAGCCCAATTACTAATCTATGCCACTGATGCTTTTTTTCTGTTCCAGTATCCAATTTAGGATACCACTGCATTTAGCTGGCATGTCTCCTTAGTCTCTTCTAATCTGTGATGGTTCCTCAGTCCTTCCCTGTTTTTCATCATCTTGACATTTTTGCAGAGTGTTTGTCAGTTACTTTGTAGAATGCCTCTCGATTTGGTTTTGTCTGATGTTTTCTCATGATTAGATTGAGGTACCGCATTCCTGGGAAGGACATCACGGAGGTGCTTTGTGCTTCTCAGTGCACCATATCAGGGCGTACATGATGTCAGTACATCTTATTACTGGTGATGTTAACCCTGATCACTTGGTTAAATCACCAACATAGGTCATATTCAAGACTCACAAAGATACTAATTTAGCCTTAAAATTAGAGCTGAAAGAAAAGAAAGGCACATATGGACATACCTGAAGCTTAGTGATGATTTCCTGTTTTGTGAGCTCCACCAACTGATTATCCTCTACTGCAAAGGCTGGGAAGGAAATAACTGAAAGTAGACTAGCATCAACCTCTTTGGATGTTGAAGCCCGGGGGAGTATCGAATTAAGGATAGACTAAAAGAAAGGAAGTCAAATGTGGCACATTAGTAAATAACTCAGCATTAGAAAGTTATTAGCTTTAGTTTCAAAAGATGTATGTTGAAGAGGATCATTCAGTTGAAAATCTAAAAAGGATTTAATAGTGAAAGCTTAGAAGACTACTTCTATAAATCATCCCTTGTCTTAATCCTGCTCTCAGTGCCTCCTAATCCTGATTCTTAAGCAGCTGCTAATGGATAAAGAATACTCTAACATCATTATCCCACTCATAATGCTGTTGCTCCATTAGCAACTATCTAAGCATAAAGATAAAATGTAGCTGCTGGGAAGCAAGATGTGGAAGGCTTAGCTCCTATATCCCTGAAATTTATCTTTTCCATGGAAAATTTTGCATTTTTAAAATTAGAAGGTAAGACTGTATTCACTAGAACACCATGGGTATCTAATCAAGGTTTGAAGAAGACAAGAAAGGCCATCTTGTCAATGACAAGAACCTTACTCTTTCAATACAGAGAGTAATCCTAAACAAAACTGAAGATATGCATTTACCACTTAAACAGTCTAATCTCTAAACATCTAACCCGAGGGCCAACCAGGGACAAGAGAAAGTTTCAGAGCCACTATCAAGAAGAACACTCAAAATCGATCACCTCTTGTTCTCTTGGGATATTTAGAAAAGGAGATACTCAGGAGCAGAGCCCATATACCCTTGATACAATAATAGTGGAGAATTCCATATACTGTGATAGGATCACTTTATAACCTTGGGTGAGAGAACAGCACTATGATCTCTGTTATAGCTCATGCTGTATCAGGCGTATCTCTATAGGATGCTTAACAAGACATTTTTGGTACATGGTAATAAATCAGATTATGTACTCTCATTCAGTTCTGCTTATTCTAAAGCTCATGCTAAATTTGAGTCTGAGTAAAAATACATTTTTCTATAACGTTGTCCATTATTCTCTTACCTGGCAGTGTTGCACTTCATCAGCTAGGACATGGATAACTGACTGGGGACCACCTTTCACACCAAACAGGTCCAGTTCATCTAATGCCTCCAGGGCTGCCTTTGAGGAACAAAGAAGGAAAGTACAACTTCAGCATTACAAATGCGTATATTTCTTCTCCCTCTACCCCTGGTATCATATCAATGAACATGATACCATTTTAAATATGTTCAGCAGAACAGAAAATACAATAACATTCTTTATTCCGCCTCTGAGGGTTTTTCTGGTCTCCCGTATTGTCCCAGAGACACTTGAGATGGAGGCTGCATTCATACTTTCATGATTAAAAACCCTCAACAAATTTGGTATAGAAGGAACATACCTCAACATAATAAAGGCCATATACAACAAACCCACAGCTAACATTCTACTCAGTGGTGAAAAATTGGAAGTTTTCCTGCAAGATTAAAGCAAGACAAGGGTGCTCACTCTCACCACTCTTATTCAACGTAGTACTGGAAGTCCTAGCTAAAGCAATTGGGAAAGACAAAGAAATAAAAGGCATCCAAATCAGAAATGAAGAAGTAAAATTGTCATTATTTGAAGATGATATGATCTCATATATAGAAAACCCTAAAGACTCAACCAAAAAACTGTTGGAACTAATCAACAAATTCAGTAAAGTTACAGGATATAAAATCGACATACAGAAATCAGTTGTGTTTTCTGTACACTAACAACAAAACATCTAAAAAAGAAATAAAGAAAACTATCCCATTCACAACAGCATCAAAAGCAATAAAATACTTAAGAATAAATTTAACCAAAGAGGTGAAAGATCTGTACAATGAACACTACAATACTTTGATGACAGAAATTTAAGACAAAAACAAATGGAAAGATAGCCCCATGCTCATGGATCAGAAGATTAATATTGTTAAAATATCTACACTACCCAAAGTCATCTATAGATACAACGCAATCCGTATAAAAATTCCAATGGCATTTTTCACAGAAATAAAAAAAATCCTAAAATTTGTATGGAATCACAAAAGACCCTAAATAGACAAAGCTATTGAGAAAGAAAAATAAAGCTGAAGGCATCACACTTCCTGATTTCAAACTATACTACAAAGGTATAGTAATTAAAATAGTATGATACAGGCATAAAAGTAGACACATAGACCAATGAAACAGAATAGAGAGCCCAGAAATAAACCCCTGCATTTACAGTCAATTAATATTTGATAAAGGAGCCAGGAACACTCAATGGGAAAATGATATCGTCTCTTCAACAAACAGTTTTGGGAAAACTGGATAATCACATACAGAACAATAAAATTGGACCCCTATCTTACACCACACACAAAAATTAACTCAAGATGGATTAAACATTAAGACTGGATATCACAAAACTCTTCCTTCACATTGGTCTTGACAATGATTTTTTAGATGACACCAAAGGTATAAGCACAAAAGCAAAAATCAATAAGGGGGACTACATCAAACTAAAAAGTTTCTGCGTAGAGAAGGGACTTGAGGACACAGGGAGGGGGAAGGGTAAGCTGGGACAAAATGAGAGAGTGGCATGGACTTATATATACTACCAAATGTAAAACAGACAGCTAGTGGGAAGCAGCCGCATAACACAGGGAGATCATCTCAGTGCTTTGTGACCACCTAGAGGGGTGGGATAGGGAGGCTGGGAGGGAGGGAGATGCAAGAGGGAAGGGATATGGCAACATATGTATATGTATAACTGATTCACTTTGTTATAGAGCAGAAACTAACACACCATTGTAAAGCAATTATACTCCAATAAAGATGTTTATAAATAAATAAATAAATAGAAAGCTTCTACACAACAAAAAAGAAATAATCAAAAAGATGAAAAAGCAACCTAGAGAATGGGAGAAAATATTTGCAAACCACATATATAATGAGAAGTTTATATCCCAAATATATAAAGAACATACACAATTAATAATTCAATTAAAAAATGGACAAAGGAAATGAATAGACATTTTTTACAAAGAGAACATACAAATGACCAACAGGTACATGAAAAGATGCTCAAAATCACTAATCAACAGGGAAATGCAAGTCAAAACCACAATGCAATATCACCGCACATCTGTCAGAATGGTTATCATAAAAAAGATAAGTATGGGTGAGGACATGGATAAAAGCAAACCTTGCACACTGTTGGGGGGAACGCAAGTTGGTTCAGCCACTATGGAAAATAATAAGTATGGAGGTTACTCAAAAAATTAAATTAGAACAACCATATGATCCAGCAATTTCACTTCTGGGTATATATCCAAAGGAAATAAAAACAGGATATCAAAGAAATATATGCACTCCTATGTTTACTGCAGCATCATTCACAATGTACGGAAACAATCTAAGTGTCTGTCAACAGATGAATGGATAAAGAAGATGTGGGGTATGTGTGTGCATACCTGCATCTGTGTGTGTATGTATGTGTGCGTGTGTGTGTGTTTGTATGTGTGTATAATGGAATATCATTCAGCCATAAGAAACAAGGAGGAGACTGGTTCAAGATGGTAGAGTAGAAGAACGTGCGCTCACTCCCTCTTGTGAGAGCACCAGAATCACAACTAACTGCTGAACAATCATCGACAGGAAGACACTGGAACTCACCAAAAAAGATACCCCACATCCAAAGACAAAGGAGAAGCCACAGTGAGATGGTAGGAGGGGCGCAATCACAATAAAATCAAATCCCATAATTGCTGGGTGGGTGACTCACAAACTGGAGAACACTTATACCACAGAAGTCCACCCACTGGAGTGAAGGTTCTGAGCCACATGTCAGGCTTCCCAACCTGGAGGTCTGGCAACAGGAGGAGGAATTCCTAGAGAATCAGACTTTGAAGGCTAGTGGGATTTGATTGCAGGACTTTGACAGAACTGGAGGAAATAGAGACTCCACTCTTGGAGGGCACACACAAAGTAGTGTGTGTATTAGAACCCAGGGGAAGGAGCAGTGACCCCATAGGAGACTGAACCAGACATACCTGCTAGTGTTGGAAGGTCTCCTGCAGAGGCGGGAGCGGGGGTGGGGGGCTGTGGCTCACTCCGGGGAGGACACTGGCAGCAGAAGTTCTGGGAAGTACTCCTTGGCATGAGCCCTCCCAGAGTCTGCCATTAGCCCGACCAAAAAGCCAGGTAGGCTCCAGTGTTGGGTCGCCTCAGGCCAAACAACAAACAGGGAGGGAACGTAGCACCACCCATCAGCAGAAAAGCTGATTAAAGTTTTACTGAGCTCTGCCCTCCAGAGCAACACCCAGCTCTACCAATCACCAGTCTCTCCAATCAGGAAGTCTGCACAAGCCTCTTAGATAGCCTCATCCACCAGAGGGCAGACAGCAGAAGCAAGAAGAACTATAATCCTGCAGCCTGTGGAACAAAAACCACGTTCACAGAAAGACAGACAAAATGAAAAGGCAGAGGATTTTGTACCAGATGAAGGAACAAGATAACACCCCAGAAAAACAACTAAATGAAGCGGAAATAGGCAACCTTCCAGAAAATGAATTCAGAATAATGATAGTGAAGATGATCCAGGACCTTGGAAAAAGAATGGAGGCAAAGATCGAGAAGATGCAAGAAATGTTTAACAAACACCTGGTAGAAATAAAGAACAAACACCTTGAAGAATTAAAGAACAAACAAACAGAGACAAACAATACAGTAACTGAAATGAAAAATACACTAAAAGGAATCAGCAGAGTACCTGAGGCAGAAAAACAGATAAGTGACCTGGAAGACAGAATGGTGGAATTCACTGCTGCAGAACAGAATAAAGAAAAAAGAATGAAAAGAAACGAAGACAGCCTAAGAGACCTCGGGGACAACATTAAACATAACAATATTCACATGATAGGGGTCCCAGAAGGAGAAGAGAGAGAGAAAGGACCCAAGAAAATATTTGAAGAGAGTATAGTTGAAAACTTCCCTAACATGGGAAGGGAAATAGCCACACAAGTCCAGGAAGCACAGAGAGTCCCATACAGGATAAACCCAAAGAGAAACACACCGCAACACACAGTAAACAAAGTGACAAAAATTAAAAAGAAAAACTACTGAAAACAACAAGGGAAAAACTACAAAAAAAATACAAGGGAACTCCCATAAGGTTAACAGCTGATTTCTCAGCAGAAACATTACAAGCCAGAAAGGAGTGGCATGATATATTTAAAGTGATGAAAGGGAAGAACCTACAACAAAGATTACTCTACCTGGCAAGGATCACATTCAGTTTTGAAGGAGAAATCAAAAGCTTTACAAACAAGCAAAAGCTAAGAGAATTCAGCACCACCAAACCAGCTACACAACAAATTCTAAAGGAACTTCTCCAAGTGGGAAACACAAGAGAAGAAAAGGACCCACAGAAACAAACCCATAACAATTAAGAAAATGGTAATAGGAACATACATATCGATAATTACCTTAAATGTGAATGGATTAAATGCTCCAACCAAAAGACACAGGCTCGCTGAATGGATACAAAGACAAGACCCATATATATGTTGTCTACAAGAGACCCACTTCAGACCTACGGACACATACAGATTGAAAGTGAGGGGATGGAAAAAGATATTCCATACAAAAAGAAACCAAAAGGAAGATGGAGTAGCAATACTCATATCAGATAAAATAGACTTTAAAATAATGAATGTTACAAGAGACAAGGAAGGACACTACACAATGTTCAAGGGATCAATCCAAGAAGAAGATATAACAATTGTGAATATATATGCACCCAACATAGGAGCACTTCAATACATAAGGCAACTGCTAACAGCTATAAAAGAGGAAATCAATACTAACACAATAATAGTGGGGGACTTTAACACCTCACTTACACCAATGGACAGATTATCCAAACAGAAAATTAATAAGGAAACACAAGCTTTAAATGACACAATAGACCAGAGGTACTTAATTGATATTTATAGGACTTTCCATCCAAAAACTGCAGATTACACTTTCTTCTCAAGTGCACATGGAACATTCTCCAGGATAGATCACATCTTGGGTCACAAATCAAGCCTCAGTAAATTTAAGAAAATTGAAACCATATCAAGCATCTTTTCTGAACACAACACTATGAGATTAGAAATCAACTACAGGGGAAAAAACGTAAAAAACACAAACACAGGGAGGCTAAACAATACATTACTAAATAACCAAGAGATCACTGAAAAACTCAAAGAGGAAATAAAAAAAAAACTAGAGACAAATTACAATGAAAACACGATGATCCAAAACCTATGGGGTGTACCAAAAGCAGTTCTAAGAGGGAAGTTGATAGCTATACAAGCCTACCACAAGAAACAAGAAACAACTCAAATAAAAAATCTAACCTTACACCTAAAGGAACTAGAGAAAGAAGAACAAACAAAGCCCCAAGTTAGGAGAAGGAAAGAAATCATTAAGATCAGAGCAGAAATAAATGAAACAGAAACAATGAAAACAATAGCAAGGATCAATAAAACTAAAAGCTGGTTCTTTGAGACGATAAACAAAACTGATAAACCATTAGCCAGACTCATCAAGAAAAAGAGGGAGAGGCCTCAAATCCATAAAAGTAGAAATGAAAAAGAAGTTACAACAGACACCGCAGAAATACAAAGCATCCTAAGAGACTATTACAAGCAACTCTATGCCAATAAAATGGACAACTTGGAAGAAATGGACAAATTCATAGAAAGGTACAACCTTCAAAGACTGAACAAGGAAGAAATAGAAAATATGAACAGACAAGTCACAAGTAATGAAATTGTGATTAAAAATCTTCCAACAAACAAAAGTCCAGGATGAGAAGGCTTCACAGGTGAATTCTATCAAACATTTAGAGAAGAGCTAACACCCATGTTTCTGAAACTCTTCCAAAAAATTGCAGAGGAAGGAACACTCCCAAACTCATTCTATGAGGCCACCATCACCCTGATACCAAAACCAGACAAAGATACTACAAAAACAGAAAATTATAAACCAATATCACTGATGAATATAGATGCAAAAATCCTCAACAAAATACTAGCAAACAGAATCCAACAACACAATAAAAGGATCATACACCATGATCAAGTGGGGTTTATCCCAGGGATGCAAGGATTCTTCAATATATGAAAACACCATATTAACAAGTTGAAGAATAAAAATCATATGATCATCTAAACTGATGCAGAAAAAGCTTTTGACAAAATTCAACACCCGTTTATGATAAAAACTCTCCAGAAAGTGGGCATAAAGGGAACCTACCTCAACTTAATTAAGGACATATACGACAAACCCACAGCAAACATCATTCTCAATGGTGAAAAAGTGAAAGCATTTCCTCTAAGATCAGGAACAAGACAAGGATGACCACTCTCACCACTCTTATTCAACATAGTTGTGGAAGTCCTAGCCACGGCAGTCAGAGAAGAAAAAGAAATAAAAGGAATACAAATTGGAAAAGAAGAAGTAAAACTGTCACTGTTTGCAGATGACATGGTACTATACATAGAGAAACCTAAAGATGCCACCAGAAAACTACTAGATGTAATCAATGAATTTGGTAAAGTTGCAGGATACAAAATTAATGCACAGAAATCTCTGGCATTCCTATATGCTAATGATGAAAAATCTGAAAGAGAAATTAAGGAAACACTCCCATTTACCACTGCAACAAAAAGAATAAAATACCTAGGAAGAAACCAACCTAGGGAGACAAAAGATCTCTATGCAGAAAACTATAAGACACTGATGAAAGAAATTAAACATGATACAAATAGATGGAGAGATACACCATGTTTTTTGATTGGAGGAATCAATATTGTGAAAATGACTATATTACCAAAGCAATCTACAGATTCAATGCAATCCCTCTCAAATTACCAATGGCATTTTTTACAGAACTAGAACAAAAAATCTTAAAATTTGTATGGAGACCCAAAAGACCCAGAATAGCCAAAGCAGTCTTGAGGGGAAAAAAACGAAGCTGGAGGAATCAGACTCCCTGACTTCAGACTATACTAGAAAACTACAGTAACGAAGACAATATGGCACTGGCCAAAAACAGAAACACAGATCAATGGAACAAGAAAAAAAGCCCAGAGATAAACCCACCCACCTATGGTCAACTAATCTATGGCAAAGGAGGCAAGAATATACAATGGAGAAAAGACAGTCTCTTCAATAAGTGGTGCTGGTAAAACTGGACAGCTACATGTAAAAGAATGAAATTAGAACACTCCCTAACACCATACACAAAAATAAACTCAAATGGATTAGATACCTAAATGTAAGACTAGACACTATAAAACTCTTAGAGGAACACATAGGAAGAACACTCTTTGACCTAAATCACAGCAAGATCTTTTTTGACCCACCTCCTAGAGTAATGGAAATAAAAACAAAAATAAACAAATGGGACCTAATGAAACTTCAAAGCTTTTGCGCAGCAAAGGAAACCATAAACAAGACGAAAAGACAACCCTCAAAATGGGAGAAAATATTTGCAAATGAAACAACGGACAAAGGATTAATCGTCAAATATATAAACAGCTCATGCAGCTCAATATTACACAAACAAACAACTGAATCCAAAAATGGGCAGAAGACCTAAATAGACATTTCTCCAAAGAAGATATACAGATGGCCAAGAAGCACATGAAAAGCTGCTCAACATCACTAATTTTTAGAGGAATGCAAATCAACACTACAATGAGGTATCACCTCACACCAGTTAGAATGGGCATCATCAGAAAATCTGCAAACAACAAATGCTGGAGAGGGTGTGGTGAAACGGGAACCCTCTTGCACTGCTGGTGGGAATATAAATTGATACAGCCACGATGGAGAACAGTATGGAGGTTTCTTAAAAAACTAAAAATAGAATTACCATATGATCCAGCAATCCCACTACTGGGCATATACCCAGAGAAACCATAATTCAAAAAGACACATGCTCCCCAATGTTCACTGCGGCACTATTTACAATAGTCAGGTCATGGAAACAACCTAAATGCCCATCGACAGATGAATGGATAAAGAAGTTGTGGTACATATATACAATGGAATACTACTCAGCCATAAAAAGGAATGAAATTGGGTCATTTGTAGAGACGTGGATGGATCTAGAGACTGTCATTCAGAGTGATGTATGTCAGAAAGAGAAAAACAATTTTTTTTATTAACACATATATGTGGAATCTAGAAAAATGGTACAGATGAACCAGTCTGCGGGGCAGAAATAGAGACACAGATGTAGAGAAGAAAAGTATGGACACCAAGGGGGGAAAGTGGTGGGGGGTGGTGTGGTGGTGTGATGAATTGGGAGATTGGGATTGACATATATTCACTAATATGTATAAAATGGATAACTAATAAGCACCTGCGGTATAAAAAAATAAATAAAATTCAAAAAGAATAAAGAAAAAAAGAAAGAAGGAAAACCTACCATTTGCGAAAATATGGATGTACCTTGGAGGCATTATGCTAAGTGCGATAAGCAGGTAGAGGAAGACAAATATTGTATTATATAACTTATATGTGGAACCTAAAAAAGTCAAACTCATAAAAACAGAGTAGAATGAGTTATTTTCTAAGCACTAATTCCCTGAAGTACAGGATATAAACAATTTTTAGGACATAATGCTAAATTCCCTTTCATGCAAGTTGCACCAATATAACTATCACCAGCAGTGTATGATACAACCTTCTTTAATGCAAACCAGGTATTATTTTAGAAATTTTCCCTAATTTGAAAGAAAAATGGTGATTCTGTTGCATTAATTTGCTAATAAGGTTGAATATTCTTTCATGTATTTATTAGTTATTTGTAGTTCCTCAATTGTGAGGCAGAACTGACTTAGTCTTTGGGATAGCAGGTAGTTCTGGAAAGCTTCCCTGGAGAAATGTCTAAACTGAGACCTAATGGGTTAAACAGATATCATCCAGGCACAAAATACTTATCAACTACGAGGCGGAAAAAAAGCAAATTTACAGCAGAGAAATATGGCAGATACCACCTTAATGAAGCCATCAAACTTAACATGAAGAGTAATGGGACAAATCCACATCTTGTACTTCCTGATTATGTCCTGAGGACACATCTTACCTCTGTGGTATTCTTTCCAAAAATGCATAGCTTGAAACAAATCATGAGGAAATATCACACAAAATCAAATTGAAGGACGTTCTATAAAACAATCTTTAAAAATGCCAAGGTCATAAAAGGTGAGTAAAGTCTAAAGTATTATCAGGTTAAAGAAGCCCAAAGAGACATTACAACTAAACATAACATGTTATCCTGGATTGGATCCTGGATCATAAGGGTTTTCTTGTTTGTTTTTGTGTTTTGCTATAAATGATATTATTGGGACAATTAAAGAAATTTGAATGGGGTCTTTGGATTAAGTTGTAGTATAATGCCAGTGTTCATTTCCTGATTTTGATGATTGTACCATGGTTATGGGACAGTCTTTGAGGAAATTCACTCTGAACTATTTAGGAGACATGAGGCATCATGTCTGCAATTTACTCTCAACTGGTTCAAAAACAATAATGTGTATGTGTAAATAGAAAGAGAAAGCAGGGACTTCGCTGGTGGCGCAGTGGATAGGAGTCTGCCTGCCAATGCAGGGGGCTCGGGTTCGATCCCTGGTCCGGGAGGATCCCACATGCCACGGAGCAACTGAGCCCGTGCTCCACAACTACTGAGCCTGCGCTCTAGAGCCCGTGTGCCACAACTACTGAGCCCACACGTCACAACTACTGAAGCCTGCGTGCCTGGATCCCGTGCTCCGCAGCAAGAGAAGCTGCCACAAGGAGAAGCCCACGCACCACAACGAAGAGTAGCCCCCGCTTGCCGCAACTAGAGAAAGGCCACGCACAGCAACAAAGACCTAATGCAGCCCAAAATAAATAAATACATTAATAAATAAATAAAGTGTATATCCCTTAACCCAATGTTTTCACTTTTAGGAATCTATCCTACAAAACTATTTGTGCAAGTTCACCAGGATATATGTACAAGGATCCACACTAAAGCATTATCATCAACAAAGTAATTATTAAATATTGAAAAGAATGAATTAGATTACCTGTATGAAAGAGGATGTTTGGTTATGTTGTTCAGTGAAATGTGAGATTGTTGAATTTAAAAATTCAGGTTACATAGAGGTAAATAGAGTAGGGTTTAGTTTTTAAAAATAAGCTCAATATCTGTATCACTTTGGTAATTAAAATACATAAAAAAGAAAATGGTTACCTAGGGAATATATATTTTGTAGGGACAAAGTTCTATATTAATTAATTCAACCACATTAATTATATAGTTTAAATTTTCTATGAACTTATTTTTGGTTTATTTTATCTGTCATAGCCTAGCAGTGGCTTTTGTTAAATTGTCCCTTTATAACTGTTTCTATTTTGCCTTGTATTTCTAATACATTTTGCTCTGTATTAATTGAAACTACATTCCAGGCCAGACTTTCTCATTGTAGGCTGTGCCTTCTATCTGGACCCTCTTTGTCCTCTTTTGTTCCATGTAATACTTTTTGCTTTGAATTCTACTTCATTTGAATTTACGTAGTCACCCGTACTCTTTTTTGCTTATTTTGGCCACACTTTGTCCATCCTTCTGTTTTTAATCTTTCTGTAGCAATTTGTCGTCTTAGAGCTCTTAGAGGTGGTATAGGTATAGACTGGATTTCCTTTCTTCGTTGTTTAAATCAATCTGTGCCTTTGCCTTTAGGTAGGGGAAACAAATCAAGCCATGTGTATTTATCATTATAATGAATATGTTTGATCCTATTCCTACTATCCTATTTTATGCCTTCTTGCTGTTTCCATAGATGAAAGCTGAAATTAAGGCAGTAGCAGTGGGAAGGAAGAGATGAAGGCAAGTGGAACACAATAATGATGATGAAGATAACAATATAGGGGATGCAGGAGAGTGAGGGGGGTGGAGGATTGAGAGATGGTTCCCTGATATCAAGCTTTGTCAACTAGTGTATGGAAGGAAAAAAAGCCTCCTTTTGTTTGCTTTTGTAGTGATAGAGATGATGAGTTTAGTTTAAGATATGTTTTCTAAGGTCTTTATATGATATGTAAATAGAGATATGCTACAAAAGCAGTTGTACATAAAAATCTGGAACTTATGAAAGAAGTCTTCACCTATATGTCCATAGTTATACTGGAGACTCTGAATACTGCCTATGGTTTAAAAGACCAATTAATTTGATGATGGTCCACATTCATGTTAAGGCTTTATCTATGGCAAAGGTGTACCAGAATTCCTTATCCCACACTTGGTAAAAACAAAGCAAGGAAAATTACCTTTGCCATTCCAACTGAACTGGCATTCAATTCTGAGATTCCTTGGTTGGTCTTATCTCCACGTTCCCATATCCCGAAGTCCTGGCATAAAATAACCAACACACCATTATCAAATCATCACTACTAAACACTTACTAGATATACAAACCTTGAATAAAAGGCACAAGTATTAGCTAACTCGCCATACATACGCTTGCCCACAATGCTTATTAAGGAGAGGCCAATGAGTTGGGTTCCCCCTGTAGCTATTCTCCCAGTAGTTTTAAATTCTATTGGGGCCTCCAAGAAGTTAGAAGATATCTTGACAGTTGATCAGGACTAAGAACTGTACCTTAGTTCATCTAAAGAGGTGCTTCTCAAAATTTTTCATCAAAGCAGACACCTAGGGGGTCTAGGAGACAGAGCCTAAACATCATCCAAATATTTTATCATAAACATCCAGTCTAATTTTACTCTCTATTGGCACTGACAATGTACCATGCACTTACCTATGCACTTTACACTATTACAGTTTCTTCCTTAATCTTTACATTTTATAGATGATGAAACTGAGGTACAAAGAGAGGTCAAGTGACTCACCCAAGGTCACATAGCTAATGAATAACAGAGCTAGGATTAGAGTCTAAGTGCTCCAAAGCCTACATTCTTAATCATAGTTCTATACGGCCCCTCGATAATACAAAGATAACATTTAAAATTACTTTTTAAAAACCTTTCATTTCCAAATAACTTTAGATTTACAGAGAAGTTGCAAAAATAGCAGTGAGTTCCCATACACCTTTCACTCAGCTTCCCCTAATGTTAATACCTGACATAACCACAGTACAATTGTCAAAGTGAAGAAATTTATATTAGTAAAATACTAGTAACCAAATTATGGACTTTACTAGGATTTCACCGTTTTTTCCCCCACTAATAGCCTTTTTTTTAAAGATTTTTTTTGATGTGGACCATTTTTAAAGTCTTTATTGAATTTGCTACAATATTGCTTCTGTTTTATGTTTTGGTTTTTTGGCCGCAAGGCACGTGGGATCTTAGCGCCCCGACCAGGGATCGAACCCGCACCCCCTGCATTGGCAGGTGAGGTCTTAACCACTGGACTGCCATGGCAGTCCGACCTTTCTATGTATTCCAGGATCCAATCCAGAATACCATGCTGCATTTGTCATGCCTCCTTAAGTCTCTTCCAATCAGTTAGTTTCTCAAGCCTTATCTTTCATGACCTTGACACTTCCTGAAGATTAGTGGTCATATATTTTATAGATTTCCCTCAGTTTGGGTTTGCTTGATGTCTTCTCTTGATTAGATTGAGGTTATGCATTTTTGGCAAGAATACTAGAATACTACAAACATTATGCTCCTTCTTAGCACATCGTATCAGAGGTATACGATGTTGATGTCATTACTGGTGATGTTAACCTTAATGACTTGGTTAAGGTGGTGTCTGCAGAGTTTCTCCATTCTACTGTTACTATTTTTCTATTATACTATTGTATTACTATACTACTTACAAGCATACCTCAGAGATATTGTGGGTTCAGTTCCAGACCACAGCAATAAAGTGAATACTGCAATAAAGCAAGTCACATGATTTTTTTGCTTTCCCAGTGCATATAAAAGTTATGTTTACACTATACTATAGTCTATTAAGTGTGCAATAGTATCATGTCTAAAAAACAATGCACATACCTTAATTTAAAAATACCTTGTTGCTAAAAAATGCTAACCATTATCTGAGACTTCAGCAAGTCATAATCTCTTTGCTGGCAGAGGGTTTGACACACTGCAAGAATTACCAGAATGTGACACAGAGACATGAAATGAGCAAATGCTGTTGGAAAAATCGCACCAATAGACTTGCTTGACATAGGGTTATCACAAACCTTCAATTTGTAAAAAAACACAATTAACTGTGAAGTGCAATAGAGCGAAGGAAGCACAGTGAAATGAGGTGTGCCTGTAATTAATAATTATCTTCAGAGAGATACTTTACGATTGTGCAAATATCTTGTTTCTCCTCAAACATCCACCCACTAATTTAGCATCCATCAGTGAATTGTGCCTGTGACAGTTATTACAGTGGTGATTTCAATGGTGATTTTCTAGTTCCTTCATTACCTCTACACTCATTAACTGCAATTCTTCTCTAAGGAAGAGTTATCCTTTCTCCCTCATTTATTTACTCAGCTATTTATTTACATCAGTATGAACTTATAGATATTTAGGTTATTCTCTGGGTTGTAATAAAATGTTATCATTATTTATTTTGCTCAAATTGTTCCAGCTCTGGCCACTGGGAGTTCTTCTAGGTTGGCTCCTGTGCCCTTTTGACATGCTCCATTTTTCTGAACACTTCCTCACTTTTTGTCACTATAAGATACCCAAATACAGTCTCATCTCGTATTTTCCCTGCCCCAGCCCTGGAATCAACCAATTCTACAAGGAATCCTGGTTTCTTTTATTAGAGAATGATAGTTACATTCAAGACTTGGATGCTGGTCCTCATTGCCACTGTGGTGTCAGGCTTCTAGGTCCTCTCATTGAACAGAACTTGGAAATACCCATGTGCACACATGCATGTGCGTGCACACACATGCACACACACCTATATTTATTTTGGTATTTACCTTAAATTACTTTTAATATCAAATCTTTGAGTCAAAAGATGGAGCTTCAGAAAGGTAAGCCATATTTATCCCATGGTGAGTCTCATCTGCCCCTAAACCCAGCTCTACACTAGTCTGTGCAGCAAAGATTAGAGTATGAGAAGGCACAAATATCATTAATTCTACTGCTGCAACCCTTGGCTGCAACAGAGAGGTCAGAGAACACTGGCTTTTACCCTGGATCACAGCAGGCCTATGGCATCAGAAAACAAAGCAATCCATCAACAAATAATGTCTGTCTGCATCAGATATGTCTATGTTAGAATTATCCTTCTGGTAAATATGGATTGACAGGTTGCAGATTTATCCTCACATCTGTAACAACTAAAAAACAGCTAACCAAACTAAAACAACTAAACAGCTAAAAAAAACTGGACTACTTATGACACAGCCATTTTCAATACAATGAACATCATGCAATGAAGAACAGCAAACCCTGAGAGAGATGTTAAATATATTATGACAATAAAAACCTACCTCATACGTAGTCATAAGAAAGAGTAACTATTTTTGTATAGTAAGCACTGAATCAATGTCTACAGATGATATTAAATACATGACTAAATTTTACTTCTAAGTAGCTAACTGACCCATAATACTCCTTAGCCATCTTGCTCCCATTAACCACAAACATTAAAATAAGACCACAATTTAGCCCCAGATTGCCCAATACATACCATGAAGTATTACAGAGTTTGAAAGGAATGAAAGCATTGCACCTTGACCCTCCTGCCTCTGTAAATCCCTTGGGGAAAGGCAAACAGAGGACGACAGAGCTTAGTAAAGAGGCTGAAGGCAATTTCTGCCAGAAGCGTTATAGATTGGTTCACTATGAGGGGAGCATTAAGAGAAGGATTAGGTTGTCCAGTATTTTAAGAACATCACATGTTTATAATTCATTCCAAAATGAGTACTTACAGCAGTTTTATATGCAGCTTCGATGTAAAACACAAGGTTCTGTATGAAATTAACTTCATCTAGGCTGTGGACGATATGAAGTCCTGAGGAAAAAGAGAATAAAGATATAGAGCTAGTCAATTATCACTACAGGCTTTACAGGCAGCCACAGTGACTAACTGACCCCCCTATACCAAATAATCCCACTCCCGCTTAGGAATAATGGGAGACACTTTGATTCCTAAAGCATAAAAATAACACCACAAATCAGTCCTAGGCTACTCTTCAACTAAGTAAGATACCACCATATTTTAACATGAAAGAATTTTAATTGTTATTTGTAGGCTTTAATGGAAAGTATCCGACTCCTAATTCTACAGGTAACTAATTTGTGCTGTGTTTAAATATACAAACCTAGGCATCTGGAAAAAGAAAGACAAATATTTCAAAGAAGACTTGGAGGGAGTCTAAATACTAAGAAGTAGATAAAGATTATGATTTTAAGAACTCAAAACCATATTTTGGGGAGTAAAAATGATAATTATTCTAAATATAAGCTATATAAAGATAGGGCTTATAAATAAAATGTTTTGCATGAATCATACATTCAATTTTCAAAACAACCCTAAGAGGTGGGTACCTCTGTTTTCTGCCTGAGGCTTAGAGAAGTTAAACATTTGCCTCAAGTCATGTAACTAATAAATAGTGGAACCAGGACTCAATTGACTATCAACTTCTGTTTCACTTCAGAGACTGAGTTCCCAACCAAGATGCTATACTGCTTCCAAATATGCACAATATGATCCATTTTTGTTTAAAAACTAACTTCTTTCCCCTCCCCTGCCATCAAGGGAAATACCAACAATTACACAGTGAAAGTTTTTCCCCCACCCAGAAAACATCACTCCCACCCTGCCAAATCTCCTCTCTGGGAGAAACCAGTCTTACCAGTTTCCTCCGTATCCTTTCAGAGATACATTATGCATATACAAAAATTACACAAAGAGTAGTATACTATGCTGCACCTTGCCTTTTTCATATATAACTTGGAGAAAAGTTTAAATATATCTGCCTCATTTTTTTAATGGCTACATAGCATTCCACTGAATGGCTATTCATGTAACCTGTTCCCTATTGAAAGACATTTAGGTTGTATCTAATCTTTTATCACTACAATCAATGCTGCAATGAATATCTGTGTATTTACATCTTTGTGTACATGCACCAGTATATCAAGGTAAATTCTTAACTGCTGAGTCACAGATTTATGCATTTTCCCCAACATTTTATTTTGAATATTTTCAGACAAAAAAATAAAAGAATTTTACATGGCACCTGTAGATTTTACACACCATCTGGACTCAACCACTAACATTTTACTGTACTTTTTAATCACATATATATCCATGCAACAGTCCACCTTATTTTTTGATACATTTCAAAGTAAGCTTCAAATATGGGTACACTTCTCTCTAAATACTTCACCACATGTACAATTAAATGTTGATGATCATCACCAAGTTATTCTGCAAAGAAGTTCCACAGTTTACATACCAACTAGCGCTGCCTGCCTTTTTCCAACACATTTTGTAAACACAGGCTTTAATAAAAGTTTCTGATCTTTACCATTCTAATGGATGAGAAATAGAATTTCCTTGCACTTTAATTTGTAGCTTTTTTATTTTGAGTAAGGTGGTCTTTTCTTATGTTTATAAGCCAACTCTATTTCTTTTCCTATGAACTGTTTGTTTTTTCATGTCCTTCACCAATTTCTATTTAATTGCTGGTCCTTCTGTTATTAATATATTAATAAATATTAAGGAAATTAGAATTTTGCCCATCATATGTTACAAGTATTTTTCCTAGTTTGTTTGAACTTTGATTTTGTTTACAGTATATTTTTCTTCTCAGAAGCTTTTATTAAAAAGCTTTATCCCATGAATGTTTCTAGTACTTTCCGTTTCTTTTTTTGCATTTAAATCTTTGATCTATTGACAAATATGTTAAATCACAGAACTCTAACTTTAAAATTAAAAAGGACTATATGATTCAGATCATCAGATTGCAAACTCCTCCTGATCCGTGCCTCTGTCAAAACAGCAACCACAGCACAGGGCAGCATCAGCAGCAAAGGGTCTTTCTTGTAGCAGTAATGACCTACCTTAATTTCTTGGATAGAGAGGAAAAAAGAAAAGAGAGGTAGTAATATTGGATATCAGCTTCATAGCTTTATCTTGTCACCTTTGTGTGCCAAGGTGCTTGAACAGAGATTGAGAGAAGGCAGCAGGTGTGAAACTGGTTTTGTCCATCTCTTAGGCTTGTGTCACAGCTAACTAGTCACTATACCATATAAATGCCATATGTCTACCATTTGTCCCTTTGCTCATGATATTCTGTTTACATGGCTTTCTCCACATCTTGAAATCCTAACTGTTCTTTCAAGGCCAAGCTCAAATGCTATCTCCTCTTATGATGCTCTCATTGATTCCCCTCTTTGGTGCTTCACAGAATTTTATTTTTCTTACTCTTATGAACTTATTTTTTACTTGTACCATAGACAAATCTTTACCTGAATTTGAAGGAATTTTATTTACATTTGTAAGTCCCCAAAAGTATCTCACATAGCCCCTAAAAGTATCTCACATACTAATGTGAGTGGTATTAAACAATATTGAATAGTAGATGTTCAATAATTACTTATTGAATGATCTTAAACAACCCTGTCAACCACAGGAGAGGGACCTGTCTCTTGAAGCAAAGCCATACATGTAGGACCTGTGGTTCCTGTCCCTTCTATGGAGCCAAGGTGTTGCTTGTAGAACAGAGGATGTGGAGGTGAGACACACAGGTTAAATGAAGTAGGCTTGGGTAAGGCTAAAGATGGCAGTGCTGTATAAAGCATACTAAAATATGTAGGGCTCGAGAAATGAGGCTGACTCAGTGTTCTACTCCACACACTGACTTGCACTCACCTAAAATTTAGCCTTTCTCTCCCTTATTTTTAAAAACAATATTGAGATATAACTCACATACCATGCAATTCACCCATTTCAAGTACATAATTCAATGGTTTTTAGGGTATGCAGAGTTCTGCAACCATCACCACAGTCAATTTTAGAACATTTTCATCACTCCCCAAAGAAACCCTGTATCTGTAGCATCACTCCCCATTTCCCTTCAACACTTGTCCCATCGTTCCCCTACCCCACCTCTTGCCGAGCAATTACTAATCTTCTTTATGTCTCTATAGATTTGCCTTAATAGATATTCATATAAATGCAATCATACAATATGTGACATATTATGTCTGGGTTCTTTCACTTAGCATGTTTTCAAGGTTCATCCATGTTGTAGCACATATCAGTACTTCATTTCTTTTTATTGCTAAAAAATATTCCATTGTACAGATATATCACATTTTATTTATCCAATGAGTAGTTAGTTGAGGGACATTTAGGTTGCTTCCATTTTTTTGGCTATTATAAACAATGCTGCTATGAACATTCATGTATGTGCACAAGCTTTTGAGTGAACATGTTTTCATTTCTCTTGAGTATATACCTAAGAGTGAAACTGCTAGATCATATGGTAACTCTGTTTAACCTTGTAAGAACTGCCAGACTGTTTTACAAAGTGGCTGTACTATTTTACATTCCCATCAGCAGTGTATGAAGCTTCCAATTTCTCCATATCCTCAGAAACACTTGTTATTTTCTGTTTTTTTGATTATAGCCATCCCAGAGGGTGTGACATGGTATCTCATTATGGTTTGCATCTGCATTTCCCTAGTGACTTATGATGTTTAGCATTTTTTCATGTACTTAATGGCCACGTGAATATCTTTGGAGAAATGTCAATTCATATTCTTGGCCCATTTCAAATTAGGTTATCTTTTTATTATTCAGTTGTGAGAGTTCTTTATATACTCTAGATACAAATTTCTTATCAGATATATGATTTACAAATATTTTCTATCATATTGTGGGCTGTTTTTTTTTACTTTCTTACAGGGGCCCTTTGAAGCACAAAAGTTGAAAAACAGAAGTTTATCTTAAGTTGATAAATTCCAATTTATTTTTTCTTTAGTTGCTTATGCTTTTGGTGTCATATCTAATAGGGCCTTGTCTAACCCAACGTCAGGAAGGTTTACTCCTATATGTTCCTCTAAGTGTTTGTTATAAACTCGAATTTGTTCCCCCCAAATTCACATGTTGAAGCCCTAACCCCCAATGTGACTGTATTTGGAGATAAGGCCTTTAAAGAGGCAATTCATTTTAAATGAGGTCATAAGGGTGGGGTCCTTATACAATAGGGAATGGTATCCTTATTACAAGAGACATCAGGAATGCACACACACAGAGAAAAGGCCATATGAAGACAGGCGAGAGGGTTCATCTGAAACCAGCCCTGCTGACACCTTGATCTTGGACTTCTACCCTCCAGAACTTTGACAAAATAAATTTCTGCTGTTTAAGCCACCCATTCTGCAGTATTCTGTTATAGAAGACTCAGAGGATTGAGATCTTTTTACAGTTTTCCTTCTTACATTAAAGACTATGATTCATTTTGAGTTAGTTTTTGTCTATGTTGGAGGAAGAAGTCTGATTTCATTCTTTTGCATGTGGATATCTGGTTTTCCCAGCATAATTTGTTGACAAGACCATTCTTTCCCCATTGAATTATCTTGGCACCCTTGTCAAAAATCAACTAACCATAATGTGATGGTTTATTTCTTGACTCTCAATTCTATTCTGTTATTCTATATGTTTATCCTTATGCCAGCATCACAGTATTTGCAAGTTAAGTTTTGAAATCAGAAAGTGTGAGTCCTCCAACTTTGTTCTTTTTCTAAGTTGTTTGGGCCATTCTGGGTCCTTTGGATTTTCATATACATTTTAGGAACAGCTTGTCAATTTCTGCAAAGAAGACAGCTGGGATTTTCACAGAAATTGCAATGAATCTATAGATCAGTTTGGGAAATGTTGCTATCTTAACAGTAAGTCTTCTGATCCATGAACACAGGATGTCTTTCTAATTTAACATTTCTGATTCTCTCATTTGTTCCTGTGGATTTGAGTTACCATTTGGTATCATTTCCTTAATTCAATATAGCTTTGCTCCCACCCACGTCCTTAGTTCTGATATTATCAATTTACATTTTTATATACTATAAGTCCAACAATACAAGTATATTGTTTTATATAATTGATTTTTAGGTCAGTTAAGAAAGAAGAAATATGCAATTATATCATATTTTATAATTATTTTTACCAGTGATCTCTTTGTGTGTGTGTATTCCAATTACTGTCTGCAGTCCTCTGATTTTAGTATAAAGAACTTCTTTTAGTATTTCTTGTAAGGTAGGTCTATTAGCAACAAATTCTCTCACTGTTTGTTTATCTGGGAATGTCTTCATCTCAATTTGTTTTTGAGAGAGAGTTTTGCTGGATATAAGATTCTTGGTTGACAGGTCCTTTTCTCAGCCCTTTGAATATATCATTCCACTGCCTTCTGGGCTCCACTTTTTTTCTGATGAGAAGACAGTTGATAATCTTATTTGGATTCCCTTATACATAACAAGTAATTTTGCTCATAGTGCTTTCAAGATGTTTGTTTTTGGCTTTTAACATTTTTTCTATGATGTTTCTGGGTATGAATCTCTGTTTATCCTACCTGGAGATCTTTGAGCTTCTTAGATATGTAGATTAATATTTTTCATCAAATTTGGGATGTTTTTAGCCTTTATTTCTTTAAAAATATTTTCTGGTCCTTACTCTCCTCTGGTACTCTTATTACACAAGTTGGTGTCCTACATTTCTCTGGGGTTTTATTCATTTTTCTTTATTATTTTTTCTTATTCTTCAGACTGCATAATCTCTGTTGATCTATCTTCAAGTATGCTGATCTTCTCCTCTGCCAGCTCAAATCTATGAGTCTCCCTAGTGAATCTTTCATTTTCAACTTTCCATTTGCTTCATTTTTATCTCTTTAGTGATATTCTCTATTTGACGAAATACAATCATCATATATTCCTTTACTTCTTTAAGCATGGTGTCCTTTAGCTTTCTGGACACTTTTATAGTAACTGCTTTGAAGTCTTTGTTTCCTAAGTTCAACATATGCTTCCTCTCAAAGGCAGCTTCTGTTACCTGCTTTTTTTCTTGTGTTGGCTCAGGCTTTTGTGTTTCTTTGCACGTCTCATAAATTTTTGCTGAAAACTGGATATTATAGATAATATGTTGTAGTAATCTATAGATATTGATACCCTCCCCTACGGGACTTGTTTTTTGTTTACCTGTTTATTTGTTTAGTGACTTGGATTATTTTGGTGAAATTTATTTTCCCCATAGTATGCAGCCTCTGAAGTTGTTCTTCAGAGGGTGCTGCTTTGGACATGTACACTGTCACCCCAGGAAGACAGTGGTTTTAGCTTTAGCGACTGTATCTTTTTGTGATCCATTAAATATCTGCCTCTGTTGGTATCTTTCCCAGATGTTAATCTCCACTAATTGCCAGCTGATTGTTCTATTATATTGTACAATGCCCCAAGGCATAAATTGCTCCACAATCTCATTCAATTAAATTCAGGCCCCACTTCAGGTGGTCTTTGATGCCAGTCTTTGAAATTTGTTCTAACCCTAGGAGGGCTGTTTTTAGCTCTCTCTTTCCTTGGTTCTCTGTTAAGACTTCTAGCTAGTCTATGGGTTAGCTTGCTGCTCTTATTATTGAGTTATCAGCCTCCTCTCAATTTCTTAGAACCAAAATCTTCAATTGTTTTTGAGTGCCCTTAGGCTTGAACTTTCCCACACTCTGTTCCAGATAAAGTCAGTTCTCTTGGGAGAAGCTATGGAGCTTTCTGTTCTTATGGCCAGCCCCATCATCCATGCTACTAGAAAGGTGGGCCAGGCCTATTATTCTTGGCCTGCTCTGCCTGGGATTAAGCTTCCACTCCATGAGTGGGACTGGGGGGTAGGAAGGGAGTTCCAAACCTCTTAATTATTCTTGGCTAGACTAGAACTTCTGCAACACAGAGCTGGGGATGGTGAGAAATGCTGGCAACCTACCTCTCTCAGGGAGATATCATAGCCCTAGACTGGGAGCTGAGGGGAGAGGGAGCCTTGTACTCCTGGCTACAACCACTTCAAGTAGTGCTTCTGTCATGGTGACCTTGGGGCAGGGGAGGGAATAGTTGTGGCCCAAATGCCATACTCTCTCACTGTTAAGATTTAGATTTCCTTGAATAAATGTTTTTCCACTTGCTGTGTGCCCTTAGGACAATTTCCAGTGACTTTAAATGGTCGGTTTTATAAAATTAAATTTCACCATTTATGGCTATTTTGCTGGGGAGAGGGTCTGTGGAGCTTCTCTGCCACTATCCTGTAAGTGGCAATCAGCTTCTGTCTAAGCCTCTGTTAACCAAGGTTGAAATTTTTAAGAATTCAAAAATGTTCAGAGAATTGCTAAATTTTCCGTGAAGATCTTTCACATTCTACCTCTCAATTATCTCTCACAGCTATCCTTTTCATCCTCAAGGCAACCGCCTTACATAAGTTCTGCATCATTTCTTGCCTAAAGTATTTTACTAAACTTTTAACTCCCCCATCCAATCTATCCTCCTGCTATTGGAGTGAATCATTTGAAACTTTCTTGATTATTTATCTTGAGTGGCTCTCTACTGACTATAGACTAAACTCCAAACTACTTAGCATGGTACACAAGCCCTTAAACAGTTAGTCCCAACTTTCCAGCTCCATCTTTTGCCATTTTTCCAGACCTATTGAATATCTTGCACTCTAACCATAGAAGACACCTAGCCTTACCTTGGTGGCCAGTATCTTTCAAACTTCTGTGCTATAGTCACGCTATTCCCTTCCCTTTTCTGACTTGTGAATTTCTACTTATTCTAACTTATTCCTTAAAGGCCTGATCAAATATCAACCCTATTCCAAGTACCTATCAAAGTCAGCTCATGGGGTTGAAAATCAAATGTTAAGTCAGGAATCAACAAACTTTTGTTGAATGAATATGTCTCTTATAAGCCTCCTTAGTATATTTCGGCTTCCCTTCTGGGCTCAAAATGAAAAACCACAAGGGATATTTACACACTGCTTTGTAGAAAAGCACTCTAGAGTTGGTATTAGAAGAATATTAGAAACGGAGTTATAGTTGCCATTCTATTTAAACAAATAAAACCTAAAAAATATATTTATTCAGGGAGGAATCTCCCCTCCAAAAGAAAGAAGTATGTGAATAGACATTATAATTTTAAGAAAAGGTTATTCAGCCTCTGAGATGTGCGTTGTTCTAGAGGAAAGAAAAAAAGGGAGGCTTTATCACCAAGTATTTATTTCTGCAAGAAAAGGAGAAGAGTATTCTGACCCTGAATGCCTTTAGTACCAAGGAGCTCTGTAATTAGATAGAAAGATAAAGAAATTGAAATGTCAAAAATGTGGTATTGTGAGAAGTATAGGTATCTATTCAGGAAGATCTGGCAAAGTCCTGTTTAATTTATATACTGAATGTAATCAGATTCATAGTCCTCCCCAATTTAGGAGAAATAAAAGGGAATTACGCTGGTTCTCATAATTTCCTTTTCCGGTAAAACATCTAAAGCAATTAACAAAACCATCTGAAAAGGGTGTGTTATTCAATAATAAAAAACACTGAATTCTGATTCCTAAGTTAATTCCCTTAATATAATTTAGATGCCTGTAAACAGATGCCTTGTTTATAATATACTCATAAAGAGCAGTACAAAGCAGGTGATGTTGACACTAACTATAGGCTTGTCAGTGCACAGTATGGGAATAAGCAATAGTCCTTCTTTCCCATGTTATAGCATCTGAGGATTAATAAAAGATAAAAATACCTGTCTAAAGAAAATCTACCCCAGATTTCTCAGTTCTCAATTAAAAATATATATTACTTTGTACTCCAGACTTGTTTCTCAATGTAAAAGAACACTAACTACCTTAGCGAGTTGTTTCTCTGTATAAAATTTGCAAAATATTATGTTTCCAATGTGTATCTTTAAGTAATGTAAACAGCTATGTTGTTTGCTGGCCAACACCTTTGGAGAAGCCACGTGTGCCAGGACAAGTGCTCCACACTGCAGTCGTTCCCAGTACTTCTGTCCTTGTACTGACCTGAGGCAGTCATTTGCGCTAGGAAGAGCAGGTACAGAGAGGTAGCATCCAGCTGCAGGTGTCCCCACTGATCATCACCCACTACAGTGGCACAGGTTTTGGTGTTGTACTTGGCATGGAGGCTATCCTTGGTACTCTGACTATACTTGAAGGATTCTACTTTATCCACCTGAAGAAAACAAAAACAGTAAAAGAAGGCTATGCAGAAAAATCAACCCATATGCCATACTTTGGTAGTAATCTGATACATATCATTCCATTTGGTCTTCAGGCAATTGTGAGTATTTAAAATGCATTTACCTCTTTTTCCCTACACTTATACAATTAGGAAAGTCTGCTCTTGCTGTTTTTCAATTTAAGCAATTTAATTAGAAAATAATATCCATCAAAACCAGCTATTTCCTATTCATTACCTCTCTTTCACTCTTCAGATGGTTGTTTTCCCACTTTGTAGATAAAAACTGAGGTGTGGAGAGGTGACAACAGCTTAGTAAGAGATAACTGAGTTGTTAAAAAAGATACATTTGGGCTTCCCTGGTGGCGCAGTGGTTGAGAGTCCGCCTGCCGATGCAGGGGACACGGGTTTGTGCCCCGGTCCGGGAAGATCCCACATGCCGTGGAGCGGCTGGGCCCGTGAGCCATGGCCGCTTAACCTGCGCGTCCGGAGCCTGTGCTCCACAACGGGAGAGGCCACAACAGTGAGAGGCCCGCGTACCACAAAAAAAAAAAAAAAAAGATACATTTGTTCCTGAAACAAAGGTAGGAATTTTGAGGGAAGAGGATATATTTTGAAGGAGTAATGAAAGGAGCTAGGGAGAGACCCATGGAATGACAAAGAAAAGATGTGAAAGAAAGCTGAAACCAAGGTCAGAAATGAAACACTGTGCAAGGGACAAATGAAAGACTTATTTCCTGAAACTTCAATTTGATCATGTGTGCATCTGCTATATGATAGTAACTATCATACCTTTAAATATGGTTCAAGAAATTAGTGACTTTAAACCTATTTGGTAAGGTGGAAAATGCAAATATCTAAAATACAAAAAAATTAAAAAGTAGCAAAGAAGGAAAAAAAAATGATGGCTGTGAGATAGTTCCTACCGGACTAGAGATCACTGATCAAGTTCAGAAGTCTAGAGTTGATTTCTTTTTACTTTAGACTTGTTGTGTGCCTCAGGATGGTCATTTTATTAATCTGGGCCTCAATTTCTCCTTCTAATAAAATGTAATCTTGGGCTCAAAAATCAATTCTGAGTCAAAGTGCACAACATGTGTAAAGATCTCCTAGGATAAAAGTAAAATACTTTTTCTTTTAGTAAAACACGTTTGAGTGGAAAAAATATCATAAACAAACCCAAAAGATAAACCAGAGACAGCTAAAAAATATTTGTAGTACATGTGACAAAGGATTAATATCCATCATGGACAGTAACTCCTCAAATATGCAAGAAAGAGACAGCCCAAGAGAAAAAGAGGCAAAGGACCTAACAGGCAATTAATAGAAGAGGAAATACAAATTTTCAACCCACACATGAAAGGATGCTCAACTTCACTCAAGATCAGGAAAATGCATATTAATGCTAGAAGATATAAGTCCTTGGCCCCTTATCTCCAACCCTAAAATCTAAAACACTTCCAAAAGGTTTTTCTCCCTAAGTTTTGTACCAAAATTCATTTGGTGGCAATACCTGATTCAAACTGACTTGGGGCTATTTGTAGCTTTTATTTATTCCACTTATTGTAAAAATGCATGTTTTCCTATAGAGAGATTAATGTTTTTGATGATAGGGTGATGTCTGGACTTGCTGAGGGCATAACATAATATATGGTATGTGCACTGCACTACCTTTTAAAATCTGAAAAATTCTGAATTATAAAATTTATCTGGTCCCAAGGGCTTCAGAGGAGAACTTATAGACCTGTATCATCCTTTACTCAATATACATAATTGCATGTACAGTAATGATGAAGTATATAAAAAAATCATTTGTAGAGGGGGGAAAAGACTGGAAGGTAATACTTCAGTGGTAACTGGGTGGTGAGATCATGGTTGACCTTTCCCTCCTCAATTCTACAGATTTTCTAAAATTAGTATGTACTATTTGTGAAACTGAAAAACATATAAGCCATATATATATATATATATATATATATATATATATATATATATAACAATGTGGTTTTATTGGAGAGGGTGATGTTAACAATGCCATACCTGTCTGATCATGCAGTGCAGCAGTCCTCTCATCAGCTTCACTACACTCTGCAGAAATAAATGGAAACAAGCTGTTATAAACATCACTAGATGCAGGAACACTTACTCAGCAACTGCAGTTGGTACATGATCTTTTGAGAACAAGTAACCTTATCCTGGGTTCCTATTTACATGGCATTTACTTTATAGGTACACAGAAGAGAAGACTGTAGCTAAAAGTGGAACTAAAAGCTGCAGCTGGTGACTCCTTCAAGTTAAAAAAAAAAAATCCAAGCTCCAACAGGCTTATGTAAAACTAAGTCAACTATCCTACTAGAGGACATTCCACCTGGAAAAAAATGGGCAAGTCAGCTCAAAAATCATAAAGCTATGAGAATATTTAAAATATATCCTATGTCCTAGAAAAGCCAGCATCATCACTTTTATTTTTTTCTGAACTAGCCAAGACTTATCTTCAAGAGTCCACAGAAATATTTATCTGGACATTTTCCCTAAAGAATAAATGAACTTCAATTCAGAATAACTGTAAAGGGGAATTGTTAGTGCAACTCAACCCTCTTTCCCTGAAAAAAAAAGCCACAAACTTAAGTCTCAAGTCATCACTATTTCCCTTACTAGGACTTGACAATTTCTAAGTAGTTTTCTAATCATAACACTCCAAAATTTTGATTATCAGTTATAACAATGTACTATATTAGTTAGTATAATGCATACAGTAATAATATAATAAGTATATTTAATTATAATATAGTATAGTAACAGTATACTTGTTATACTACATGACACTAGAAGAGCCCGTCAACACTGGGATGGGTAGGCAATATGTTTTGGAAGAATATAGCACCAAACAGCTTCTCCATTTCTCTAAGCTTTCTGTTTCACAGTCCAGAAGAAATACAGCCAGGTTACTCCAGGGAATGTTGCCTCAGAGGTGGCTTCAGGACACCTCTGAAAACTAATCTACTTGGGAGCTGCACCATTCTGTTATTCCTTCAAAATATTCAAATGGGACTACAAGCAGTAGGCAGGACAAGGATAAGTACCTATTAAATTATGTTCTAATGCTTTATGAAATCTTTTACTGAGGGAAAAATAAAGTGTTTCCTTGGGAGACTTCCTTTCTTTAAGTAATTTCTGTCTACAGATGGTCCCCTCCCCTTACAGATCAAGGGAAGAAATAAAGAGGGAGTGAGAGTGCTCTCGACAGAACAAACAGGCAGTGCATGATCTTGTCACCTTTTAAAGCATGAAGCATTTGTTATAAAGTAATGAAACTTACTGCAACCCCTACAAGAAAATCTCTATCATTACTCTGATCCTAATGAAAGAGACCATCCTTTAATATACTGTTACAGACAGCATTAAACACAGCCTTCTTACTCTATGGGGTGACTTTATTCAATTCTGAATTCTCTTCTACATGTCACCACATACTCACAGATTTCTATCCCATCCTTTAAACTCTCTTCACCACCCAGCCCTACTACTACCATCTACATTTTCTTTAAACAGCAAACCTGGGAGATTATAGATGCAGTGGAGGAGTCCTGATTGCCATCCACTTTTGTCCTCTTGGAATGGCCACTGTCAGCCATTTCTGTCCTCAAGTTCCAAATTCCAAGTCAGGATAAAATGAATAGGAAGCACAGAGAGGTAAGAATGAAGGGAAGTATCTGTAGTTTGTATTCTCCCAAACTGCCCATTTCCTGATTCAGGTGCACTAGTTGGCATTAATTATACATGTTTATACATACACCAGGGCTTCTAACCACACCAAGTGATACCCTCCTGTAATCTATCTTTTTTTTTGAGGATACGGATCTATGTGTTTGTGAACTGACCATATAAGGATATATAACTATTTATACACAACAATAGCCATGTAAGTATTAATACCTGTCTCTCTCTCCAGATATATTTACAATCAGATACATATGAGCGTCTAACATATGCAAAGCACTCTACTAGGCTTTGTAAAACATAAAGAAAAGGGAGACAGAACAGATATGTTTTTTAAAAACACTAAACTACAAAAAAAGGAAAGAAAGAATGAAAAAAAACCCACTAAACTACAAATACAGTCTACCTAACAATTCCTGGTTATCCTTTAAAACCCAACTCCTCTATGAACGCTTCCTTGTCTTGTTCAAGGGAAATTAGACTTTCCTGCCTGTGTGTTCCCACAAAACTTTGTACTTATCTCCTAAATACGGTACCTACAGTATCTGTCTTAATGCACTGTAACTATGTTTATATATATCTGTCTCCCCTATCACCCTATGAACTCCTTAAGAAAAAGGGGCAGAGACCAGATTCAGAAATAGACCTTTAAGCCAATGGACTAAATAAGCAGATTGTGTTTTTAAAAATATATATTCCATGCTTGCAAGTAACTCTCAAATGGCTTACCAAAAAACCTGTGTGCCTGGGGGGGGGAACATGTTTATAGAGAGGATGCAAATATGACAAAATGTTAACAACTAGTGAATCTAGATAAAGAGTACATGCAAATATGTTCATTTTACTATTCCTAAAACTTTTCTGTAAGCTTAAAATTTAAAAAAATTAAAAGTTGAGGTTTAAATATAAACATTTTGTCCCATTTTATTTTTTATACCTATTGTAGGGCTTGGCACATAACAATTACACAAAATTTGCTAAATGAAAAACTGAACATGTTGAATGGCATAGACCATAAGTAATCTAGAAGTTCCAAGAAAGCAGTCCTGAGAAAGAAGTGATCACTGTGAAACTGAGAGGTCTATGAGGTCAGGAACCACAGAAAAAGTGGGATTGATGGCAGGCTTCACAGGTGGAAGAAACAGCTCATAAAATGATTTGGAGGTGGGAATGTCTATGGCTTCCATGGAGGAGGAAATATTCAAAAAGACTGAATCTGAAGTCATAAGACCCAGGTAGTATTCATGACACCACCAAATTCCAACTTCATCTCCTTCTGTCAATCCCTTCACCTGTAAATTGGGGAAAATAATACCTAATTCATAGGGTGTTACAGGAATAAAATACTAGTAATTATGGGAAAGTATACAGTACAATGAAAAGTCTTTACACAAATGTCAGGTATTTTTATCAAGGTACTGTTAGAGAAGTAATGAAGACACCAACCTGGTTGGAACTGGGGGTAGAATGCAGGGGAACAGCATGATATGATATTGAAAAAGCAGCCTAGGACCAAACCCTAAAGAGCCTTGTCTACCAATCCAAAACATTTGGATTTTACTTGTAGGGAAATGAGAACTACAAAAAGATTGCTGAGAATGAAAATACATAATTTAAGTGTTTTAACTTAAAGTCTAAACCCTTTCACTAAGTGATCAGGGTTTAGACTAGGGTTGAGGCAGAAGGGAATAGAAAGGAGGGGATGGATTCGAGAAAAATTATAAGAACTAACAGACTTTGGTCTGCATGTATCAAAAGGCAAAAGGGACAAGTCAAAAATCACCAAAAGGGCAGCACTTTTCAAACACTGTTTTATAAAACAGTAGTCCAGGAAATTCTGGGAAGGCTGTAAAATCCACCCCCATCTTAGATTCAAAATGCACATCAGTACATCAAAAGCTCTGAGAAATTACAGAGTAAGAAACCTGCTGTTTAACATAGCTCCAAACTTAATCTAGTATTCCATGGAACACACTATGGGAAATGTTCTAAGTAATGTTGCCCAGGTGACTAGTAGAATGAGGACACCAGTAAGAAAAAAAGGGACATTTGGTGAGTTGCTGTTGTTTAGTAGTCTATTTTGTTTGTTTTTAGTAGGGAAGGTGGGGTTTCAGACCTGCTGATTTTGAGGAGCCACAAGATATTCAGGTGCAACTGATCAGAAGACAAATAAAAATCTGGGTTTGAAACTGAAGTGAGGTCAGAGTTAAAGATGAAGCTTTGGAAGTCATTCTCATAAAGGTAGTAGTTAAAGACACGAGAAAAAATGAGAGACTACACAAGGAGAACAAAACTGAGGAAGAAGTGGAACTGGGGGCAGCCAAAGAGCTATCTCTATTTGTGTGTCTATTTATTTTTATGGGTGTGAGTTTTTATCTGTGTGACTAAGAGAAAGGGCATTTGTAAAAACATGTACGTGCATACTTTTATTCTCAACCTAGAACAGTCACTTAAACCCTTGTCCCCTCTTCATCCAGAATTCTCTTTAGTTCTCTGACATTATTTCTCAGAGAGAAATCTAGTTGAGAGTTGGAAGGAAGGGTAGAAATGATTAACAGTCAATGGTTTGGGAAAATCTACACAGTAATGGAAGGCTCACAGTAGGTAGGAATTTAATCTATGAATTTATTCTATTTGATTTCACCTATGCTCACTTATTAGCCATAGATCAGTGATTATCTCTGGCTGCACTTTAGAATTACTAGAGCAGTTTTTTTTTTTTAATATTGATGCTCCTGGGGCTCCACTTACAGAGATTTATCTAAATCGTTCTAGGGTGAGGTCCAGTAAGGGTAATTGTTAAAAGCTTCTCAAATCATTCCAACGCACAGCCAGAGTTTAGAATCATTCGTGTAGAGTGGGGACAAATCTAGCTCACGGTGTGTTTTTGTAAATAGAACTTACTGATTAAAAAAAAAAAAGAACTTACTGGAACATAACCACACTCATTCATTTATGTATCATCTCTGGCTGCTTTTACATAGTAGCAGAAGACCTGAGTAGTTGTGTAGAGATCACACATGACCCACAATGCCAAAAGTATTTACAATCTGGCCTTTACAGAGATGGTTCTCTGATCCCTAGTCTGAATTAACTAAGTCAAATTTGAGAAGAAAATTAATGAGACTTAATAATACAATCTGTTTTAATTTATAATGAAAGTTGGTAGAAATTTTAGAATTCCCAGAGAAATGTGTGTTTTTTTGAAGATGTTTCCTATTGCCATAATGTTTTTGAGACATCCCAAGGTTATTACTGAGGTGGTATGGAAAATATTTTTGTGCTGTGTGAAAAATTATTTAATGAAACATTAGAATTTTAGAATGAACAATTTTCTGTTCATTTTTCCCCTCTTCCTCTGTTACATTCTTTCTTCCTGGGCCACATAAGGAAAAATGTCAACTCTGCAGAATGACTGATCAACAAGGAGACACAGATTTCTTCTAACAGTGTTGAAAAAGAAATTTGTCAAATCATACTGGGTATAAAATCTTGGGTATTGTTCCACCAATATCAATTTCTACCAAAACAAGACAAACAAAATACTGAGATCAAAATAGCAAAACATTAGAGTAGGACATAGGATAAGGGAGGGGAGTAAGATGATAGATGATTTTTTTTAACACTCCTCTATATTTTCCAAATTCTCACAATGGTTATGTATGTCACAATGGTTATGATCTGTACTTCCTGGGCTAGAGCAAACACTCCAACAATTTTTTTCTGGTGGACCTAAGTACCTCTTAATTATGGCTTGAGTGAATAAGAAACACCTGCTGTTGCAGAGGACAACACAGTGAAACTTTCCTGCTGCCAAGGACTATAACCCCACAATATGTTGGTGCCCTTAAAAATAACCAAATCTCAATATTCTGATTTATAGATGAAGACTGGAGCTCAGATTGCCTAAGCTGAGGGAGACCACTTGAGAAAATGGCTGGTGTGGAGAGAATCTTTTCCACTAATGTAAAAGAATTCACATACACCTTACAACTGACGGCAGAGTACCTTAACATTAAGAGTCTCATGTAGCCCAGAATATTAATTTCTTGGTCATTCAAGAGGACGTAGCATCCTGTGTCTAAACAGTTCTATAGAGGATACTTCTTTACTGAGGGGAGGGCCTTAAAATTTGGCTTAAAGGCATCTGTTGACTCTGACCTTATTTTGCCCCAAGGGGTGAGGGTGGGTATGGGGCAGGGGGAGGACACACAACAGACTCTGAAACAGTGGCCTAGGTATAAAAATCAACAAATAATGTCTTTTACTTGTGTCTAGTTGGGAAAGTCTGCTAATTTATATCAGTTACCCTCATATAAATACCACCTATCATTTTCAAAAAAGAAGTAAAATGGTAGATACCTGCCGCCGAAAATTCTTCTCAATTAGAATAAATATGCTGGAGACTACAAAATACATTTACTTGGAAAAAGGATTACAAATTTTAGCAAAGATCTGAGGATAGGATTTTCCACTGTAACAGAACAGACTGTGTCCTCTCCCCCTGAATCAGCAAGTTTCATGTTTCCACTGCAAAAAAAAAAAACTCCGTACAATACAGGAAAGCTTTATGGAATGCAATTTCAGCAAGGTGAAGAAAGAGTGAGAGGCAAAACATATCTGTCTTAGCTCCTGTGGACTACATTTCCTTCCTCCTCCTCCCAGTTCCAGAGCTCTTTGTATTTTTATTGAGTACCTGCTCCAGTTCATAGGCCTTTGCCTTATCCTCATCCCGGTCTGCATTCTTCCGATAGGCCAGCCCCAAACCCCACACAGCCAAGATGCTGTACACATTATCCCGGACCCAGGCATCTTTCTGATCATAGCTGGCTGGAAGCAAGCCAGTCACTGGATTCTGTAAGGACAAGAAAAAGGGGACAGGCAGGTAACCATAGGGTGTTAATATGAGGAAACAGAATCTATCAAATGGGTACTGAGGGACTTTGGTCTTTCTTCTATGTCCCCACTCCTGAGTTTTAAAATCTCCTCTTCTGACCAAGTGCAAGCAAATGCTATCTTGAATAAAGGGAAAGAGCTGGCTGAAGCCTTACAAGTCTGAAATGTGGGAATTCTTAAAAGAAAGGAGGTGTTTTAGAAAGAATGAACTACCAACGAAAAATCAGCATTAAAAGATTAGAAAAACTATAATGAAGAGTATATACACGGTACTTCAGATCTTCACAACAGTCTAGTCTTAAGATGGCTAAAAGTTCTACCTCTTTTTCCTTCAGAGGAGGGGAAGGAAACGACTCCCAAGCCTGCGGAGGGGGCCGGGGGCAGTGTCGATAAACAAGCTTCGACACATCTTACAACTCCAGCCCCTGGAACCCAGCAGTGGTTTGGGGGACGCGGAGGGTTGGGAGGGGGGACTCAGAAGCTCTGACTCAGGACTCGTGGCTAATGGTGCCTGACTCTGGTTCTGTTCCTGGCCCAACACCTTTCTTCAGGGTCCTTTACGGCCTCCCCAGCTAGGGGGTGGGAGAACCTGCAATACACCCCCCTCACACACACACACAGGTTCACCCAGGGTCTCCGTCCAGGTTATCACACTGCGCATCCTCGGTGATCACAAGCGACACCCCATCACTTACCTGATGGCACAGTATGGTCTGATGCACCAGCCTAGCATAGCCGTCAAGCCGGACCCCCGAGTTACTCCGGCTCCTCATCGCGCTCCGTTTCCAATCCCCTCAGAGAGACGGCCGCAGTACCACAGGGGCCCACGATTTTCCAAGAAAGGAGGCTCCAACGCAGCCCCACCCTCGCTGTGGGAAGCCCGAGTACCAGGCCCGGGCACAGTCCTACCACCGCTCGGGCCTGGGGCCGGCTGTCCCGGCCAAGGCGGCCTCCGCGGCCACCACAGCCCCGCGCGCGCCCGAGCCTCCCGCGCTCTAGAGCCCGGCTGGAGTGCCTCCGGCGCCGCTCGCCGTCTCTCTTAAGCCCGTCCGGTCTCCGCGGGTGCCTCCTGCATCCTCTGCTCCACTCCCAGAGACCGAAGACAACCGCGGCCCGCAGCCTCCAGCTTGGCCGCCGGCAGCTGCAGGTCACAGGCCGCGGGGCCGCCTCCACCTACCACGAGACGCAAGCCGGAGGCGGGGCTGACGCCCGGTGTCCCAGCAGCTGCGCTCGGCGCCTGGGGACTCGCCCCGCCCCCGGCGACCCAGCCCGCCCCGGGGACGAGAATGTGTCACCGTAGGCAATGTGCTATCAGGGGGTTATTTTCGAAACACCTCAAATGACTATTTCAGTTGTCCACACTTGCTGTGGACACAGGATGTTAGGGAGGCTGTTTCTTCTGCCGGACTAGTTTTAGGAACTTATGGTAACTTCAAACCTAAAAGGAAAGAACGATCGTTTGCATTCAAGGTCTAAAGAACTGGAATTTCCGGGTCTTTATTGTATTTTATCCTTTTGACTCAAAGCTCAGATTCAACTCCTTACTCCGATCCAAACCAAACAAGAAACAACTCCCTAAGGTAAATACTTTATTCCTCAGAAAGTGGCGAATCGGCGCGCTTGGGAAGGAGGGCAGTGGTGTGCTTTGAGGAAGCGAGTGCCCCAAGCGGGAACTGGGCTGGGAGGGAGCGGTGCTCAGGGCAGCCTTGGCCGGAGAGGAGCTGGAGGAGATTGTATAACGGCTTTGGAAGGCTCCCTCGTGCGTACGTAGGTCACAAGACTGAGGCAACAAAGACTCAGCTGAAAATAAAGGCAGAAAGGGAAGCTAGAAAGGAAACCTGTAGGTAAAGCTGATCACTGGCCGCAGGGTAATCGGACCACACCCCGCTAGGTGTCCTGGCCCCAGGGCCTTTGCTCCCTTTGTTTACTGCCCCAACCCCCACATCTTGATCTCAGTCGATCCAAACCCTGCACGTCTTTCAAGTCAAGGTTTGAGTACCACCTGCTCTCTGAATCGCGGGGTAAGAGAACTAGACCGATTGACCTTTCAGGTCCAACTCGGAAAATCTGTGATTCTAAGCCTTCCCTAGCCACCTCACCTAGGCCACAGTGATTTTGCATTTTCGTTTATCTTTTTTTCAATTTAATTTTTATTTTATATTGGAGTATAGTCTCTCCTCGTAAGCTCCCTCCGTTCCAACCCACACTCACCCCCGCCTAAATTAGCATAAAGTCAGGCACCTAGGAGGTGACTAGCAAATATTTGGTAATGATGATGAAGAAAGAGGGAGGGAATGCTCAAGAACTCAGATCTGGGACTTTTGGGTTCAACGGCCAGCCAGCGATATAGTTAGATACAGAGATACATTTAGAATTCTCAAGCAAATGGTTTCCATCGCATTCACTGGTTATGCAAATGCCATGACTGGCAAATAACAAGCTACTTAAAGGCCCAGGTACACGTGGGGAGAAAAAGTCTTTCCAGGGAAAGCTACTTCATTTTGGAAGAAAGAGTGCTTGCCTGCTCCTACTCTGATCCTAACTCTACCCTTGGCCCCTTGAAGCTACTGCCTTCTCTTTTTCTTCACCTCATCATCCTTTAAAGATGTTTTTAAAATATTAAAGTAATATATGCTCACTAAAGAAAACTTGGAAAGTATAGAAAAGTAGAGCAAATCACCCATAATTCCTTCTCACAAACAACCACTTGTTAATATTTTAGCTTATTTTTTCTAGTCTTTTTATTCCTTCTGCATAGACCACCTTCCCTGGCAAGTTATTCAGAAGTATGAATAGATTAGAAAAGCCAAAGGTAGTGTGTCACCAAGGAAGGTTAACTGGCTGGCTACCAAGATGCCTTGTTGGATGGCATTACCTTGGTGCTTTCAACCTCAGTCCAGGCTGGACCTTTCCATCTCAGAAACTTGATCTCCTCAGTGTCCCTGAACTGGTCAGTCTCAGGAGGCTGACTCATACTGATTAACTCATGAGAGACTGATGTGTGAAAACCAGGATGCTGGTTGTTGATGAGAAATAGAACAGTAACAGTTTATTTTATATTGGAGTATAGTGGCCTGACCACCACATTCCCTTCCTTTAATAATGTGTAAGCCTCCGTCCTTACCAAGTGCTATTTTGTTTTATACGATAACCCTATGAAGTAAATACTATGATTAACCACGCTTTAGAGATGGAGAAGCTAAGGCGCCCTAAGATTAAGTAACTAACAAGTCTGCTCTATGTGGACTTCACTGTCTCCTTTTTCTACGCTTCCATGGTTCACTGACACATTCTTGCTTTAGATATGTCAAAACTATCCACCCAAATTATAGTCAAATCTTGCTTGTCTGGAAGCCATTATATTTCTTGAAGGTGATTTTTCCATTTGATTCACCATACATTAATTTTATAGTTTAACTCTTGAATAACATTTTATTTCCAAGTTCCTGGGAATATTTTATTGTTGCTCCCTTATATTACCTGGAAGTTTTAATCATACTAATTTTCAAAAATCCAAAATTTTTTAAACTTCACATTTTATAAATGTTTTCCATGGTTTTGCATTTTATGTTAATGTCTACATTAATCTTCCTTCTAGGAGATGTTCCAGTTTGCTTAGCTATTCTCTCACTATTAATAATAAATCTTTTATTATTACATTTCTTGAAAAAAGAGTTCACACACTGTCTCCTTTCTGTTGTTTCCCATTCACTCTCTTTAAATTTTTTAAAAATTGTATAAGTAATATATAAACACATTCTTTATGAAAATAATTTAAATATTATAGATAAGGTTAAAGTTCCCCATGTCTGTCACCCATAATCACAGTCTCCTTTATCTCCCTCCCCAAAGGTAACCACTGTTACAGGATTGGTTTGTATCCTTCCAGATTTTTCCCTATGAATTTACACACACACACACACACACACACACACACACACAGACACACACACACACACAGAGCAATACATATAAAATATTGTTGTTTTCTGCGTATTCTTTTAATGCAAACAATATTATGCTGTACCTACTGTTGTGCAGAGTGCCTTATTCATCCAAAATTATGTCATGAAGATCTAGTCATGTTATTACATAGAGATCTACTTCATATACTGTGGTTTATGTAGGCATTCCTCTGTTGATGAACATTCACTTTGTTTCCAGGTTAGAACTCTTGAAAATACTTCAGTGAACATACATGTATGTCTGCTTGTGAATGCAAACAGGTGTTTTGGAAATACGCATTTAAATTTTTGATATATCCAAAAACACATTTAAATTATCTGCACCAACCAGTAGTATATGAAAGTCTCCATTTTCCCCATCCTTACCAATACATGATATTATTAAACCTTAATTTTGAGCAATCTGATGGGTACAAAAATGGTATCTTACCTTAAGCCTAATTTATCTGAATACTAATGTCATTGAGCATGTTTTTATGTTTATCTTATTTAATTTATGTAATATTTATTTTATTTTATTTCTTCTGGGTAACAACTTTATATACTTAGTCATTTCTCTATTGGACTGTTTTTCTTATTGATTTATAGGATTTTTTAAAAAACTACATAATCTGTAATTTAACTTAAAAAAAAAAAGAAATCCAAAAGAGATAATGAACGTTTTCCCATAAGTGGTTTTCTATTAACATTATTTATGGTGTCTTTTCATTCATATAGTTTTTAATGAAGTCAAATTTATGAGTCTTCCTTTTTGTCTTATTTTAGAAGGCCTATGTAGTAGGTTGCATGTTGGCCCAACAAAAGATATGTTTACCCAGAACTTGTGAATGAGACCTTATTTGGGAACAGGGCCTGTGCAGATGTAATTAAGGATCTGGAGATGAGATCATGCTGGATTTTCCTACTGAGCCCTAAATCCAGTGATACGTGTCCTTCTAAGAAAAGGAGACACATAGGGAGGAGAAGGCCATGTGAAGACAGAGGCAGAGATGGAAGTGATGCATTTACAAACCAAGGAACGCCAAGGATTGCCCACAGCCACAAGAAGCCAGGAGAAAAGCATGGACTAGCTTCTCCCTCAGAGCCTCCAGAAGGAACTAACCTTGCTGACACCTTGATATTGGACTTCTGGCTTCCAGATTGTGAGAGAATAAATTTCTGTTGTTTTAAACCACCCAGTTTGTGGTAATTTGTTATGGCAGCCCTAAGAAATTGATAAAGCCTTCCTGCCCTCAAGATCATCAACACATTATTTTTTGTATTAATTTTATTGTTTTGCTTTTTATCCATAATGCTCTTAATTCCTCTATAATTTATTTTTATTAATGGGTTTAGATAGAAATTTAACAATGTTTTCCTAAATGTTAGTGCTAATTGCATTAACACCACTTCATGAATATTCTTTTCCCATTGATTTGAAATGCTACGTCAAGTACCCATGGGTCTGTTTCTGGATCACTAGTCTGTTCCATTAATCTATTTTTCTATTCCTTCACCATTGTTGAACTGCCTTGGCTATTCTTGAGCTTTAATCTTCCATAAGAACTTTAGAATTATCTGGTCAGGTTCTAAGGAAAATCCCAATTTTTATTGTGATTGCACTGAATTTATGGATTCATTTGAGGAGAATAGATATATTGAGAATATTTAGCTTTCCTATCTACAATGTCTATTTATTTATTCAGACCTTCTCTTATTTCTTTCAGTAAACTTTATAGTTTTTTCCATGAAAGAGTTGTACGTTTTGTTAAGCTTATTTTTTGGTACTTTTTAGTTTTTGTTGCTATTAACATTTTCCCCTGTTATACGTTAATTGGTTATTATCATGTATAGAAAAATGATTTTGTATGTTTATCTTATATCCAGTCTCTATGTTAGCTCACTAGATGTACTGGCTTAAAGGTGATGGTTTTGGATTTTCTAAATAGACAGTCATATCATTTGCAAATAGTAACAGTTGTGTCTTTACCTTTCAAATCTTTATAACTCTTGTAGTGGGTATAGTGGTTATCATTTCTTGTTCCAGACTTTAACAGACTGATTCTAATGTTTCACTATTAAATATGTCTGCAGTAGGTTTCTGGAAGTTACCATTTATCACTTTAAAATAATTTCTTTCTCTCCTTGGTTTCCTAGAACTTTATCATTAATATTATTATGAATAAATGTTGAATTTTATTGGATGCTTTTCTTGCATGTATTGAAAAAGTCATATAGTTTATTCCTCTACTTGGTTAATGTGTGAATTACATCGATAGGTTTCCTTTTGATGATCCATATTTTTATCCATATTTTCATTCATATCACTTGGTCATGATAAACTATTCTTTTAATATGCACTAGATTCAATTTACTAATATATTTTTAGAATTTTTGCATCATTGTTTTTAAATTATATTGGCCTATAATCTTTTATTTTTATGCTGTCCTTGTTTGGTTTCAGTAACAAGGTTATGCTTGCTTGTGAAATGAGTTTGGTAGTTTCCCATCTTTTTCTATTTCCTAAAACTGTCTATGTGAAAAGAAAAGCATGTGTTCCTTGAAGTCTTGGTAGAACTCATCGGGCAGAACTTGCTGACCTGGTGGATTTTGGAAACAGGTGGCTTTATGAAAATGATTTCAATTTCTTTTTGGGTCATTGTTGATAATAATACTTTCCTAGAAGCTTGCCAATTTAATCCAAGTCAGAGTTTCTTAATCTTGGCACTACTGACATTTGGGGCTGGATGATTCTTGGTTGTGGGGGCTGTCTTGTGCATTTTAGATGTCCGTAGCACTCCCCCCCACGTCCCCTGCCCCATACCATCACCTAGGTTGTGACAACCACTCCCCAGATCCTGCCAAATATCTTTTGGGGGTCAAACTTTATTAGTAGAAAGTTGTGCAAAACTTTGCTTTTGACTTTTCTGAATCTGAATCATGGCCACCTTTGTACTCCTGACATACTTTATTTGTGTCTTCTCTCTTTTATTTGATGAATCTGCCCAGAAGTTTGTCTCCTTTATTACTCTTTTCCCAGAGCCTGTTCTTAGCTTTATTGATTGATTATATCTTTATTTTTGTATACCTCTGTGACCCAATAAATGGACAAATTTTTAAAATATTTTATTATAAAAAAAGAAAATGTATAATACAATAAGCCCCACCACCTATTTTCAACAATTATCAGCTAATAGCTAATCTCGTTTCTGTCATTTATACTCCCATCTTCTCTTCCTCCCATATTATTCTGAAGTAAATCTCAGACTTCATATCCTTTCATCCATAAATATTATATATTAATACTTATAAAAGATAAGAAGGCCTTATTAAATATAACCACACTACCATTATTATTCCTAAAAGTACAACTCCTTAATATCATCAAATATGCTTTCTTTGTTCAAATTGCTCAACTGTTTCAGAAATGAGTGTGTGTTTTGTGTGTGTGTGTGTGTGTGTGTGTGTGTGTGTGTGTGTGTGCGCGCGTGAAGGAGAGAGAGAGAGAATCAAGCTACAAACAAGGTCAATGCATTGCGTTTGGTTTATATGTCTCATAAGGTTTTTAAGTCTCTTTTAAGCCATAGGTTTTCCCTCTTATCTCTCCTTTTTTCCTTGCAATTTGTTGAAGAAATCTGATTGTTTGTCTTGTAGGGTTTCCCCAGCTGGACTTTCCTGATTCCATTCCCATGGTATTAACATATTCTCTGTCTTCTGTATTTCCTACAGATTGGTGTTTCACTTTAAAGGCTTAATCAGATTCAGGTTCAGTTTTCTTGGCTAGACTGCTCATATGGAGTTCTCCCATCAGGAGGCACATAATGTCTGGTTGTCTCTCAATGGTAAGATCCACTTATTCATTAAGAGTTGCAAAATAGTGATATTCTATCATTCCATATTCATTTATTAGCTGAAATTCTTTTATAAAAAGAAACTTCCCCTCCTCTACTATTTTGTACCTAGTGGTACAGTTCACATAGGAAAGGCAGGTTAAATGCCTTTATTTATTGACTTGCAAAATAATGAGTTAATTATCTATCATTTTTCAAATGTGACCTTTTTTTAGTATTATCATAAACATATGGATTTAAACATTTGATATATTTCAGTCCATTACAGTTATTCTCCTTACTGAGCTCAGATTGTCCCATCTTTGGTCCCTACACTCTGGCCCCTGTGTCCTTTTGACACAACCCTAGTGGTCTGTGATAACCTCCTTGTTTTCTGAGAAAGCAAGATATTGAAGGTTCTACTTGTATGTTTCCTACCTCAGACTAGAAATCAGCCATTTCTCTCAGGAGTCCTGGTTCTTTTTAGTGTGAAATGGTATTTTGAAATAAAAATCTGGGCCCTGGGCATCGTGATCCTTCCAATTTAAATTCAGGGCTACAGTATAGGATTTTTACTTCACCTCAACAATCTATATCTCCTTTCTCCCACAACAAATATCCTGATTCTCAAAATAACAACATAATCACTAATTTGCTTTATTCCATAATATAGAGACAACAGTTTCAGAATAACAATACCAACACCATACCACCAAAAATATGGTTACTTACAAAGAGTTTAAGATTCTTTTATAGATTTTTTGTCCTTACCTTAAGATGTATCCTGTTAGGGATATACATTAATGTTGCTGTGTTTTAAAGTCACTTTCTGTGTTATTATGTCACCATCTGGATACACAGATTCATTTGTTTCATTTTGCTTTTGATTTTTAGGGATTGCTTTTTAAAAAAATAGTTTCACAATTTTGTAATATATTTACATGGTTTCAAAGTCAAATCTACGGAACAAAGTATACTCAAAGAAGTCTAGTTTTTAATCCCTGTCTCTTTATGCTATTCCTTCATACTCCCTATAGAAACAAATATGTATATAGGTATTTCTATCTCTTCCCTTCTTATGTGGGTGGTGTCATATTCACACTTTTTTCCACCTTGCTTTTTTTTTTTTTAAAGATGTTGGGGGTAGGAATTAATTAATTAATTAATTTTTGCTGTGTTGGGTCTTCGTTTCTGTGCGAGGGCTTTCTGTAGTTGTGGCAAGCAGGGGCCACTCTTCATCATGGTGCGCGGGCCTCTCACTATCGCGGCCTCTCTTGTTGCGGAGCACAGGCTCCAGACGCGCAGGCTCAGTAGTTGTGGCTCACGGGCCTAGTTGCTCCGTGGCATGTGGGATCCTCCCAGACCAGGGCTTGTCCCCTGCATTAGCAGGCAGATTCTCAACCACTGCCACCAGGGAAGCCCCTCCACCTTGCTTTTTTTTTTAATGAATATTAAGTCCTGTAGATCACTCCATCAGAGTATATATATTCTTAATTCCTTTTCAAAGCAATAGAGTACTTCATATTGTGGATGTACCAGACCTTTATTGATGGAACATGTGGATTGTTTCTAGCCTTTTCCTATTATAAATAACGCTGCAAGAAATAACCTTGTGCATGTCTCTTATTCATTCTGAAAATCTTCCTTTTAATTGATTAATTCCACCTGTTTAAGTGTATTATGATTGCCACATTTGGAGAGTTGTTTTCACCATTTTGTTTTGTACTTTCTTTTTACCACGCTTTCTGACATTTTTTCCTTCTCTTGAATTGATAAATTTGTCTATATCTCCTTTTGTTTCCTGTGATGGCTTAGAAACTATAGTTTGCATTTATATTCCTTTAGTGGCTGCCCTTAATTTTTAATATGTACACTTAACTATAAAATGTTTTAACATACCTAAAGTGATTCAGTATTTCTGTTATTTTTTGAAACACAACAAAGTTTGTAGCATGCTTTACTGACTCATTGAACAACCCTTTTCTCATCTTGTTATTCTAACCTGGAGTTTTATATTTATCTTTATTTGTAGTTTACCTTTTCTTGAATAGGAAATACACTCATATGATTCAAAACTGAAGCAATAAAGGGTATATTGTGAAAAGTCTTGCTCCTACTCCTCTCCCATCTTTCCCATTCACCCTATTGCTCCAATCAGTTAATCTCAATAAATACATACTTTCCAGAGTTTCTTTATGTAACTATGAATATATACTCTATTTTATCTCCTTCTTACATAGTATAGAATACTACACATTCTGATTGGCACCTTTATTTTTCTTCACTTGGATATCTTTCCATATCAATACAAGTTGATCTTCCTCATTCATTTATATGTCATAATATCCTATTGTGTGATTGATCCTTAATTTATCTAATCAGTACCCTGTTGATAGATACTTGGATTGTTTCCAATCTTTTGCTATATGCTAAAGTTGAAATTAATAATCTTGTACATATTTTATTTTATAGATGTTCAGGTATATTGGTAAGCACCCGGAAGTTGGATTGCTCATTCAATGAAAAATGTATTTTTTGTTTCAATAGATATAGCCAAAGAGCCCTTTATCAGGGTAGTATCAATTTGCATTCCCACCAGGAATGTATGAGAGTGTATAATTTCCCACAGCCTTGCTAATAAAGTGTGTTATCGGGCTTCCCTGGTGGCGCAGTGGTTGAGAGTCCGAATGCCGATGCAGGGGACACGGGTTCATGCCCTGGTCCGGGAAGATCCCACATACCACAGAGTGGCTGGGCCCATAAGCCATGGCCGCTGAGCCTGCGTGTCTGGAGCCTGTGCTCCTCAACGGGAGAGGCCACAACAGTGAGAGGCCCGCATACCGCAAAAAAAAAAAAAAAAGTGTGTTATCAATTTTGGGGGTGGTTACAAATCTTAGTAGTTATATTTGGCATTTTTCTTATGTAAGAGAGAACAAGAATCTTCTTTTTTCTTTAACATCTTTATTGGAGTATAATTGCTTTACAATGGTGTGTTAGTTTCTGCTTTATAACAAAGTGAATCAGCTATACATATACATATATCCCCATATCTCCTCCCTCTTTCATCTCTCTCCCAACCTTCCTATCCCACCCCTCTAGGTGGTCACAAAACACCGAGCTGATCTCCCTGTGCTATGCAGCTGCTTCCCACTACCTATCTGTTTTACATTTGGTAGTACATATAAATCCATGCCACTCTCTCACTTTGTCCCAGCTTACCCGTCCCCCTTCCTGTGTCTTCAAGTCTGCATCTTTATTACTGTCCTGCCCCTAAGTTCTTCAGAACCATTTTTTTTTAGATTCCATATGTATGTGTTGGCATACGGTATTTATTTTTCTCTTTCTGACTTACTTCATGCTGTATGACAGTCTCTAGGTCCATCCACCTCACTACAAGTAACTCAATTCTGTTTTTTTATGGCTGAGTAATATTCCATTGTATATATGTGCCACATCTTCTTTATCCATTCATCTGTTGATGACACTTAGGTTGCTTCCATGTCCTGGCTATTGTAAATAGAGCTGCAATGAACATTGTGACACATGACTCTTTTTGAATTATGGTTTTCTCAGGGTATACGCCCAGTAGTGGGACTGCTGCGTCGCATGGTAGTTCTATTTTTAGTTTTTTAGGGAACCTCCACACTGTTCTCCATAGTTACTGTGTCAATTTACATTCCCACCAACAGTGCAAGAGGGTTCCCTTTTCTCCACACCCTCTCCAGCATTTATTGTTTGTAGATATTTTGATGCTGGCCATTCTGACTGGTGTGAGGTGATACCTCATTGTACTTTTTTTTTTTTTTTTTTTGCGTTTCATGGGCCTCTCACTGTTGTGACCTCTCCCACTGCGGAGCACAGGCTCCAGACGCACAGGCTCAGCGGCCATGGCTCACGGGCCCAGTCGCTCCGCGGCATGTGGGATCTTCCCGGACCGGGGCACGAACTTGTGTCCCCTGCATCGGCAGGCGGACTCTCAACCCCTGCGCCACCAGGGAAGCCCTCATTGTACTTTTGATTTCCATTTTTCTAATGATTAGTGATGTTGAGCATCCTTTCATGTGTTTGTTGGCTATCTGTATATCTTCTCTGGAGAAATGTCTATTTAGGCCTTCTGCCCATTTTTGGATTGGGTTGTTTGTGTTTTTGATATTGAGCTGCATGAGCTACTTGTAAATTTTGGAGATTAATCCTTTGTCAGTTGCTTCATTTGAAAATATTTTCTCCCATTCTGAGGGTTGTCTTTTAGTCTTGTTTATGGTTTCCTTCGCTGTGCAAAAGCTTTGAAGTTTCATTAGGTCCCATTTGTTTATTTTTGTTTTTATTTCCATTTCTCTAGGAGCTGGGTCAAAAAGGATCTTGCTGTGACTTACGTCATAGACTGTTCTGCCTAGGTTTTCCTCTAAGAGTTTTATAGTGTCTGGCCTTATATTTAGGTCTTTAATCCATTTTGAGTTTATTTTTGTGTATGGTGTTAGGGAGTGTTCTAATTTCATTCTTTTACATGTAGCTGTCCAGTTTTCCCAACACCACTTATTGAAGAGGCTGTCTTTTCTCCATTGTATATTCTGGCCTCCTTTATCAAAAATAAGGTGACCATATGTACGTGGGTATATCTCTGGGTTTTCTATCCTGTTCCATTTATCTATATTTCTGTTTCTGTGCCAGTACCATAATGTCTTGATTACTGTAGCTTTGTAGTATTGTCTGAAGTCAGGGAGCCTGATTCCTCCAGCTCCGTTTTTCTTTCTCAAGATTGCTTTGACTATTCAGGGTCTTTTGTGTTTCCATACAAATTGTGAAATTTTTTGTTCTAGTTCTGTGAAAAATGCCAGTGGTAGTTTGATAGGGATTGCATTGAATCTATAGATTGCTTTGGGTAGTAGAGTCATTTTCACAATGTTGATTCTTCCAATCCAAGAACATGGTATATCTCTCCATCTATTTGTATCATCTTTAATTTCTTTCATCAGTCTCTTATAGTTTTCTGCATACAGGTCTTTTGTCTCCTTAGGTAGGTTTATTCCTAGATATTTTATTCTTTTTGTTGCAGTGATAAATGGGAGTGTTTCCTTAATTTCTCTTTCAGATTTTTCATCATTAGTGTATAGGAATGCCAGAGATTTCTGTGCATTAATTTTGTATCCTGCTACTTTACCAAATTCATTGATTAGCTCTAGTAGTTTTGTGGTAGCATCTTTAGGATTCTCTATGTATAGTATCATGTCATCTAGAGGACAAGAATCTTTGAGGGCTATTTATATTTTCTTTTCTGTTATTTGTTCATGAGTTTTGCCCATATTCTGTTGGGGTGTTGGTCTTTTATGGAATGTGATGGCATCTTCTATGGCATTTGGATCTTGAATCATAGTTAGAAAGGCTTTCCCCAAAACTCCAATGTTATAGAGTAATTCTCCCAACTTTTCTTCTAGTGCTCTTTTATTATTTTCCTTTGTACATTCAAATCATTTTTTCATTTGTAGTTTATCCTGGTGTACAGCCTTAAGTATGGAACTATTTTATTATTTCAGATGGCTACCGGTTGTCCCAACTATTTACCAAATAGTCTATCTTTTCTCCATTAATTTAAAATGTCGTCTATATCAGATCCTAAATTTCAATATTTATTTGTTTCTACTTATGAACTTTCGTTTTTTTTAAATTGGTCTGTATGTCTATTTATGTGGCCATACCCTTTGTTTATAATTATTGAAACTTTAAAATATTTTAATATCTGGTAGGGCTACCTGTCACTATTCTTCTTTTCCAGGATTTCCTGGTTATTTTTGCTTATTTATTTTTCTATATGAACTTATAATTAGCTTGCCCAATTAAAAAATTAACTCTGTTGATATTTTTATTTGGATGATGTTAAATTTACAAATTACTACTTTGTACAGGGTTGCAATAAAATTCAGAGACATGGGTAAATACATATAATAATTACATTACAATGCATGATATGTTCAATGTTTATTCCCCATTGGCAATGCATAGTTCAATGCACTGTGCAAAATTGCCATGAACACAGTACATTAATACAGCGCATATGTAGCAATCTTTGCACAAGGTATCTGATGCATTGCCTCAGATGTTTTACATCTCTGATTTTCACTGAATAAGCTTGTGCCTTTAGCATGTCCCAGCAAAGGTAATCAAGAGGGTTCAATCTGTAAAATATATGTATATGTAATATGCTGTATATTATATGTAATGTTTTAAAATATCTATGTTTCCAGAAAAACTAGGAAAGACTGAGAAACTACCATAGATCAGAGGAAGCTAAGGAATCATGACAAGTGAAAATGCAATGGGGGACACCAGATTAGATCCTAGAACAGAAAAATGACATAAATGAAAAACTGGTGAAATCCAAAGTCTAGGGTTTAGTTAATAGTAATGTACAAATGTTGGTTTCTTAGTTTTGATAAATGTAGTGTAAAATGATAACATTAGGAGAAACTGAAACTGGGTTACTGTTATCCAATAGTTCTCTGTTACCTTTACAACAACTCTTCTGTGAATCTGAAATTATTCCAAAATAGTTTATTTTTAAATTCTCTTCCTAGATTTTATGGTTACCCTCTATTATAATTATGTGTCTATCTCCCTCACTAGACTGTGAGAACTACTAGAGCCTGGACCATTCAGCACTATTCCTGTGTTCATCGATAGTTATTGGGGACAAACTTAGGATGATTAAGATAAGCCAAGAAGACACTGAGAGGTGTGGAAAAACTACCAAGTTGTTATCTCCCCTACTTTATATAACATACCATTCAATTTAATAAGCCAAATATGTTGCTGATCAACATTTTTATTGTCTCTATCTTCCATCCAGGCAGACTTAAAGAAAAAGATATTTGGGAAAACTGCCCTCAAATGCTGAGAGTCCCCTTCTTTCTCCGCTTGCTCATCTTCACTCATTTTTTTAAGTGCTCTTCCTCCTTGCCTCAAAATCTTTGGCACAGTAGCTTTGAAGAAGTGGAAGAACAGTGAGCTTGAGTTCTAGTCTACACTCTCACATCCTGGCTGTGTAAACTTGGGTAAATTACTTAATCTCTACAAGCCTGTTTCTCATCTCCCTAACTAACAGGATTGAATGAGAAAGTATATGTGACATACTGTATAATTCCAAGATACCACGTGGTCTTCTGCATTCCTTTGTGCGTGATTTTTTTTACTGCCAAACTTACTCTTTCTCCAGTGTTCCCTCTGTGAATGGTTACCCCTACCCACTTGTCCAAACCAGAACCCAAGTCATCCTTGACTCCTTCCTCCTTCTAATATCTCCTTCCTGCATTTCAAAATTGTCACAAAGTCCTACAACTTCCTAACTATCTGACCCATCCTCTCATTTTGATCCCCGCTGTCACTGCCTTTAGTTTCTCCCTGGACTATAGTAACAGCCTGTTAACCGGTTTCCTTGCCTTCAGATTTGTTCTCCATTTTTCATACTGGTCTCAAATTGATTTTTTAAATACTTGGCTCTGTTACTCCCCAACTTAAAGTTTTCCTGTGGATTCTCATAGCCTTTAGCATAAATCCAAAATTTTTAGCATGACATTGTGATCTAGCCTGTGTGTATCCACCCAGCAGTGCTGCTCTCTCGTTTCTGCTATATCCCTAAACTTTAGTTATCTTGAATTATTTGCAGTTGCCTGAAATCACTGTGCATTCTCACACAGTTGCACTATTCCCTCTGTCTGAAGACTTCCTTTCATCCATTTAAAAAATGTGCTAAATCTTGTGGTCATTTCTCAGTCCTCATCTTACTTGACCTATCGGTAGCATGTGATGCACTTGATCACTCCCTCCTTGATTTATTTTCTTCACCCAACTTTTATTTGTTTATTTTTTAGAAGTATATTAGAATTTATTGTAATTTTTTAAACATTTTATATTGGACTACAGTTGATTAACAACGTTGTGTTAGTTTCAGGTGTAGAGCAAACTGATTCAGTCATACATATACATGAGTCTATTCTTTTACAAATTCTTTTCCCATTTAGGTTGTTGCATAATACTGAGCAGAGTTCCATGTGCTATACAGTAGGTCCTTGTTGGTTATCCATTTTAAATATAGCAGTGTGTACATGTCAATCCCAAACTCCCTAACTATCTCCCCCCCCACACCCTTCCCCCTGGTAACCATAAATTCATTCTCTAACTCTGTAAGTCTCTTTCTTTTTTGTAAATAAGTTCATTTGTATCATTTCTTAAGATTCCACATACAGGGGGAGACCTTCAAGATGGCAGAGGAGTAAGAAGTGGAGATCACCTTCCTCCCCACAAATACATCAGAAATACATCTACATGTGGAACAACTCCTACAGAACACCTACTGAACACTGGCAGAAGACCTCAGACTTCCCAAAAGGCAAGAAACTCCCCACATACGTGGGTAGGGCAAAAGAAAAAGAAAAAACAGAGACAAAAGAATAGGGATGGGACCTGCACCTCTGGGAGGGAGCTGTGAAGGAGGAAAAGCTTCCACACATTAGGGAGCCCCTTCACTGGCAGAGATGGGGGTGGGGGGGGAAGCTTTGGAGCCATGGAGGAGAGTGCAGCAACAGGGGTGCAGAGAGCAAAGCAGAGAGGTTCCTGCACAGAGGATTGGTGCCAACCAGCACTCACCAGCCTGAGAGGCTTGTCTGCTCACCTGCCGGCATGGTTGGGGGCTGGGACCTGAGGCTCTGGCTTCTTTGGAGTTGAGATCCCAGGGAGAGGACTGCAGTTGGCTGCGTGAACACAGCCTGAAGGGGGCTAGTGCACCACAGCTAGCTGGGAGGGAGTCTGGGGAAAAGTATGGACCTGCCTAAGAGGCAAGAGACCATTGTTTCAGGGTGCGCAAGGATAGGGGATTCAGAGCACCACCTAAATGAGCTCCAGAGATGGGCGTGAGCCGCGGCTATCAGCGCGGACACGAGAGACGGGCATGAAATGCTAAGGCTGTTGCTGCAGCCACCAAGAATCCTGTGTGCAAGCACAGTTCACTTTTCACACCTCCCCTCCCAGGAGACTGTGCAGCCCACCGCTGCCAGGGTCCTGTGATCCGGGGGCAACATCCCTGGGAGGACACACGGAGCACCTCAGGCTCTTGTAATGTCACACGGGCCTCTGCAGCTGCAGGCTCATCCTGCATTCCGTACCCCTCCCTCCCCCCCAGCCTGAGTGAGCCAGAGCCCCCTAATCAGCTGCTTCCTTAACCCCGTCCTGTCTGAGCGAAGAACAGACTCCCTCAGGAGACCTATATGCAGAGGTGGGGCCAAATCCAAAGCTGAACCCCAGGAACTGTGCGAACAAAGAAAAGAAAGGGAAATCTCTCACAGCAGCCTCAGGAGCAGAGGATTAAATGTCCACAATCAACTTCATCTACCCTGCATCTCTGGAATACCTGAATAGACAGTGAATCATCCCAAAATTGAGGTGGTGAACTTTGGGAGCAATGATATATAAATTTTTTTCCCTTTTCTCTTTTTCTGAGTATGGATGTGTATGCTTCTTTGTGTGATTTTGTCTGAATAGCTTCGCTTTCACCATTTGTCCTAGGGTTCTGTCCGTCCATTGTTTTTTCTTTTAGTATAGTTTTTAGCGTTTGTTATCATTGGTGGATTTGTTTTTTGGTTTGGTTGCTCTCTTCTTTCTTTTTTTTAAATTACTTTTTAATTTAAAAAATTTTATTAATTATTTTTTTATTTTAATAACTTTATTTTATTTTTTTCTTTCATTTTTTTCACTTTTTTTCTGAGCTGTTTGGCTGACAGGGTCTTGGTGCTCTAACAGGGGGTCAGGCCTGTGCCTCTGAGGTGGGAGAGCTGAGTTCAGGACATTGGTCCACTAGAGACCTCCCAGCTCCACGTAATATCAAATGGCAAAAGCTCTCCCAGAGATCTCCATCTCAACGCTAAGACCCAGCTCCACTCAACAACCAGCAAGCTACAATGCTGGACACCCTATGTCAAACAGTTAGCAAGACAGGAACACAACCCCACCCATCAGCAGAGAGGCTGCCTAAAATCATAATAATGTCACGGATACCCCAAAACACACAATGGGACACGGTCCTGCCAACCAGAAAGACAAGATAGAGCCTCATCCACCAGAACACAGGCACTAGTACCCTCCACCAGGCCTACACAACCCACTGAACCAACCTTAGCCACTGGGGGCAGACACCAAAAACAACGGGAACTACGAACCTGCAGCCTTCAAAAAGGAGACCCCAAACACAGAAAGTTAAGCAAAATGAGAAGACAGAGAAACACACAGCAGATAAAGGAGCAAGGTAAAAACCCACCAGACCAAAAAAATAAAGAGGAAATAGGCAGTCTACCTGAAAGATAATTCAGAGTAACAATAGTAAAGATGATCCAAAATCTTGGAAATAGAATGGAGAAAATACAAGAAACGTTTAACAAGGATCTAAAAGAACTAAAGAGCAAACAAACAATGATGAACAACATAAAAAAATGAAAGTTAAAATTCTCTAGAAGGAATCAATAGCAGAATAATTGAGGCTGAAGAACAGATAAGTGACCTGGAACATAAAATAGTGAAAATAACTACTGCACAGCAGAATAAAGAAAAAAGAATGAAAAGTATTGAGGACAGTCTCAGAGACCTCTGGGACATTAAATGCACCAATATTGGAATTATAGGGGTCCCAGAAGAAGAGAAAAAGAAAGGGGCTGAGAAAATATTTGAAGAGATTATAGTGGAAATTTTCCCTAATATGGCAACGGAAGTAGTTAATTGAGTCCAGGAGTGCGGAGAGTCCCATACAGGATAAATCCAAGGAGAAACATGTCAAGACACATATTAATCAAACTATCAAAAATTAAATTCAAAGGAAAAATATTAAAAGCAGCAAGGGAAAAACAACAAATAACATACAAGGGAATCCCCATAAGGTTAACAGCTGGTCTTTCAGCAGAAACTCTGCAAACCAGAAGGGAGTGGCAGGACATATTTAAAGTGATTAAAGGGAAAAACCTACAACCAAGATTACTCTACCCAGCAAGGATCTCATTCAGATTTGACAGAGAAATTAAAAACTTTTACAGACAAGCAAAAGCTAAGAGAATTCAGCACCACCAAACCAGCTTTACAACAAATGCTAAAGGAACTTGTCTAAGCAGGAAACACAAGAAAAGGAAAGACTTACAATAACAAACCCAAAACAATTAAGAAAATGGTAATAGGAATGTACGTACCGATAATTACCATAAATGTAAATGGATTAAATGCTCCAACCAAAAGACATAGACTGGCTGAATGGATGCAAAAACACATATATGCTGTCTAAAAGAGACCCACTTCAGACCTAGGGACAGTTGCAGATGGAAAGTGAGGGGATGGAAAAAGATATTCCATGCAAATGGAAAACAAAAGAAACCTGGAGAGAGGGAGGGAGGTGCAAGAGGAAAGAAATATGGGGACACATTTATATGTATAACTGATTCACTTTGTCATAAAGCAGAAACTAACACACAATTTTAAAGAAATTATACTCCAATAAAGATGTTAAATAAAAGAAAGCTGGAGTATCAATTCTCATATCAGACCAAGTAGACTTTAACATAAAGACTATTACAAGAGAAAAAGAAGAACATTACATAATGATCAAGGGATCAAACCAAGAATAAGATATAACAATTGTAAATCTTTATGCACCCAATATAGGAGCAACACAATACATAAGGCAAATGCTACCAACCATAAAAGGGGAAATCAACAGTAACACAATAATAGTAGGGGACTCGAACACTCCACTTTCACCAATGGACAGATCATCCAAAATGAAAATAAATAAGGAAACACAAGCTTTAAATGATACATTAAACAAGATGGACTTAATTGATATTTATAGGACATTCCATCCCAAAACAACAGAATACACTTCCTTCTCAAGTGCTCATGGAACATTCTCGAGGATAGGTCATATCTTGGGTCACAAATCAAGCGTCGGTAAATTTAAGAAAATTTAAATCGTATCAAGGATCTTTTTCCAACCACAAAGCTATGACACTAGATATCAATTACAGGAAAAAATCTGTAAAAAATACAAATACGTGAAGTCTAAACAATACACTACTTAACAACCATGAGATCACTGAAGAAATCAAAGAGGAAATCAAAAAATACCTAGAAACAAAGGACAATGAAAAAACGATGACCCAAAACCTATGGAATGCAGCAAAAGCAGTTCTAAGAGGGAAGTTTATAGCAATACAGTCCTACCTCAGGAAAGAAGAAACATATCAAATAAACAACCTAACCTTACACCTAAAGCAATTAGAGAAAGAAGAGCAAAAACCCCACAAAGTTAACAGAAGGAAAGAAATCATAAAGATCAGATCAGAAATAAATGAAAAAGAAATGAAGGAAACGATAGCAAAGATCAATAAAACTAAAAGCTGGTTCTTTGAGAAGATAAACAAAATTGATAAACCAGTAGCCAGACTCATCAAGAAAAAAAGGGAGAACACTCAAATAAATAGAATTAGAAATGTAAAAGGAGAGGTAACAACTGACACTGCAGAAATAAAAAAGAGAATGAGAGATTACTACAAGCAACTCTATGCCAATAAAATGGAAAATCTGGAAGAAATGGACAAATTCTGAGAAAAGCACAACCTTCCGAGACTGAACCAGGAAGAAATCAGAAATATAAACAGACCAATCACAAGCACTGAAATTGAGACTGTGATTAAAAATCTTCCAACAAACAAAAGCCCAGGACCAGATGGCTTCACAGGAGAATTCTATGCAACATTTAGAGAAGAGCTAACACCTATCGTTCTCAAACTCTTCCTAAAATATAGCAGAGGGAGGAACACTCACAAACTTATTCTATGAGACCACCATCAGCCTGATACCAAAACCAGAAAAAGATGTCACAAAGAAAGAAAACTACAGGCCAATGTCACTGATGAACATAGATGCAAAATCCTACCAAAATACTAGCAAACAGAATCCAACAGCACATTAAAAGGATCATACACCATGATCAAGTGGGGTTTATCCCAGGAATGCAAGGATTCTTCAATATATGCAAATCAATGTGAAACACCATATTAACAAATTGAAGAATAAAAACCATATGATCATCTCGATAGATGCAGATAAACCTTTCAACAAAATTCAATACTCATTTATGATAAAAGCTCTTCAGAAAGTAGGCATAGAGGGAACTTACCTCAACATAATAAAGGCCATATATGACAAACCCACAGCCAACATCGTTCTCAATGGTGAAAAACTGAAAACATTTCCACAAGATCAGGAACAAGACAAGGTTACCCACTGTCAACACTATTATTCAACATAGTTTTGGAACTTTTAGCCACAGCAACCAGAGAAGAAAGAGAAATAAAAGGAATCCAAATCATAAAAGAAGAAGTAAAGCTGTCACTCTTTGCAGATGATATGATACTATACATAGAGAATCCGAAAGATTCTTCCAGAAAACTCCTAGAGCTAATCAATGAATTTGGTAAAGTAGCAGGATCCAAAATTAATGCACAGAAATCTCTGGCATTCTTATACACTAATGATGAAAAATCTGAAAGAGAAATTAAGGAAACACTCCCATTTACCATTGCAACAAAAATAATAAAATATCTAGGAACAAACCTACCTAAGGAGACAGAAGACCTGTATGCAGAAACCTATAAGAGACTGGTGAAAGAAATTAAAGATGATACAAGCAGATGAAGAGATATACCATGTTCTTGGATTGGAAGAATCAACACTGTGAAAATGAATATACTACCCAAAGCAATCTACAGATTCAATGCAAGACTTATCAAACTACCACTGGCATTTTCCACAGAACTAGAACAAAAAATTTCACAATTTGTATGGAAACACAAAAGAGCCCGAGTAGCCAAAGCAATCTTGAGAAAGAAAAATGGAGCTGGAGGAATCAGGCTCTCTGATTTCAGAATATACTACAAAGCTACAGTAATCAAGACAGTATGGTACTGGCACAGAAACAGAAATATAGATAAATGGAACAGGATAGAAAACCCAGAGATATACCCACGTACATATGGTCACCTTATTTGATAAAGGATGCCAGAATATACAGTGGAGAAAAGACAGCCTCTTCAATAAGTGGTGCTGGGAAAACTGGACAGCTACATGTAAAAGAATGAAATTAGACCACTCCCTAACACCATACACACAAAAAAGCTCAAAATGGATTAAAGACCTAAATATAAGGCCAGACACTATAAAACTCTTAGAGGAAAACCTAGGCAGAACACTCTATGACATAAATCACAGGAAGATCTGTTCTGACCCAGCTGCTAGAGAAATGGAAATAAGAACAAAAATTAAAAGATGGGACCTAATGAAACTTCAAACCTTTTGCACAACAAAGGAAACCAGAAACAAGATGAAAAGACAACCCTCAGAATGGGAGAAAATAGTTGCAGATGAAGTAAGTGACAAAGAATTAATCTCCAAAATTTACAAGCAGCTCATGCAGCTCAACGTGAAAAAAACAAACAACCAAATCCAAAAATGGGCAGAAGACCTAAATAGACATGTCTCTAAAGAAGATATACAGATCGCCCACAGACACATGAAAGGATGCTCAACATCACTAACCATTAGAGAAATGCAAATCAAAACTACAATGAAGTATTACCTCACACCAGTTAGAGTGGCCATCATCAAAATATCTACAAACAGTAAATGCTGGAGAGGGTGTGGAGAAAAGGGAACCCTTTTTCACCATTGGTGGGAATGTAAATTGATACAGTGACTATGGAGAACAGCATGGACATTTCTTAGAAAACTAATAATAGAGCTGCTGTACATCCCAGGAATCCCACTACTAGGCATATACCCTGAGAAAACCATAATTCAAAAAGGATCATGTACCACCATGTTCATTTCAGCTCTATATACAATAGCCAGGGCATGGAAGCAACCTAAGTGTCCATCGACAGATGAATGGATAAAGAAGATGTGGCACATATATACAATGGAATATTACTCAGCCATAAAAAGAAGTGAAATTGAGTTATTTGTAGTGAGGTGGATGGACCCAGATTCTGTCATATAGAGTGAAGTAAGTCAGAAAGAGGGAAACAAATACCATATGCTAACACATACTTATGGAAACTAAAAAAGAAAAAAAAAGGGTTCTGAAGAGCGTAGGGGCATCATAGGAATATAGACGTTGATGTAGAGAATGGACTTGTGGACACGGGGAGGGGGAAATGTAAGCTGGGACGAAGTGAGAGAGTGGTATGGACTTATATATACTACCAAATGTAAAATAGACAGTTAGTGGGAAGCAGCCTCATAGCACAGGGAGATCACCTCAGTGCTTTGTGACCACCTAGAGGGGTGCAATAGGGAGGGTGGGAGGGAGACACAAGAGGGAGGAGATATTGGGATATATGTATATTTATAGCTGATTCACTTTGTTATAAAGCAGAAACTAGCACACCATTGTAAAGCAATTATACTCCAATACAGACGTTAAAAAAATTCCACATATAAGCGATAGGATATTTCTGCTTCTCTGTGTAACTTACCTCACTCATGACAATCACTAGGTCCATCCATGCTGCTGCAAATGACATTATTTCATTCTTTTTTATGGCTGAGCAATATTCCATTGTATATATGTACCACATTTTCTTTATCTATTCTTCTGTCATTGGACATTTAGTTTGTTTCCATGTCTTGGCTATTGTAAACAGTGCTGCAATGAAAATTGGGGTGCATGTATCCTTTCGGACCGTTTTTCTCCAGATATATGCCCAGGAGTGGGATTGCAGGATCATATGGTAGATCCACTCTTAATTTTTTAAGGAACCTCCATAGTTTTCTCCATAGTGGCTTTACCAATTTACATTCCCACCAACAGTGTAGCAGGGTTCCCTTTTCTCCACATCCTCTCCAGCAACTATTTTTTGTGGATTTCTTGATGATAGCCCTTCTGACTGGTGTGAGGTGATATCTCATTGTAGCTCTGATTTGCATTTCTCTAATAATTAGTTATATTGAATATCTTTTCATGTGTGTCTTGCCCATCAGTATGTCTTTTGAGAAATGGCTATTTAAGTCTTCTGCCCGTTTTTGGATTGGGTTGTTTGTTTTGATGATATTAAGCCACATGAGCTGTTTGTAGATTTTGGAGACTAATCCACTGTCCGTCAGATCACTTGCAACTATTTTCTCCAATCCTGTGGGTTGTCTTTTCATTTTGTTTATGGTTTCCTTTGCTGTGCAAAAGCTTTTGAGTTCAATTAGGTCCTATTTTTTAATTTTTCTTTTTATTTCCATTACTTGGGTGACAGATTGAAAAAGATTGCTCTGATTTATGTCAGGGAGTGTTCTGCTTATGTTTTCCTCTAAGAGTTTTATACTCTCCAGTCTCACATTTAGGTCGTTAATCCATTTTGAGCTTATTTTTGTCTGTGGTGTTAAAGACTGTTCTGGTTTCATTTTTTTACATGTAGCAGTCCAGTTTTCCCAGCACCATTTGTTGAAGAGACTGTCATCCCTCCATTGTATAGTCTTGCCATCTTTGTTGTAGATTAATTGACCATAGGTGCATGGGTTTATTTCTGGGCTTTCTATCCTGTTCCATTGACGTATAATTTTGATATTCTGTCAGTACCATACTGTTTTGATGATTATAGCTTTGTAGTATAGTCTGAAGTTAGGAAGCCTGATTCTTCCAGCTCCATTTTTCTTTCTCAAGATTGCTTTGGCTATTCAGGGTCTTTTTTGTCTCCGTACAAATTTTAAGATTTTTTGTTCTAGTTCTGTTAAAAATGCCATTGGTGATTTGATATGGATTGCAATGAATCTGTAGATTGCCTTGGGTAGTATAGTCATTTTGACAATATTAATTCTTCTAATAGAAGAACATGGTACATCTTTCCATCTGTTTATATCAGTTTCAATTTCTTTCATTAGCATCTTATAGTTTATCAAGTACAGGTGTTTTGTCTCCTTAGGTAGGTTTATTCTTAGGTATTTTACCATTTTTGATGCGATGGTAAATAAGATTCTTTCTTGAATTTCTCTTTCTGATCATTTGTTGTTAGTATATAGAAATGAAACAGATTTCTCTGTATTAATTTTGTAACCTGCAACTTTACCATATTCATTGATGAGCTCTAGTAGTAGTTTTCTGGTAGCATCTTTAGGATTTTCTAGGTAAAGTATCATGTCATCTGTAAACACTGACAGTTTTACTTCTTTTCCAATTTGGAGTCCTTTTATTTATTTATTTTTCTTCTCTGATAGCTGTAGCTAGGCTTTCCAAAACTATGTTGAGTAAAAGTGGTGAGACTGGACATCCTTGTCTTGTTCCTGATCTTAAAGGAAATGCTTTCAGGCTTTTACTGTTGAGTACGATGTTAGCTGTAGATTTGTTGTATATGGCCTTTATCATATTGAGGAAGGTTCCCTCTATGCCCACTTTCTGGAGAGTTTTTTTTTTTTTTATCATAAACGGCTGTTGTATTCTGTCAAAAGCTTTTTCTGCATCTAGTGAGATGATCACATGGTTTTCTTCAATTTGCTTATGTGGTGTATCACACTGATTGATTTGCAGATACTGAAAAATTCTTGCATCTCTGGGATAAATCCCACTTAATCATGGTGTATGATCCTTTTAATGTGTTGTTGAATTCGGATTGGTAACATTTTGTTGAGGATTTTTGCATTTATGTTTATAGGGAAGTTTTCGGCTATAATCTCTTCAAATATTTTCTCAGGCCCTTTCTCTTTCTCTTCTTCTTCTGGGACACCTATAATTTGAATGTTGGTTTGTTTGATGTTGTCCCAGAAGTCAGAAGTCTCTGAGTCTGTCCTCAATTCTTTTTATTCTTTTTTCTTTATTCTGTTCCTCAACAGTTAACTCCACCATTCTATCTTCCAGCTCACTTATTTGATCTTCTGCCTCAGTTGTTCTGCTCTTGATTCCTTGTGTGTTTTTCATTTCAATTTTTGTGTTGTTCATCACTGATTGTTCTTTAGATCTTCTAGGTCCTTGTCAAATGTTTCTTGTATTTTCTCCATTTCTTTTCTTAGATCTTGGATCATCTTTATTATCATTACTGTGAATTCTTTTTCAGATAGCTTGCCTATTTCTTCTTCATTTATTTGGTCTTGTGGGATTTTACCTTGCTCCTTTGTCTGCAGCGTATTTCTCTGTTATTTCATTTTGTCTAACCTACTGTGTTTATGGATACCGTCAGGAACACACATGCCAATTAATATTCCCTATACCCGGGCATTCTCTGGTATTCCAGCATCCAGGACTCTATATTCCCACTCCAGAGGCCCAGGACTGACCCCTGATTGGGGAACCAAGATCCCACAAGCCACACAGTGTGAACTGTTAAAATATAGAGAAAAGAAATTAAATAAAGACAAACAAAACAAAACAAGACAAAAAAAACCCCAAAACCAAACAAAAATAAACCACCACAACAACAAAACCCAGACAAACAAAGCTCAGGGCAAATAGCAATAACAGTAGCAAACCAACAGCAGCAACAGCAACACAACACACACTCTCACACACACACACAGAGGAAAGGAAATAAAAAAAACAAGGGAACAGACAACCAAATAAGAGAATTTTAATATGAGAACAGTTGATAAGGATTATGCTAACAAAAACAAAGAATGAAAAATAAAACAGAAATGCAGGCAAGTAAACAACATCAACAATAACAAAGCAAATAAAACATAGAATATACACTTAAAAACAATTGAAAAAAAAGCAAAGGGGAAAAAATATATAAAGTGAAGAACAAAACAAGACAAAAGCCACAGAGCAACAAAAAAGTAAAGGAAAAATATAAAAATAAAAACGTTATATATATTAAGAAAATTACATAAGATAAAAGATAAAAAATAAAAGTAGATAATAAAAAATAAAAATGATAAAAGCAACAACACCAACAACTGAACAAAATGAAACAACCAACATAGAATATTAGTAATAAGAATATTTTCTTGGGGCCACCTCCCCAGGAGGCCTTCCAATACCTCTAGGTAGGTCTCTGGATCTGTTTTGGACACTGTTGGGCCAGCTCAGACTCTGATCTGGCCTGATTCCCATGTGTATTTGCCCACAACATCCAGTGCTGCAAAGGCTACACTGGTCTCAGATGCTGAAACACTTGTTGTCCATTCAGGTATTCCATAAGCACAGGATTTACCCAGCCGATCTTGGGGATTTAATTCACAGCTTGTGCTGCTGCATAGAAATATTTGCGTTTCTCTTCCTCAGTTGCACTGCCCCTCAGGTTCAGTTTTGTTTTTAACCACACCTCTGCCTGTGTGCTGCCCTCAGGCATCTGATCCTTGCCCAGGTGAATGGGAGCGAAAGCAGCGGCTGCTTGGAGCACAATTGGGTACTTCCAGTAGCTGCAGCAGCAGGAGCTGGTGTATGGGAGCATTGTCACCCCCTCCCATGCACCTCTCAACAATGGCACCTTGCATTCCAGGCAGACCTCACTTCCTCTAGGAGCATTCCCAGCCATGTGCCCCCTCATTCCCATCCCTTCTATTGTTTCTGTGCAGCCAATTGCATTTCTCTCCCTGGGTCTGTTCATCCAACCCCATTCTTTAGCCCTCTGACCCTGCCAAATTTGGTGGACTCTCGTCCCGGGCAGGATGCCCAGGGCTCTTTCCCAAGTAGGTTTTGGGGTGGGTGGTGCTCAGGCCTCTGGAGCCTACGCAGGCGGAGGCAACCCCAGCCCAAGGGGTGGGAGTGCCCGCTCAGGTGGGAGCCACTCCTAATGCCTGCAGAGGCCAAAGAAGCTGGTGGGTAGGGAAGGGGGTCATGATTGTGGCTCCACCCCTTGCACCCTGCTCAACAATGACACCTTGCTATGGTGTCTCAGGCTTTTTCCATAGACTTTCCCAGTTGTGGCACCCCTTACTCCTATCCCTTCAGGTTGTCTTTTCAAAGCCAAGAGCTGTCCTTTCCCTGGGTCTGCACTCAGAACCCGTCTTTCCAGCACACAGCTCCCCTTCGCAACAAGTGACTCACGATTCAGGCTAGAATGCACAGAGCTGTGGTATACATCATGTGTGCGGTTCTTATGTTGTCTTGCCTTCCACAGACCGTCTGCTGCATTCTCCTTTGATCCCCTGAAGTTCCTTTTCTGTCCCAGCTGATTTCCCCTCTGTGAGGGAGTCTTTCTTAATGTGGGGATCTCTGCTCAGCTTCAGCTTCCCATCAGGGTTGCTGGTCTCTTTTTTTATTTTTCCTTTCTTTTTTCTTCTTTCTTTCATTCTTTTAGGTGTCTGAAGTCTACTGCTACTGTTCAGCCAGAGCTCTGTGGGAATTGTTCTGTTTGTAGATGTGGTATTTTTGTTTTGTTTTGTTTTTGTTGTTGTTTTTTCGCGGTACGTGGGCCTCTCACTCTTGTGGCCTCTCCCGTTGCGGAGCACGGGCTCCAGACGCGCAGGCTCAGCAGCCATGCCTCATGGGCCCAGCCACTCCATGGCATGTGGGATCTTCCCGGACCGGGGCACGAACCTGTGTCCCCTGCTTGGCAGGTGGACTCTCAACCACTGCGCCACCAGGGGAGCCCCTGTAGATGTGTTTTTGATGAACTTCTGCGAAGCAACAAATTCCACATCCTCCTATTCCGCCATCTTGACTCCTCCCCCCACTTCACCTTCTTGAGCTAATCCTCTATTGTAATGTTTAAAGTGTCCATAAATTACTCACATTTGAGACACAAAGTGTTGACCAGACTAGTTTATAGAGGTACAAAGTAGAAACACATCAACGTGGGTATTAAAAAAAATCAGAATGATGAAGACATAAAACTTGTTTAGGAAGATGTTGGAATAATTGGGGGGGGTAGGTGTTTTTCATTCAAAAATAGTTTATTGAGTGCCCTCTGTGCTAGAAACTGTACTAGGGGATCATGGCCAAGAGGTAGGGAAGGAAGAAGGAAAAGCAGAAATAAGATATTAAGATGAGTAAGACCTCGGGTCCTTCAAGACCATTCAGTCTAAAGGGAAGAGAGGGCTACAGTAGGTAATATTAATTAAGCACTAGTGAGGTTCACATAGATTGCCTCATTCAAGGCTCACAACAACACTAGGGGGTGGGCAATAGTTTTCCCCCATTTTATGGATGAGGACACAGAGGACCACATAGGATGAATGATGCTACTCAGCTAGGTGCCCTTAGGAAATCACACATGGGAGTCAGGGAAACCTTCCAAATGAGGTGTGATTTCATCTGTCACCTAACTTTTAGAATACCAAACACTCCTGATTTTTTATTTTTCTTTGCTGCATCCTCGTCTTCTCCCCAACCTATTAATATTGAAATGTTCCAGGGCTCACTCTTTTTTTATTTTTTTAAAGGATTTAAAAAAAATTATTTAATTTAATTTATTTATTATTTTTCTTTTTTGGCTGCGTTGGGTCTTAGCTGCGGCATGCAGGATCTTTGTGGAGCCATGCTGGATCTTTTGTTGCGGTGAGCGGGCTCTTTGTTGTGGTGTGTGGGTTTTCTCTCTAGTTGTGGCACACAGGCTCCAGGATGTGTGGGCTCTGGAGTTGTGATGCATGGGTTCCAGAGTGCATGGGCTCTGTAGTTTGCAGCATGTGGGCTCTAGTTGAGGTGCGTGAACTCAGTAGTTGTGGCATGCAGGCTTAGTTGCCTTGCAGCATGTGGGATCTTAGTTCTGTGACCAGAGATCAAACCTGTGTCCCCTGTATTATAAGGTGGATTCTTTACAACTGGACCACCAGTGAAGTCCCCAGGGCTCACTCCTTGAATCACTCTTTTCTTCTCTAACTAGAACAATCATTTGTTTGGTGCTCTCATCCAGTCTGAGGCTTTAGATACCATCTATATTCCAGTGACTCCCAAATTTATAACTCCAGCCCAGAACTGTCTCTTGAACTCCAGATCCAAATATCCAACTGCCTACTTATGTTCTCTACTTGAATGTCAATAGACATCTCAAATTTAGCATGTTCAAAATTGAACTCCTGATCATCCTCCCCACATCTGCTCTAACCACAGTTTCTATTATCCCAGTTATTCAAGCCCAAATATTGGATTCATTCTTAACACCTCTCTCTCTCCCACCCATGTCCAAATTCATAGGAAATCCAATTGGTTCTACCAACAAAATACATCCAGAAGCCCACCATTTTCCACCACCTGAACTGATATCACCTTGCTTTGAACCAACATCATCTCTCACTTGGATTATTGCAAAAAGCTCTTAACTGATTTTTCTGCTCCCACCCTTGCCCCTTTCCCCAAGCCTATTTTTCACACAGCAACCAGATTGATAAAACATTAAATTATATCATATTAAAACATTAAATAGCACATTATTTCTCTTCTCAAATTCCTGCAATGTTATTCAGAGTAAAACCCAAAATTATTATAATATTTTACAAGATAGCATCTAACTGGCTTCCCTTTCCTCTTAGCTGTCTAGCCTCCCTCCTTCTGTTCTGTCTCTGATTCATTTGGCTCTGGCAGTAGTGACCTTGCTGTTTCTCCCATGTGCCATGTCAATCACACTTCCATTTTAGGGCCTTTCTATAATTCTTCCCTCTGCGTGGAACACTATGTCCCCAGGTATTCACTTGGCTAATTTCCTCAGCTACATCAGGTCTTTACTCAACTTGCACCTTTTCAATGAAGTCAACCATGATCACCCTATTTAATACTGCACCCTGACTACCTTTCCACAAGCACTCCTCATCACTACTAAACTTTTTATTTTTCCTTTCATAGCACTTATTGCCTTATAACATACAATATATATTTTACTCATTTAAATTTAATTTTTATTGTGTATCTCCCCCTGCAAAATATAAGCCCCAACTTCAGACAGGGATCTTGTTCTGTCACATTCAGTGATTTATCCTAAGTGCCTAGAAAAGCACCTGGCATGTGGTAAGCATTCAGGAGATAATTGTTGCATAAAAAATTTTAGTTTGGTGTGATCCTTCCAGAAGATTTCTTATGAACTTATATACATATGTACAGATCCAGAGAAATAATAATAGCAATTGTGTATGCTTTTATAGCTCATACATGAATTTCAAGACAATTCAGGTGTCACTTCCTACCAGCCTGGATTGAGTACCTGTTGTTAAAATTCCCCTCAATCGTAGCACTTAGTGCACTATTTAGTAATTGTCTAATTACTCGTCTGTCTCCCTCATTAGACTGTGAGCTCCTTGAGAATAGGAACCATGGTTTATTCATCTCTGTATCCCCAGGAGATGACATATCAGACACATAATATATGTTGAATGGATACATGTATGAATGAATAACTCTTTGTCTGCAAGAAGGGTAATTCTGGGCTTCCCTGGTGGCGCAGTGGTTGGGGGTCCGCCTGCCGATGCAGGGCACGCGGGTTCGTGCCCCGGTCCGGGAGGATCCCACATGCTGCAGAGCGGCTGTGCCTGTGGGCCATGGCCGCTGAGCCTGCGTGTCCGGAGCCTGTTGCTCCGTGGCGGGAGAGGCCACGACAGTGAGAGGCCCGCGTACTGCAAAAAAAAAAAGAAGGGTAATTCCACTTTCTCAGTACTGTAGTACTCTATTATAGAGTGTGTCAAGCTTAATATGTAAAATATATGAAAATTCAGCTTTACTCAAAAGATGTAACAATTGCTTCAAAAGTAATTTGCAAAATTATTCACGAGAGAGTTTTGTCTGAATGTCAAGTGCCTTTAGTGCAGAATAACAGAAGTTTTGCCATAATAAGGCAAACGTATCCACTCTTCAGCTCATGATTGTTACTTGGCAGAGGCATGAATAATAGTGTGTCTGAAGGTAAGGTTATACCCCTGATGTGGTTCTCAAAATGTAAGAATTACAGGCCACCCCCACCCCAGCATTGAAGTTTCTCTTAATAACATGTTATGGAGAAGTGGAAGTTAACTAAAATTTACTGATTCCATTATGTGCTAGATACATTCCATATGTTAATCTTATTTAATCCTAAAAAAAAAAAAACTCTTGGAGGAAGATGCTGCTATTTCTATCTTATAGATGAGAATGTTGAGCTCAGAGTGATATTTTATCTATGATGACACATAGAGCCAGGATAAAGGTAAAATGTAGGCTTAATATTAAATGTCTTTGCCCTAGTCAATTACCATATTCTAGACTGACTATTCAAACAGTCTTGTCAAGCTGGAGGTATGACCTAAAGTAGGATAGTGTTAATAGTCCTGTTCTAGACCATAGATTGGTCATAAGACAGGGGTATAAATATAGGCAGAGGATTTTCACAGGGGGAAAGTAAGTCAGACAGAGAAAGACCAATACCATATGATCTCACTTATTATGTGGAATCTTTTAAAAATACCTGAACTCATAGATACAAAGAACAGATGGTGGTTTCCAGAGGCAGGGTTCGGGGTGGGCCAAATGGGTAAAGGTAGCCAAAAATACAAACTTTCTGTTATAAAATAAATGAGACCTGGGAATATAATGTACAGCATGGTGATAGGGTCATAAATATAGGCAGAGGATTTTCACAGGAAGTTATTGGTGAGAAACAGCCAATATGCTGGCAGAGTGGGAAAGAGAAGTTGTTAGGGTAAAGCTGTAACCAAAGAAGCAGAAGAGAGAGAGAGGAAAGTTAGCAGCTGCCTCAGATACAGCTGTTATGATGATACTGAAAGAAGTTTGCTGCCAAGCGTTGTTTATGAATTGTGGCTTACAGTATCTCATTACTGTGTTCAATTTGAATGTTTTAAACATTGAGGTAAAGGAGTTGTGGGGCACAGGCTGTGTCTCCTGTAATGCTAGATTTCTTTCTTTTTATTTTGAAAAAATTTTTTATTGTGCTAAAATATATATAAAACATAGAATTTGCCATTTTAAATGTATAACTCAGGGGCATTAATTATAGTTAGAATGTTGTACAACAATTACTGCTAACTATTTCCAAAGCTTTTTCATCACCCCAAATAGAAACTCTGTATTCATTAGGTCTAACTCTGCATTTTCCCTCTCCCCCCTGCCCCAGTAACCTCTAATCTACTTTATGTGTTTTGTGTCTGGTTTATTTCACTTAGCATAATGTTTTCAAGTTTCATCCATATTGTAGCATATATCAGAATGTTATTTTTTTCTACAGTTGAATTATATTCCATTGCACATATATACCACATTTTATTTATCCATTCATCTATTGATGGACACTTGGGTTGTTTCCACCTTGTAGCTATTGTGAATAGTGCTGCAATGAACACTGGCATAAAAGTACCTGTTTAAGTTTCTATTTTCAATTCTTTTTGGGATATACCTAGGAGAGGAATTTCTAGGTCTTATGGTAATTCTATGTTAACATTTTTGAGAAACTGCCAAATTGTTTTCCACAGTGGCTGCACCATTTACATTCCCACCAGCAAGGTTTGAGGGTTCCAATTTCTCTGCAGCCTTGCCAACACTTGTTATTTTCCTTTTTAAAAAAAATTGTAGATGTGAAGTGGTATGAATGGTATCTCACTGTGGTTTTAATTTGCATTTCCCTAATGACTAATGATGTTGGGCTTATTGGCCATTTGTATATCTTCTTTGGAGAAACATCTCTTCAAGTCGTTTGCATAAGTGACTTCAATTGATTGGGTTGTTCTTTTGTTGTTGAGTTGTAGGAGTTCTTTATTCTGGATATTAAACTTTATTGGATATGTGATTTGCAAATATTTTCTACCATTCTGTAAGTTGTCCTTTCACTTTTTTGATAGCATTCTTTATGCACAAAAGTTTAAAAATTTTGATAGAGTCTGATTTATCTATTTTTTCTTTTGTTGCTCATACTGTTGGTGTTATATTTAAGAATCCATTGCCAAATCCAAAGTTATTAAGTTTACCCTTACGTTTTCTTTAGTGAGTTTTCTGATATTGGCTCTTATATTTAGGTAATTGATCAATTTCTGGTTAATTTTTGTATATGTGTGAAGTGGGGCCCAAATTCATTCTTTTGTATGCGTAAATCAGTTGTCTCTGTACTATTTGTTGAAAGAACTTGTCTCCACTGAATGGACTTGTCAAAAATTAATTTGTCATAAATGTATGGGTTTATTTCTGGACCCTCAATTTTAGTCCATTGGTCCACATTTCTATCCTTTGCCAGCACCATACTGGTTTATTTTTTTATTTTTATTTTTTTTTTTGTAATATGCCACAATTTTTATTGCAACGTGGCCATTTTTGTGAGGGTGGGGTTTGATCTCAAAAACAATGTTCCATTTAAGGCTCTTTTATACAGAAATTGCCATCATGACTGATATTCAAAATATCTTTAGTGTCGCAAGACTTAACATGGTAAACATAAAACTCCTACACTTATTCAGTAGTGTACACTCAATGGAAAACAAAAAGGCATTAATAACAGCTATTTCTTTTAAGAAGATACGCAGGTAACAGGAATGAACACTGAGGTACTAGGATAAGTTGATGACACAGTTAACTTAATTGGCATTCCTTTTGGGGTGGGGGATTAAACTCATTACAAAAAAAGTGCTTTCAATGCATAGTATTATACCTGTGCTGCCATGTCACAAAAAATAGGCTTGCCAAGGCAGGTGAGGTGTATGAATGCTCAAGCCTCACAGAACTGCAATCAAGTGCAACTATAAATAATACTGAATAAATTCTACCATCTCACCAGTGGATAATACTTTCAAGGCATTCAATTAGCTTAACCCTTTGTAGTGTTCTAAGCTATTCACATTGACATTCACATTCATTGTAGTGCTTGCTGCAAGGGAGGCATATAACCAGTTGTTTTGGCTAAAATATGGTGGGAAGGCATTCCTTGGGTTCTACATAAAAGTAACAGCATTAAACAGTCTAATGGCAATCACTGATAGGCTGCTTACATGAATGATATTTCCTTCATTCATTGTGTTGGAAGGACCCAGTGGGAAGAGGAAGAAAAAAAAAAACCAAAACCTAATACTATTCCAATTGACTGAGCTGGAGAAATGGAAGCTCCTTAAGATCCAGATGGCACTTGACTGTCATTTTATAAGGGTTTTCCTTCAAGTGAAACTACTACGTTGCCTCCCAATTTCTCTCCAAGTGTTGAACGGTCCTTTATATCATCCAAGCCATTTACTTGCCACTCATGTTTAATACCTGTAAATTTCTTTTTAATGGCATCTTTAGAGCTAGCATAAATCATCTTGCTTTTTAAAGGTGCACTTTCAGGAGCCCAGAATATAAATACTAGGTCTTCTTTCTTAGACTCTTTTGTTTCGTATGTGGCATCGTACAAAGCATATCGGCAATCATTCAGAGGTAGCAACTTCACAAAAGATGTGTAGGGGTCCTCTACAGTATCACCAATGTCACCCACCAAGATCTGCTTTGCTTCCTCTACAATTATTTGTCTTTTGTCATCGCTTAAACAGAAGAGAACTGCTTTCTTTCTTTTTTTGATCTCCTCCTGTGTAGAAGATTTCCTTACTTTCATATCATTAAAAACTTTGATGACTTCATCATTCACTGTAACTCCAGAAGCCATAGCGCCCGCGGCTGAGGCTGCGGCGGCGGCTCGGGCTCCGGCGGTGTGGCGCTGCGAAGGGAAGGAGGGGCGGCCGGGAGGCGGCGAGTGCGGGGCACGCCGGGAGTGCGGCCCAAAAGGCGGCGACCGCTCGGGGGGCTGCGGTGAGGGCGGGGCGGTCACGTGGGCACGCCCCGGGCTGGCGCTCCAGCCCGCCGGCCCCCCCGCGTCCTCGGCCTGACCCCGCGGGCGCGCGCGCGCGCGCGCAGCAGCAGCCCCCGCGGACTCTGCGGCCGTGGTCCGAATCCCGGGCCCCAACGCGAAGGCCTTCAGCGCCAGGGCACCACCCGTCCCGTCCGCCGGCTCGGACGGCGGGCGTTTCCACACTGCCTCCCGAGGGCCAGGGCGCAGCTCCAGGGGTTGGGCGCGTGTCACTGGTTTATTTTTTATGTGAATCATATCTCAATTTTTTAATTGAATAAATTTGACATGTAATATTGTATAAATTTAAGGTGTACAGCTATGTTACTTTGGTACATTTATATATTGTAATATGATTGCCAAGGTAGCTATATTTATCATGTTATGTACTATAGTACAATATTATTGTCTATATTCATTATACTGTGCATTAGATGTCTATGATTCATTTACCATTCCTTATAAGTTTGTACCCTTAAACACCATCACTGTTAACCCCCATTCCCCGGTAACCAACATTTTACTCTGTTTTTAATAGGTTTCATTTTTTAAGATTCCACATACAAGTGATATCATACTGTTTTGGTTATTGTAGCTTACTATGTTTTAAAGTAGGGAAGTGTGGGTCCTCCAACTTTGTTCTTTTTCAAGATTATTTTCTCTATTTGAGGCCCCTTGAAATTCTATATGAATTTGCAGATTGTTTTTTTCATTTCTGCAAAACAGGCTGATGGAATTTTGATACGGATTGTGTTGAATCTGTAGATCGCTTTGGATAGCAATAACGTCTTTAACAATATTAAGTTTTCAATTCATAAACACAGAATATCTTTCCATTTATTTAGGTCTTTAATTTCTTTCAGCAGTGTTTTGTAATTTTCAGTGTGTAAGTCTTTCACCTCCTTGATTAAATTTCTTCTGAGATATCTTATTCTTTTAGATGCTATTGTAAATGGAATTGGACTTTCTTAATATCTTTTTTATTGAGATATAATTGATATATAGAACTATATTAGTTTCAGGTGTACAACAATAGTGATTCTATTCATATATATTGCAAAATGATAACCACAATAAGTCTAGTTAACATCCATCACTACACATGGTTACAAATTTTTTTCTTGTGATGAGAACTTTTAAGATTTACTCTCTTAGCAACTTTCAAATATGCAATACAGTATTATTAACTATAGTCACCATTCTGTACATTATATTCCCAGGTCTTATTTATTTTATAACAGAAAGTTTGTATTTTTGGCTACCTTAACCTATTTTGACCACCCCGACCCCTGCCTCTGGCAACCACCATCTGTTCTTTGTATCTATGAGTTTAGGTATTTTTAAAAGATTCCACATAATAAGTGAGATCATATGGTATTGGTCTTTCTCTGTCTGACTTACTTAACTTAGCATAATACCCTCAAGGTCCATCCATGTTGTTGCAAATTGCAAGAGTTCCTTCCTTTTCATGGCTCAATAATATTCCATTGTGTGTGTGTGTGTGTGTGTGTGTGTGTGTGTGTATGATGTTTTCTTTATAAATTTACCTACCAATGAACACTTAGGTTATTTCCATATCTTGTCTATTATAAATAATTTTGCAGTGAACATGGGGGTGCATATATCTTTTGGAGTTAGTGTTTTCATTTCCTTCAGATAAATATCCAGGAATGGAATTGCTAGATCATCTATCAGCTCTACTTTTATTCTTTTGAGGAATCTCCATACTGTTTTCCACAGTGGCTGCACCAATTTAAATTCCCACCAACGTTGCACAAGAATTCCCTTTTCTCCACATCCTTGTCAACACTCTATTTCTTGTCTTTTGGATAATATCCATTCTAACGGGTGTGAGCTGATATCTCATTGTGGTTTTGAGTTGCATTTCCCTGATGACTGGGATATCGAGCACCTTTTCATGTACATGTTGGCTGCCTGTATGTCTTCTTTGGGAAATGCCTATTCAGATCATCTGCCTACGTTTTAATCAGATTTTATTTTTTGCTATTGAGTTGTATAAATTCTTTATATGTTTTGGATGTTAACCTCTTATCAGATGAGTTACAAATATTTTCTACCATTCTGTAGGTTGCTTTTTCATTTTGTTTATGGTTTCCTTTGCTGTGCAGAAATTTTTTAGTGTGATGAAGTTCCACTTGTCTAGTTTTGCTTTTGTTACCTTTGTGTTTGGTGTCAAATCCAAACAATCATCACCAAGACTGATGTCAAAGAGCTTATCACCTATCCTTTCTTCTAGGAGTTTTATGGTTTCAATTCTTGCATTCAAGTGTTTAACCCATTTTGAGTTAAATTTTTTGTAAAGTGTAAAATAGTGGTCCAGTTTCATTCTTTTGCATGTGACTGTCCTGTTTTCCCAAGACCATTTATTGAAGAGACTATCCTTTCCCCATTGTATATTCTTGACTCCTTTGCTGTAAATTGTAATATATATGTGGGTTTATTTTCTGGGCTCTTTAGCCTGTTTCATTGATCTATGTGTCTGTTTTTATGCCAGTACCATACTGTTTTGACTACTATAGCTTTGTAATATAGTTGAACTCAAGAGGCATGAAGCCTCCAGCTTTGACCTTTCTCATGATTATTTTGGCTATTTGGGGTCATTTGTGGTTCCATAAAAATATTAGGATTTTTTTGTTCTAGGTCTGTGAAAAATGTCAGAATTTTGATTGGGAATGCATTGAATCTGTAGATTGCTTTAAGTAATGTGGATATTTTCACATTGCTATTTCTTCTAGTCCATGAGCATGGAATATCTTTCCATGTATTTGTGTCTTCTTCAATTCTTTTAACAATGTCTTATATTTTTCAGTATAGAGATCTTTCACCTCCTTGGTTAAATTTATTCCTAGGTATTTTATTCTTTTTGTTGCAATTATAAATGGGATTGTTTTCTTAATCTCTCTTTCTGATAGTTCATTAGTGTATAGAAACACAACAGATTTTTTTAAAGATTTTTTTTGATGTAGACCATTTTTAAAGACTTTATTGAATTTGTTACAACATTGCTTCTGTTTTATGTTTTCATTTTTTGGCCATAAGGCATGTGGGATCTTAGCTCCCCAACCAGGGATTGAACCTGCACCCCCTGCATTGGAAGGCAAAGTCTTAACTACTGGACCACCAAGAAAGTCCCCACAACAGGTTTTTGTATACTGAGTTTGTACCCTGCAACATTACTGTATTTGTTATTTCTGAAATATTTTTGGAATCTTTAGGGTTTTCTATACATAGTATCATATCATCTGCAAATAGTGACAATTTGACTTCTTCCTTTCCAATTTGGATGCCTTTTATTTATTTTTTCTTGCCTGATTGGAGTGGCTAGTACTTCCAATACCATGTTGAATAAGAATGGTGAGAGTGGGCATCTTTGTCTTGTTTCTGATCTTAGAGGGATAGCTTTCAGCTTTTCACCATTGAGTATGATGTTAGCTGTGGGTTTGTCATATATTGCCTTTGTTATGTTGAGGTACATTCCTTCTATATCTATTTTATTGATAGTTTTTTTAAATCATAAGTGGGTTTTGAATCATTTCAAATGCTTTTTCTGCATCCATTGAGATGATTATATGATTTTTATTCTTCATTTTATTAGTGTGGTGTATCACATTGATTGATTTGCAGATGTTGATCCACCCTCACATCCTTGGAATAAATCCCACTTGATCATGGTGTATGATCCTTTTAATGTATTGTTGTATTCAGTTTGCTAATATTTTGTTGAGGATTTTTGCATTTACGTTCATCAGATATATTGGCCTGTAATTTTCTTTTTTGTGTTGTCCTTGTCTGGTTCTGGTATCACAGTAATGTTGGTCTTATAAGATGAGTTTGGCAACATTCCCTCCTTTTCAATTTTTTGGAAGAGTTTTAGGATAGGTTTTAAATCTTCTCTGAATGTTTTGTAGAATTCATCTGTAAAGTTGTCTAATTCTGGAATTTCATTTTTTGGGAAGTTATTGATTACTGTTTCAATCTCCTTAGTAGTGATTTGTCTATTCAAGTTTTCTATTTCTTCATGATTCAGTCTTGGAAGATTATATGATTCTACGACTTTATCCATTTCTTCTAGCTTGTCCAATTTGTCAGCAAATAGATTTTCTTATAATCCTTTTATTTCTGTTTTATCTGCTATAATTTATCCTCATTTGTTTCTAATTTTATTTATCTGAGTCTTCTCTCCTTTTTTCTTAGTGAGTCCAGCTACAGTTTGTCAATTTTGTTTATCTTTCCAAAAAACCAGCTATTAGTTTCACTGACTTTTCTATTTTTTATTAGAAACAACATTTATTTCCACTGAAGTGGTGGGGAGGAGGGTGTGGGGAAGAAGCCAGGGTCTTAATCACCTCCACTGCATTCAGGTTTGTTGGATTCGTGGGTGCTGCCACTGCAGGGGTCGGGGGGCTGGGCGCAAGAGTCATAGGCTCTGTTTTGGCTGGAGGGATTGGGGTCGTGGGTCCTGCCACAGCTGCAGCTCAGTTACCTTTAGCTGCTGGTGCTGCTGCAGCTGGCAGGCTGGAGTCATGTGTGCCACCTCCTCTGCTACTACTGAGTTCTCTGTGGCTTCAGGCTCAGCCAAGGCAGCTGGGGGACTGGAATAACGGACACTGCCCCTAACGTCTCCCTGGTTCTGCATCCTCTATGTGTTCCAGTCCGCTCACCTTCAGACATACAGGTATGTCTCCTGGTGTGTGGGTAGAGAAACTTTTGTTGAGTTATGGATGTTTTACTAATTGTAGATTGAAGGGGAGAGACGAAGAAAGCATGTCATGCTGCCATGATGCTGATGTCACTCCAGACCAAAGGTTTAAGATAAGCAAATAGGCCACTTTCACAGAAGTTTTGGGTGCTTTTCAGTTGCTGCCTCTGCTGTGGACACTACGATGGTTGGGTCTGCATGAACCCTTTAAGAATTGTTTCTCAGATCACTATAGCCTTGTGTATCTTGTGGAGGTGAGCCCTGTTGTCTTTCAAAGTGAGATGTTTTGGGGCCTTCTTTCTTAGGTGCAGGTCTTAAACATTAGGATGCCAGATGTGGATTTCAAACCCTTCTCTCCTCAAGGAGAAGTTTGGGATTGTGAATTCCTTCTTGATTGTGGGTTACCTTGATGGGAGTAAGGTTTATGGTGAGACTGTGTCTCAGCCTCTCATACCCATTTTAATGTGGATTTTTTTCTCATTCACCTGATGTGTAGGAGTTGTCCAGCTAGTTTTTGAGTTTCTTTTCAGAGGCAATTGTTCTGTATGTAGCTGTAGATTCAGTGTATCCATAGGAGGAGGCGAGTTTAGGATCCTCCTATGTTGCCATCTTGAACTAGAACCCTGAAATACTTTCTGAAGCTTTTCTTCCTGCTTTGTCACATGATAGTGTTTATGATAACTTTTGTGTTCTTAAATAACATCCTGATAAGAATTTTCTAGCTGAATACGTTAAGGGGAAACTTTCTGGAAGTCAAAGATACTAGAATGTATGTAAAGATTATGGTAATTTGAAAAAGAAAAAAGCTGGAGGCATAACCCTCCCAGAATTCAGACAAAACTACAAAGCTACAGTAATCGAAACAGCGTGGTATTGGCACAAAAACAGGCATATGGACGCATGGAGCAGAAGAGAGAACACAGAAATAAACCCATACACCTATGGTCAATTGATCTATGACAAAGGAAGCAAGAATATACAATGGAGAAAGACAGTCTCTTCAAGTGGTGTTGGCAAAGCTGGACAGCCACATGTAAATCAATGAAGTTAGAACACTCCTTCCCACTATATACAAAAATAAACACAAAATGGCTTAAAGACAAATATAAGGCATTACACCATAAAACTCCTAAAAGAGAACATAGGCAAAACATTCTCTGACATAAACAGTAGCAATGTTTTCTTAAGTCAGTCTCCCGAGGCAAAAAAATAAATAAATAAAAGCAAAAATAAACAAATGGGACCTAATCAAACTTAAAAGCTTTTTCACAACAAAGGAAACCATAACAAAATGAAAAGACAGCTTACAGAATGGAAGAAAATATTTGCAAATGATGCAACTGATAAGGGCTTAATTTCCAAAATATACAAACAGCTCATATAGCTCAATATAAAAAAACAAACAACCCAATCAAAAAATGGGCAGAAGACCTAAATAGACATGTCTCCAGAGAAGACATACAGATGGCCAAGAGGCACATGAAAATATGCTCAACATCCCTAATTATTAGAGAAATGCAAATCAAAACTACAATGAGGTATCACCTCACACCAGTCAGAATGGCCACCAGCAAAAAGTGTACAAATAATTAATGCTGGAGAGGGCATGGAGAAAAGGAAACCCTTGTACACTGTTGGTGGGAATGCAAATTGGTGCAACCACTATGGAAAACAGTATGGAAGTTCCTTGAAAAACTAAAAATAGAGCTACCATATGATACAGCAATCCCACTCCTGAGCACATTTCTGGAGAATACTATAATTTGAAAAGATACATGCACCCCAATGGTCATTGCAGCACTATTTACAATAGCCAGGACATGGAAGTAACCTAAGTTTCCATAAACAGATGAATGGATAAAGAAGATGTGGTATACATATACAATGGAATATTACTCAGCCATAAAAATAAATGAAATAATGCCATTTGCAACACCATGGATGGACCTAGAGATTATCATACTAAGTAAAGTAAGTCAGAGAAAGACAAATATCATATGATATCAATTATATATGGAATCTTAAAAATGATACAAATGAACATATTTACAGTACAGAAAGGCTCACAGACATAGAAAACAGACCTATGGTTACCAGTGGGGAAAGAGGGGAGAGGGATAAATTAGGAATTTAGGATTAAGAGATACTATTGTTATATATAAAATAGATAAACAACAAGGTTTTACTGTATAGCACAGGGAACTATATTAAAAATCTTATAATAACCTATAATGGAAAAGAATCTGAAAAACAATACATATATATGTATATATAACTGAATCACTCTTCTGTCTACCAGAAACTAACACAACATTGTAAATCAACTATACTTTGATAAAAAGCTTATGGTACTTCAAATATCAGCAATAAACACAAAAATGCAAATCTGCATGGCCAAATTCTGAGCAATGATGCAGAGATCATTTTTGCTGATAGTGCTTGAATACTAGAAAAGTCGTTGATGATCAATAAGACCACAGTATTCCAAATGAATTATTCTGAGATATGCCAACAGATGTCAAGAATTTCCTCGTGATTTTCTGAATTATTTATTTGTAATTATACCAAACTTCTTAATTCTCATATTAAGCCTCATTTTCTTCTGAAAATATGTTCAATCCAGTCACAATTTCTTGCATGTTTCTTCATTTTCTAATGAGGTATAGTTGATGTATGATATTATACAAGTTTCAGGTGTACCACATAGTGATTCAATATTTTAATAGATTATAATCCATTTAAAGTTATTATAAAATATCACCTATATTTCCCATGTTGTACAATATATCCTTGTAGCTTATTTATTTTATACATCGTAGTTTGTACCTCTTATTCCCCTACACCTATCTTGCCCTTCCCCCCTTCCTTCCCCCACTGGTAACTACTAGTTTGTTCTCTATATCTCTTTGTCTCTTGGAGCCTCTTGATTTCCCACGTTTTTGAAGCAGTACCCAGTTGTTCTTAATAAATATGAAAGCCTAGTGTCAATGCATCACCCTACCAGTACTGGTGCTACCAAGGCCTTTAATCCCCAGAAGTCTCTTGTGCAAGAGACAAAGACCTCCAAGGGACATAAACAGCTTTGTCTGGGCCAACAGGCCTGGCCTTAGGCCTTTGAAGAAGGAGACTGGTGGCAATTTTCTATTATTTCCAAGAGACTTATTGAGTGAAAAAGTTCTTTCTTCTCCATCTCTGTTTCCAAGTGCTGCAGTGGACTATAACCTCTAAGAAACTCCTCTCCTCAGCAGTATATATTCCAGAAAATGTGCTTTCATTCTGCTTCCCCTTCTTACATTCAGCCAACCACATCCTCTCAGAAGTCAATCACCTGATTCGATTTGTTTTCTCATAAGTATTCTATACCCTCTCCCCAACCAAGTAAATAAATCTTTATAATCCCTGTGAGGTTACATCCTCCCTGTTCTCTAATGGGAATGACAGATTGACTCTTGCAAACATTTAAAATGCAGGGTTCTGGTCAATTATCTGTTTTTCATTCCTAGGGAAACCCCAAATAGGAATGCTCTATGTATATGGTACCTTGCTAAGTCATACCAAGAACAGTTTATCAGTCATGTCAGGAACAATGGGAACACAAGATAGAGATTGTGCTCTTACTTTTTCTTTTTGTAACATCTTTACTGGAGTATAATTGCTTTAGAAAGCTGTGTTAGTTTCTGCTTTATAAAAAAGTGAGGGATTGGAACCAAGAAGGACGTGCTCTCACTCCCTCTTGCAAGAACACCAGAATCACAGCTAGCTGCTGCACAATCATCGACAGGAAGACACTGGAACTCACCAAAAAAGATACCCCACATTCAAAGACAAAGGAGAAGCCACAATGAGATGGTAGGAGGGGCGCAATCACAGTAAAATAAAATCCCATAATAGCTGGGTGGGTGACTCACAGACTGGAGAACACTTGTACCACAGAAGTCCACCCACTGGAGTGAAGGTTCTGAGCCCCACGTCAGGCTTCCCAACCTGGGGGTCCGGCAACAGGAGGAGGAATTCGTAGAGAATCAGACTTTGAAGCCTACTGGGATTTGATGACAAGACTTTGCCAGAAGTGGGGGAACAAGAGACTCCACTTTTGGAGGGCACACACAAAGTAGTGTGTGCATCAGGACCCAGGGAAAGGAGCAATGACCCCGGGGGTGGGGCTGTGGCTCACCGTGGGGACAAGGACACTGGCAGAAGAAGTTCTGGGAAGTACTCCTTGGTGTGAGCCCTCCCAGAATATGTCATTAACCCCACCAAAGAGCCCAGGTAGGCTCCAGCGTTGGGTTGCCTCAGGCCAAACAACCAACAAGTAGGGAACACAGCCCCACCCATTAGCAGTCAAGCTGATTAAAGTTTTACTGAGCTCTGCCCACCAGGACAACAGTCAGCTCTACTCACCAACAGTCGGTCCCATCAGGAAACTTGCATAAGCCTCTTAGATAGCCTCATCCACCAGAGGGCAGACAGCAGAAGCAAGAAGAACTACAATCCTGCGGCCTGTGGAACAAAAACAACATTCACAGAAAGATAGACATGATGAAAAGGCAGAGGGCTATGTACCAGATGAAGGAACAAGATAACACCCCAGAAAAACAACTAAATGAAGTGGAGATAGGCAACCTTCCAGAAAAAACATGCAGAATAATGATAGTGAAGATGATCCAGGACCTCAGAAAAAGAATAGAGGCAAAGATCGAGAAGATGCAAGAAACATTTAACAAAGACCTAGAAAAATTAAAGAACAAACAGAGATGAACAATACAATAACTGAAATGAAAACTACACTAGAAGGAATCAATGGCAGAAGAAAGAATAAGTGACCTAGGAAGACAGAATGGTGGAATTCACTGCTGCAGAACAGAATAAAGAAAAAAGAATGAAAAGAAATGAAGACAGCCTAAGAGACTTCTGGGACAACATTAAACACAACAACATTCACATTATAGGGGTCCCAGAAGGAGAAGAGAGAGAGAAAGGACCAGAGAAAATATTTGAAGAGATTATAGTCAAAAACTTCCCTCACTTGGGAAAGGAAATAGCCACCCAAGTCCAGGAAATGCAGAGAGTCCCATACAGGATAAACCCAAGGATAAACACGCAGAGACACATAGTAATCAAATTGGCAAAAATTAAAGACAAAGAAAAATTATTGAAAGCAGCAAGGGAAAAACTACAAATAACATACAAGGGAACTCCCATAGGGTTAACAGCTGATTTCTCAGCAGAAACTCCACAGGCCAGAAGGGAGTGACATGATATATTTAAAGTGGTGAAAGGGAAGAACCTACAACCAAGATTACTCTAGCTGGCAAGGATCTCATTCAGATTCGAAGGAGAAATCAAAAGCTTTACAGGCAAGCAAAAGCTAAGAGAATTCAGCACCACCAGCAAACCAGCTCTACAACAAATGCTACAGGAACTTTTCTAAGTGGGAAACACAGGAGAAGAAAATGACCTACAAAAACAAACCCAAGACAATTAACAAAATGGTCATAGGAACATACATATCGAGAATTACCTTAAACATGAATGGATTAAATGCTCCAACCAAAAGACACAGGCTTGCTGAATGGATATGAAAATAATTCCCATATATATGCTGTCTACAAGAGACCCACTTCAGACCTAGGGACACATACAGACTGAAAGTGAGGGATGGAAAATTATATTCCATGCAAATGGAAATCAAACGAAAGTTGGAGTAGCAATACTTATATCAGATAAAATAGACTTTAAAATAAAGAATGTTACAAGAGACAAGGAAGGATACTACATAATGATCAAGGGATCAATCCAAGAAGAAGATATAAAAATTATAAATATATATGCACCTGACATAGGAGCAGGTCAATGCATAAGGCAAGTGCTAACAGCTATAAAAGAGGATATCGACAGGAACACAATAATAGTGGGGGACTTTAACACCTCTCTTACACCAATGGACGGATCATACAAAATGAAAATAAATAAGGAAACAGAAGCTGTAAATGACACAATAGACCAGATAGATTTAATTGATACTTATAGGACATTCCATCCTAAAACAACAGATTACATTTTCTTCTCAAGTGTGCATGGAACATTCTCCAAAATAGATCACATTTTGGGTTACAAATCAAGCCTTAGTAAATTTAAGAAAATTGAAATCATATCAAGCATCTTTTCTGACCACAATGCTATGAGGCTAGAAATGAATTACAGGGGAAAAAACGTAAAAACACAAACATATGGAGGCTAAACAATACATTGCTAAATAACCAAGAAATGACTGAAGAAATCAAACAGGAAATCAAAAAATACCTAGTGACAAATGAGAATGAAAACACGACGATCCAAAACCTATGGGATGCAGCAAAAGCAGTTCTAAGAGGGAAGTTTATAGCTCTAAAAGCCTACCTCAAGCAACAAGAAAAATCTCAAATAAACAATCTAACCTTACACCTAAAGGAACTAGAGAAAGAAGAACAAACAAATGCCAAAGTTAGCAGAAGGAAAGAAATCATAAAGATCAGAACAGAAATAAATGAAATAGAAACAAAGAAAACAATAGCACACATCAATAAAACTAAAAGCTGGTTCTTTGAGAAGATAAACAAAATTGATAAACCATTAGACAGAGTCATCAAGAAAAAGACGGAGAGGACTCAAATCAATAAAATTAGAAACGAAAAAGGAGAAGTTACAACAGAGAGGACAGAAACACAAAGCTTCCTAAGAGACAAGCAACTTTATGCCAATAAAATGGACAACCTGGAAGATATGGACAGATTCTTAGAAAGGTATAACCTTCTAAGACTGAACCAGGAAGAAATAGAAAATATGAACGGACAAGTCACAAGTAATGAAATTGAAACTGTGATTAAAAACCTTCCAACAAACAAAAGTCCAGGACCAGATGGCTTCACAGGTGAATTCTATGAAACATTTAGAGAAGAGCTAACATCCGTCCTTCTCAAACTCTTCCAAAAAATTGCAGAGGAAGGAACACACCCATACTCATTCTATGAGGCAACCATAACCCTAATACCAAAACCAGACAAAGATACTACAAAAAAAGAAAATTACAGACCAATATCCCTGATGAATATAGATGCAAAAATCCTCAACAAAATACAAGCAAACAGGACCAACAACACATTAAAAGGATCATACACCATGATCAAGTGGGATTTATCCCAAGGATGCAAGGATTGTTCAATACACGCAAACCAATCAATGTGATACACCATATTAACAAGTTGAAGAATAAAAACCATACGACCATCTCAATAGATGCAGAAAAATCTTTTGACAAAATTCAACACCATTTATGAGAAAACTCTCCAGAAAGTGGGCATAGAGGGAACCTACCTCAACATAATAAAGGCCATATATGACAAACCCACAGCAAACATCATGCTCAATGGTGAAAAACTGAAAGCATTTCCTCTCAGATCAGGAAGAAGACAACGATGTTCACTCTCGCCACTATTATTCAACATAGTTTTGGAAGTCCTAGCCACAGCCAACAGAGAAGAAAAGATATAAAAGGAATACAAATTGGAAAAGAAGAAGTAAAACTGTCACTGTTGGCAGATGACATGACACTATATAGAGAGAATCCTAAAGATGCTACCAGAAAACTAGTAGAGCTAATCAATGAATTTGGTAAAGTTGCAGGATACAAAATTAATGCACAGAAATCTCTGGCATGGTTATACAGTAATGATAAAAAATCTGAAAGAGAAATTAAGGAAACACTTCCATTTACCATTGCAACAAAAAGAATAAAATATCTAGGAATAAACCTACCTAAGGAGACAAAAGACCTGTATGCCGAAAATTATAAGACACTGATGAAAGAATTAAAGATGACACAAACAGATGGAGAGATATACCATATTCTTGGATTGGAAGAATCAACATTGTGAAAATGACTCTACTACCCAAAGCAATCTACAGATTCAATGCAATCCCTATCAAACTACCACGGGCATTTTTCACAGAACTAGAGCAAAAAATTTCACAATTTGTATGGAAACACAAAAGACCCCGAATAGCCAAAGCAATCTTGATGACGAAAAAAGGAGCTGGAGGAATCAAGCTCCCTGACTTCAGACTATACTACAAAGCTACAGTAATCAAGACAGTATGGTACTGGCACAAAAACAGAAACATAGATCAATGGAACAGGATAGAAAGCCCAGAGACAAATCCACGCACATATGGTCACCTTATCTTTGATAAAGGAGGCAAGAATATACAGTGGAGAAAAGACAGCCTCTTCAATAAGTGGTGCTGGGAAAACTGGACAGCTACATGTAAAAGAATGAAATTAGAACAATCCCTAACATCATATACAAAAATTAACTCAAAATGGATTAAAGACCTAAATGTAAGGCCAGACACTATTAAACTCTTAGATGAAAACATAGACAGAACACTCCATGACATAAATCACAGCAAGATCATTTTTGACCCACCTCCTAGAGAAATTGAAATAAAATCAAAAATAAACAAATGGGACCTAATGAAACTTAAAATCTTTTGCACAGCAAAGGAAACCATAAACAAGACGAAAAGGCAACCCTCAGAATGGGAGAAAATATTTGCAAATGAAGCAACTGACAAAGAATTAATCTCCAAAATTTACAAGCAGCTCATGCAGCTCAATAACAAAAAAACAAACAACCCAATCTAAAAATGGGCAGAAGACATAAATAGGCATTTCTCCAAAGAAGATATACAGATTGCCAACAAACACATGAAAGAATGCTCAACATCATTAATCATTAGAGAAATGCAAATCAAAACTACAGTGAGATATCATCTCACACCGGTCAGAATGGCCATCATTAAAAAATCTAGAAACAATAAAAGCTGGAGAGGGTGTGGAGAAAAGGAAACACTCTTGCACTGTTGGTGGGAATTTAAATTGATACAGCCACTATGGAGAACAGTATGGAGTCTCCTTAAAAAACTACAAATAGAACTACCATACAACACAGCAATTCCACTACTGGGCATATACCCTGAGAAAACCATAATTCAAAAAGAGTCATGTACCGAAATGTTCATTGCAGCTCTATTTATAAGAGCCAGGACATGGCAGCAACCTAAGTGTCCATCAACAGATTAATGGATAAAGAAGATGTGGCACATATATGCAATGGAATATTACTCAGCCATAAAAAGAAATGAAATTGAGTTATTTGTAGTGAGGTGGATGGATCTAGTGTCTGTCATACAGAGTGAAGTAAGTGAGAAAGAGAAAAACAAATACAGTGTGCTTACACACATATATGGAATCTAAGAAAAAAAAAAGGTCATGAAATGCCTAGGGGTAAGTCGGGAATAAAGACACAGACCTACTAGAGCATGGACTTGAGGATATGGCGAGGGGAAAGGGTAAGCTGTGACAAAGTGAGAGAGTAGCATGGACATATATACACTACCAAACGTAAATTAGATAGCTAGTGGGAAGCAGCCGCATAGCACAGGGAGATCAGCTCAGTGCTTTGTGACCACCTAGAGTGGTGGGATAGGGAGGGTGGGGGGGACGGAGACACAAGAGGGAAGAGATATGGGAACATATGTATATGTATAACTGATTCACTTTGTTATAAAGCAGAAACTAACACACCATTGTAAAGCAATTATATTCCAATGGAGATGTTAAAAAAAAGAATTAAAAAAATCTTAATTCAGTTAGCATTTTTATTACAAGTTTTTTGAGCTCATTGTCTGGTACACTAATTGTTTCTGTTTCATTATTTATTTTTTCAGGGGTTTTCTCTCACTATCTCTATTGGGAGTAGTTCATCTGCCTTTTCATTTTCCTTAACTTTCTCCATCTCTCTGAATTTAGGAGAAACAGTTATCTATTGTTGCCTTTAAGTGGTGTTTTTATGTGGGAGTGTCCCTATGTAGACTGTGTATGTTAAATGTTTTGGGGGCAGGGGCTGGTTTTGATGTGGATGCCAGCCATGTCTTTACTCAGGGTGTGCTGACTGCTATCACCTTGACGGGGGTGGTGTGTTTGGTGTTGGAGGAGCTAAAGCCTGTGCAGCATGTGAAATGGAACCTCTTCTTGGCTTGGTGGTTGTTGCCGTCCTGTCAGGGATGGGGTCTTGTCTCCTGTTGTTGGAGTAGAAGCCTTGAGGCTTGGGCTCCATCAAGGTATGTTCCCTTTGAGAGTGTGTTTTGCCCAACAGAATGCAGAATCAGTGTATTTCTGAATTCACCTGCTTCTGGAGAATTCCTAAGAATTATCAGTTTGATGTCTCTCAGTGGAATGGACACCTAGTAGTCAGGACAAAAAGATGTATGTCTACCAGCCTCTGAATGTTTGTGGCCCCCCAAATTCATGTGTTGAAATCTTAAACTCTCAAAATGGTGGTATTAGGGAGGGGGGCCTTTGAGAGGAGCTTTGTTCATAATGGTGAAGTCCTCATGAATGGGACTAGTGTTCTTATAAAAGGCCCTACAGAGATCTCTTGTGCCTTCTACCTTTTGAGGTCAGAGTGAGAAGGAGCTGATTATGAACCAGGAAAAGGGCCCTCGCCAGGAAAAGGGCCCTCACTCAACCAGAACTTTGAGAAATAAATTTACGATATTTATAAGCCACCCAGTCTGTGATATCTTATTATAGTAACCCAAATGGACCAAGACAATGTCTTTCTTATTGAAAAATATGATTCCAAGGATGAACACCTCATTATTTTATTGTTATGCCAGTTATTAGGAGTACCTGATATGGTTTAATTCATTGAGGCTCAAGGGTGGTTTTTCTCTTATGTCATTTATGCAACATTAAATCTCCGAGCTTCAGATCATACAGAAGCTATTTGGGTGGGATTCTGGAAATAAAGCTTGTGCTTGTTGGTGATACATCTGAAAACACCAAACAATCTCTTATATTCAGACACATTAGCCTTCATTATGGAAGAATCTAGGGCTGGAAGCAATTTTCAAATGCATGAGGCAGCCTGTTATTAACTCAGGAGGAGACAACTTGTAGATCCTAGAGGAGATTGGTCTTATTGTCGTTAAGGCTAATGTCCATAGTTTGGCTCTTAGAAGCTTGAAGTTTTCTGAGAGCTTTGATAATTAGAGTTTGAGAATTCCACTAGCTCTCAATACTTTTCATGAAGCTGTGGATGATAAGGACAGTGGGATTCTAAGTAAAAGGCTTTAAAGTGTTGTTTAATAACAGTACCAGTGAAATATGTTTCCCTGTTACTGTAAAATTGGAAACCTTCAATTTTGGAAGAGGAAATCAAATTTTAAAAATCGTTATAACCAAAGCTCTCCATTTAAGAGAGTACACCTACTCTAAAAATTACAAACAATAGCTAGAACATATTTATGGGTCATTTCTTAGGGATATTTGTGTAAAATCCATTTGGAAGTGTTCGAAGGGGCCTTGACGATTTGGTTTCTGTCCATGTCCTACCTTTATACTATTGCCAGGATTGTGTCATTGGCAGATGGGATATACATTGGAAACATCTTAGGCAATATCCTTAAAATTACCTAACCAATGTTGATTCCATATCATGGCCAACTTATTTCTGCTATTGTAAGTAATATCCTGAAGCATTTCTATTAAACTCCACTTTTATTACTGCTGTCTTCTTAGGTAAAACCATCTCAAGGTTTTAAAATTTTATATCCGTTTTATAGGGGTACTTGTAAGGAGAGAAAAAATATTTAGATGTAGAGAAACAAATTTTTATAAACATACACACTAAAGAGAGTGACAGTATAGCTGGTTTACACAACTTGAGCCACCGGCACGCTATCAAGCCACATGAATAAAAAGCCAGCAGTAACAGATAACTCACAAAAAAGATATACAGATGGGAAATAAGCATATGAAAGGATGATCCATACCATACGTCATCAGGGAAATTAAAACAACAATGATGGGATTCAGGTCCAAGATCGTGGTTTAGAAGACCCTGAGCTTTCCTCCTCCCACAGACACATCAAATCTATATCTACATATAGAGCAATTCCTTCTGAAGAAGACCTGAAGGCTGATTAAAGAGCTACTTCACATAGAAGCACCATATAGAAATGGGTAGGAAAGACAGAGGTATGATATCCAGAGGAACTCCATCCCTGATGTAGTTACATGCAGTAGGGAGGGGTATAGCTGAGGTGCCTGAGTAGAGATTCACCTGCACTGGGACACAGCAAAACCCCCAGCAGTTTAAGGGCATCTAGACTATACAGAAAGAAAATCCATGTACTAACACTAGAGCTTCTGCCAAACGGGTAGGGAAATGCTGGATCCCTCTCTAGAGTCAGAGGCAATGGTGAGTGCCACTGTTTGAGTTCCCCCAGAACACGCCCTGGACCACACCCATTATAGCTCCAGCCATCCTTCAAGGTGGCCTCAGGTATGGTGCACCCCAGGACTGCCCCAGGCTTGTGCCCTCTCCAGCTCCAGTCACCCTGCCAAGGTAGCTTTTGTGTGGCATGCCATGAGGCTTCCCTTGGCCCACAACTGCTTCAGCTCTGTCTGGCCTGCCAAAGCCTCAAGGTGCAAGTAGTCTACACAGGGGATGCTCCCACACAAAGACACTCCTTCAAGACTGGAAGATGTACCTGCTTTGCCCAATTCATAAAAACAAAAACTGAAAGTCAAAGAAAATTTGTAGACAGAGGAGTACGTTAGAAACAAAAGAACTAAATAAAATCCCAGAAAAACCCTAATGAAACAGAGATAAGTCATTTACTTGATAAAGAGTTCAAGGAAACGTTCATAAGGATGCTCACCAAACTCAGAAGAATGGAGGAACACAATGAGAATGTCAACAAAGACTTAGAAAATATAAGACAGAACCATTTAGTGAAATAAAAAAGAAATACACTGCAGGGAATCAACAGCAGATTTGATGATACAGAAGAATGCATAAGTGATCTGGAAGACAATAGTGGAAATCATCCAATCAGAACAGCAAAAAGAAGAAAGAATTTTTAAAAATGAGCAGAGTTTATGGGACCTCTGGGACAAACATCAAGCATATTAACATTAACATTATAGTGGTCCCAGAAGGAGAAGAGAGAGAGAGAGAGAAAGGTACAGGAAACTTATCTGAAGAAATAATGGCTGAAAAGTTCCCTAACCTGGAGAAGGAAACAGACATCCAGGTCCAGGAAGCACAGAGTCCCAAACAAGATGATCCCAAAGAGATCCACACCAAAACATATTATAATTAAAATGGCAAAATTTAAAGGTAAAGAGGGAATCTTAGAGGTCGCAAGAGAAAAACAACTAACCACATACAAGGGAAATCCCATAAGAGTATCAGCTGATTTTTCAGCAGAAAATTTACAGGCTAGAAAGGAGTGGCAGGATACGTTTAAAGTGCTATAAGTAAAATACTTACAACCTAGAATACTCTATCCAGCAAGGTTATCATTCAGAATTTAAGGATAGATAAAGATTTTCCCAGACAAGCAAAAACTAAGGGAGTTCATCACCATGAAACTGGCCTTACAGGAAATGTTAAAGGGCCTTCTTTATTTTATTTTTTAATATCTTTTTAAAAATTAATTTTTATTGAAATATACTTGCTTTACCATCGTGTGCTAGTTTCTACTGTACAGCAAAATGAATCAGCTATACGTATACATTATGGCCTCTCTTTTTTGGATTTCCTTCTCATTTAGGTCACCCCAGAACATTGAGTAGAGGTCCCAGTGCTATACAGTAGGTTCTCATTAGTTATGTTTTTGTTTTGTTTTGTTTTTTAGTTTTGGCATGCAGGATCTTTTTTCGTTGTGGCATGTGGAATCTAGTTCCCTGATCAGGGATCAAACCCAGGTCCCCTGAATTGGAAGTGCAGAGTCTTAGCCACTGGACTACCAGGGAAGTCCCTTAGTTATCTATTTTATACATACTATCAATAGTGTATATATGTCAATACCAATCTCTCAATTCCGCCCACCCCACCTTTCCCCTTTGGAATCCATACTTTCATTCTCTACATCTGTGTATCTACTTCTGCTTTGCAAATAAGATCATCTATACTATTTTTCTACATTCCACATATATGCATTAATATATTTGTTTTTCTGTTTCTGACTTACTTCACTCTGTATGACAGTCTCTAGGTCCATCCACATCTCTACAAATGACCCAGTTTCATTCCTTTTTATGGCTGAGTAATATTCCACTGTATATATGTGTCACATTTTCTTTATCCATTCCTCTGTTGATGGACATTTAGGTTGCTTCCATGTCCTGGCTATTATAAATAGTGCTGCAATGAATATTGTGGTACATGTCTCTTTTTGAGTTATGGTTTTCTCTAAGTATATGCCCAGTAGTGGGATTGCTGGGTCATATGGTAATTCTATTTTTAGTTCTTTAAGGAACTTCCATACTATATAGTGGCGGTATCAATTTACATTCCCACCAACAGTGCATGAGCGTTCCCTTTTTTCCACACCCCCTCCAGCATTTATTGTTTGTAGATTTTTTTTCAGGCTATATAGGTTTATAACACATAAAGGTGAAGGTTACAAGTTGCATTCTAAAATAACATATCTCGCTCATCTGACATCTCATTTGTAAAATGCTGATTTTCTAATTATCTTGTCTACCACACATTTTCTATGGTCTAGAGGCACAGAATATAAAAGGAACCAGGAAAGGTGAAATGAAAACTATCTTTAGATTAAATTTTCCAAATTAAAATAAACGGTTCTTTTAATTAACAAAATGCCACATTTATACATGACACAATCTTGGAAGTATTTTTTTAACATCTTTATTGGAGTATAATTGCTTTACAGTGGTGTTAGTTTCTGCTTTATAACAAAGTGAATCAGCTATACATATACATATATCCCCATATCTCCTCACTCTTGCGTCTCACTCCCACCCTCCATATCCCACTGCTCTAGGTGGTCACAAAGCATTGAGCTGATCTCCCTGTGCTGTGCAGCAGCTTCCCACTAGCTATCTATTTTACATTAGGTAGTGTATATATGCCCACGACACTCTCTCACTTCATCCCAGCTTACCCTTCCCCCTCCCCATGTCCACAAGTCCATTCTCTACGTCTGTGTCTTTATTCCTGTCCTGCTCCTAGGTTCTTCAGAACCATTTTTTTTCTAGATTCCATACATATGTGTTAGCATACAGTATTTGTTTTTCTCTTTCTGACCTTCTTCACTCTGTGTGACAGACTCTAGGCCCATCAACCTCACTACAAATAAATCAATTTTGTTTCTTTTTATGGCTAATATTCCATTGTATGTATGTGCCACATCTTCTTTATCCATTCCTCTGTCGATGGACACTTAGGTTGCTTCCATGTCCTGGCTATTGTAAATAGTTCTGCAATGAACATTGTGGTACATGTATCTCTTTGAATTATGGTTTTCTCAGGGTATATGCCCAGTAGTGGGATTGCTGGGTCATAGGGTAGTTCCAGTTTGAGTTTTTTAAGGAACCTGCATACTGTTTTCCATAGTGGTTGTATCAATTTACATTCCCACCAACAGTGCAAGAGGGTTCCCTTTTCTCCATACCCTCTCCAGCATTTATTTTTTGTAGATTATTTTCATGATGGTCATTCTGACCCGTGTGATGTGATACCTCATTGTAGTTTTGATTTGCATTTCTCTAACAATTAGTGATGTTGAGCATCTTTTCATGTGTTTTTTGCCTATCTATATGTCTTCTTTGGAGAAATGTCTATTTAGGTCTTCTGCCCATTTAAAAAAATTTATTATCTTTTAGAGGATTTTTTATTGGAGTAAAATTGCTTTACAATGTTGTATTAGTTTCTGCTGTACAGTGAGGTGAATCAGCTAGATGTATACCTATATCCCGTCCGTCCTAAACCTCCCTCTCACCACCCATCCCACCCATCTAGGTTGTCACAGAACACCGAGCTGAGCTCCCTGTGCTATTCAGCAGTTCCCACTAGCTATCTATTTTACACGTGGCAGTGTATTTATGTCAAACCTCATCTCCCATTTCATCCCAACTTGCCCTTCCCCCCATGTGTCCACATGTCCATTCTCTATGTCTACGTTCTATTCCTGCCCTGCAAATATGTTCATCTGTACCAATTTTTGTAGGTTCCACAAATATGTGTTTATATATGATATTTGATTCTTTCTTTCTGGCTTACTTCACTCTGTATGACACACTCTAGGTCCATCCACATCTCTGCAAATGACCCAACTTTGTTCCTTTTTAAGGCTGAGTAATATTCCATTGTATATATGTACCACATCTTCTTTATCCATTCAACTGTCATTGGACATTTAAGTTGCTTCCATGTCCTAGCTATTGTAAATAGTGCTGCAATGAACATTGGGGTACATGACCTTCTGAGTTATGGTTTTCTCAGGGTATATGCCCAGTAGTGGGATTGCTGGGTCATGGGGTAGTTCTATTTCTAGTTTTTTAAGGAGCTTCCATACTGTTCCACAAAGTGGCTCTGTCAATTTACATTCCCACCAACATTGCCAGATGGTTCTCTTTTATCCACACCCTCTCCAGCCTTTACTGTATGTAAATGTTTTGATGACGACCATTCTGACCGGTGTGACATGATACCTCATTGAAGTTTTGATTTGCATTTCTCTAATAATTAGTGATGCTGAGATGCTGAACATCTTTTCATATGCATCTTGGCCATCTGTATCTCTTCTTTGGAGAAATGAGTATTTAGGTCTTCAGCCCATCTTTTAATTGGGTTATTTGTGTTTTTGATATCGAGCTCCAGGAGCTGTTTGTATATTTTGGAGATTAATCCTTTATCCATTGCTTTGCAAATATTTTCTCCCATTCTGAGGGTTGTCTTTTCATCTTGTTTATGGTTTCCTTTGCTGTGGAAAGCTTTTATGTTTAATTAGGTCCCACTTGTTTATTTTTGTTTTAATTTTCATTACTCTAAGAGGTAGGTCAAAAAAGACATTACTGTTGTTTATGTCAAAGAGTGTTTTTCCTATATTTTCCTCTAAGAGTTTTAGAGTAACTAGTCTTATATTTAGGTCTTCTGAGTTTATTTCTGTGTATGGTGTTAGGGTGTGTTCTAATTTCATTCTTTTACATGTAGCTGTCCAGTTTTCCAAGCACCACTTATTGAAGAGGCTGTCTTTTCTCCATTGTATATTCTGGCCTCCTTTACCAAAAATAAGGTGACCATATGAGCATGGGTTTATCTCTGGGCTTTCTATCCTGTTCCATTGATCTATATTTCTGTTTCTGTGCCAGTACCATACTGTCTTGAACTGTAGCTTTGTAGTATAGTCTGAAGTCAGGGTGCCTGATTCCTCCAGCTCTGCTTTTCTTTCTCAAGATTCCTTTGGCTATTTGGGGCCTTTTGTGTTTCTATACAAATTGTAAAAATTTTTGTTGTAGGTCTGTAAAAAATGCCATTGGTAATTTGATAGGGATTACATTGAATCTGTGGATTGCTTTGGGAAGTATACTCATTTCCACAATGTTGATTCTTCCAATCCAAGAACATGGTATATCTCTCCATCTGTTTGTGTCATCTTTGATTTCTTTCATCAGTGTCTTATAGTTTTCTGTGTACAGATCTTTTGCCTCCTTAGGTAGATTTATTCCTAGGTATTTTATTCTTTTTGTTGCAGTGGTGAATGGGAGTGTTTCCTTAATTTCTCTTTCTGATTTTTCTTTTTCTTTTTTTTGAAGTAAGCGGGCCTCTCACTGTTGTGGCCTCTCCCATTGTGGAGCACAGGCTCTGGACACGCAGGCTCAGCGGCCATGGCTCATGGGTCCAGCCGCTCCGTGGCATGTGGGATCTTCTCAGACCGGGGCACAAACCCATGTCCCCTGCAACAGTAGGCGGACTCTCAACCACTGCCCCACCAGGTAAGCCCTCTGATTTTTCATTGTCAGTGTATGAAAATGGAAGAGATTTCTCTGCATTAATTTTGTATTCTGTGACTCTACTAAATTCATGGATTAGCTCTAGTAGTTTTCTGGTGGCATCTTTAGGATTTTCTATGTATGGTATCATGTCATCTGCAAACAGTGCCAGTTTTCCTTTTTGTTTTCCAATTTGTATTCCTTTTATTTCTTTTTCTTCTCTTATTGCCATGGCTAGGACTTTTAAACTATTTTGAATAATAGTGGCAAGAGTGGACACCCTTGTCTTGTTCCTGATCTTAGAGGAAATGCTTTCAGTTTTTCACCATTGAGAGTAATGTTTGCTGTGGGTTTGTCATATATGGCTTTCATTATGTTCTGGTAGGTTCCCTCTATCCCCACTTTCTGGAGAGTTTTTATGATAAATAGGTGTTGAATTTTGACAAAAGCTTTTTCTGCATCTATGGAGATGCTTATATCGTTTTTAGTTTTTAATTTGTCACTATGGTGTATCACATTGATGATTTGCATACATTGAAGAATCTTTGCATCGCTGGGATAAATCCCACTTGATCATGGTGTATATGTTAATATGTTGTTGGATTCAGTCTGCTAGTATTTTGTTGAGGAATTTTGTGTTAGTGTTCATCAGTGATATTGGTTTATAATTTTCTGTTTTTGTGATATCTTTCTCTGGTTTTGGTATCAGGGTGATGGTTGCCTTGCTAGAATGCATTTGGGAGTGTTCCTCCCTCTGCAATATTTTGGAAGGGTTTTGAAGGTTATGTGGTAGCTCTTCTCTAAATGTTTGATAGAATTCTCCTGTGAAGTCATCTGGTCCTGGACTTCTGTTTGTTGGAAGATCTTAAAACACAGTTTCCATTTCAGTGCTTGTGATTGGTATGTTTCTATTTTCTGTTTCTTCTTAGTTCAGTCTTGGAAGGCTGTACTTTTCGAAGAATTTGTCCATTTCTTCCAGGTTGTCCATTTTATTAGCATATAGTTGCTTGTAGTAATCTCTCATGATCCTTTGTATTTCTGCAGTGTCAGTTGTTACTTCTCCTTTTTCCCTTCAAATTTTATTGAGTTGAGTCCCCTCCCTTTTCTTCTTGATGAGTCTGGCTAAAGGTTCATCGATTTTGTTTATCTTCACAAAGAACCAGCTTTTAGTTTTACTAATCTTTTGATATTGTTTTCTTCATTTATCTTTCACTTATTTCTGCTCTGAACTTTAGGATTTCTCTCTTTCTACTAACTTTGGGGGTTTTTTTTGTTCTTTTTTCCTTTGTTGGTTTAGGTGTAAGGTTAATTTGTTTATTTGAGATTTTTATTGTTTCTTGACGTAGGATTGTAATGCTATAAACTTCCCTCATAAAACTGCTTTTGCTGTATCCCATAGGTTTTGGGTGGTCGTGTTTTCATTGTCATTTGTTTCTAGGTTTTTAAAATTTCCTCTTTGATTTCTTCAGTAAACTCGTGGTTATTTAGTACCATATTGTTTAGCCTCCAAGTTTTTGTTCTTTACATTTTTTTCTTGTAATTGACTTCTAATAACATAGCATTGTGGTCTGGAAAGATTCTTGATATGATTTCAATTTTCTTAAATATATCGAGGCTTGATTTGTGACCCAAGATGTGATCTATCCTAGAGAATGTTCTGTGTGCACTTGTGAAGAAAGTGTATTCTGCTGCTTTCGGATGGAATGTCCTATAAATATCAATTAAGTGTATCTGGTCTAATGTGTCATTTAAGTCTTGTGTTTCCTTATTTTATGTCTGAGTGATCTATCCACTCATGTAAGAGGAGTGTTAAATTCCCCCACTATTATTGTGATACTGTCAATTTCCCCTTTTATGGTTGTTACCCTTTGCCTTATGTATTCAGGTGCTCCTCTGTTGGGTGCATAAATATTTACAATTGTTATATCTTCTTGGATTGATTCCTTGATCATTATGTAACGTCCTTCCTTGTCTCCTGTGTCTTTATTTTAAAGTCTATATTGTCTGATATGTGTATTGCTACTCCAGTTATCTTTTGATTTCCATTTGCATAAAATATATTTTTCCATTCCCTCACTCCCATTCTGTATGTGTCCCTAGATCTGAAGTCAGTCTCTTGTAGACAGCATATATATGGGTCTTATTTTTGTATCCATTCAGCCATTCTGTGTCTTTTGGTTTGAGCATTTAATCCATTTAAATTTAAGGTAATAATTGATATGTATATTCCTATTACCATTTGTTTTTGTATGTCTTTTTCTTCTCTTGTGTTTCCCATGTAGAGAAATTTCTTTACCATTTATTGTAAAGCTGGTTTGGTGGTGATGAATTCTCTTAGCTTTTGCTTGTCTGTAAAGCTTTTGATTTCTCCTTCGAATCTGAATGAGATCCTTGCCAGGTAGAGTAATCTTGGATGTAGCTTTTCCCCTTTTATCACTTTAAATATGTCCTGCCACTCCCTTCTGGCATGCAGAGCTTCTGCTGAGAAATCAGCAGATATCCTTGTGGGAGTTCCCTTGTATGTTATTTGTTGTTTTTCCCTCATTGCCTTTAATATTTTTTCTTTGTCTTTAATTTTTGTCAATTTGATTACTATATATCTTGGTGTGTTTCTCCTTGGGTTTATCCTGTATGGGACTCTCTGCACTTCCTGGACTTGATTGACTATTTCCTTTCCCATGTTAGGGAAGTTTTCTACTATAATCTCTTCAAATATTTTCTGAGGCCCTTTCTCTTTCTCTTCTTCTTCTGGGACTCCTATAATTTGAATGTTAGTGCATTTAGTCCTGTCTCAGAGGTCTCTGAGACTGTAATCATTTCTTTTCATTCTTTTTTCTTCATTCTGCTCCTTGGCAGTTATTACCACCATTGTGTCTTCCAGCTTACTTATCCATTCTTCTGCCTCAGTTATTCTGGTATTTTTCCTTCTAGTGTAATTTTTATTTCAGTTATTGTGTTGCTCATTACTGATTATTTGTACTTTAGTTCTTCTAGGCCCTTGTTAAAAATTTCTTTTATCTTCTTGATCCATGCCTCCATTCTATTTCCAAGATCTTGGATCATCTTTACTATCATTACTGTGATTTCTTTTTCAGGTAGATTGCCTATTTCCTCTTCATTTATTTCGTCTTTTTGGATTTTACCTTGCTCCTTGGTCTGCAACATATTTCTCTGTTGTCTCATTTTGTCTAAAACTGTGTTTATGGTCTCCTTTCCACAGGCTGCAGGTCGTAGTTCCTCTTGCTTCTGTTGTCTGCTCCCTCGTGGTCCAGAGACTTCTGTAGGCTTCCTGGTGGAAGGGACTGTTGCCTGTGCTCTGGTGGGTAGAGCTGAGTCTTTTCCCTTTGATAGGCAGGGCTGCATCAGGTGATGTGTTTTGGGATGTTTGTGAGCTTAGTATAGGTTTAGGCAGTCTGTGTGATAATGGGTGGGTTTGTGTTCCTGTCTTACTGGTTGTTTGGTGTGAGGCATCCAGCACTGGAGCCTGCAGGCAGTTGGGTGGAGCTGGGTCCTGCAGTTGAGTTGGATACCTCTGGGAAAGTGCATGCTAATTAATATTTCCTGGGCCCGTGAATTCTCTGGCAGTCTGGAGTCCTGGACTTTGCACTCCCACCCCGGAAGCCCAGGTCTGACCCCTGACTGGGCATCCAAGAGCTTGCAAGCTGTGCAGTGTGGCCAGAGAATAAAGAAAGGAAAGGAAAAAAAGAGAACACAAACAGACAAACAAAACCCAAGACAAATAGCAAAAGCAAATACAAATAGCAACAACAACACAACACTCACACACACAGAAAAAAAGGAAGAAAGAAAACAAACAGACACACCAAATCCAAGAAAAATGATAACAACAAAACCAAGATAACAGTAAGAAATAAAGAAGCAGACAGAAAAGAGAAAAAGAAAAAAAAAAAAAAAGAAACCCCAAGAGAACAAACAAACAAACGAAAAAAGGAATTAAAAAATGAGAACAATCAGTATGGACTAAACTAACAAAAACAAAAAAAAATGGAAAATCAAACAAAAACAGAAAGGAAACAAAAAAACTGAAGAAAAAAAGAGAAAAAAACTGAAGAAAACATAAAATAAACACATAAAACAATCAAAAAATAAAATAAAAACAAAGAACAAAAAAGAGAAAAAACCAAAACATCAAAAAAGTAAAGTAAAAACAGAAAAGTAAAGAAATATATATTAAAAAAATAAGAAATAAAAACAAAGAATAATTAAAACAACATATCCAACACTAAAGAAAATGAAAGAAACCAAAAAGAATAATAGTAATAAGAATATTTTCCTGGGGCCTCCTCTGTCACTGTTCTTGCTCCCACAGTGAGCCAAAGCCAATCTCAGCCTCCCCAGGAGGTCCTCCAATACCTCTAAGTAGGTCTCTGGACCTGCTGTGGGCACTGTGGGTCAAGCTCAGACTCTGACCTGGCTCAACTCCCACATGTACTTGCCCCCATAGTCCACTGCTGCAAAAGCTAGACCAGTCTCAGATGTGGAAACACTCATTGTCTAATCAGGTATTCCACAGATGCAGTATTTACCAAGCTGATCTCAGGGATTTAATCTGCAGCTTCTGCAGCTGCATGGAAATATTTCTGTTCCTCTTCCTTAGTTGCACCACCCTTGATGCTCAGGTTTGGTTTTGGCCCCACCTCTACATGTGTGCAACCCTCAGGCATCTGTTCCAGCCCATGTGAAAGGGAATGAAAACAGCAGCTGATTGGGGCACACTTACTCCCTCAGACTGGGGAAGGGTGTGGTGGCCACAATTGGGGTGTGCACGAGTTGCCTGCTGTGGTGGGGACCAGCAGGCAGTTGCAACAGACTGTGGTGCACTTGCTCTTGTGGGAGACCCTCCAAGTGCCCACAGAGGCAGGGGCTGTTGTGTGGGGCAGTGGGGATTCCACCCCTTGCATGCTACTCAAAAATGACACCTCATTTCTTAGGCAGACCACGTTTCTTCTAGGGGCATTCAAGGTCGCGTAGCCCTTCACTCGCATACCGTTTGTTGTATCCGTGCAGCCAACAGTAGTCCTCTTCCTGGATCCCCTCCCTTAACCCCATGCTTTAGCACTCTGCCCCCACCAGCATTGGTGGATTCTCTTCTCAGGCAGGGGAGCCCAGGGCTGATTCCCAAGGAGGCTTTGCAATGGGCAGGGCTCAGGACCCCGGAGCCTATGCAGGCAGAGCTGGCCTCCACTTGATTGGTGGGTGAGCCTGCTCAGATGGGAGCCCCTCCCAGTGCCCACAGAAGCTGAAGAAGCTGACGGGTTGGGAAATGGGTTGTAATGGTGGCCGTGCCCCTTGCGCGCCACTCAACAATGATGCGTTGCATCTATGGTGTCCCGAGCTTTTCCCACAGACTTTCCTGGTCGTAGAGCTCCTTACTCCTGTCATTTCAGGCTGTCTTTTCACAGCCAACAGCTGTCCTCTCCCTGGATCCGTGCTCTAAACCCCACTTTACAGCACCCAGCCCCCTTCCATAGCAGGCAACTCAGTCTGGGATGCGCAGAGCTGTGGCGCAGAACATGTGTGCACTTCTTCCTTTATCCTGCCTTCCACAGACCATCTGCTGCATTCTCCTTTGATTCCCCCAAAGGAGCCTTTATGCCCCAGCTTATTTCCCAACCATGAGGGAATTTTTCTGAGTGCAGGGACCTCCCCTCACCTGCAGCTTCCTCTCAGGGTTGCTGGTCCCTTTTTTGATTCCTCTTTTCTTTTTCTTTCATCCTTCCCAGTTGTGAGGGGAGTTTTTCTTGTCCTTTTAGGTGTCCAAAGTCTTCTGCTAATGTTCAGCAGGTGCTCTGTGAGAATTGTTCCATTTATAGATGTATACTTGATGTACTTGTGAGAAATGAAGTACTCCACATCCTCCTATTCCGCCATCTTGACTCCTCTCCAAATCAATAAAATTATTTCTTGGCTTCTGGGGTCTCACTGGCATCTTCCATTCCACTCCTGCCACCCATGCAGTTCACAGCACAATAGATACTGCAGCGGAGACACCCAGATCCCTAAAGGGCAGGTGAAAAGCGATCCTGAGCACCTACAGGAGCATCCAAGAGGTTAGCTAATTGAAGGGTCTTCTTTAAGCAGAAAAGAAAAGGCCACAGCTAGAAATAAGAAAATATATGAAAGAAAATAATCTCCCTGTTAAAGACAAATATAAAGGCACTGGATCAGCCACTTAAAAAGCTCCTATGAGGGGACTTTCCTGGTGGTGCAGTGGTTAAGAATCTGCCTGCCAATGCAGGGGTTTGAGCCCTGGTCTGGGAAGATCTCACATGCCATGGAGCAACTAAGCCAATGCAGCACAAATACTGAGCCTGCACTCTAGAGCCCATGAGCCACAAGTACTGAGCCCATGTGCCACAACTAATGAAGCCTGCACTCCTAGAACCCATGCTCTGCAACAAGAGAAACCACCACAATGAGAAGCCTGCACACTACAATGAAGAGTAGCCTCCACTCACCGCAGCTAGAGAAAGTCCACACCCAGCAACGAAGACCCCTGCAGCTAAAAAAAAAAAAGCTACTATGAGGGTTAACAGACAAAATGTAGTACAATCACTTATAACTACAATAATTAGTTAAGGGATATACAAAATAAAAATATGTAAAATCAAAAACATAAAATGTGGGGGAAAGGGAGTAAAAATGTAGTGCTTTTAGAATGTCTTCAAACTTAAGTGATTACCACATTAAACTAGATAGTTATATATATGGGTCAATGTATATGAACCTCATGGTAACCATAAGCCAAAACATACAATGGAGACACAAAAATAAAGAGAAAGTATTCTTCAAATTCATCAAACCACAAGGGAAGAAACCAAAGGAAGAAGACAGGAACAGAGAACTACAAAGACAACCATAAAACAATTAACAAAATGGAAATAAATGCATACTTATCAATAATTACTTTAAATGTCAATAGACTAAATGCTCCAATCAAAAGACTTAGGGTTGCTGAATGGATAAAAAAAGCAAGACCTGTCTGTATGCTGCCTTCAAGAGACTCACCTCAGACCTAGAGACACACACAGACTGAAAGTGAAGGGATGGGAAAAGATATTTTATGCAAATAAAAAAGAAAATTAAGCTGAGATATTAATACTCATATCAGATAGTATAGATTTTAAAACAAAGACCATAGGACCTGTAGGAGGTGTGGCCAAGATGATGGAGTAGGAAGACCCTGAGGTCACCTCCTCCCCCAGGCACACCAAAATTCTGACTATTTATAGGGCAACTATCTATGAGAAAAATAAACAATGGAACTACATCAAACTAAAAAGCCTTTGCATAGTGAAGGAAAACATCAATAAAATTAAAAGGCACCCTACTGACTAAGAAAAGATATTTGCAAATGACACATCTGATAAAAGGTTACTATCCAAAATATATAAAGAACTCATACAAATTAAATTTTTAAAAATTGGTTAAAAAATAGGCAGAGGAACTGAATGGGCATTTTTCCAAGGAAGATATACAGTTGGCCAACAGGCACATGAAAAGATGCTTAATATCACTAATGATCAGGGAAATGCAAATCAGAATCACAGTGAGATGTCACCTTACACCTGTCAGAATGGCTATCATCAAAAATAAACAACAAAAAACAAATGTTAGTGAGGATACAGAGAAAAGGGAACTCTTGTTCAAAGTTGGTGGAATTGTAAACTGGTACAGCCAGCATGGAAAAGAGTATGGAGGTTCCTTAAAACATTGACAAAAAAACTGCTATAAGAACCAAAAATTTCTCCTCTGGGTATTTATCCCAAGAAATCAAAAACACTAATTTGAAAATATATATGTACACCAATGTACAATATCTAGAATATGGAAACAACCTTAGTGTTCATTGGTAAATGAGTGACTAAAGAACCGGTGGTATGTATATACAATGTAATATTACTCAGCATAAAAAATGTAATATTGGGCTTCCCTGGTGGCGCAGTGGTTGAGAGTCTGCCTGCTGATGCAGGGGACACGGGTTTGTGCCCCAGTCTGAGAAGATCCCACATGCCACGGAGAAGCTGGGCCCATGAGCCATGGCCGCTGAGCCTGCGTGTCCAGAGCCTGTGCTCCACAATGGGAGAGGCCACAACAGTGAGAGGCCCACGTACCAAAAAAAAAAAAAAATGTAATATTGCCATTTGTGACAACATTGATGGATCTAGAGGGTATTATGCTAAGTTATATAAGCCAGACAGAAAAGACAAATACTGTGTGATTTCACTTATATGTGGAATCTAATAAGCAAAACAAATGAACAAACAAAAAAAACAGAAACAGACTCACAGAGGCAGAGAACAAACTGGTGGTTGCCAGAGGGGAGAGGAGTGGGGGGACAATGAAATGGGTGAAGGGGATTAAGAGGTACAAAATTCCAGTTATAAAATAAATAATTCATGGGGAGGTAAAGTACTCATAGGGAATATTCCATCAAAACTATTGTAAGAACTTTTTATAGTGACAGATGGTAAGTGAACTTATTGTGATTATTTCATACTATATAAAAATATTGAATCATTATGTTGTACACGTGAAACTATAATATTGTGTGTTAATTATAACAATAAAGCAAAGAAAAAAATGACCACAATGAGATAACAAATTGGAAGGTAAAAGAGGTAAAACCATCACTATTTGTGGATGATATGATACTCTATATAGAGAACCCTAAAGTCTCCACACAAAAACGGTTAGAACTAATAAATGAGTTCAGCAAGGTAGCAGGATACAAGCTTAATATACAGAAACCTGTTGCATTTCTATACACTAACAATAAAATATCAAAAAGAGAAAGTTTAAAAAAATCCTGATTAAAATAGCATCAAAAAATTTAAATACCTAGGAATAAACTTGACCAAAGAGGTGAAAGATTATATGCTGAAAGCTATAAAACATTGATAAAGGAAATTGAAGATGATTCAAATAAATGGAAAGATATCCTGTGATCTTGGATTGGAAGAATTAATATTTTAAAAATGTCAATACTACTCAAAGCAATCTCCATATTTAATGCAATCTCTATCAAAATACCCATGCCATTTTTCACAGAACTAGAACAAATAATCCTAAAATTTATATGGAACCACAAAAGACTCAGAATTGCCAAAACAATCCTGAGAAAAATGAACAAAACTGGAGATATAACCCTTCAAGACTTCAGACTATAGTACCAAGCTACAGTAATAAAAACGGTGTGATATTGGCAAAGAAACAGACACATAGATCAATGGAACAGAATAGAGAGCCAAGAAATAATCCCATGCACCTACAGTCAATTAATCTACAACAAAGGAGGCAAGAATATACAATGGAGAAAAGACAGCCTCTTTAGAAAGTGGTGTTGGGAAAGCTGGACAGCTACATGTAAATCAGTGAAATTAGAACATTCCCTCACACTGTATACAAAAATAAGCTCAAAATGGTTTAAAGACCTAAATGTAAGACACGACACCATAAAACTCCTAGAAGACATAGGCAAAATATTCTTTATTTATTGCAAAATAAATCTTAGCAATATTTTCTTAGATCAATCTCCCAAGGCAAATGAAATAAAAACAAAAATAAACAAATGGGACCTAATCAAACTTAAAAGCTTTTGCACCACAAAGGAAACCATAAGCAAAACAAAAAGATAACTATGGAATGGGAGAAAATATTTGCAAATGATATGACTGATAAGGGGTTAATATCCAAAATTTACAAACAGCGCATACAATTCAAAAACAAAAAAAAAACACACAACCCAATAAAAAGTGGGCAGAAGACCGAAATAGACATTTTTCCATAAAAGACATTCAGATGGCCAGGAGGCACATGAAAAGATGTTCAACATTGCTAATTATTAGAGAAATGCAAATCAAAACCACAGTGAGGTATCAGCCCACACCAGTCAGAATGGCCATTCTCAAAAAGTCTACAAACAGTAAATGCTAGAGAGGGAGTGGAGAAAATGGAACCCTCCTACACTGTTGGTGGGAATGTAAATTGGTACAGCCACCATGGAGAATACTACGGAGGTTCCTTAAAAAACTAAAAATAGAGTTACTATATGATCCAGCAATCCCACTCCTGGGCATATATCCAAAGAAAAACATGGTTCAAAAGGATACATGCACCCCAATGTTCATTGCAGTGCTACTTACAATAGCCAAGACATGGAAGCAACCTAAATGTCCATCGACAGAGAAATGGATAAAGAAGATATGGTACATATATACAATGGAATATTACTCAGCCATTAAAAAGAATGAAATAATGCCATTGCAGCAACATGGATGGAACTGGAGATTATCAGACTAAGTGAAGTAAGTCAGACAGAGAAAGACAAATATCATATAATATCGCTTATATGTGGAAACTAAAAAAAATGATACAAATGATTTACAAAATAGAAACAGACTCACAGACTTAGAGAATGAACTTATGGTTACCGGGGGGAAGGGTTGGGGGGAGGGATAGATTGTGAGTTTTGGATTGACATTTACACACAGCTAAATTTAAAATAGATAACCAACAAGGACCTACTATACAGCAGAGAGAACTCTGCTCAATATTCTGTAATAACCTAAATGGGAAAAAAATTTGAAAAAGAATGGATATAAGTATATGTATAACTTTGCTGTACACCTGGAATTAACATGACATTCTTAATCAACTATACACCAATATAAAATAAAAAAAATTAAATATAATAAAAAAGTGACCTGCGAAGTGAAAAAAACAAGTCTACAAATCATAAATGTTTGAGAGGGTGTGGGGAAAAAGGAATGCTCACACACTGTTGGTGGGAATGTAAATTGGTGCAACCACTATGGAAAACAGTATAGCAGTTTCTTTAAAAACTAAAATTAGAGCTACCATATGATCCAGCAATTCTACTCCTGGGTATATAGTATCTGGAAAAAATGAAAACTCTGATTGGAAAAGATACATGCACCTCAATGTTCATAGCAGCGCTATTTACAATAGCCAAGACAAGGCAACAACCCAAGTGTCCATCAACAGATGATTGGCTTAACAAGATGTGGCGTATATACATATATATATATATATAATGGGATATTACTCAACCATTAAAAAGAATGATATATTGCCATTTGCAGCAACAAGGATGGACCTAGAGAATATTATGCTTAGTAAAATAAGTCAGACAAATACTATATGATATCACTTATATGTGGAATCTAAAAAATTATACAAATAAATCTGGATACAAAACAGAAATAGACTCAAAGACACAGAAAACAAAGTTATTGTTACTAAAGAGGAGAGGGAGGGAGTGAGGGACAAATTGCAGTATGTGATTAACAGATACAACTTACTATATGTAAAATAGATAAGCAAAAAGATTTACTGTATAGCATAGGGAATTATATTCAATATCTTTTAATAATCTAAATGGAATATAATCTGCAAAAAATAACTGAATCACTACACTATACACATGAAACCAACACAATATTGTAAATCAACTGTACTTCAATTAAAAAAAGCAAAAACAGCAGCAATGAGATACTACTACACACCTTTTAGAATGACCAAAATCCAAACACTGACATCATCAAATCCTGGCAAGGATGTGGAACAACAGGAACTCTCATTCATCTCTGGTGGGAAAGCAAAATGTTACAGCCACTTTGGAAGGCTGTTTGTCAGTTTCTTACAAAACTAAACATACTCTTACCATATGATCCAGAAATCTCATTTCTTGGTATTTACCCAAAGGAGCTGAAAACTTATCCCCACACAAAAACTTGCACACAGATGTTTATAGTAGCTTTATTTATAACTGTCAAAACTTGGAAGAAACAAAGACGTCGTTCAGTAGGTAAATGAATAAATACACTGAGCTACACCCAGATAATGGAATATTATTGAACACTAAAAATAAATGAGCTAGGGATTCCCTGGTGGCACAGTGGTTGAGAATCTGCCTGCTAATGCAGGGGACACGGGTTCAAGCCCTAGTGTGGGAAGATCCCACATGCCGCAGAGCAACTAGGCCCGTGAGCCACAACTACTGAGCCTGCGCCTCTGGAACCTGTGCTCCACAGCAAGAGATGCCGCGATAGTGAGAGGCCCATGCACTGCGATGAAGAGTGGCCCCTGCTTGCCACAACTAGAGAAAGCCCTGGCACAGAAATGAAGACCCAACACAGCCAAAAATAAATAAATAAATAAATAAATAAATAAATAAATGCCAAGCATTTGAAGCCCTTTAAAAAATAAAAAAAAAATAAATGAGCTATCAAGCCATAAAAAGACATGGAGTAACCTTAAATGCATATTACAAAGTGAAAGAAGCCAATCTGAAAAGGCTACATACTGTTTGGTTCCAACTATAGTTGACCCCTGAACATAGAGGTGGTTAGGGCAGCCAACCCCTGAGCTGTTGAAAATCTGCATATAACTTTACAGTTCACCTTCTGTATCTGTGGTTTGCACCCACAGATTCAACCAACTTCAGATTGTGTAGTACTGCAATATATATTTATTGAAAAAAATCCATGTATAAGTGGATCCATGCAGTTCAAAAAGACCCATGTTGTTCAAGGCTCATTGTGTATAACATTCTGGAAAATGCAAACTATGGAGACAGTAAAAAGTTCAGTGGTTGCTAGGGATTGGGTGCCAGGAGGGATGTAGGGGTAAATAGATTACAGAGAATTTTGGAACAGTGAAAATACTTTGTATGACAGTATAATGATGGATAAATTCTAAGTCCATAAAATGTACAACACCAAGAGTGAACCCTAATGTAAACTATGGATTTTGAGTGATTATGATGTGTCAGTGTAGGTTCCTCAATGTACCACATTGGTGGGGAATGTTACAAATTGAGGAAGCTTTACGTGTGGGGAGAGAGGGCATACGGGAAATCTTTGTACCTTTCTCTCAGTTTTGATGTGAACTTAAAAATACTTTGAAAAATAAAGTCTTTAATTTAAAAAGCCAGCACTTATTAATCCCCCAAGTGATGGAAATGAAGGAACTGCCTCGTATATTAAACAAAAAGTTCTTTCTTTTAGACAACTAGGAAAATCTATCTCCTCATGAGGATTTTTTCCACTTATTTTTTAATGATGCCTCTCAAAGGAAAAGATCTACTTCATGTCATAAGTCCCACAAAAGTCTTCAGCAATTTAAATTTATCCCTAGTGAAATTGTGCTAGTTAGAGACAAGTATACCAATTAGCATTATAATGAGAAAACATAAAGGAAAGAGGTCCCTGGCTGAAAAGAAATGCAGTTTTAGATTAAGATGACCCCATGAGAAAAAAGATACATAAGGATAATGCTTGTTTAACGTGGTGTCTCAGAAACTTGGTGAAAGGTCAATTTTCACCAATCAGGGGCCATGTAAAATCTCCTGATCCTGGGCAGGTGAACCTAAACAAAGCATTTTTCAAGGACACAGAGACAAGACTGAGGAGAAGCCTTTATAGTGTTTTGCTATGGTGACTTGAGGCAACACATGTCTAAAAGCACAGGTCTGAGGAGACCTCCGGTGCTCCTCCACCTCTGAGACTGGCTTAAGGACAGACGTATTTGGTTAGTGCCCGTAAAGATTTCTATTGACTTTTCACCTTATAGACAAATGACACTTAAGACACTACACAAGAAGATACACCATAAAAGAAGCTGTTAGAAGGCCAGAAAACAATTTTCCCAGGGAGCTACACAAATCTGGTCAATAATCAAATAAATCTCAAGAGACCTTATTCCTAGGGGAAAAAAATAAACTCAACGAAGAAGGGATTCAACAGATGATCAGAGCTTTATTCAGCATGAACTTTCTATGAGCCATGGGTAGGATGGCACTTTGAATAGGAAGAAACATAGAGTCTCAGATGTACATATTATTGAGTTGAGAACCTTGGTCCAACTCAGTGAGTACTTCAGCTGAATCGTTGGGGGGAAACTCCATTTGTGTAAATACCTTCCAGGCAAAGATCAGTGAAAGGACATTTACAGATTTTTTTAACACCTTTATTGGAGTATAATTGCTTTACAATGGTGTGTTAGTTTCTACTTTATAACAAAGTGAATCAGTTATACATATACATATGTTCCCATATCTCTTCCCTCTTGCATCTCCCTCCCTCCCACCCTCCCTATCCCACCACTCTAGGTGGTCACAAAGCACCGAGCTGATCTCCCTGTGCTATGCGGCTGCTTCCCACTAGCTATCTATTTTACTTTTGGTAGTGTATATACGTCCATGCCACTCTCTCACTTTGTCACAGCTTACCCTTCTCCCTCTCCATATCCTGATGTCCATTCTCTAGTAGGTCTGTGTCTTTATTCCTGTCTTACCCCTAGGTTCTTCATGACATTTTTTTTCTTAGATTCCATATATATGTGTTAGCATACGGTATTTGTCTTTCTCATTCTGACTTACATCACTCTGTATGACAGACTCTAGGTCCATCCACCTCACTACAAATAACTCAATTTTGTTTCTTTTTATGGCTGAGTAATATTCCATTGTATATATGTGCCACATAGTCTATCCATTCATCGGATGATGGACACTTAGGTTGTTTCCATCTCCTGGCTATTGTAAATAGAGCCGCAATGAATATTTTGGTACATGACTCTTTTTGAATTATGGTTTTCTCAAGGTATATGCCCAGTAGTGGGATTGCTGGGTCATATGGTAATTCTATTTGTAGTTTTTTAAAGAACCTCCATACTGCTCTCCATAGTGGCTGTACCAATTCACATTCCCACCAGCAGTGCAAGAGTGTTCCCTTTTCTCCAAACCCTCTACAGCTTTTATTGTTCCTAGATTTTTTGATGATGGCAATTCTGACAGGTGTGAGATGATGTCTCATTGTAGTTTTGATTTGCACTTCTCTAATGATATGTGTTTGTTGGCAATCTGTATATCTTCCTTGGAGAAATGCCTATTTAGGTCTTCTGCCCACTTTTGGATTGTGTTGTTTGTTTTTTTGTTATTGAGCTGCATGAGCTGCTTGTAAATTTTGGAGATTAATCCTTTGTCAGTTGCTTCATTTGCAAATATTTTCTCCCATTGTGAGGGTTGTCTTTTGGTGTTGTTTATGGTTTCCTTTGCTGTGCAAAAGCTTTGAAGTTTCATTAGGTCCCATTTGTTTATTTTTGTTTTTATTTCCATTTTTCTTGGGGGTGGGTCAAAAAGGAGCTTGCTGTGATTTATGTCATAGAGTGTTCTGCCTATGATTTCCTCTAAGAGTTTTAGAGTGTCTGGCCTTACATTTAGGTCTTTAATCCACTTTGAGCTTATTTTTGTGTATGGTGTTAGGGAGTGCTCTAATCTCATACTTTTACATGTACCTGTCCAGTTTTCCCAGCACCACTTATTGAAGAGGCTGTCCTTTCTCCACTGTACATTCCTGCCTCCTTTATCAAATATAAGGTAACCATATGTGTGTGGGTTTATCTCTGTGCTTTCTATCCTGTTCCATTGATGTATATTTCTGTTTTTGTGCCAGTACCATACTGTCTTGATTACTGTAGCTTTGTACTATAGCCTGAAGTCAGGGAGCCTGATTCCTCCAGCTCCGTTTTTCTTTCTCAAGTTTGCCTTGGCTATTTGGGGTCTTTTGTGTTTCCATACAAAGTCTGATATTTTTTGTTCTAGTTCTGTGAAAAATGCCAGTGGTAGTTTGATAGGGATTGCATTGAATCTGTAGATTGCTTTGGGTGGTAGAGTCATTTTCACAATGTTGATTCTTCCAATCCAAGATCATGGTATATCTCTCAATATTTGTATCATCTGTAATTTCTTTCATCAGTGTCTTATAATTTTCTTCATACAGGTTTTTTGTCTGCTTAGGTAGGTTTATACCTAGATATTTTATTCTTTTTTTACAGTGGTAAATGGGAGTGTTTTCTTAATTTCACTTTCAAATTTGTCATCATTACTGTATAGGTATGCCAGAGATTTCTGTGCATTAGTTTTGTATCCTGTTACTTTACCAAATACATTGATTACCTCTAATAGATTTCTGGTAGCATCTTTAGGATTCTCTATGTATAGTATCATGTCATCTGCAAACAGTGACAGCTTTGCTTCTTCTTTTCCGATTTCGTTTCCTTTTATTTCCCTTTCTTCTCTGTTTGCTGTGGCTAAAACTTCCAAAGCTATGTTGAATAAGAGTGGTGAGAGTGGGCAACCTTGTCTTGTTCCTGATCTTAGTAGAAATGGTATTAGTTTTTCACCGTTGAGGATGATGTTGGCTGTGGGTTTGTCATATATGACCTTTTTTATGTTGAGGAAAGTTCCCACTATGCCTACTTTCTGGAGGGTTTTTATCATAAATGGGTGTTGAATTTTGTCGAAAGCTTTCTCTGCATTTATTGAGATGATCATATGGTTTTTCTCCTTCAATTTGTTAATATGGTGTATCACATTGATTTGCGTATACTGAAGAATCCTTGCATTCCTGGAATAAACCCCACTTGATCATGGTGTATGATCCTTTTAATGTGCTTTGGATTCTGTTTGCTAGTATTTTGGTAGGATTTTGCATCTATGTTCATCAGTGACATTGGCCTGTAGTTTTCTTTCTTTTTGACATCTTTTTCTGGTTTTGGTATCAAGGCAATGGTGGCCTTGTAGAATGAGTTTCAGAGTGTTCCGCCCTCTGCTATATTTTGGAAGTTTGAGAAGAATAGGTGTTAGCTCTTCTCTAAATGTTTGATAGAATTCGCCTGTGAAGCCATCTGGTCCTGGGCTTTTGTTTGTTGGAAGATTTTTAATCACAGTTTCAATTTTAGTGCTTGTGATTGGTCTGTTCATATTTTCTATTTCTTCCTGATTCAGTCTTGGCAGGTTGTGGTTTTCTAAGAATTTGTCCATTTCTTCCAGGTTGTCCATTTTATTGGCATAGAGTTGCTTGTAGTAATCTCTCATGATCTTTTGTGTTTCTGCAGTGTCAGTTGTTACTTCTCCTTTTTCATTTCTCATTCTATTGTTTTGAGTCTTCTCCCTTCTTTTCTTGACGAGTCTGGCTAATGGTTTATTAATTTTGTTTATCTTCTCAAAGAACCAGCATTTAGTTTTATTGATCTTTGCTATTGTTTCCTTCATTTCTTTTTCAATTATTTCTGATCTGATCTTTATGAGTTCTTTCCTTCTGCTAACTTTGGGGTTTTTTTGTTCTTCTTTCTCTAATTGCTTTAGGTGCAAGGTTAGGTTATTTATTCAAGATGTTTTCTGTTTCTTAAGGTAGGACTGTATTACTATAAACTTCCCTCCTAGAACTGCTTTTGCTGCATTCCATAGATTTTGGGTACTTGTGTCTCCATTGTCATTTGTTTCTAGGTATTTTTTAATTTCCTCTTTGATTTCTTCAGTGATGACTTCGTTATTAAGTAGTGTATTGTTTTGCCTCCATGTGTTTATATTTTTTACAGATCTTTTCCTGTAATTGATATCTAGTCTCATAGCATTGTGGTCAGAAAAGATACTTGATACAATTTGAATTTTCTTAAATTTACCAAGGCTCGATTTGTGACCCAAGATACGACCTATCCTGGAGAATGTTCCATCAGCACTTGAGAAAAATGTGTATTCTGTTGTTTTTGTATGGAATGTCCTATAAATATCAATTAAGTCCATCTTGTTTCATGTATCATTTACAGCTTTTGTTTCCTTATTTATTTTCATTTTGGATGATCTGTCCATTGGTGAAAGCGGGGTGTTAAATCCCCTAATATGAATGTGTTACTGTCAATTTCCCCTTTATTTTAAAGTCTATTTTGTCTGAAATGAGAATTGCTACTCCAGCTTTCTTTTGTTTTCCATTTGCATGGAATATCTTTTTCCATCCCCTCACTTTCAGTCTGTATTTGTCCCTAGGTCTGAAGTGGGTCTCTTGTAGACAGCATATATATGGGTCTTGTTTTTGTATCCATTCAGCCAGTCTGTGTCTTTTGGTGGGAGCATTCAATCCATTTACATTTAAGGTAATTATCGATATGTATATTCCTATTCTCATTATCTTAATTTTTTTGTGTTTGTTATTGTAGGTCCTTTACTTACCTTGTGTTTCTTGCCTAGATAAGTTCCTTTAGCATTTGTTGTAAAGCTGGTTTGGTGGTGCTGAACTCTCTCAGGTTTTACTTGTCTTTAAAGGTTTTAATTTCTCATTCAAATCTGAATGAGATCCTTGCTGGGTAGAATAATCTTGGTTGTCGGTTTTTCCCCTTCATTACTTTAAATATGTCCTGCCAGTCCCTTATGACTTGCAGAGTTTCTGCTGAAAGATCAGCTGTTAACCTTATGGGGATTCCCCTGTGTGTTATTTGTTGTTTTTCCCTTGCTGCTTTTAATGTGTTTTCTTTGTATTTAATTTTTGATAGTTTGATTAATATGTGTCTTGGCATGTTTCTCCTTGGATTTATGCTGTATGGGACTCTCTGTGCTTCCCGGACTTGATTAATTATTTCCTTTCCCATATTAGGGTAGTTTTCAATTATAATCTCTTCAAATATTTTCTCAGTCCCTTTTTCAGTCTCTTCTTCTTCTGGGACCGCAGTAATTCGAATGTTGATGCGTTTAATGTTGCCCCAGAATTCTCTGAAACTGTCCTCAGTTCTTTTCGTTCTTTTTTCTGCTCTGCAGTAGTTATTTCCACTATTTTATCTTCCAGGTCACTTATCCGTTCTTCTGCATAAATTATTCTGCTATTGATCCCTTATAGAGTATTTTTAAGTTCATTTATTGTGTTGTTCATCATTGCTTGTTTCCTCTTTAGGTCTTCTAGGTCCTTGTTAAATGTTTCTTGCATTTTGTCTATTCTATTTCCAAGATTTTGCTTCATCTTCACTCTCATTATTCTGAATTCTTTTTCAGGTAGACTGCCTATTTCCTCTTTATTTGTTATGTCTGGTGGGTTTTTACCTTGCTCCTCCATCTGCTGTGTGTTTTTCTGTCGTCTCATTTTGCTTATCTTACTGTGTTTGGGGTTCTACTTTTTGCAGGGTGCAGGGTCATAGTTCCCGCTGTTTTTGGTGTCTTTCCCCAGTGACTAATGTTGGTTCAGTGGGTTGTGTAGGCTTCCTGGTGCAGGGGACAAGTGCCTGTGTTCTGGTGGATGAGGCTAGATCTTGTCTTTCTGGTGGGCAGGTCCACAACTGGTGGTGTGTTTTGGGGTGTCTGTGGCCTTATTATGCTTTTAGGCAGCCTCTCATCTAATGGGTGGGGTTGTGTTCCTCTTTTGCTAGTTGTTTTGCATAGGGTGTCCAGCACTGTAGCTTGCTGGTCGTTGAGTGAAGCTGGGTCTTGGTGTTGAGATGGAGATCTCTCAGAGATTATCGCCATTTGATATTCCATGGAGCTGGGAGGTCTCTTGTGGTCCAGTGTCCTGAAGTTGGCTCTCCCACCTCAGAGGCACTGCACTGACTCTTGGGTGGAGCACTAAGAGCCTTTCATCCACACAGCTGAGAATAAAAGGGAGAAAAAGTAGAAAGAAAGAAAGAAAGAAAGAGGATAAAATAAAATAAAGATAAAATAAAATAATTAAAATAAAAAATAAACAACAATTATTAAGAAAAAAATTTTTTAAAAGAATTCAACAACAACAACAAAAAAAACGGATGGACAGAACCCTAGGACAAATGGTGAAAGCGAAGATATACAGACAAGATCTCACACAGAAGCATACACATACACAGTCACAAAAAGAGGAAAAGGGGAAAAAATAACAAATCTTGCTCTCAAAGTCCACCTCCTCAATTTGGGATGATTCGTTGTCTGTTCAGGTATTCGACAGATGCAGGGTACATCAAGTTGATCGTGGAGATTTAATCCACTGCTCCTGAGGCTGCTGGAAGAAATTTCCCTTTCTCTTCTTTGTTCACACAGCTCCCGGGATTCAGCTTTGGATTTGGCCCCGCCTCTGCACTTAGGTCACCTGAGCGCATCTGTTCTTCGCTCAGACAGGAAGTGGTTAAAGGAGCCGCTGATTTGGGGGCTCTGGTTCACTCAGGCCCGGTGGAGGGAGGGGTACGGATGCAGGTGAGCCTGCAGCGGCAGAGGCTGGCGTGATGTTGCACTAGCCTGAGGCACGCCGTGCATTCTCCCAGGGAAGTTGTCTCTGGATCACGGGACCCTGGCAGTGGCGGGCTGCACAGGCTCCCAGGAGGGGAGGTGTGGATAATGACCTATGCTCACACATAGGGTTCTTGGTGGCAGCAGCAGCAGCTGTAGCATCTCACGCCCGTCTCTGGGGTCCGCGGTGTTTGCCACAGCTTGCACCCATCTCTGGAGCTCCTTTAAGCAGCGCTCTTAACCCTGTCCTTCCACACCAGGAAACAAAGAGGCAAGAAAAATTCTCTTGCCTCTTCAGCAGCTCCAGACTTCTTTCCCGGACTCCCTCCCGGCTAGCCGTGGTGCACTACCCCCTTCAGGCTGTGTTCACGCCGCCAACCCCGTTCCTCTCCCTGTGATCCGACTGAAGCCTGAGCCTCAGCTCCCAGCCCCCGCCCACCCCGGCGGGTGAGCAGAGAAGCCTCTTGGGCTGGTGAGTGCTGGTTGGCACTGATCCTCTGTGCGGAAATCTCTCCACTTTGCCCTCCGCACCCCTGTGGCTGCGCTCTCCTCTGTGGCTCCGAAGCTTCCCCGCTCCCCCACCCGCAGTCTCCACCTGCAAAGGGCCTCCTAGTGTGTGGAAACCTTTCCTCCTTCATAGCTCCCTCCCACTGGTGCAGGTCCTGTCCCTATTCTTTTTTGTCTGTTTATTCTTTTTTCTTTTTTGCTACCCAGGTACGTGGGGAGTTTCTTGCCTTTTAGGAGGTCTGAGGTCTTCTGCCAGCGTTCAGTGGGTGTTCTATAGGAGTAGTTCCACGTGTAGATGTATTTCTGATGTATTTGTGGGGAGGAAGGTGATCTCCGCCTCTTACTCTTCTGCCATCTTCCTCAACTCGTCGTTGTGGCTTTGATTTGCATTTCCCCAGTGATCAGTGATGTTGAGCATCTTTTCATGTGCCTGTTGGCCATTTGTATATCTTCCTTTGAAAAATGTCTATTTAGGTCCTACGGCCATTTTTACATTGGATTGTTTTTGTTTTTTGATTATTTTTTTCTATTGAGTTGTATAAGTTCTTCAAATAGTTTGGATAATAACCCCTTATTGGACATATCATTTGTAAATATCGTCTCCCATTTAGTATGTTGCCTTTTCATTTTGTTGATGGTTTTCTTCACAGAGCAAAATATTTTAAGTTTGATGTATCCCCATTTGTTTAATTTTGCTTTTGTGGCCCTTGCCTGAGGAGACAGATCCAAGAAAAAAATTACTAACACTAATGCAAAAGAGTGAATTGTCTGTATTTTCTTCCAGGATTTTAATGGTTTCAGGTCTTACATTTAAATTGTTTAATCTATTTTGAGTTTATTTTTGTATATGGCGTGAGAAAATGTTCTAGTTTCAGTTTTTAAATGTAGATTTCCAGTTTCCCAGTATCACTTATTGAAGAGATTGTCATTTCCCCATTGTGTATTCTTCCCTCCTCTGCCATAGATTGACCATACGTGTGTGGGTTTATTTCTAGGCTCTCTATTCTATTCCACTGATATGTGTCTGTTTTTGTCCCAGTACCATTCTGTTTCTTTACTGTAGCTTTATAGTGTAGTTTGAAATCAGGATGCATGATTCCTCCAGCTTTGTTCTTTCTCAAGATAGCTTTGGCTCTTCAGGGTCTTTTGTGGTTCCATACAAATTTTAGGATTATTTGTTATACTTAAAGCTTTGTTCTAGAAACTCGCTTTTAAATTCATTCTTAGCAGCCTCACCTGCACACTGTTAACCCTGCTCTTCTTCTTCCACTACCCGATTCCTGCCATGGGCTGGAAGAAATTTGTTTGTTTCTGGCACTATTAAAAAGTCCCACAGTGGGCTCCTGTCATATACATATTCCCAGACTCTCTCTCCTCCCTCTCCCTGTTACTTCCTCCCTCCCTCAGGGACTTGCCTCAATTTGCAGATCCTAATGTGCATCATAAATCTTTAAAAATTTTTAAAAATATTTATTATTATTTTTATATCTTTATTGGAGTATAATCAGCTATCTATATACATATATGTATACATATATGTATACATATATACCCATATCCCTTCCCTCTTCAGCCTCTATCCCACGCTCCCTTTCCACCCCTCTAAGTAGTAAAAAAGCACTGACCTGATCTCCCTGTGCTATGCAGCTGCTTCCCACTAGCTATCTATTTTATATTTGGTAGTGTATATATGTCAAGGCCATTCTGTCACTTTGCCCCAGATTCCCCTCCCCCCTCCCCATGTCCTCACGTCCATTCTCTATGTCTGCATCTTTATTCCTGCCCTGCCCATAGCTTCATCAGAACCATGTATTTTTTAGATTCCATACATATGTGTTAGCATATGGTATTTGTTTTTCTCTTTCTGACTTACTTCACTCTACATGACAGACTCTAGTCCCATCAACCTCACTACAAATAACTCAATTTTGTTTCTTTTTATGGCTGAGTAATATTCCATTGTATGTATGTGCCACATCTGTCAATGGACACTTAGATTGCATCCATATCTTGGCTATTGTAAACAGTGCAGCAATGAACACTGGGGTGAATGTATCTCTTTGAATTATGGTTTTCTCAGGGTTTATGCCCAGTAGTGGGATTGCTGGGTCATAGGGTAGTTTTATTTTTAGTTTTTTAAGGAACCTTCATACTGTTTTCCATAGTGGCTGTATCAATTTACATTCCCACCAACAGTTCAAGAGGGTTCCTTTTTCACCACACTCTTTCCAGCATTTATTGTTCATAGATTTTTTTAATGATGGCCATTCTGACCAGTGTGAGGTGATACCTCACTAGGGTTTTGCTGTGCATTTCTCTAATGTTTAGTGATGTTGAGCATCCTTTCATGTGTTTGTTGGCATTCTGTGTATCTTCTTCGGAGACGTCTGTTTAGGTCTTCAGCCCATTTTTGGATTGGGTTGTTTATTTTTTTGATATTGAGCTTCATGAGCTGCTTGTAAATTTTGGAGATTAATACTTTGCCAGTTGTTTCATTTGAAAATATTTTCTCCCATTCTGTGGGTTGTATTTTCATCTTGTTTATGGTTCCTTTGCTGTGCAGAAGGCTTTAAGTTTCATTAGGTCCCATTTGTTTAATTTTGTTTTTATTTCTGCTACTCTAGGAGGTGGGTCAAAAAGGATCTTGCTGTTGTTTATGTCATAGAGTGTTCTGCCTATGTGTTCCTCCAAGAGTTTTACAGTGTCTGGCTGTACATTTAGGTCTTAATGCACTTTAAGTTTATTTCTGTGTATGGTGTTAGGAAGTGTTCTAATTCCATTCTTTACATGTAGCTGTCCAGTTTGCCCAGCACCAATTATTGAAGAGACTGTCTTTTCTCCATTGTAAATCCTTGCCTCCTTTGTAATAGATTTGTTGACAATAGGTGCATGGATTTACCTCTGGGCTTTCTATCCTGTTCCATTGATCTATATTTCTGTTTTTGTGCCAGTACCATATTGTCTTCATTACTGTAGATTTGCAGTCAGGGAGTCTGATTCCTCCAGCTCTGTTTTTTTCCCTCAAGATTGCTTTGGCTATTCGAGATCTTTTGTGCCTCCATACAAATTATAAGATATTTTGTTCTAGTTCTGTGAAAAATGCCATTGGTAATTTGATAGGGATTGCACTGAATCTGTAGATTGCTTTGGGTAGTTTATTCATTTTCACAGTATTGATTCTTCCAGTCTAAGAATATTGTACATCTCTCCATCTGTTTGTGTCATCTTGGATTACTTTCATCAGTGTCTTATAGTTTTCTTGTACAGGTCTTTTACCTCCTTAGTAGGTTTACTCCCAGCTATTTTATTATTTTTGTTGCGATGGTAAATGGGATTGTTTCGTAATTTCTTTTTCTGATCTTTCATTGTTAGTGTATAGGAGTGCGAGAGACTTCTGTGCATTAATATTGTATCCTGCAAGTTTACCAAATTCATTGATTACCTCTAGTAATTTTCTGGTGGCATCTTTAGGATTCTCTATGTGTAGTATCATATCACCTGCAAACAGTTACAGTTTTACTTCTTCTTTTCCCATTTGTATTCCTTTTACTTCTTTTTCTTCTCTGATTGCTGTGGCTAGGACTTCCAAAATTATTTTGGATAATAGTGGCAAAAGTGGACATCTGTGTCTTGTTCCTGATCTTAGAGGAAATGGTTTCAGTTTTTCACCACTGAGAATGATGTTTGCTGTGGGGTTTTTTTGTATATGGCCTTTATTATGTTGACGTAGGTTCCCTCTATGCTCACTTTCTGTAGAGTTTTTCTCATAAATCAGTGTAGAATTTTTTCGAAAGCTTTTTCTGCATCTATTGAGATGATCATATGTTTTTTATTCTTCAGTTTGTTAATATGGTGTATCACATTGATTGATTTGCATATATTGAAGCATCCTTGCATCACTGGGATAAATCCCACTTGATCATGGTATATGATCCTTTTAATGTGTTGTTGGTTTCTGTTTGCTAGTATTTTGCTGAGGACTTTGCATCTATATTCATCAGTGATATTGGTCTGTAAATTTCTTTGTTTGTAGCATATTTATCTGATTTTGGTATCAGGGTGATGGTGACCATTTAGAATGAATTTGGGAGTATTCCTTCCTCTGCAACTTATTGGAAAAGTTTGAGGAGGATGGGTGCTAGCTCTTCTCAAAATGTTTGATACAATTCACCTGTGAAGCCATCTTGTCCTGGAGTTTTGTTTGTTGGAAGATTTTAATCACAGTTTCAATTTCATTACTTGTGATTGGTCTGCTCATATTTTCTGTCTTCCAGGTTCAGTCTTGGAAGGTTATACCTTTCTAAGTATTTGTTCATTTCTTCCAAGTTGTCCATTTTATTGGCATAGAGTTGCCTGCAGTAGTCTCTTATGATGTTTTTTATTTTTGTGGTGTCTGTTGTAACTTCTTTTTCATTTCTAATTTTATTGAGTCCTCTCCCTCTTTTTCTGTTGAGTCTGGCAAAAGGTTTATCAATTTTTTTTGTCTTCTCAAAGAACCAACTTTTAGTTTCATTGATCTTTGCTTTTGTTTTCTTTGTTTCTATTTCATTTATTTCTCTCTGATCTTTATCATTTCTTTCCTTTTACTAAATTTGGGTTTTGTTTGTTCTTTTTTCTCTAGTTCTTTTAGGTGTAAGGTTAGACTGTTTATTTGAGATTTTTCTTGTTTCTTGAGGTAAGATTTTATTGCTACAAACTTCCTTCTTAGAACTGCTTTTGCTGCATCCCATAGGTTTTTTTTAAACATCTTTATTGGAGTATAATATCTTTACAATGGTGTGGTAGTTTTTCCTGTATAACAAAGGGAATCAGCTATACATATACATATATCCCCATATCTCCTCCCTCTTGCCTCTCCCTCCCACCCTCCCTATCCCACCACTCTACGTGGACACAAAGCACTGAGCTGATCTTCCTGTGCTATGCAGCTGATTCCCACTAGCTATCTAGTTTACATTTGGTAGTGTATATATTTCTATGTCACTCTCTCACTTCGTCCCAGCTTACCCTTCCCCTCCCCATTCCTCCAGTCCATTCTCTACATCTGCATCTTTATTTCTGTCCTTCCCTTAGGTTCTTCAGCACCATTTTTTTTTTTTTTAGATTCCATGTATATGTGTTAGCATACAATATTTGTTTCTCTCTTTCTGACTTCACTCTGTATGACAGGTCCATCCATCTCACTACAAGTCACTCACTTTTGTTTCTTTTTATAGGTGAGTAGTATTCCATTGTACATATGTGACACATCTTCTTTATCCATTCATTTTTCGATGGACACTTAGGTTGCTTCCATGTCCTGGGTATTGTAAATAGTTCTGCAATGAATATTGTGGTACATGTATCTCTTTGAATTATGGTTTTCTCAGGGTATATGCCCAGTAGTGGGATTGCTGGGTCATAGGGTAGTTTTATTTTTAGTTTTTTAAGAAACCTGCATACTGTTCTCCATAGTGGCTGTATCAATTTACATTCCTACCAACAGTGTAAGCGGGATCCCTTTTCTCACAACCTCTCCAGCATTTTTTTTTGTCGATTTTGTTGATGATGGCCATTCTTATTGGTGTGAGGTGATACCTCATTGTAGTATTTTTTAACCTTACAATTAAATTTTATTGAAAGCAATGGCAATAAAAACTCAAAATTTATTACTTCCTAATTATATTATAAAATTTACTATTATCTGTGCTCTAGCAGCTTTTACACCTCCTGTTATCTGTATGGTGGAAACACTACAAAGGGGGACAACTGTGCATCTCTGCCCAGCTCCCTTTCCAGTGACATTGTATTCATAGCTTGGAATTGGTCAAGGTGGGTGTATTTACACCCTAGAAATGGGCAAATGCTACATATCAGGCTTGATTCCCTGCTTTGTTTACTATCTAGATGTAAAAAAGAGATGGAGAAAGTGTACTCAGCTAGGGTGAGAGAGGCAGAATAACCTGGATTGTGGTCAGGATCTGGGCAGGGGTTGGACTGTGTGGTGGCTTTCAGACCATAGAAAGGAGTTTTGATTTTATTTGCAGTGGAAAATGGTGTATATAAGGTTCAAATCAGGGGAAACACATTGCCTAATTTACATTTAATTAAGATCCCTCTGATGGTCTATGGATTGGACCTACAGAAGCTACTGTACTTGTTCAGGTGACATAATGGTGGCTTGAATTGGGGAGATGATCAGTAGTAATGAGGAATGGTGGATAGATACCTCATTGTAATTTTGATATGCATTTCTCTAATGATTAGCAATATTGAGCATCCTTTCATGTGTTTGTTGGCAATCTGTATATCTTCCTTGCAGAAATGTCTATTTAGGACTTCTGCCCATTTTTGGATTGGGTTGTTTGTTTTTTGATATTGACCTTCATGAGCTGCTTGTATATTTTGGAGATTAATCCTTTTCCAGTTGCTTCATTTGCAAACATTTTCTCCCATTCTGAGGGTTGCCTTTTTGTCTTATTTATGGTTTCTTTTGCTGTGCAAAAGCTTTTAAGATTCATTAGGTCCCATTTGTTTACTTTTGTTTTTATTTCCCTTATTCTAGGAGGTCGGTCAAAAAGGATCTTTCTGTGATTTATGTCATAGAGTGTTCTGCCTATGTTTTCCTCTAAGAGTTTTATGGTGTCTGGCCTTACATTTAGGTCTTTAATCTATTCTGAGTTTATTTTTGTATATGGTTAGGGAATGTTCTAATTTCGTTCTTTTACATGTAGCTGTCCAGTTTTCCCAGCACCACTTATTGAAGAGGCTGTCTTTTCTCCATTGTATATGCTTACCTCCTTTATCAAAGATAAGGTGACTATATGTGTGTGGGTTTATCTCTGGGCCTTCTATCCTGTTCCATTGATCTATATTTCTGTTTTTGTGCCAGTACCATACTGTCTTGATTACTGTAGCTTTGTAGTATAGTCTAATGTCAGGGAGTCTGACTCCTCTGGCTCCGCATTTCTTTCTCAATATTTCTTTGGCTATTCGGGGACTTTTGTGATTCCTTACAAATTGTGAAATTTTTTGTTCTAGTTCTGTGAAAATTGCCATTGGTAGTTTGATAGAGATTGCATTGAATCTGTAGATTGCTTTGGGTAATATACTCATTTTCACAATGTTGATTCTTCCAATCCAAGAACATGGTATATCTCTCCATCTGTTTGTATCATGTTTAATTTCTTTCATTAGTGTCTTATAGTTTTCTGCATAGAGGTCTTTTGTCTGCTTAGGTAGGTTTATACCTAGATACTTTATTCCTTTTGTTGCAATGGTAAATTGGAGTGTTTCCTTAATTTCTCTTTAAGATATTTCATTATTAGTGTATAGGAATGCAAGAGATTTCTGTGCATTAATTTTGTATCCTGCTACTTTGCCAACTTCATTGATTAGCTCTAGTAGTTTTCTGGTAGCATCTTTGGGATTCTCTTTGTATAGTATCCTGTCATCTGCAAATGGTGACAGTTTTACTTCTTCTTTTCTGATTTGGATTCCTTTTTCTTCTCTGAAAGCTGTGGCTAATTCTTCCAAAGTTATGTTGAATAATAGTGTTGAGAGTGGGCAACCTTGTCTTGTTCCTGACCTTAGAGGAAGTGGTTTCAGTTTTTCACCATTGAGAATGATGTTGTCTTTGGGTTTGTCATATATGGGCTTAATTATGTTGAGGTTAGTTCCCTCTATGCCTACTTTCTGGAGAGTTTTTTTTTTATCATAAATTGGTTTTGAATTTTGTCAAAGGTTTTTCTGCATCTACTGAGATGATCATATGGTCTTTCTCCTTCAGTTGGTTAATATGGTTCATCACATTGATTGATATGCGTATGTTGAATAATCCTTGCATTCCTGGGATCAACCCAGCTTGATCATGTTGTATGATCTTTTTAATGTGCTGTTGGATTCTGTTTGCTAGTATTTTGTTGAGGATTTTTGCGTCTATATTCATTAGTGATATTGTCCTCTAGTTTTCATTTTTTGTGACATCTTTGTCTGGTTTGGGTATCAGGGTGATGGCGAGCTCATAGAACAAGTTTGGGAGTGTTCCTCCCTCTGTTATAGTTTGGAAGAGTTTGAGAAGAATAGGTGTTAGCTGTTTCCTAATCCTTTGATAGAATTCGCCTGTGAATACATCTGGTCCTGGGCTTTTGTTTGCTGGAAGGTTTTTAATCACAGTTTCAATTTCAGTGCTTGTGATTGGTCTGTTTATATTTTCTATTTCTTCCTGGTTCTGTCTCACAAGGTTGTGGTTTTCTAAGAATTTGTCCATTTCTTCCAGGTTGTCCATTTTATTGACATATAGTTGCTTGTAGTAATCTCTCATGATCCTTTTTATTTTTGAAGTGCTAGTTGTTACTTCTCGTTTTTCATTTCTAATTCTGTTGATTTTGGTCTTCTCCCTTTTACTTGATGAGTCTCGCTAATAGTTTACCAGTTTTGTTTATCTTCTCAAAGAACAAGCTTTAAGTTTTATTGATCTTTGCTCCTGTTTTCTTCATTTCTTTTTCATTTATTTCTGTCTGATCATTATGATTTCTTTCCTTATGCTAACTTGGGACTTTTTTTCTTCTTTCTCTAATTGCTTTAGGTGTAAGGTTAGGTTGTTATTTTAGATATTTCTTATTTCTTGAGGTAGGATTGTATTGCTATAAACTTCCCTCTTAGAACTGCTTTTGCTGCATCCCATAGGTTTTGGGTCATCGTGTCTCCATTGTCATTTGTTTGTAGGTATTTTTTTAATTTCCTCTTTCATTTCTTCAGTGATCTGTTTGTTATTTAGTAGTGTAATTTTTAGCTTCCATGTGTTTGTAGTTTTTAAAGATCTTTTTCCTGTAATTGACATCTAGTCTCATAGTGTTTTGGTTGGAAAAGACACTTGATATGATTTCAGTTTTCTTAAATATTCAAGGCTTGATTTGTTACCCAAATTATGATCTATCTTGGTGAATCTTCCATGAGCACTTGAGAACAAAGTGTATTCCATTGTTTTTGGATGGAATGCCCTATAAATATCAATTAAATCCATCTTGTTTAATGCTTCATTTAACGTTTGTGTTTCCTTATTAATTTTCTGTCTGGATGATCTGTCCATTGGTGAATGTGTGGTGTTAAACTCCCCTACTATTTTTGTGTCACTGTCGATTTCCCCTTTTATGACTGTTACTATTTGCTTTAGTATTGAGGTGCTCCTCTGTTGGGTGCATAAATATTTACAATTGTTATATCTACTTCTTGGATTGATCCCTTTGTCATTATGTAGTATCCTTCTTTGTCTCTTGTAATAGTCTTTAATTAAAGTCTATTTTTTCTGATATGAGAATTGCTACTCCAGCTTTCTTTTGATTTCCATTTACATGGAATATCTTTTTCCACCCCCTCATTTTCAGTCCGTATGTGTCCCTAGGTGTGAAGTGGGTCTCTTGTAGACAGCATATATATGGGTCTTGTTTTTGTATCCGTCCTGCCAGTCTATGTCTTTTGGTTGGAGCATTTAATCCATTTACATTTAAGGTAATTATCGATATGTATATTCCTGTTACTATTTTCTTAATTGCTTTGGGTTTGTTATTGTAGACGTCTTCTTTCTCTCGTGTTTCCCAGTTAGAGAAGCTCCTCTACCATTTTTTGTAAAGCTGGTTTGGTTGTGCTGAATTCTCTTAGCTTTAGCTTGTCTGTAAAGGTTTTAATTTCTCTGTTGAGTCTGAATGAGATCCTTGCTGGATAAAGTAATCCTGCTTGTAGTTTTTTCCCTTTCATCACTTTAAATATGTCCTGCCACTCCCTTCTGTCTTGCAGAGTTTCTGGTGAAAGATCAGCTCTTAACTTTATGGGGATTTCCTTGTATGTTACTTATTATTTTTCCCTTGCTCGTTTTAATATTTTTTCTTTGTATTTAATTTTTGATTGTTTGATTATTATGTGTCTTTGCATGTTTCTCCTTGGGTTTACCTTGTATGGGACTCTGTGCACTTCCTGGACTTGTTTGACTATTTCCTTTCCCATATTAGGGAAGTTTTCAACTCTAATCTCTTCAAATATATTCTCAGTCCCTTTCTTTTTCTCTTCTTCTTCTGAGACCGCCATAATTCAAATGTTGGGTTTAATACTGTCCCAGAGGTCTCTGAGTCTGTCCTCAATTCTTTTCATTCCTTTTTCTTTATTCTGCTCTGTGGTACTTATTTCCACCATTTTATCTTCCAGGTCAGTTATCTGTTCTTCTACCTCAGTTATTCTGCTATTGATTCCTTCCAGAGAATTTTTAATTTCATTTATTGTGTTGTTCATCATTGTTTGTTTGCTCTTAGTTCTTCTAAGCCCTTGTTAAACTTTTCTTGTATTTTCTCCGTTCTATTTCCAAGATTTTGGATCATGTTTCATATCATTATTCTTAATTCTTTTTCAGGTAGACTGCCTATTTCCTCTTCACTTGTTTGGTCTGTTGAGATTTTACATTGCTCCTTCATTTGCTACATATTTCTCTGTCTTCACATTTTGCTTAACTTACTGTGTTTATGGTCTTCTTTTCATAGGCTGCAGGTTTGTAGTTTCCATTGTTTTGGTGTCTGACTGCAGTGGGTAAGGTTTGTTCAGTGGGTTATGTAGGCTTCCTGGTGGAAGTGACTCATGCCTGTGTTCTGGTGGATGAGGCTGGATCTTGTCTTTCTAGTGGGTAGGACCGTTTCTGGTGCTGCGTGTTTTGGTGTCTGTGAACTTATTATGATTTTAGGCAGCCTCTGTGCTGATGGGTGGGGTGGTGTTCCTGTCTTCCTAGCTGTTTGGCATAGGGTCTCCAGCACTGTAGCTTGCTGGTCGTTGAGTGGAGCTGTGTCTTAGCGTTGAGATGGAGATCTGTGGGCGAGCTTTTGCTGTTTGATATTACATGGGGCTGGGACATCTCTGGTGGACCAGTGTCCTGAACTGAGCTCTCCCACCTCAGAGGCTCAGGCCTGAATATTGGTTGAAGCACCAAGACCCTGTCAGACACATGGCTAGGAAGAAAAGGGAGAGAAAAATAAAGAAAGAAAGAAAATGAAAATAAAAGAAAATAAATAAGTTTATTAAGATAAAAAATTAAAAAATATTAAAAATTAAAAAATGAAAACGTAAAAAACACAAAAAGAAAGAAGAGATCAACCAAACCATAAAGCAAATCCACCAAAGACAAGTGCTAAAAAATATACTAAAAAAAAAAAAAAGACAGAACCCTAGGACAAATGGTGAATGCAAAGATATACAGACAAAATTACACAAAGAAACATACACATACACACTCACAAAAAGAGAAAAAGGAAAAAAAATATATGCACATAAAAAAGGAAGAGATCAACCAAATCAATAAACAAATCTATGAATGAAAATAATCTCTAAATACTAAACTAAGATAAACATAAAACCAGAAATAAGTTAGATGTAGAAAGGAAACCCAAAGTCTACAGTTGCTCCCAGAGTCCACCACCTCAATTTTGGGATGATTCACTGTCTATTAAGGTATTCCATAGATGCAGGGTACATCAAGTTGATTGTGGGGATTTAATCCGCTGCTCCTGAGCCTGCTGGGAGAAATTTCCCTTTCTCTTCTTTGTTCACACAGCTCCTGGGGCTCAGCTTTGGATTTGGCCCCGCCTCTGCATGTAGGTCACCTGAGGGCTTCTGTTTTACCCCCAGACAGTGCACGGTTAAAGTAGGAGCTGCTTCGGGGGCTCTGGCTCACTCAGGCCGGGGATAGGGAGGGGTACGGTATGTGGGGCAAGCCTGTGGTGGCAGAGGCCAGCATAACTTTTCAACTGCCTGAGGTGCACCTTGTGCTCTCCCAGGGAAGTTGTCCCTGGATCACGGGACCCTGGCAGTGGCGGACTGCATAGGTTTTTGGGAGGGGAGGTGTGGATAGTGACCTGTGCTTGCACACAGGCTTCTTGGTGGTGGCAGCAGCAGCCTTATTGTCTCATTTCTGACTCTGGTGTCTGCACTGATATCCGCGGCTCACGCCTGTCTCTGGAGCTCGTTAAGGCGGTGCTTTGAATCCCCTCTCCTCATGCATCTCAAAACAATGGTCTCTTGCCTGTTAGGCAGGTCCAGACTTTTTCATGGACTCCCTCCTTCCTAGCTGTGGCACACTAGGCCCCTTCAGGCTGTGTTCATGCTGCCAACCCCAGTCCTCTCCCTGGTGTCCGACCTTTGAAGCCCAAGCCTCAGTCCCCAGCCACCACCCATCCCGGCGGTGAACAGAGAAGCCTCTCAGGCTTGTGAGTGCTCGTTGGCACTGACACTTTGTGCAGGAATGTCTCCACTTTGCCCTCTGCACCCCTGTTGCTGTGCTCTCCTCCAGGGCTCTGAAGCTTCTCCCCTACCCACCTACCCTCTCCACCAGTGAAGGGACTTCCTAGTGTGTGGAAACTTTTCCTCCTTCACAGCTCCCTCCCATAGGTGCAGGTTCCATCCTTATTCTTTTGTTTCTGTGTTTTCTTTTTTTCTTTTGCCCTACCCAAGTATGTCTGGAGTTTCTTTCCTTTTGGGAAATCTGAGGTCTTCTGCCAGCTTTCAGTAGGTGTTCTGTAGGAGTTGTTCCACATGTAGATGTATTTTTGATGTATTTGTGGAGAGGAAGGTGATCTCCATGTCTTACTCCTCTGCCATCTTGAAGGTCCCTCCTCATCCCATAGGTTTTGGATCATCATCATGTTTTTGTTGTCATTTGTCTCTAGGTATTTTTTTATTTCTTCTTTGATTTCTTCAGTGATCTCTTGGATATTTAATAACGTATTGTTTAGCTTCCATGTGTTTTTGTTTTTTTACTTTTTTCCCCCTGTAATTTATTTCTAATCTCATAGCATTGTGATCAGAAATGGTGTTTGACATGATTTCAATTTTCCTAAATTTACCGAGGCTTGAGTTGTGACCCAAAATATGATCTATCCTGGAGAATGTTCCATGTGTATTTAAGAAGAAAGTGTAATGTGCTGTTTTTGGATGGAATGTCCTATAAATATCAATTAAATATATCTGGTCTATTGTGTCATTTAAAGCTTGTGTTTCCTTATTAATTTTCTGTTTGGATGATCTGTCCATTGGTGTAAGTGAGGTATTGAAGTCCCCCACTATTATTGTGTTACTGTCAGTTTCCCATTTTATGGCTGTTAGCTTTTGCCTATGTATTGAGGTGCTCCTATGCTGGGTGCATATATATTTATAATTGTTATATCTTCCTCTTGAATTGATCCCTTGATTATTATGTAGTGTCCTTCCTTGTCTCTTGTAACATTCTTTATTTTAAATCTATGAGTATAAAATATGAGTATTTTATCTGTTATGAGTATTGTTATGAGCTTTCTTTTGATTTCCATTTGCATGGAATATGTTTTCTAATCCCCTCACTTTCAGTCTGTATGTGTCCCTAGGTCTGAAGTGGGTCTCTTGTAGACAGTATATATATGGGTCTTGTCTTTGTATCCATCCAGCGAGCCTGTGTCTTTTGGTTGGAGCATTTAATCCATTCACATTTAGGGTAATTATTGATATGTATGTTCCTATTATCATTTTCTTAATTGTTTTGTGTTTGTTTTTGTAGGTCCTTTTCTTCTCTTGTGTTTCCCACTTAGAGAAGTTCCTTTAGCATTTGTTGTAGAGCTGGTTTGGTGGTGCTGAATTCTCTTATCTTTTGCTTGTCTGTAAAACTTTTGTTTTCTCCATCAAATCTGAATGAGATTCTTGCCAGGTAGAGTAATCTTGGTTGTAGGTTCTTCCCTTTCATCAATTTAAATGTATCATGCCACTCCCTTCTGGCTTATAGATTTTCTGATAAGAAATCAGCTGTTAACCTTATGGGAGTTCCCTTGTATGTTGTCATTTTTCCCTTGTTGTTTTAATAATTTTCTTTGTCTTAATTTTTGTCCATTTGATTACTATGTATCTCGCTGTGTTTCTCCTTGGGTCTATCCTCCCTGGGACTCTGTGCTTCCTGGACTTGGGTGGCTATTTCCTTTCCCATGTTAGGGAATTTTTTTACTATAATCTCTTCAATTATTTTCTTGGGTCCTTTCCCTCTCTCTTCTCCTTCTGGGACCCCTATAATGTGAATGTTGGTGCATTTAATTTTGTACCAGAGGTCTCTTAGGCTGTCTTCATTTCTTTGCATTCTTTTTTCTCTATTCTGTTCCATGGCAGTAAATTCCACCTTTCTGTCTTTCAGGTCACTTATCCGTTTTTCTGCCTTAGTTTTTCTGCTATGGATTCCTTCTAATTTAGTTTTCTTTTCAGTTTTTGTATTGTTCATCTCTGTTTTTTCTTTAATTCTTCTAGACTTTTTTTTTTTTTTGTGGTACGCGGACCTCTCACTGTTGTGGCCTCTCCCGTTGTGGAGCACAGGCTCTGGACGCGCAGGCTCAGCGGCCATGGCTCATGGGCCCAGCTGCTCCACGGCATGTGGGATCTTCCCGGACCGGGGCACGAACCCATGTCCCCTGCATCGGCAGGCGGACTCTCAACCACTGCGCCACCAGGGAAGCCCTAGACTTTTGTTCTTTAATTCTTCTAGGTCTTTGTTAAAAATTTCTTGCATCTTCTCAATCTTTGCCTCCATTCTTTTTCCGAGGTCCTGGATCCTCTTCACTATCATTATTCTGACTTCATTTTCTGGAAGGTTGCCTATCTCCACTTTATTTAGTTTTTTTTCTGGGGTTTTATTTTGTTCCTTCATCTGGTACATGTTCCTCTGCCTTTTCACTTTGTCTATCTTTCTGTGAATGTGGTTTTCATTCCACAGGCTGCAGGATTGTATTTCTTCTTGCTTCGACTCTGTGCTTACTGCTTTAAATGTCCAGACACAGATGCAAGGCTAAAAGGATCACAAAGAGTCTGGGAAACATGACAACATCAAAGAAAGAAAATTAAGCACCAGTAACTAACCCTCACTTTCTGGAGATATATGTACTGCCTGATAAAGAATTCAAATAATTATCTTACAGAAGTTCACTGAGCTACAGGAGAACACAGATAGAAAACTGAATGAAATCAGGAAAACAATACATGAACAAATTGGTATGTCCAATAAAAGAGATAAGAATCATAAAAGAGAATGAAACAGAAATTTTGGGCTGAAGAACACAGTAATTGAACTGAAAAATTCAATAGAGAACATCAATATCAGAGTTGATAAAGCATAAGAGAGAATAGTGAGCTGGAAGACAGCTCATTTCCTATTACCAGGTCAGGGGGACTCAAAGGAAAAAGAATGGGAAAAAATGAAGACAGCCTTTGAGACTTATGGAATAAAACCACCCCCTCCAAACCCCCAATATATGCATTATAGGATACTAAAATGAGCAGAGGAAGAGAAAGGAGCAGGAAGTTTACTTAAAGAGATAGTGAGAGAAGATTTCTCAAACCTAGAGAGGGAAATGAACATACAGATCCATAACATGCAAAGAACCACAAATAGACTGAACATAAAGAGGTCTTCAACAGGACACATAGTCAAATTGTCAGAAGTCAAAGACAAAGAGAGAATTTAGAAAGCAGCAAGAGGAAGGCAACTCATCACATGCACAGGAACCTCCAGAAATATATCAGTGTGTTGATTTCTCAGCAGAAAACTTGCAGGGCGGGAGAGAGGGCGATGGATATATTCAAAGTACTGAAAGAAAAAACTGCCAACCAAGAATATTAATGTGTATATGTGGAATCTAGAAAAAAAGGTATAGATGATCTTATTTGCAAAGCAGAAATAGAGACACAGACATAGAGAACAAACGCATGGATACCAAGTGTGAAGGGGGGGTTGGATGAATTGGGAGATTGGGATTGAGATATATACACTATTGATACTATGTATAAAATAGATAACTCTTGAGAACCTATTGCATAGCACAGGGAACTCTACTCAGTGCTCTGTGGTGACCTAAATGGGAAGGAAAACCAAAAATAAGGGATATATGTATATTTATAGCTGATTCACTTTGCTGTGCAGCAGAAACTAACAACACTTTCAAGCAACTATACTCCAATAGAAATTAATTTTAAAAAACTATAAATAGAACTACCATATAATCTAGCAATCTCACTCCTGGGCATATATCCAGAGAAAACCATGGTTCAAAAGGATACATGCACCCCAATATTCATCACAGTGCTGCTTACGATAGCCCAGATCTGGAAGCAACCTAAATATCCATCAACAGATGAATGGATAAGGAAGATGTGGTACATATATACAGTGGAATACTACTCAGTCATTAAAAAGAATGAAATAATGCCATTTGCAGCAACATGGATGGACCTGGAGATTATCACACTAAGTGAAGTAGGCCATACAGAGAATGCCATTTATTTATTTCTTTTGTCTTAAGAGACAGATCCAAAAAATATTCTATGTTTTATGTCAAAGAGTGTTCTGCCTATACTCTCTTCTAGGAGTTTCATGGATGTCTTTCCTCAGGGAGTGCTAGTAGCTATCAACTTGGTAGGGGGTGGGGCTGGAGATGGAGGGGCTAGAGCTGGTGTTGAGTGTGAAGCAAGACTTCCTCCATGCTCAGTGGCCATCACAGCCCTATCAGGGGTGACATCTGATGGCAAGTTTCTGGAGTAGAAGCCCTGAGGTTTGGGACCTAGCTGGCTCTCTTCCCTTTAAGCATGTTTTTACCTTTCACACTAGAACACTTGCCCCAGAGTAGGGCAGTGGTGAAGCAGGTGGGGCCTGTTTGTGGACGGGTTTCTGATGTGCTGCTTGTATGGGTACCCACAACTCTGCTCATAAGCAGCCTTGGGTGCATTCCCCCTTTTTCTGTCACAGCCTATCATTGTCCCCAGCCTCTTCTGCTCCCCATTCTGCTGAGGAACTGCTCTGCAAGGCTGGTGGCGGGCCCGCATGGACTCTCATCAGCTATTGGAAGATGAGCTGTGTTGGAGCGGTTGCTGTCAGACACCTGGGCAGCTTCTGAGGTGCTGCTTGAGTAAGCACCAACAATGGCTGCTGCTACCTCACCCAGGCTCTGTTCTGGGACCAGATCACCTCTCTGTCCCATGGGCTACTCTTTTTCCTCATCATCAGTGACCCACATCCAGCGTCCCACAGGGGCATGGAGTGAGCAAGGGTAGAGCATTCACTTGGCTCAGGCTTGGGCGTGCAGTTAGGTGGTTGCTGGAAACTCCACAGCTGCTAGAGTAGACCTCTCTCCTCTGCCTTGGGAGCAGATCCTCTTTGTCTCTCACAGCTGATCACTGCCCTCAGCCTCTGCTGCTCCTGCTGTGTTGTGGAACCATTTTGCTGGGCAGGTGGGGCCACATGGTCTCTACTGCATGTGTGTAAGGGGGTGAGCTATGGTGGAGTGACCACCGTCAGATGTCTGGTCTGCTTCTGAGGGCTAGTTGGTCACTGGAAACTCAGCAGCCACTACAGCAGACCTCTCTTCACCCTGCCTTGGTACCTAGCCAGCAAGTAGGAGCTCCTCACAAGTGGAGTCCAGGCTTCCCATAGATCTTCTATGTGTCCCATGGGTCCTCCAATCAGCCAAGGGGATTTGTCTCCTTTGTGTAGGACCCCAGGATTATGGTGCCCAATCTTTGGCTTGACTTACTAACTCCCCAGGGTGGCTGTCCAGCCATGTATTCTTCCTTTTCCTCTGAGTTCCCTCCCAGAGGATGGGTCCTTGCCTGATTGCTTTTCTTCCCTTTCGACCCAATTACATGTGTATCTTTCTTACAGCCTTGGTTTTACAAGAGTCCTTTGCCAGTTTCCTGTTAGTTTTCAGTGAGAATTATTCCACATGTAGATGTATTTTTAATGTGTTTTTTTGGGGAGGTTAGCTCCACTTTCTCTTACTCCACCATGTTGATCCCTTCTCCACTATACTGTAGTCTAAGTGTGCAATATCATTGTGTCTAGTGAAAATGTACATACCTTAATTTTTTTTCAATACCTTAATTTAAAAATACTTTATTGCTAAAAAATGCTGATCATTTTCTAAGCCTTCAGTGATTAATAGTCTTTTTCTGGTGGAGTGTTTGAAACACTGCAAGAACTACCAAAATTTCAAAATTTGTGACATGAAGTGAGCAAATGCTGTTGTACAAATGGTGCTATCAATCGACTTGCTTGATGCAGGGATGCCACAAATCTTCAATTTGTAAAAAAAACCCTCAGTATACGCAAAATGCTATAAAGTGAAGTGCAACAAAATGAGGTATTTCTGTACTGGTTGACAATTCTTTACCTTTAAGCAAATTGAATATTCCACCCAATTCCCTTCTGGACTGCAAAGTTTCTGCAGGGAAATCCTCTGACAATTTTATGGAAACTCCATTTTATGTGATGAATCACTATTTTTTCTTGTTGCTTTCAAGATTATCTTTGACTTTAGACACTGATTATATTGTGACTAAATGTGGCTCTCTTTGGATTTTTCATAGCTGGAGATTTTGAGTTTCTTGGATCTGTATGTCCATTTCATTCTTCAGATTTAGGAAGTTTTCAGTCTTTATTTCTTCAAATAAGCTCTCTCTTTCTTTTGTTATCCTTCTGGGATTTCCATAATGCATACATTGGACTGTTTTATGGTGACCCATAAGAGCGTGTTGTTTAAAGTGAGAGAGTGGCATGGACATATATACACTACCAAATGTAAAATAGATAGCTAGTGGGAAGCAGCTGCATAGCACAGGGAGATCAGCTCGGTGCTTTGTGACCACTTAGAGGGGTGGGAGAGGGAGGGTGGGAGGGAGGGATACGCAAGAGGGAAGAGATATGGGGATATATGTATATGTATAACTGATTCATTTTGTTATAAAGCAGAAACTAACACACCATTGTAAAGCAATTATACTCCAATAAAGATGTAAAAAAATAAATAAAACCAAAACAACACAAAACAAAACAATCAAATCAACTATCACACCCTTGTTAACTTATTCATATTTTTATTAATTTAGCCCTAAATTCATAGATCAATTTTGGGGAGTTGACATTTGGTAAGCATTTGTTTCTTTCTTAAAATTTTGTTGTGTTGTTTCTAACACTCATTATACTTTAAACATTTCTAAATTATATACAGTCAAAGTAAAGTTTTCTTTTATGGAAAAAATAAGAGTGTGTTGTTTAATATCCATTATTTGTGAAATTTCCAGTTTTTCTTATGATATTTACATGTAGTTTCATTCCATTGTGGTTAGAAAAGATGTCTTGTACTCTTTCAATTTTTTAAACTTATTGATAGTGTTTTATGACCTAACATATGGTCTATCATGGAGAATATTCTATGTGCACTTGAGAAAAATATGTATTCTGTTCTTGTTGGGTGAAATGTTCTATGCATCTTTTAGGTCGAATTGGTTTATATTGTTCAAATTCTCAGTTTCCTTATTGATCTGTCTAGATTTCTAGATGTCTTGATCCCTTATTGATCACAAGATGTTGAAATTTTCAACTACTATTGCCATTCAATATTTATTTACCAAGATACTATTTCCATTCATTTTTGTCAATTTTTGCATGATAAAATTTGTGTATCTGTTCTTCAGTGTGTGTATATTTATATCTTCTTGGTGGAGTGACCCTTTTGTCAATGTTATGTGCTTCTTTGTCTCTTGTAATACTTTTTTATTTACAGTCTGTTTTATCTGATGTTACTATGTCATCTCAGTTCTCTTTTGATTCGTCTTTGCACGTTACACATTTTTCAATCCTTTCCCTTCAACCTGTTTGTGTCTTTGGATCTAAAGTGAGTCACTTATAGACAACATATTGATGGGTGATTTTTTTCAAGCCATCCTGCCAATTTCTACCTTTAAATTGGAGAGCTTAAACCATTTACGTTTAAATAGCTTACTGATAAGAAGTGACATTTTCTATAACACAGAGGTACAAAAAATCATATGTGAATACTATGAACAGTTATATGCCAACAAATTGGACAACCTAGAAGAAATGGAGAAATTTCTAGAAGTATACAAACTGCCAAGTTTGAATCAGGAAGAAATAGATGATTTCAAACCATTATATTGTAAAACTGAAACTAATATAATGTCATTTACCCCTCAATTAAAAAAAATAATGACATTTGTTTCTATCATGTGATTACATTTACCAAAGATCTTTATATCTTCATACAGATCCTAGTTATCGTCTAGTGTGATTTTTACCTTTTATTTAACCTAAAGGACTCCCTTTAGCATTTCTTTTAGGGTAGTTCTAGTGATAACTCCTTCAACTTTTGTTTATCTTGAAATGTCTTAATTTCTCCCTCTTTTTTGAAGAACATTTTTGCTGGTTATAGAATTCTCCATTGAGAGTTTTTTTTTTCCATTAAGCACTTTAGTTTCTGATGAGAAATTGGCTGACAATCTATTGAGAAGCCCTTGTATGTGATAGGTCACTTCTTGCTGCCTTTTATATTCTCTGGTTTTGGTTTTTGACAGTTTGATTATAATGCGTCTTGTATTTGTTTGTGCTTTTTGAATTTGTAGATTCATGTGTTTCATTAAATTTGAGATGATTGCAGCCATTATTTCTTCAAATATTTTTTCCACCCTTTCTCTCCCTCTTTTACTTCTGGGACTCCCATAATGCATATGTTGATCTAGTTGCTGATATCCCACTCATTTCTTAGACTCTGTTTCCTTTTCTCTTTTCCTCTCTGCTCCTTAATATCAATAATTTCAATTTTCGTGTCCTCAGGTTCCCTGATACTTTCTTCTGTCTATTGAAATCTGCTGTTTGTCATTTCAGTTATTTTACGTTTCAACTTCAGTTTCCTTTTATAATTGTTATCTTTTTGTTGATATTCTCATTTTGTTCATAAATCCTTTTTGCAATTTATTTTTTTGTCCATGTTTTCCTTTGGCTCTTTGTGCATATTTAGGGTAGACGATTTAAGGACTCTGCATAGTAGGTACAGTGTTTGTGCTCCATCCAAGATGGTTTATTAAAACCATTTATCTTCTTGATAAATTAAGAATAAGAAAAAGTTACAAATTTTATTTTACATTCATTTATCCCTTCACCAATGCTCATTTATCATTCATGTAGATCCAACTATTTGACTATTTGTGGTGGCTTCTGGAGATTGGGATCAGCTCTTATTTACCCAAAATCGGATCTAATGTGGCAACTGAGGATATCATAGATATATAAAGTAAAACTTAATAGGTTGATTCTTCACATACTGTAACTTTCTGAGGATAGTAGGGTAGAGAGCCAAGATGGTCTAGATTGGCTTCCGTGAAAGGAGGAGAAGCGACCTTGTTTTTTATTATGTTTAGGGAGTAGGACCAGATGAGGGTTTCCACACATGGGCTGGGGGTTTGCATAGTTTGAACATCCCCACAGGCACCATGGCACAGAGCACTCAGACATTCTTACTTGTTTGCCCAGATGTAGGGCAAGAGGGAGAAGGAGAGGTGTGGGGCCTAAATATTCTCAGTAATCAAACATCAAAAATGGAGTCAGATTATTTATTAAAATTCACCTCTGATATTTTACTCATGACTGAAATATGTTATATTGCATTTAATTGAATTCAAACCTGTTTAAGCATTATGGCACTCTATGGGACTTGTGGCCTGAGGCCAGTAAATGTTCAAGTTACTCTTTAACTTCTCAAAATATACAACATTGAGTTCTTGAATAAGTCATTCAATACAACTTCTACTTTCCATCAGTGATGTCTGGAATTCTGAAGGGAGTTAGAAGAGTTTTGGTATAGTTTTGTGTTCTGACTCCACTATGTACAGAGAAATGTGCAACTTTGATTTATATTTTGGTTATCTTTATCTATAAGGCAAGAAATTTGCAGAGTTCTTTGCCCCAATTGGGGCAACTTTGGACCATGAATTGTTGCCATTGCTCAGACAAGATGGCCAGCAAATGACTGCCTGAAGTTTGGCCAATTATCCTGACCTTTAGATCCCATCCTTTATCAGTGATGTCTCAGTTATGGGATGGATAGCATCAGCTCTCCAGCAGGCACTATCATATGCAATGGCAGCAATACCACCATGTAGCACATCGACTCCCATTTCTAATCATTCAGTTGTTCCCAACGGGGTCCCCAGGTGGCCAATGGGTTCTAAGAGAAGTGGACTCCCTCTGGCACCATTGGATCTGTCAAGGGACTGAGGAGAAGGAAATCATTTCCTCTTGTCGGTGTGATACACCAGAGGGCTCAGGTTTGGATCTATCATGTAAGTACCATTTTATTTCAATAAAAGGGCCTCTGTGGCCATATAAGTTCTGTAGAGTTCCTATATCCATGAATTGAGGCATAATGGGTAACTAGATGTAGAAAGTCATAAGTGCAGTCCTGTGATACCCTCCATTCCCAGAAGGGCTCAGTATTTGGCCAGCAGTAGTCACTTTAAGGCTGTGTAGCATGGGTTGGAGAAGAGCAGATTTTTGCACCAGAAATGTGTGGGCAACTTATGACCATCATTGTCAGAGACGCCAGAAGGCATGAAAGGAATGTACACAAGCCTCTATAGTGAAGGAGTTTCTGCTGTCACTAATGGGAATACCTGTTGTATTGCAATTTGTATAGAGTCTAGAGCTTTTTATTATAGGAGGTTACACTTTGTAGTGAGTTTATTTGCAAATAAGAGAAGAAATGAGCTTAAGCAAAATTTGTAAATGAGAAAATCTGTTGCTTCTAGAACCAAAAGGACCTAAAAGATGTTGTGTTTGTCTTAACATTGTGAGTGCTGAATGCCAATAGCTGTTTCTTTGACAATACCAGAGATAGAGCAGCCCTCAGCTTATCAGATAATTTTCAAGAATTTAACTGAAGTAGTGAGACACTGTTATGTGTGTGACAATGGCCCGTCTCCTTTTTTGTCCTCCTTTATCAATGTTTTATGTCCTGAATGAGTCAAATGATATGCTTGGAGGAGTATGACATCATTGTAATGTCACACCTATGCTCTTGGAGAAAATTGGATGTAGTTAATATCTTGCACTCTGGTATGCAGAACGATGGCTCCCCCCACAAAATGACCATGCCCTAATCCCTAGAAACTGTGAATATGTTATCTTGCATGACAAAAGGGTCAGATATGGGGATATATGTATATGTATGGCTGATTCACTTTGTTATAAAGCAGAAACTAACACACCATTGTAAACAATTATACTCCAATAAAAATGTTAAAAAAATTACTGTTAATTAAGGAACACCAGACATCTCAAAAAAAGGGGGGGATTTGCAGGTGTGATACAAGTTACAGATATTGAGATAAGGAGGTTATCCTGGTTTATCTGTTTAGGTAGGCTCAGTGTAATCACAAAGTGTTTATAAGTAAAAGAGGGATGTGGGAGAATCAGAGTCAGAAAAGTTGTAATAATAGAAGCAGTGTTTGAAGTGATGCTATTTCTGATTTTAAGATGGAAGGGGGCCATGAGCCAAGGAATGTGGGCTGCCTCTAGAAACTGTAAAAGGCAAAAAACCAAACCAAAACAAACAAAAAAACCCCCCCGCAGATTATCCCCTAGAAAGAATGCAGCCCTGCTGACATCTTGATTTTAGCCCTGTGAGATACGTTTTGGAAATCTGACCACTGTAACTGTAAGGTAATAAAGTGTGTATTGCTTTACCACTAAGTTTATAATAATTTATAATAGCAGTAATGGGAAATTATACACCTGAAAAGATTGTGTATGATGGCAAAGCTGTTGAGGCGTCCATGGATAGCCAGGTAAATTTGTACTGTGTCCCTTTGAAGGTGAATGCAAACTGCAACTGAAAAGCTGTTAAAATAGGCATTGAGCAGAATATATTAGCCAAATCTGTAGCTGCAAATTATTTACCAGTTTTTGATTGGATGGAGTCAGTAGTTTCAATAATATTGGGTGTTGGGACCTTATTAGGTGGGTTGTGGAAATTCACCAAAGTGTACCATTTGTATTTTCCAGGTTTAAGAACAGGCTAAATTGGGCTGTTAAATGGAGAAACAGTGGAGATAATGACTCCTTCTCTAAATAGGTGTTTTATAGTGAATTTCAATCCTGAAGACCCTGCACAGCTAAAAGCATAAGCTTGCCAGCAGATAGCAGCATAACTCAAAAAGCATGCTAACCAGCAGATAGCAGAGCCAGTTAGCAAGCCAAAGTAAGAGAAGAAAGGCCTAGTGGTGATGGTCATCTTCTAGATACCCTTCTCATGGTGTCAATTGTGGTGGTCATCCTGAAGAATCAGGGTGAACCCATTCCATCCAAGACTGGTTTAGATGGTGAGACTGATGATGCCACACATGCATTAAGAGGGTATAAAGAGATTTCTTTTTTTACTCAAACAATGGACTTTCATGGGAGAACAGGGCAGGCTCCCATGTAGGTCTGGAAATGACTTGATGGAGCAAATATAAGAGACTGGTTTTGTGGTAAAAAGGTGAGACTGGGGTGAGGGTCCCCTGCATGGTTTAAACTTCCCACTAGCACAAAAGGAGGGAGCTCCTAGGCTTTCTTAGCACCTTGCCCAGATGAGGAAGAGGAGGAGGTAAGTGTGGAGCTTGAAAGATGTAAGCAGTCAAACATCAGACTCTTTATTACAGTAAGCATACTATATTTACATCTTAACTTTTGGAAGTCTGACTTATTTGAGATTAGCTTTATTGTATAGGCACATGACCTGCTGGTAGTTGTTTGCTTGGGCTACATGATACTTCCCAATGTAAGTAGTCAAAGGAATTAATTCTACTCATCTAAAATTTATAAGAATATAGACGTGTGTTTGTTTGAGTATGTGTGTGTGTTTCTGCATGTGTGTGTAAAGCTTGACATTCTAGCACAAACAGTGTAAATCATTCCTTCCACACCTTGCTTATAATGGGTCTCCCTAACTTGCTGTACTTGAGTTGACACATTAACAAGTGGTTATAGCTAAACAAGTCATTTGAAAAGAGTAAAATTATTTAATTCAAATCAATATTGTAGAGCCTTTGGCCTTCTGGAGAGGCCCTAGAACCTTGGAATAAAAAGGAGATTCATAGAATCACCACCACCCACTCGACTACTACCCACATCTGTGCTCAGGATTACACAAGTATGTAGTATTTGTGCAGATCTTTCATCAGGGTTTGAACAAGGGAAATAGAAAAGAGGTGCCAACCTGGAAAAGTGGCAGTTAGTCAACCTTGAGAAAAAAGGGAATAAGAAAGACATCTGAGCAAAGAGACTTCTTTTGGTCTATGTGTGAAAAAGGAATGACAGAGAAGGCTCACATAAAGGTAAGTGTATAAATACACTTGTCTTAGTTTGGGCTGTTAGAATAAAATACCATAGAGTAGGTGGCTTAAACAACAGATATTTATTTCTCACAGTTCTGGAGACCAGGAAGTACAAATTCAAGGTGCTAGCAGACTCAGTGGGTAATACCCCACTTCCTGGCTTCTAGACAGTTTCCTTCTTGAAATATGCTCACATGGTTTCCTTGGTGCACGCATATGGAGAGAGATGGAGAGATCTCTTCTCTCTTCCTCTTCTTACAAGGACACCAATATTATTATGAGGGTCCCAACCCTCATGACCTCATCTAAGCCTAAATACCTCCCAAAGGCTCCATTCCGAATACCATCATATTGGGGATTAGTGAAAGACATGAGCTTGGTGGGGGGATACATTTAGTTCATAACATTTTATACCTGGCTCCCCAAAATTCATGTCCTCACGTATTAAATACTTTCATTCCATCCCAATAGACCCAAAGTCCTAACCCATTGCAGCATCAAGTCTCAAGTCTGAAGTCCAAAGGCTCATCTAAATATTATTTAAATCAAATATAGATGAGACTCAAGGTATGATTCATATTGATGAAAATTCCTCGCCGGCTGTGAACATATGAAACCAAACAAATTACATGCTTCCAAAATGTAATGGTGTCATGAACATAGGATAGACATTTCCACTCCAAAAGGGAGAAACAGGAAAGAAGGAAGGGGTGATAGGTCCCAAGCAAGTCCAAAACCCAGCAAGGCAAATATGATTAGATCTTAAGGCAGGAGAATAATCCTCTTTGGCTCCACCCTTCAGGCCCAATGGGGAGGCAGCATCACACCTACGACTCATTGGGGAACCCTCCCTTCAGCTAGGCAGGACACAGCCCACATGATTCTCTATGAAGGCCCAGCCCATGCTGCAGTTCTCCGTAGTGATCCTGCCCTTTGAAACCAAGGTGGAGACAGCTGTGTACTCTGGGCCTGTGCACTCTGGGCCTGTGGTGGGCGTAGCAGCCCTGATGATATCTGAATTGCCTTTAGGATCCTTCTTCCTTTTTCTTCAGTTCTTGGTGAAGGCCTACTTCCTTACTAACCTTTTTTTTGATTGATTGAAGTATAGTTGATTTACAATATTGTGTTAGTTTCAGGTATACAGCAAAGTGATTCAATTATTCAAAACATATAACTGAATATATATATATGAATATATATATATATTCTTCTTTTCCCTTATTGTTGCATCACAGTTTATTGCAAGATATTGAATCTAGTTCCCTGTGCTATACAGTAAATCTTGATTGCTTATCTATTTTGTATATGGTAGTGTGCATCTGTCAATACCATACTCCCAGTTTATCCCCCACTTCCCCTTTGGTAACTATAAGTTTGTTTTCTATATCTGTGAGTCTGTTTCGGACAGCCACCTTCTTGATGTGTGTTCACATGGACATTCTTCACTGCGTGTTTGTAGAGAGAAAGAGAGAGAACTTTTCTCTCTTTTTCTTATAAGGGCACTATCAGATTCATGAGGGCTCCATCCTCATTACCTCATATAAACCTGATTATCTCCCAAAGGTCCCACCTCCAAATACTATCACAGTAGAGATTATGGCTTTAATGCATGAATTTGGGGAGGACACAGACATTCAGTACATAACAGTGCCTCGGAACCTAGAATGAGACAGAGGGCGGAACCAGGAGAAGGGAAACCAGGGACAGGGTGAGATGCAATAGGCTTGCTTGTGAGTTTCAGTGATGGGCGCAGGGAGGAGGAAAGTAGGGCTGTCCGATGAGCTATCTGATTCTATCCATATGGTCAATCCTCTTGTGATTCACATATTAGAATCCCCTTCACCCCCAGCATTGTGGGAGACCCTTATTTATGGGGATCAGTGCGTTGCTACAGCAATAGACAGTAAAAAGATTCCTTCCTCCTTCATTCTAAGAGGGAGAGAATGAAAAAGTGCCTAACCTGCCAGTATGAATCTTCTTGCATAAGCTATCTGTCCACTTTGCCACAGTCATGAGCCTGTCAGATTTTAAAATAACCTCACCTCTAATTTCTACTTGAAGGTTTTAATTATAAATTTAAGCAGCGACACAGGCACTGACTTACCTCCCTGTTTATCAACCAGCAACTCAGAAGAGCAAGGTGGTGCAAAGCATCAGCTTTAGAGTTAGACATATCTGAGTTTGAATCCCACTTCAGCTATCTTCCAGCAGTGCACCCTTGTGCAATTTCCTTTAATCTTCCAACCAGAGTTTCTTTATCAGTAAAGTGACAGGTAAAATAAAATGTAGTAGCAGATTTAAAATCCACATTTGAAGCAGCAGAAAAAAACAATGTATCATGTATTAAAAGGAAAAGCATATATTAATGGTGCCAACGAAATTAAACAATCGGTTGCAAAAAGTAGATAGGTGAAAAGGATGACAAGAACAATGATCACAAGGGAGAACAGGGAAAGGGCCCTAGATTAGGGGTGTCCTGAGGAGGATTCACACTTGCTGCAACTGGAGCAATACTCAAAAGTGTAAGTGAGGAACATCTGGCCAAGTCAGAAAAAGTTGTGAGCATGCAGATCAAGAGAACTAAACACATTCTAGGGGGGAAAAAAATCAATGAAAGAGACATTCTTGGACATATTAGACACACTTTTAAAAATCTTCATGTGTAACCCTATAGCAAATCAAATGAAAACAGCACCCACAGATTATCTGAATATCATTAAGGATATTTTAGGCAGCAAATAACAAAAAATCACTCAAATTGGCTTAAACCATGAGGAGAGTATTATCTTGAATAATAGGAAGTCCAGAGTTTAGGAAGGATTTAGATTTTGTTGCTCCAGTGGCTTGATGAAATCTTGGAGGACCAGGTTCTTGAAATCCTTCTCCTTTGCTCTCCACCATATCTACCTGGGTTGCAAAGTGACTGATAGTAGTATTAAGAGGAATATAACGTCCAGCAAGGGATGAAGGCCAGCTTTCAATGTCATCTTTTTTTTAATTAAACTTTTATTTTTAGATAAATGTAGATGCTTTTTTTAACATCTTTATTGGAGTATAATTGCTTTACAAAGTTGTGTTAGTTTCTGCTGTATAACAAACTGAATCAGTTTTATGTATACATATATCTCCATACCTCCTCCCTCTTTAGATGCATTTTTAAGAAATAATACAGAATGGTCCTGTATGCATTTTGTCCAATTTACCTCAATAATAACATCTTGACAAACTATAGTACCCTATCACAAGCAGGATATTGGCATTGATGCAATCCACTGATCTTAAACACATTTTCCTAGTTTTACATCTACTCGTGTATGTGTGTGTGTGCGTGTGCGGTCGTTTCTTTTAGATTTTGCCACATTCGATTACAATTTTTTAGGTTCATGAGTCCGCTACCACAGTCAAGATACAGGGTATTTCTATTATCACCAGGATACCACAAGTTGCCCTTGTATAGCCACCCTTCCCTGTCCGCCACTCTACCCATAACCCCTGGCAACCACTAATTTGTTCTTCATTTCTATAACTTTGTCATTTTGACTTTCATAACTTCAAGAAAACTATATAAATGAACTCATACAGTATATGATCTTTTCAGACCAGCTTTTACTTTGAGCATAAAGCCCTTAGAAAAATCCAAGTTGTTGTGTATATAAACAGTTCATTCTCTTTTATTGTTGACTAGTATTCCACAGTATGGATATACCACACTTTGTTTACTGTGTCATTTAGCTACCTAGGACATTTTGGTTGTTCCCAATTTTGGGCTATTACAAATAAAGTTACTATAAATAAATGTGCTCAGATTTTTGTGTGAACATGAACTTGCATTTATCTGGGATAAATGCCCAGGAGTGCATTTGCTGGGTCATATGGTAGCTACATGTTCAGTTGTTTTTGTTTTTTGTTTTAGAAACTGCCAAACTGTTTTCAAGAGTAACTGTTTCATTTTACATTCCTACCAGCAACGTATGAGCAATTCAGCTTCTCTGCTTCCTTGTCAGCATTTATTGTTGTCACTATTTTTTATTTTAGCCATTCAGAAAGATGTGTAGTGATACCTTATTGTGGTTTTAATTTTCATTTCCCTAATGGCTAATGAACATCTTGTCGTGTGTTTACTTGCCATTTATATATCCTTTTCAGTGAAATGTCTGTTCATGTCCTTTGCCCATTTTCTAATTAGAGGATTTTTTTACTGTCAATTTTGAGGTTTAAAAAAATATGTATTCTTGACAAAGTGATAAAGAGGCATGGACATATATACACTACCAAACGTAAGGTAGATAGCTAGTGGGAAGCAGCCGCATAGCACAGGGAGATCAGCTCGGTGCTTTGTGACCGCCTGGAGGGGTGGGATAGGGAGGGTGGGAGGGAGGGAGACGCAAGCGGGAAGAGATATGGGAACATATGTGTATATATAACTGATTCATTTTGTTGTGAAGCTGAAACTAACATACCATTGTAAAGCAATTATACTCCAATAAAGATGTTTAAAAAAAAAAAAACAAAAATAAATAAACACATTTATATGTATTGAGTACCGATAGATTCTTCTTTTGTGAAGGAACAAAAGAAAAGACAGCAGAATTTGCATGTTTATATTAGGACTTTTATAGGAAAAGAAATAAAAGCTGTTTTATGAGTTATTAATTTCCATAAAGTCTTTATCCTGGTCATCTGACTTTCAATTTGACACCTGAATGACTGGTGTGATTTTTGTAATGTTATACATAGTATGAGTATGTAAAATAGAACTCAGAAATAAATAACATTCTTCTCTGCTTAAAAAAAAAAAAATATGTATTCTAGATACAAGTCCTTTGTCAGATATGTGCTTTGCAAATCTTTTCTCCTAGCATGTAGCTTTCTTTTATCCTCATCACAGAGTCCTTTACGGAGCTGAAGTTTTCTATTTTGATTTTTTATTTTTGCGGTACGCGGGCCTCTCACTGTTGTGGCTTCTCCCGTTGCGGAGCACAGGCTCTGGACGCGCAGGCTCAGCGGCCATGGCTCACGGGCCCAGCCGCTCCGCGGCATGTGGGATCTTCCCGGACCGGGGCACGAACCCGCGTCCCCTGCATTGGCAGGCAGACTCTCAACCACTGCGCCATCAAGGAAGCCCTTCAATTTTGATTTTTAATGTGGAACCAGTCTTGCATTCTGAGTTAACCTTCACTTGTTCATGATGTATTATCCTCTTTTATGTAACAGTAGATTCAATTTGATAGTATTTTGTTAAGGATTTTTGCATTTATGCTAATGAGTAATATTGACCTGTAGTTTTCTTTTAATATCTTTGTGAATTTTAGTATCAAGATAATGCTGGCCTCATAAAATGAGTTAAGATGTGTTCCCTCCTTTATTTTCTTATAAACTTTGTGTATGTTTGGTATTAATTTTTGCTATGTATTGATTGAATTCTCCAGGGAAATTCTGTGCAAAATATCGTGGACTGCCTAAGAACTGTTCTGTGAAGAGAGTTCATAGTTTGCATCAGATTTTGGAAAGAGTTTTTTCTGTGTTCTCCAAATTGTAAATAACTGCTACTCATTTACAGATTTATATGTATAAGTGGCTGATTGTGGCATGTGCTTTTGGCTTGTTAATTCTATCTAGTAAGTAATATACATGTTTACTCTGGAATATGTATTTTGAAAATTCCTAAAACAAATTCTCTGGAGGTCTCCTCCAGGTCTGTGGGAGTTAGGTTCATTCATGCTCCAAATTCTTTCCTCTTTCTTGGAAAATATTATGTTTCAATACCTACCAAGGGCAGCTGAGGAAGGGGAAAATCATCCTAATATGAGAAAGAACAACCTGATGTTGGGGGTGGTGTGCTATGTTGGTGGGGTTCAGTTTAAGGATATATTGGAGATGATTGTAAACTGATTACAATAAAAAGTTTAAGGCCTTTCTCTAGAATCCTGAGACAACTTGTCGCCTAATGGTCCCCTCAAATCACAGCTCATCTGCCTACTATATGATGTGCTGGTATATCTAGAGAGATAAGGGTTGGGGAGAGATTATTTCTTCCTAACTTCTACATGGAATGGTCATACTCAAGGTGAGAACTGACATCTGTGGGAAAAATAAACACTGTCCACTGGTCACAGTCCTATTCCATCAGTGACTCAGGAACAGGCAGTACTGCCCCTAGATGGTGGAAGTATAGCTTCATAGGGCTAAGTAAAGTGGTAGCTCCTCATGGTTAACTCCCCACCCTCACCAATCCTGACAACCCCATCCCACCTGAGGTTGCTGCCTGTATTGATAGACACTACAAATATGATGAAGCAAAAATAACCAAGCATGCCAGCATTTATTACAAAACAACCAATGGAACAGAAGAGGGGAATGTGGCAGTAGAGGTGTATTTATATCCATTCATGGGTCTGTGTTTGCAGCATGCATGGTTCCAGGCCATGGAATTTTTATGTGTATTATATCCTACAAAGGAAAATGGAAGGTCAGCTGATCTGGGAGAACCTTGAAGTCAGGAGACCTGGGGATTCTCCTGTTTTATCAGAAAGGGGAGACATTTTGGAAGGGAGAAATCAGAGAGTTAGAAGGTGGGGCATAGTTCTCACCCAAAGCATCTTGTGAAGCAATCCAGGGCTCTCCTGAATGGGGTCTTCCAAGACTCATGGGGAGCAGCAGGTTGGCTTGACAAGCCACTGACTTGAGATTTGTTCTCAATAATATCAATCAAAACAACAAAGGCCACAGGTTCCTCATCTGGGTCATTGACAGCCTGCAGAAAGAAAGGAAATATCATCACTCTAGTAGTCCCTATAAGCCCTATCATTTGTCTCTTCACACAGCCCTGGGGAAGACTCCCAGGGTTCTTCCTTAAGTGATGTCCCAATGCATATACAGGGCATGGTTTAGGGTTGAAGTCTGTGGTGGGCATTAAGATATGAACATCTGTCCCCTCCTTAACCCCCCCATTAGATCCTCGAGCTAGGAGACCCTTTTCACCCCACTCTGTTTGAGCTTGGGTTGCTTTTATTTGGAAATTATCTTCAGAAACACAGTCTGACAAGTAGGTGAACCCATTAAGTCTAAATCTCCTAAATGATATAATTGCTGCATTTAATAGCTTCATCCTACTTCTACACTCCTAAGTGAACAGGAAAAGTCCTCATGCCATTTCCATTAGCTCAGAAACAAATAAGGAGAAACATTAATTTCTATATTTGTCTTTATTAAAATAGAAAAAAGTTTTGTGACAATTGTAGGATCTGCCCCAACAAATTGAATAATGCTGTGATAAAATAAACCTTTGTTAGAGAGTGTTCAGCTAGGCAATTCAGAGCTCTTTGAATGATCCAAGATGTCACTGCCAGATGTAGACAACCCTTCTTATACGTGCTCCTTCATTTGCCAACAAATGTTTATTGAGTGCTTACCATGTGGCAGTCTGTCATTGTGAAAGTCAAAAGGCTGCTCCTATTGTATACATTAAAATGTCTTAGATAATTGGGAGGATTGAACATTTTTCCTCTGTTTACTGAATTTCTTCTTTTATCAATTGTCTATTCTTTCCATTTTCCCTTCCTGGGCAGTAGTAAATATCTTTTTTTTTCACTTCATTTATAATGTTGCATACACCAGACCACATCTGTCTAAATGCTTATTTACCATTCAGTCTTGTCTGGTTCGGCTGCTATTCTCTGATTCACTTAAGGTGTCTTTTGGACAGTGACTGCACTGGCACTGTTGATCTTGCCCTATCAGGCTGTCCTTTCTCTCTGTTCCATTCCTTTCTGTTCACACAGTGACTCGCCACAATTTTAGAAACATATTTAGCCAGATCCCAAGGTTCATCTTGTACTTAAACAATGACATGCCACATTTCTTCAACAAGAAAAATTAAAGGGGAAAGATGGAAAACCAATCAATTCAGTTCTTTCTTTTATCCACTGTTAGTATAAGTACAAAACTCAGGTTACACAACATGAAATGAAAAAATACCATGAATAAAAATACTAAAACATCTTATCCTAAGTTTAAAGACAAAGGGCTCAGTTCATTGTGCTCTTCGGTCCCCTTATTTTAACCTGTAGTTGTATACCTTGGAGGCCCATGAATTGCGTGGATGTCTTCCACCTCCAGCTCCTGAAACACAAGACACTGATTAAGAAAGCCTTTTCCTTTAATCCCTGTACTTTGATTTTTGCTCAGTTTTATGTCCTATGTTGTAGTTGAACCCTTGGAAATCAAGAAAATGAAGAGGCACAAAGTATAATGATGAGTCTACTAGACAGAACATTGGTGCCAAAGTCAAGAGATCTGAGTTCCCAGGGTGTTGCCAATCATGAACAGCACCTTGAATAAATCAGTATCACATCATCTGGCCCTTGCAACCCGAGAAAAACTGGGTTGCCATACTCACACTGCCATATGTAAACATGCATTCATCTTGACACAAGGCCTGTGAGTAGAAGCTAAATACAAGAAACAGTAGCAACGTCACACAAGTATTAGCAAAATGATAAATAAGACATTTTCAATCACTGGGGAGAATAAGCATTATTTCAGTAAATAGTTTTGTAACCACTGTTTAACTATATGGGAAAAATCAAGGTGACTCCCAAAGCGATGAGACAAACCTGAATCCAAATATCGTTTAATAATTAAAATCTCAGTTTTCATGGATACACAGCAGAAAGAAGAGAAGAAACTATCAGTATCTTGGCAATGATTTATTTTTGGTGTGCGTTGGTGAAGAACAGATCATTTGTGTCTTCCTATTTAAACTTTCCTGTGTTTTTAAATAAAAGGAAAAATGGAATTTTAACATCTTTGATAGGTGAAATAAAGGTAATTAAAAAATTTTAAGCATATTTTCCAGTTTTGTAAAGAATTACCATTTCTTGCCTTCTTGACAGACAAGGAGAATTTTTGCTAAACCCTGGACATTAGAGAAAAAAATATAGGTAATTAAATAAAAATCACTTGAATTCCACTGTTCAATAGTATCACTACTAACATTCTCTATTGCCTCATTGCATCTCTGCATTGTGTGTGGGGGGGGTCGGGGGGTATGTATAGTAAGATTTATTTTTTTTCAGTTCTAGTTTATTATTTTCATTGCTCTAACATCTTCCATTTTATTTTTGTTAAAGTGCTTGTTCTTTTAAATTGTTATTCCCCATTAAATAATAAAGTATAAGAGGTTATGCGTTTGCCTCCATATAACTTTGCCATGTCTTCTACATTTTAATGGAACGAGTTCTTATTTTTTTAATGTTCTCAATATTCTTTACCGGTAGCTTTGGATTTCTTTTAACCAAACAATTATTTAGGACATGTTTCTTTCCCATTTTACACAATGGTGAGCCTTTTTCTTTAAACTGTTGTCATTAAATTACAGCTTTTTTATTGATATATTGTAGTCAGAGAATATGACTTTTACCATTTCCACCCAGGCTTAGTTGAGGTTTTGTGCCCTAGTAGTTGATTCGTTTTTGTTTCATGCATTCTTTTTTTTTTTGAATTTTATTTTATTTATTGTTTTTATACAGCAGGTCCTTATTAGTCATCAATTATATACACATCAGTGTATACATGTCAATCCCAATCGCCCAATTCAATGTATAGTAAGATTTTATACATTGAGATCTCAATGCATATATAACATAAAAATCATTTTATAAGGTGCTTTGCAAGTATACTTCATTTACTTGCTCTCCTCCAGACAAATCAACTCCCTTTTGTGATACAATGCCATATACTCTGGGTGTTGGAAAAGAAACAAATGCTTTAGAAATCATGAGAGAATATATAAAGATGTGAACATAACTAAATTTTTCAAATTTCATCCAGTAATCTTCTTTTCAAGTGATATCTGTTAGCAACTATGTAACGATGACAACCCTGAATGTGGGGGCTGAAAAAAATCAACAAACAATAAATGCAGGAGAGAGTGTGGAGAAAAGGGAACCAACTTCCACTGTTGGTGGGAATGTAAATTGATACAGCCACTATGGAGAACACTATGGAGGTTCCTTAAAAAACTAAAAATAGAACTAGCATATGACCCAGCAATCCCACTGCTGGGAATATACACTGAGAAAACCATAATTCAAAAAGAGTCGTGTACCACAATGTTCATTGCAGCTCTGTTTACAATAGCCAGGACATGGAAGCAACATAAATGTCCATCAACAGATGAATGGATAAAGAAGATGTGGCACATATATACAATGGAATATTACTCAGCCATAAAAAGGAACGAAACTGAGTCATTTGTAGTGATGTGGATGGACCTAGAGACTGTCATACAGAGTGAAGTCAGAAAGAGAAAAACAAATACCGTGTGCTAACACATATATATGGAATCTAAAAGAAAAAAATGGTCAGAAGAACCTAGGGGCAAGATGGGAATAAAGATGCAGACCTACTAGAGAATGGACTTGAGGATATGGGGAGGGGGAAGTGTAAGCTGGGACAAAGTGAGAGAGTGGCATGGACATATATACACTACCAAACGTAAAATAGATAGCTAGTCAGAAGCAGCCACATAGCACAGGGAGATCAGCTCGGTGCTTTGTGACTACCTAGAGGGGTGGGATAGGGAGGGTGGGAGGGAGGGAGTTGCAAGAGGGAAGAGATACGGGGACATATGTTTATGTATAACTGATTCACTTTGTTATAAAGCAGAAAGTGACACACCATGGTAAAGCAATTACACTCTAATAAAGATGTTAAAAAAAATCAATGTGGTACACCATATTAAAAAATTGAAGAATAAAATCCACATGATCATCTCGTAGATGCAGAAAAAGCTTTTGACAAAATTCAACACACCTTTGTGATAAAAACTCTCTAGAAAGTGGGCATAGAGGGAACTTACTGCAACATAATAAATGCCATATACCAACGGTCCCCAACAACATTTGTGGCACCAGGGACCAGTTTCATGGAAGACAATATTTCCACGGACGGGGGGTGAGGGTGGTTCAGGCAGTAATGTGAGCAATAGAGAGGATGGTTCAGGCGGTAATGCAAGCAATGGTTCAGCTGGTAATGCCAGCAATGGGGAGTGATGGGGAGTGGCAGATGAAGCTTTGCTCGCTCACCCACCACTCACCTCCTGCCGTGCAGCCGGGTTCCTAACAGGCCATGGACCGGTACCGGCCCACTGCCGGGGGTAGGAGACCCCTGCCGTAGACGACAAACCCACAGCAAACATCATTCTCAATGGCGAAAAACTGAAAGCATTTCCTCTAAGATCAGGAACAAGACAAGGATATCCACTTTTGCCACTATTATTCAACATAGATATGGAAGTCCTAGCCACGGCAATCAAAGAAGAAAAAGAAATAAAAGTAATCCAAACTGGAAAAGAAGAAGTAAAACTGTCACTGTTTGCAGATGACATGATACTATACATAGAAAATCCTAATGATGCCATCAGAAAACTACTAGAGCTCATCAGTGAATTTGGTAAAGTTTCAGGATACAAAATTAATGCACAGATATCTCTTGCATTCCTATACACTAACAATGAAAGATCAGAAAGAGAAATTAAGGAAACAATCCCATTTACCATTGCAACATAAAGAATGAAATACCTAGGAATAAACCTACCTAAGGAGGCAAAAGACCTGTACTCAGAAAACTATAAGATACTGGTGAAAGAAATCAAAGTTGACACTAACAGATGGAGAGATATACCATGTTCTTAGATTGGAAGAATCAATATTGCAAAAATGACTGTACTATCCAAAGCGATCTACAGATTCAGTGCAACCCCCATCAAATTACCAAGGGCATTTTTCAGAGAACTAGAACAAAAAAATTTACAATTTGTATGGAAACACAAAAGACCCCAATAGCCAAAGCAATCTTGAGAAAGAAAAATGGAGCTGGAGGAATCAGGCTCCCTGACTTCAGACTATATTACAAAGCTGCAGTAATCGAGACAGTATGGTACTGGCACAAAAACAGAAATATACATCAATGGAACAGGATAGAAGGCCCGGAGATAAACCCAGGCATCTATGGTCACCTAATCTATGACAAAGGAGGCAAGAATATACAATGGAGAAAAGACAGTCTCTTCGATAAGTGGTGCTGGGAAAACTGTCTTCACTGGTTTCAGTCATGATGATTAATAGGCACAGCCAGCTAACTTCCTGAAATTTTGTAGGGGTGTGACAGAAATTGGAAAGGAAAGTTAATCAATGTTCTTGTAATGTGAACTTATTGTTTCCCTCAGAAGTGTACCCGTGACACTTAAAGACTGTTTTGGTCCCCTGGTAGGGTTTGGGTATTATAGGGGCCATGGAAGAAGTGTATGCTGGTTGTATCTCTTTGGGTCGCTTCTGCCAAGGGCTGAAAACACTTTTGGATCATTTTTAGTTTAAACTAGTGTGGGTGACCTGCAGCTAGGGCAGTCTGCAGCTGACCCCAAGACTTTCTACAAGATCAGATATGATTCATAGGCTAATAAGACTGCATCAGCAAAACAGATATCCCTGCCTGGGGTGGTAGGTACCTGTGAGTTCTCTGGCAGCTAAGAGGACTGCATGGCCTGCACTGGTCAACATTAAGGGTTCTGAATTTCACCTAATTCCCTTGGGTCATGCTTCACCTCACCCTCCTCTATGTCTGGTATACCTAAGCCCACAGCTTCCCTAAATAAATCTGTCCAGAACGTAAACCTCCCATGTTCCCCTGGGTTCAGAGTGGAGCAGTTATCTGACTGAGTAGGTCATAGAAAGGATCTGGGGGTCTAAATATCCCTTTAATAAATTGGTGTTTGTACTTACTCCAAACCCCTGTCCTCAGAGATGCCCGGTGCCTCCACTTCCTTAACATTTCTGAGGTATTCTGGCTCCAATCCGCTTGTTCCTCATTGGCTGTAGAACTACATTGCATCATAATGGGTCTGCTGGAGAGGACACAGGAGTACTGTCAGGAGATATGGGTCACTGTGCCAGTATCATTAGGGCCTTGGCTTAGTTTCTCCCTCTGCCCTGGTGTCTTCTGTGAAACAGAATAAATAATACCTAACCCTGCCATCCACCTAGAAATGTTGAGAGGCATAAGGAGATGTCAGCTGTGAAAGCCATCTGTGTTTACAGAAGGGAATGAAAGTCAAATTCAGTCACCATCAGCAATAAGTGAAGCACAAAGACAGAGACTTATCTTAGGCATATCAATTGAACACAGTGCTGACTCTCCATATTTTAAATAATCCACTGTTGGGCTGAGACAGATGTCTGTACCATAAGATTCCTATACAATATCACTGCCCCTTTTGTTTTTGCCTTATGCATCAGTTTACTGGCAGTGTTTTCCTTCCTACTGTGGGACATCCCATGAGACACACCCACCTCTTCCTAATGTCTCTTTATTTTAACCTAGCATATACATGTACCCTAAACAATTGTTAATACAAAGAAAATTTCCATAGGCTATGATGAAATACATAGGACCATATGAAGGTTAATTTAATGTGTCAGCTTGGTTAGGCCACGGTATCCAGATATTTGATTGAAGAGTATTCTAGATGTTTCTGTGAAGGTATTTTTAAGATGAGATTAATATTTAAATCAGTAGACTTTGAGTAAAGTAGATTACACTCCATAATGTAGGTAGGGCTCATCCAATCAGTTGAAGGCTTTAATAGAAAAAAAAAAAAAAGATTGATCTCCCTGGGGAAGATGGAATTCTGCCAGAAAACTGCCTTTGAATTCAAACTGCAACTCTTCCCTGGGTCTCCAACCTGCCAGCCTACCTGCAAATTTTGGACTTGCCAGGCCTCATAATCACATAAGCCAAATCCTTAAAATCAACCAGTCAATCTATATATAGATAGATATTGATGATGATGATATATATATATGTGTGTCTATCAATCAATCAATCTTGATAGATAGATACATATCTCTCTATATCTCTACATACCTATATGTATCTATCTATATCTAATATCTATCTATATCTATATCTATCTATCTATCTACAGAGAGAGACAGAGAGAGAAACTATTGGTTCTATTTCTCTGGAGATCCCTAATACAGACCACAATTCCTGACTATCACAAATGAACTGTTAAATACACTTCTTGTTCTTTTATTCATATTAACTGTCCCTCAGCAGCTTTCCCAATGGGAGTAAATCCCATGACGATATGGATTTTTGATGATCATCTCTCTGTATAGGTGATAGATTCTTGGAGCCAATATCACAAAAATATATCTTCTGTTTGGTTTAGCATGTGTATAGCTATGCCCATTCTCATCCTGTTGTGACTGTAGCAATCAAACGTTCCTATACTCAATAGCCATTGATCATTCCATAACGTATGAGTCTGGATTGGGAATACCTATATTTTCTCACTGAAAAATCATAGACATGAACATGAACTCATATCTTCCCATTCTTTAAAAAAAAATTCAAAACAGTCAAAGAAGGCAGAGTGACAACCCCCCTATAATTAACCTCCTGGTTATTATAATCCCTGTTTCCTTTCAATATATTGCTGTGTAAAGTGTCTGGCACATTGTAAGCCTTTAAGAAATATTGTTGCTTCCAGTCCTGTCTCGCACCTCCCATAGAAGACATAAGTTTTGTCTGAACTAAATACCAGAGTTAGCAAAACAAGCACTTGAAAATATAAGCCCAAGAAGTGAAATAAACATATGTTAACATTATACCTGTCCCTCTGGCAGGCACTAGAGTGAAGCCCAAGACAGACCTGCTTTAGAGAAACCCACAACTTGATGAGTATTCTTAATTCCTGCCTTATGTCTCAGCTCTCCTTTCAAGGCAGAGAAATTATTTCCTACTGTGTTACATGACAGGAAGAATGGCTATGTACAGCATTATTTCATTCTCTCCCAGATAAAAGGCAACCAGTCTCAGACAGGCTGTCTCAACCTTCCTTTAAAATCAGGACTCATCTATAGATGTAAATATGCACCCAAACTATTTCACATGTTAAATCAGCAGCAGGTCCCAGAACTTTGGTTTTCCTTATTATGTATTGCAGAAATTTGAAAAGGAAGAGTAAAACACATTATGCGGTATTGAGTGGAGGAAATAGATTCTATCTACTCTGACATTATTTCAAACTAGTGGTTCTGCATTGGGTACCTACAATGTTCCAGGCACTGTGTGATCTCTTTTTCCTGCATGACCTCAACTACTCCTCACAACAACCCAATCTAGTGGGTTTTAGTATCCTTATTCTCCTAATGAGGAAGTTGAGGTTTGTGTTGATGAAGCAGTTTGCCCAAATTCACCCAGAGCTAGGCAATGCCTGAACCAAGAATTATCTAAGGTATTTTCTGCCTGCAAGTTCTATGTACTTTCCTCTAAGATGTTCTGCCTGAAGGACACATGGGTCCATATGGTAACCAGATGAGATCTCTCAGTCCAAGCAGACATATGGGGCCTCCATCATCACCATCAGCAAGAAGCTGTGTTGAGTGGGATTCACACATGTGTGAATGACACACTATGATCAGAGGAAAGATGGTGTAATTGGGGACATCCAATAGACCCCGAGGCTATATATTCAAGGAAAGGGCCAGTTGTTTCATTCTTTCTTGACTTTTGATATTGTCAACATGCCTAAAAAATGTTGAATGTGATAATACAGAGTATTCTTCTCACTTAAAAAATTTTAACAGTAATAGATTCAGTATTTTGTCATTTGAAAGGCAGTTAACTCATGGATTCTGGTATTTCCATCCAGATAACCTACCTGACCACTTGAAGGTTTCTTTAGGATTAGCTATTGGTAGTTTTCCAGAGAGGCAGTACAGTGTAGTCTTTGGCTGCACAAATGCTAGAGCTGAGGTGCCTGCGCTACTATATCAGGATCTGCCACTTAGTTAGCTGTGTGGGTTGGCAAGTTACTTATTCCTCAACTCTTCCATTTCTTCGTTTCCAAAATAAGGATAACGATACTACCAACGTCATAGGATTTCTGTGGGGATGAAATTAATAAATATATAGAGAGTTTTTATTAATTAGAGCTCTATAAAAATGTTAGGCCCTGTTATTATTGAATGCATTTACATTATGTATTGACACGTGTATGATTTTCCTCCTTTTACTTGTTCATCAAGTGGATTACCTTGCATAATTTCCAAATGGTCTATCATGCATTGATTTGAAAGACATTTATTGTACACTAATATGATCTAGCTGGAGATGCTAGGATAAAATAGTGAGCAAAGTTGGCACTCTTGAACGTTGGCCTTTTGGAGCATTCAGGGGAAGGGGTCAGTTGTGAATCTTTTATTGAGGATAGCCTCAGGTTTCAGGATATCAGTCCAGCTCAATATAGCAGATACCTTTTGAGGTCTTCTGTGTTTTAGTCATTCTTCTAAGCACTTGAGGTAGAGCACTAAACAAGATGGACACAAATCACTGCCCTCATAGAGCTTACATTCTAGTGGAGTGAGAGAGAAGCCATAAACAAACTAAATCTTTAAGGTAAAAAATATATTAGACAGTAAGTGCTATGGAGAAAAGAAAACATTTAGCTTTCTAGACATAGAAAACTTTATAAAGCCCTTCAGGATCCTTGCCAGTCTGGTCAGAGAGTATTATGCTTTAGCTGACAGATTAAGGCAGCAGTGTGATGAGACAATGAAGAGAACCATAAATGTGAAAAGTGTACATAGCTATTACACATGTGCTGCAACCTACACCTTGCATGTTGTAAAGGCAGTAAACTTTGGATGGTTTCTCAACTATTTGTTGACCCATCAGAAAAGATCACTATATCATTTCCAAAAAGTCAGTATAAACCTCATGAAACGGCTTGTCTCTTATTCTGAACTACCTGTAATGCAAAAGCAAATGGAGAGAAACAGGGCTCTCAAAATGGGATGTTCCTGAAAGAGTGATGTCATGTCAACAGGAGGACAGACTAGGAAACTCTAGGCCATCACTCTCATATGGAAATACTAAGTAAACAGCAACATACAGACCAAAGTATCTTTGTGGGAACTTTAGAAACAAGTTAAAGAGTTACAACAACAAAGTAAACCCCCAAATTAAAAAAAAAAGAAAATCCCACTAAAAATGATAGGAAAGTCCATGGCATTTTTTCTTACTCTTGCCCAACCACCTTCCCAGCAGAGCACAAGATGATAAGGAGGTAGCCTCCCAAATTCTCACTGAAAGATCACAAGGCATATGAAGATACACAGATACCTGGCCCATTCAAAGGAATAACATAAATCCCCGGAAACTCAACATAAAAAACCACATGCCTAAGTCTTGCTTGACAAAGAATTTAAAGCAACCACTTTAAATGCTTGATGAGCTGAAGGAGAACACATACAGTAGGTTAAAAGAAATCAGGCCTCTAGAATTTCTAGTGCTGTTTGCCAAGTTATGGCCCTGTTTGTCCACTGGATCATTTGGCGAGTGGCAGCATCACAACCAGGGGGCCCCCTTCCGAAAACTGTCCTGAAGTGAAAGAGGGAGTGAGGAGGCCTCAGAGCTTTGTCCCCTGGGCCTGGGATCTGTCAGCTGTGGTGGCAGCTACACCCGTCTCTGTATCCCCTGTGGTCACACACCTCTGTGGTCTGCCCTACGTACATTGGGCCAGACCAGATTCATGTCAGGAATGCAGGAAAGCTCTTGACACCTCCAGGAAGACTGTTCTCAGCCCAGACTTGGGAAACATCCAGCTCCTGTCGGGCAGGAGGCTCTGGACTCCATGCTAGAGGAAATAAAAGGATACTGCTCAATGTTGTCCCAGATCAGAGAGTATAGGCACAATAAAGACTTAATGAAAACGTTCTCATTGACTCATTGCTTTTTCAATAAACATTTATTGGGTCCCCACTGTATGTGAAATCCCTGTGTCAGATACTGGGTGTTCCAGAACAAACAAGGCACAGCTCCTGCCCCAGAGGTGAGAGTTTGGGTGGGAGAATCATGCAAATTAACTTACCAGAGGTGACAGTTCAGTTGTGCAAAATGCTGTGATGGGGAAAAGTACCTGACATGTTTGTGTGCACAGCAGAGCGGGGACAGGTGACCAAGGGCTGGGGTGATCTGGGAACAAGCAAGGGTTCCTTTTGGGGGTAGGAATATCAGAGACCAGAAGGACAAGTGGAAGGTCAAATAGAGAAATAGTGTTTTCAGAGGAGAGCTGTAGGTGCAAAGGCCCTGAGGCAGGGCAGAATTGAAAGGTTTTTGTTATTTTGGGGGGGGGCGGGGGCGACTGAAGGCAAATTTTAGACATGTTGTAGAGAGAGATGAAGCTGTAGGAGAAAAGCAGAGTCCAGATGTTCAAGGGGAAGGTCTGAGGGATGAGAGACAAAATCGTGGATGGAAAGGGGCTCTTACCAAATCATCTCATTTGGGATCTGGGTGATCCAAAAAGAAGTCTCCACTCCTGGTCTAGAATGTGTCTTGAGCTCCTGTCCTGTACAGATTTCTATCCCGTATAAACTGGGCCTTCTAAATGCACCATCTCTAGGGGATAATGGGGAGGCCAGGGTGATGCCCACCTCAGCTGTTCCCCAGAAGTCAGTGGCCAGGGACTTTCCTCTGTGGCCTGAAGGAGCCAGAGACCAGTGCACAATGAGAATGCTGATATGAGTTTATCCAGGCTACAACAAGGAAAACATAAGGAAGTGTTGGATATTTAGTAGACATGAAATGAGTGAAAAAAGGCAGAATTGCGGAGATAGGATCTTGAAAACAGGCAACTGAGAGAGAGGAATGGAAGGAGGGAGGGAGGGCGGAAGGGAGGGAGGGAGAAATGCGAGTATTTGTTCCTTTGTATGAGGGATAAGGCCTCAGAATTGCATCCAGCTGGGCCTGCCTCCCTCACCCCAGAATATTTAGAAAAGTATCTACTCAGATAAGCCTCCCTTCCTGGGAGGAACAAATGCTTCTGTACTACTTGATAGGGAGATACTTTTCCCTGGATTGGGTTTTTGAGTACTGGAACCCTCCAGGATCTCTGGCGAGCTTCTGCGAGGTGGATGCAGGGTTCCAAATTAACTATGTTAATACTCATGGCTGCCATTCACTGAGGGCCTGGTATGTATCAGACATTCTGTCATGTGAATTACAGATAAATCGACAGTTATCTTTCCAACAGTCCTGCAAGTTGAGCATCAGTTAAATGTTACAGAATAGCAAACTGAGCCAGAGACTTCAAGTGATTTGCCCAAGGTGACACAGATGATTAGTGACAAAGCAGGACAAGCCCCCAGGCCAGACCAAGATGTGGGCACACGCTGCACCACCCTGGCCTCTAAGAAGCCCTCTCAGCCTGAGTCAGGCCTCTGTCTCCTGCCCCCAGTCCCCAGAGATTCCTGCTGTCTTCGTTATTATTGACTACTGAATAACAAATTACCCCAAAACATGGCGGCCTAAAATGGTACGCAGTTATTATCTCCAGTGTTTGTACGTTGGGGACCTGGGCATGATTTAACCAGATCCTCCTTTTTTTTTCCATCTCTCACGAGGCTGCAATCGAGGTGTCAGCTCATGGACTGTGGTCTCATCTGAAGGCGTGACTGGGGGAGGGTCGACTTCCAAGCTCACTCGTGTGGCTATTGGTAGGATCCAGTTCCTCGTGGGTTATTGAACTGGGGGCCTCAGTTCCTCTCTGGCTGTTGGCCAGAGACTATCATCAGCTCCTTGCCGTGTGGCCCTCTCCATCAGAGCAAGAATGCAAAATGAGCCAGAGAGAGAGAATGAGTGCCAGCAAGACGGAAGACACAGTTTTTTTTATAGCCTAACTTTAGAAATGACATGCCATCATTTTTGACAAATTCTGTTGGTTAGAAGCAAGTTACTCGGTCCAGTCCACACTCAAGAGGAAGGGATTATACAGGGGCAGGAGTGCCAGGAAGCAGGGGTCTGCAGAAGCCATTTTAGAAGGCCGCCTACCACGCCTGCTCTCTGTATCCACCTCGGTATAGTGAGCCCCTGCCGGAATCAGCTGCATTGATGGAGCTAATGGTTGATGGGTCACCTTGGACAGTGCTGCATGGTCTGGTGATCCCAGCTGGCTTCCAGTAGACCCATTGGATGGGTCTCACCAGGACTTGGGCCTGCATAGTCCTGCCTTCCTCCCTATCCCCACCAGCCATACCTGGTCATTGAGCCCACGGGGTGTGACAGCAGTTGGCAAGGGACCAGCCCCCTGTGTGAATGGAACACTCCTATCCCTTGAGCAGGGCTGGGACTGAGGGTGGTGCTCTTGGCCTCTCTTGGTAAAACAGATGAAGAGCTCAGCTCCACCACTGACACAGGGCCCACCTCAAGAGAAGAAAATTATAGATGGGAGGGGGCTGAGTCCTGGATTATCTGTAAAAGCTGCTGAGGTGTTCTTTCTTTAGCCCTCTGAGTTGGGATTCAGGGGTGTAGAATCCCCCACGTCCACCAGAAGGCATCAGGGGACCTTTTCTAAGGCGACGTGGGGTCACCCATACAGGAGGGGGAACTGCTCTGAAGCTGCATGAAGACCTAGGATTATTCAGACACCCGGGAGGGAGACCTACTTTAGGGAGGAGATGAGTGAGTATGAGTCAGGGATGCTTCATATGTGTTCAAGATATTTAATTCAAAACTAGAGAGAGTTCTGAAGCACTTATGGCAAAGTGTTATTAAATAGGGGTGGTAGCTGTTGTACCAGTCTCTCTGTTTTTCTGCAGGTTTGAAATATTATAGTAAAAAATACTGTAAAAAGTGGAAAACAGAAGAGGAGAAACTCTCAGAGCCCCTGCACCCCACATTTCCTTGGTGTGGCTCAGAGCCAAAGGCAGCAAGTCGAGGGGCCTGGTGGACTTGGAGTTTCCTAGGAAACAAATGGTTCTGTCAGGCCATCGGGGTGTGGACTGCTCGCGGCTGGACTTCCCTAGCAGAACCTTAGCCAGGAGCAGAGCAGTCCCAGAAAAGCCCAGGCTCTTCTCAGTTCTGGGAAGCACTCGTCAGACTCAGCTCTTCCCGTACTGCTATTTTACTGCAATACATACCAAGAGCAGCTTACAAAAGGACATGGTGTCATAATATGAGATCAACGACCTGAGGTTATGGATGAGACCATGTGCTGGAGGGATTCTTTTTAAGGGTGGGGTGGGGGTCGTTGGGGCCAGTGGCTCTAACGCCTCTAAAAGCCTTGAGTTCTATGACATCTTCTCTCCTTTTGACCCAGCCTCCCTGTCCCTCTACTCATGATCCTTGAACCACCCCCCGGCCCCCGGCCCCAATGGCTATCACTCAGTCACACCCAACAGCCACCCTTTTTGAAATGTTTGAAACCAGTAGAACCATTACTGTCCATCAAACACAGTCCTATCCCAACAGTGGCTGAGAAATAAGCAGTTCTGCTCCAAGGTACAGGAGTACTGACTCATATGGCTAAGTAATGTGGTAACTCCCTCCCCCAACTCATCCCCCCTCACAGTGCCCCCACCAAAAGAGGCAAACCATAAACCACAGGAGGTGGATGTTGGTGTGGAAAGGGACAATAAATATCATGGAGCCAAAAGAATCAAGAGTGCCACATTCATTTTAAGCCCAGTGACAGAGAAACTGGGGAAAGCAGGGACAGGCAGCAGCAGAGGGGGCTTGATCACCGTTCATGGGTCTGTGTCTGTGGGTCCTGAGGTCTCATCTTCTGAGTGTCTGATATCCTCTCCTACAAAGGAAAGCAGAGTGACCGTTGGACCCTTGGGAACCCTGGGGGAAGTCAGGCGTGGCCTGGGGACTCTCTGGGTTGGGCAGGAAGGGGGAGCATGTTGGCTTGGCTGTGAGCAGTGAGGGAAGCAGAGGCTGGCTCTGAGCTCTCACCTGAAGGACTTGGTGAAACAGGCCGGGGCTCTCTGGAACTGGCTCCTCTAGCAGGCTCCCTAGGTGAGTCTGTGCCATTGGATGGATTCTCCATGGTGCTGACAAAATACATGAAGGGCACAGTGCCTTTAGCTGAGCCAGTCCTGTCCTGGAAACTAGAGAAAAACCATCCTGGCTAACACTGACATTCATTCCTTCTTTCAGCAAGTGTGTTGCGGGTCTGCTATGTGCACACCAGGGTCACTTCTAGGCACTGGGGATACAACAGTGAACTCTAGAGACCTAGATCCCAGCCTTCCTGGAGCTGATGATCTGGGATGTTGGAGAGAAGCCATAGTCACCTGGTCGGGATTCAGCAGCAGCAAGATGCCAGTGAAGTTCATGTTTTCTGTGAGGTGCAATGGGCACGTCATGTCTGAAAGGGCTTATTGTCAGAGGCCAGCAGAGCTCTTCATCATTTTGCTGGGCGTAAAGAGGCCTAAGAGTCTGAAACCCCATCCCTGCCTCCCTCTCCCAGATTTCCACTACCCCATCCTGGAGAGGAGTACACTGTGTTCAAGCAGTTGATACATTCTCTGGCTCTCCTTCAAGTACTGAGATGCCTCGTTGACTAATATCATTGTTTCCCTTTCCTCTCCCTCGCTCTCCCTCAAACCGACTCTAATCAGGCTTCCAGCCCCACCATTGCACTTTAGCATAGATGCTTAAATGACTAATTGAGAGTGATGCCTCCCAATTTTTACATTACTCTATTTATGAATATATAAGCCTGGAGGCTTAAGGAAAGACTGACTTGCGCATTGTTTATTTTATTCAAACCCAGGTAATTGTAGATTGTACTTCTCTTCACCAGACCCATCCTCATATCCAGAAACTCAGTTTGTAGACAGGAAGGCGCTGCCAAATCCCTGAAACTGCCCTTGAATTTGCAAGGAGTGGAGCCACAGCTATGCTGGGGATGCATAATCAAACTCCAGATTTCTCTTGCCTACGGTAGTGGAAGCCAAGGTAGTGCAATCGAGGGAAGCACGGATCTAGAAATTTGTGTTTCACAGAGACCCGGAGAACTTTGGCTGTAATTCTTGGAAGTCAGGCTGCTCAGTCAAGGCTCAGGCTCAGCCCTGGGGACGCTCCCAAGGTCCTGACCTTGAGGATGCCCAAAGGTGTGTCCAGGGCTTGAAATAGGTTTTGTAGAACACTGCGATGGGTCTTAAGGCCATGACACCTGAGCCCCCAGGGCTCTAGTCTAGGAAGTAACGGTTGTCCCAGTCTGCTTCTACTTCTGGTCTGTGGCAGGAGGAAGAAGGAGAATGTGGAGATGCACTGTAGGGTCAAGAGATTAGAGTCAAGCAACCCCTGCTTAACGGCTCTCCAAACAATCTGCACCAACGCACACTCACAACATCGGTGTATGCTATTCTTTTGATATCATTAATTTTTAAATGTTTGTCAATTTGCAGTTTGAAAAGTGTAACCCCATTGTTATTTTGTTTCCATCATTGCCTGTGGTGTTGAGCTCCTATTCCTTTTGTATCACCATTTGTATTTCTGTAAACAACCTGTTCAGGTTCTCTGCTAACTTTCCTATTGTTATTTGTTTGTGGGTGTGTGTTTCTCGAGCTGTTTCATCAGAGTTCTCTGTATAATGTAACTATGATTCTTTAATGTGTTATAATTGAAGAATGTGTTTACTCCCAGCCTCTCACTTCTCTTTTCGTTTTATTTCCTGTGTCTTCTCATATGGCTTTTCATTTGGGGTGTACATACTGGCTGCTTTATGTAGCCCCCACCACAACCACGCAAGGTTGGTAAGACTCACCCCAATTTTCAATAACCGAAAACAAGTCTTTGAGAAGGTGCAGCGATGTGCTCCCTGATGCCAACCTGAGATCCTAACCTATGTATGTGCAAGAATCGAAAACTATGTAATGAGTTGGGCCCATGATAGGCTGTCAGCCAACACTAAAGCCCCTTCACACTTGTCTCCTCCCAGGCATAGAAGGAATAAAGTACATAGCAAAGCTAGACCCTTTTACCCGTAGAGGAACATGCCTATTTTAACCCCCCACGACAAGGTATTTCAGAAGAACGGGACATGATAATGGGCCAGCTGGACAGAAGAACACTGTACTGAGGGTCCGGAGATCTGGGGGCCAGGACCAGACCCATCCCTGACCGTGACTTTGGCTGACTGCGATTCTCTCCTGGTCACTTCTCTTAAACCAAAATGACGGTTCTGACCCTCACTTCACAGAGCTGGGGTGGGGAGAGTTCTTTGACCCTAGCTGGGTTAAAAGGGAAGGAGATGTGCTATACCTCCAGCAATCATTTCAGCAGTCCATAGCCCTCCTCGTTGCAAGCTCTCAGCTATCGCTAGTGTATTCATGATTTTCATGCAAATGGCTGCTGGGGCAGGTTGGGGGGTAGGGGGGACAAATGAGATCCAAAGCCTACCCCAAAGTGCCTGACCTCGAAGAAACTGCTCTGTCGGCTCTGGGCCCGGTTCAACACCTGCTGCTCTGTGGAAGGGCATCCCACTCAATCCTCACAGCCCTTCTGTGAGACAGAAGCTATTATTCCTATAAGCCCCTGGACTCATCCCTAGCCCCCAAAGTCCTTCTCAACCCTTCAGGAATGCTGTGGAGATTGATGAGGTAAATCCGACAGCACTGGGAGATATTAAGAAAGCGCTGAGGGTGATACAAGTCCAGCGCAGTTCGGTCAACTGAAGAAAAAACAGAGCTGCTCCTGGTCCACTGAGATGAATGGTAACTGTAACAACTATTCATTATTAAATGCCTTGTAGAGTTACCACAGAGTTTGAGCCCTACCTTCACAACATACACCAAAACATAACACACTTATTATGTGGATAATCATGTATGTAAAAAAAATTAAATAAATGAAACAGCATATGTATCCACTCCCCAAGTGGCATAGGATTTTGTTGATTTCCTTTGTCATTGTGAGCATATTTAAGGTAGCTCCCCACCATCCCATCGGCTCTGTGAATTTTAGCAGTGTCTACGTCCAGACCTGATGTCTTCAGCTTCCCGCTGAATCCTGCTTCTCCACTTGTGATCCCTATCTTGGTGAATGGCAACCCCACGCCACAGGTCACTCAAGCTGGAGACCTGGGTATCATTCTTGGCCCCTCTTTGCCCCTCTGTCCTGGTCCCCCTCCAACCTAAGACTACCCGGATGGGTCAGCCTTTTGTGTTTGTGGTCCTCGAGAGTGTGCTCTCCATTGGGAAGGTTGAATGATTGAGCTCCCTGCCTTGGAAAGCTGAGGGCTACACACATTATTCTGTGCTTGAAAGGCCCACCATTAGACTCCATCTTTTGTATGAGACCAGTGGTTTTCAGACCATGCTCAGGAGTGTCCCGGAGGTCTGTAGAATTGCCTCAGGGAGCAACAGGTGAAGGGCACAGCAGATGTCATTCTTTTTCCATTGGATGACCACCATCATTCTATTAATGTAGATAATTCTCCAGTGGGGTGTGGCGTGGTATGAGATTGGACCTTGAGCAGTGGCAACTATCTCCAGGTGATCCTGTCACCTAGGAACCCTGACCCCCTTAGTGTTTTAGCTTTGTTGGGTGTAGGACTGTATGTACAGAATCCCTGTCCCTAAGAGGGTGAACTGTGACAGAGAGAACCCAGGGCTCCTAGCTGGGACCAATGGCGTGTAGGCTGCACTGCTGTAATGGAAGGGCCCTTGCCTCAGATGAGCCGGGGACTGAATCCTGGCTCTGTCCCTTGCTGGTGATGTGACCTCAGAATGGCATTCACACCACTCCCCTTGTTTTGGAAGACTGGAGAATAAACTGAACACGTGTGAAGCCCCTGTAACACAGCAGGCTGTGTAATGTTTGGCAGAGCTGAAGACAAATGTTGCCACCTTCCAAAGGTTGCCCAGGATTTCACTGGGACATAGCACCAGAGAGAATGAGGGTGGATGGGGTGAGAAAAAAAAAAGAAAAGAAAAAACCAAACAAACCATGTTTAATCTCTTGCTCACTTGTAGGCTCCAATGGTCATCTGTTCACCATAAGAGCTGGGAGATCCTGCTGACCCATACCCTCTCCTGAGGAACTGTCCACTTTCTTCACCTACCTGAACCATCCCTAGGGTTCAGGGATTGTGATATGATGTACTTGCGGGTGGGGGGAAACATATGCAAAGGAGGAGAGCTCAGAACTTGGGCTCAGTAGTGTTTGAGAACCAAAGGTGGAAAACTGATGACCCACGCCTCTCCCTACTGCTGAACTGTCTGTCCACTTCCTCCACACAACTGTCCTGTGTGCTCTGACTGTTCACCTGACTGTTCAAGGGGTAATGAGGCCTCTCTTGAGATGCACAAGTTCATGCGTTCCTAATCATGGCTGACAAGAAGGGGAGGCATATTTCCGGCTGATTCTGAGCCCGCCACAAACAGACAAGGATCAGAAGGCTTACGGATGCACACAGGTAGGAGAACATGACTTACTGAAAATGCAGGCAATCACTTCCAGAAGTGCCAAGCCCAAAGGAGAAGAAGGACTTGCCCAAGGTCAGCCAGAAAGATTATGGTTCTCCCAGGCAGGGAGTGTTCTTGGGGAGGCATATGGGGAATACCTTATGAATCTGGGGCTTGCAGGGGAAACTATCTACTGCTGTGAGGCTGCAGAATCCAAAGGCCTGTACAAAGTGGGATGCAGGTAAGGCCATGTGGTGCATCAAAGCCCCAAGAGGGGCTGAGAGGGGTGACGGCAGCCTGAGGTCAAATCGACAGCAGAGGTGTTCCTTCCAGGAGATGATGTATAGTGCTGTGTGTGGGTGTCAGTCGGAGTCTGGACAGTAGTGGGCAGGTGGCTCTGGGCCTAAAGGGCTTCAAAAATGTTAGGGTCAGATTTGAGAAACCTGGACAGGGTGGGGCTTTTCTGAGGGTGCGGATCAGAAGTGAGGACTCCTTGATACCACATCCTGCTACATAAAATCCCATCTCTGCTGCTTGGATTTCAGGTGTGGCCGCTGAACCCCTCTCCATGTTTATCCACCAGATTTCAGCGTATAATTCCTTGTTTCCGCAAATATTCACATCCTAAACACACACACACACGCACGCATGCATGGGCAGACACTCTCTGTAACCCTCAGTCGTGTCTAGTGACTGATGTGAGAGGTAACAGCAGCTACAAAGGAGTGAAAGGCCAGCAGGCTCCCAAGACCCTGGGAGTTGGAGATACTCTCATACTTTGGACAGGATAGAGCCCCAGGATGTGAGATCCTAGCCTCTTTTGGAGAAGCAGCGATATGGAACTGAGCATCCCCATGAAACAGGGCCCAGCCTAGGAGAACAGAGCCATGTGGGGAAATGGGCAGTTCCTAGGCCACCAGGAATAGCTGCTGAGACACTAGACCTAAAGCAAACCAATCACACTAAGATTCTGTACCTGTGGGTTCCACCTTCGCTGCCCTCCAGGGGCGTAGGAAAAGGTCTATAAAACAGCTATCTATTTGGGACTCCCAAATGTTGTTTCCTACCGGAGCCCTATTCCACGTGGGACTCATTAGTGCTTATAGACACTGCACCTCTGAACAGCTAAAGGACAATTAATTCACACAGCAGGCACTGTCCAAGCACTTTTTCCACTCCTGGCCTTGAATAGGGGACTACGTGGAGAAAAGGATATTTTGGTGTGTGCCAGTTAGGCTCTTTGATATGAAGAGCGTATCCTGTATCTTTATCTGTTGCCTGGTCATTTTTGGTGTTGCAACATCTAACAGGGCCTTCACATGTTGTTGGGCTAAAGGGACAAATATGGTCCAACTCCCGGGATAGACTTCCCCTGCTGATATTATGTTGCAATACATATCAAGGTCACCTTAGAAAGGGGAAAAAAAACAATCATCTTATGAAAATGAATAATCTGTAGTTAGAGACCAGGTTGCCTGTTGGAGGGGCTGCCTTGTGGTGGAGTGGGGGTGCTTGGGATCTGACTCTATGTGTGCGGGGCTAAGAGTTTTTATTCGGATCCAGAGATTCTTTTTCCACGTGTACCTCCCCCATCCCCTTCTATACAACCACTGCCCAGTGGTCCTCAGATATGAAGACTCCGTGTGGTGTTAGGAGAAGAGAGATGTTATTCCTTTCTCATTCCTGCAGTCCTTTCCCCTCAGGGTCAGAGCTGTCTGCTGTGGAAAATTCACTCCTCATTGGCTGAAGTCTCTTGCAACCATGACTGAGGAACCAGCGGCACTGCCCCAAGAAGAAGGGTGTACAGCCTTATAGGGCTAAGTAAGATGCTAGCTCCCTCCCTCTGCCACACCCCCCCACCACTGACAACCCCCAATTCACCTGAGGCTGGTGTCAGTGTTGAAAACTACACTGTTGAAAAGACGAGGTGAAAACAGTCGAGTGTGGCAGCATTTGTTTCGGGCCCAGCGACCGAGAAACTGGGGAAAGCAGGGACAGGTGGCAGCACAGGGGGCTTGATCACCGTTCATGGGTCTGTGTCTGTGCCCTGAGGTCTCAGCTTCTGAGTGTCTGATATCCTACCCTACAAAGGAAAGCAGAGTGACAACTGGACCCTTGGGAATGCTGGGGGAAGTCAGGCATGGCCTGGGGACTCTCTGGATGGAGCAGGAAGGGGAAGCATGTTGGCTTGGCTGTGAGCAGTGAGAGAGGAAGAGGCTGGCTCTGAGCTCTCACCTGAAGGACTTGGTGAAACAGGCCAGGGCTCTCTGGAACTGGCTCCTCCAAGACCCTTGGGGACCAGCAGGCTCCCTGGGCAATCCTGTGCCATTGGATGGGTTCTACATGGTGTCAGACAAAACAACAAATTCCTCAGTGTCTTTAAGCTGACCTTTCCTGTTCTGCAGAGGGAGAGGGAGAGAGGGAGAAGAATAGCCTCATCCTAATGGTCCCTGCCTTCCCTGGTATTCAACAAGTTAGTATGTAGATCTCGGCCTTGTTCCAGGTGCTGGGGATATAGCAGTGACCTCTACAGAGCACATCCCAGCTCCTGGGGCTGACAAACCATGACACCAGAGGGAAAGCAGACTCACCGCGTCAGGAGGTGGAAGGAAGGGAATGAATATCATGCTTCTAGGAGGGTGTGATGTGCTTGTAGTGACCGACGGGACTTCCTTGAAGAGACCAGCTAAGCTCCTGACTCTGCTGTGTGCAAAGAGGCTGAGGGCCTGGCCCTCCACACCCCTCCAGCCCCTCTGACCCCGCCCTGTCTTTCCTCCCTCCTGCAACCCAGTGCACTGTGCTCAAGCAGTGGATACATTTCTGGTATGTGACAACCCCTCTGTTCCTGTATCTCTTACTCCCACCCTTCCCCTCTCTCTGTCTCTTTTTTTCTTCTTTCCTCTGAACCTCCCAGCAGGCTTAAGCCAGGTTTCTGATTGCTGAACATATAAAGCAGAAGTGTTCCGGCAGATGGTGAGTCGTCTTTTGGTGGGGATGCCATAGACAGGGGTGTTCGTGTGGACCCTCCCCACGTTTAGATACATAGGATTGTGTACGTTAAAGCCCTGGGGAGGTGTATGGGTCTAAATGGGTTATCAAAGCAAGGAGGGTGAGCTGGGTGATGGTATCCACAGTCCAAATCGACAGCAGAGGTTTACCTCTCAGTGGGTTATATGAGATGCTGACTGTGAGACCGTCAGCATCTGATGGGTAGTGGACAGGTGGCTTGGGGACTGGAGGGCTTGAAAAATGTGAGGGACGGAGGGGAAGGACCTGGGCTGGGCTAAGTTGAAATCAGAACAACTGAGGTGAGAGCTCCTTGTTACCTAGTCCTGTTATATGAGATTCCATCTTTGACGCTTGGGTTTCAACAGAAGCTGCTTAGTTTTGCCCCCTGTTTATCACCCAGAACTATGAGGCTCTGCTCCACTGACTTCAAGGGAGCTCTCTGCAAACAGTACCTGGAAGGAAGAGTGGAAGTAGGTGGCCTAAGGGTCTTTACTTGGTTTTTGAAATAATAATGTTGCTTAGGGAGGCACCTCTTATATACATGTGAGGATACAGGACTGATTGTCTCTCTAGGAGTCTATCACGGGCCATGGCCTGAGGTTATAAAAGCAGATGAGGTTTTGTTGCTGCTTCAAGTCATTCCGTGGGAAAGAAGCCAAAAAAAAAAAAAAGGATGATTACAATAGAGAGAGACAGAAGGAAGTTTATATGGCTATGGGAGGATGGAAGAGGGACAGCCACCCCGCCTCGAGTGTTGGAATAGAGTCTTGGAGATTCCCCAGAGAAGACATGCCTGAAATTAGTGAGGAAAGAAGTTGGCCAGGAAATAGAGAAAGGGGGGAGCTTTGCAAGCAGATGCTCAAGACAATAAAGTACGTTTTTGCAACTGAAAATAAGTAGACCCAGTTTTCTCTTCTAGGGGTTAAGTAGAAGTCAAGGTCAGTCATGAGGTTCCAGTATAGGAGTAAAATGTGGTGCCACACAGAGATACTGAACCCTGGACTTAGAGAAGCAAAAGTTTTCGGGTTTTGTTTTAACTTTGTTAACGGTCCATTGGTTGTTTTCCTTTATGATTCATAGTTTTTGAATGGATGTTCTACCTAAGATATCTTTGCCTAACCTCACAACACGGAAGTTTTCTCCCATATTTTCTTGCAGGTTTTCTATTATTTATTTTGAGGGGTTTTTTTTTTGCATATAGTGTGAGGTATTCACGTTTGTTTGCGGTTTCCATATGGAGATCCACTTTCTCCAGCTCTATTAGTTAATTATCAGTTAATTTAATTATCTTAGCACCTGCGTCACAAATCAACTGACCATATTTTTGTGTACATCTATTTCTAGGCTTTCTATTTTATCAGTTGATCCATACGTCTATTTTTATGGTAATACCACACTGTCATGACTACTATACCTTTACATTAAGTCAGGGAATTTGGTAGTGTAAGTCCTCCATCTTTGTTCTTATCCAAATGGCTTTGGCTATTGTTATGTCCCTTGCATTTCCATATAAGTTTTAGAAATAGCTTTTCATTTTACTTATGATTATGGCAAATGTATAGAGGAATTATAAGAGACTTGACATCTTAAACCTTTTGGAGTCTTCTGACCCATGAACATAGTATATCTCCATTTATTTGGGTCTTCTTTAATTTCTCTCAGCAATATTTTATAGTTACCTGCATACAAGTCTTGCACATATCACGTTAAACTTCTTAGTAGGTATTTCATTCATTTTAGTGCTATTGTTAGTGACATTAAAATTTTTTTCTTCATCTCCAATTATCTGTTCCTACTCTATTGAAATAGGACTTTTTTAATATTGAATTTCTGTCCTGTGACCTTGTGAAATTGCTTATCTGATCTGGGAGATGATTTTTGATTTTCGTAGACTACTAAATATTTTCTATGTAGATTATAATGCCTTTTGAAAATGAAGATCATTTTTTACTTCTTCCTTTTCTATCTGTATGCCTTGTATTTCTTTTTCTTGCCTTAACTCATCAACCAGGGCCACAAGTATAATATTGAATAGACATGGTGAGAGTGGACATTCTGGTACATTCCTAATCTTATGGGAGAAGCATTCAGTCTTTCACCATTAAGTATGATGCCAACAGCAGGTGTTTGGTAGAAGCACTTTATCTGGTTAAGTATGTTCCCTTCTGTTCTTAAGTTATCAGTTTTTTGTTTGTTTTAATCATGAATGGATGTTTTATATTATCAAATGACTTTTCTGTCTTATATTGTGATAATCATTTTTTCTTTCATTCCCTTAATATGACAAAAAATACATCGATGCACTTTTTAATGTTAAAATGACCTTGCATTCCTAGGATAAATCTGCTTGGTCATGGATTATACTTCTTATATATCACTGGATTCATATTTCTAAGATTTTATTAGGTAGTTTTACATGTATATTCATCAAGGATATTGGTCTGTGGTGCTTTTTTCCCCTTGTAGTGTCTTTTTCTATTTTTTGTGTGAAAGTAATGCTGCCCTCATAAAATGTATAGGCAAGAGTTCCTCCTGTATTTTCTGGAAAAGTTCTGTCGGGCTGTCACTATTTTTTCTTTTAAATGTGTGATCTTGTTCATCAGTGTATCCATGTAGAACTGAAGTTTTCTTTTTGGGAAAATTTTGAAATACAAATTCAATTTTAAAGATTATAAATGCATACACTATCATTAGTAAATCCCTACCTATATTCCTAATGAAAATTTTGCCTTCGATACCTAAGAAATTTCCTGGCAGGGCAAAGTAATTTTCCATGAGACTGAGTCTTTCTTTCTTTCTATATTTTTATTGTGGTAAAATATACATAACATACATAAAATTTACCATTTTAACCATGCTAAGTATAAAATGCAATGACATTAAGTACATTCACATGGATGTGCAATCATCCCCATCATCCACAACCAGAACTTTTCATCACCCCAACCTGAAACCCTGTACCTATTAAACAATAATTCTCCATGCCTCTCTCCCACCAGACCCTGGCAGTCACCATTCTACTTTCTATCTCTATGAATCTGACTACTCTACTTACCTCATATAAGTGAAGTCATAAGATAATTGTCATTTTGTACCTGGTTTATTTCATCCAGCACAACGTCTTCAACGTTCATCCATGTTGTGGCATGTATCAGAATTTCATTTCTTTTTAAGCCTCAGTAATATTGCATTGTGTGTATATACCACATTTTGCTTATCCTTTCATTGCTGATGAACACCTGGGATTTTTCACCTTATCTGATTGAGCCCCTTTTTGCAATTCCTAGAAGTGTAATTGCTGAATCATATGGTAATCCCAAACCTAATTTTCTGGGGAACCACCATATGGTCTTCCACAGCAGCTACAGCCCTACCAGTAATGCCCAAGGGTTCCCATTTTCCACATTTTGTCAACAATCTTGTCTTCTGTTTTTCTTTCTTCCTTCTTCCCATACTCCCGCTCTCCCTTCCCCCCCACACACACCTTATAAAATAATAGCCATCTAGATGGCTGCGAAGTTGTATCTCGTTGTGCTTTTTATTTGAATTTCCCTACGGAATTTTAAATTGTATTGAGCCAATTTTCATGATCTTATTGGCCATTTCTCTATCTTTTGGGAAGAAACACATCTTTTGCCCATTTCTCAATAAGGTTAATATTTTATTATTGTTTTTTAAATTAATTTTTATTGGAGTATAGTTGCTTTACAATGTTGTGTTAGTTTCTCCTGTATGGCAAAATGAATCAGCTATACGTATACATATATCCCCTCTTTTGGGGATTTCCTTCCCATTCAGGTGACCACAGTACATTAAGTACCATCTCCTGTGTTATACAGTAATGTTCCCATCCGTTGTCTATTTTATATATAGCATCAGTAGTGTATACGTGTCAATCCCAATCTCCCAATTCCTCCCACCCCCACTTTCCCCCTTAGTATTCATACATTTAAAGCCCAGAGATAAACCCACCCACCTATGGTCACCTAATCTATGACAAAGGAGGCAAGAATATACAATGGAGAAAAGACAGATTCTTCAATAAGTGGTGCTGGGAAAACTGGACAGCTACTCATAAAACAATGAAATTAGGACACTCCCTAACACCACACATAAAAATAAACTCAAAATGGATTAAAGACCTAAATGTAAGGCCAGACACTATAAGGCTCTTAGAGGAAAACATAGGGAGAACACTCTTTGCCATAAATCACAGCAAGATCTTTTTTGACCCACCTCCTAGAGTAATGGAAATAAAAACAAAACTAAACAAATGGGACCTAATGAAACTTAAAAGCTTTTGCACAGCAAAGGAAACCATAAACAAGATGAAAAGACAACCCTCAGAATGGGAGAAAATATTTGCAAATGAAGCAACTGACAAAGGATTCATCTCCAAAATATACAAGCAACTCATGTAGCTCAATATCAAAAAAACAAACAACCCAAACCAAAAATGGGCAGAAGACCTAAATAGACATTTCTCCAAAGGAGACTACAGATAGCCAAGCGACACATGAAAAGATGCTCAGTATCACTAATTATTAGGGAAATGCAAATCAAAGCTACAGTGAGGTATCACCTCACAGTGGTCAGAATGGCCATCATCAAAAAAATCTACAAACACAATAAATGCTGGAGAGGGTGTGGAGAAAAGGGAACCCATTTGCCCTGTTGGTGGGAATGTAAACTGATACAGCCACTATGGAAAACAGTATGGAGGTTCCTTAAAAATCTAAAAATAGAACCATCCTATAACCCAGCAATCCCACTACTGGGAATATACCCTGAGAAAAACATAATTCAAAAGGACACATGCACCCCAATGTTCACTGCAGCATTATTTACAATAGCCCGGACGTGGAAGCAACCTAAATGTCCACCGACAGATGAATGGATAAAGAAGATGTGGTACATATATACAATGGAATATCACTCAGCCATTAAAAGGAACGAAATTGGGTCATTTGTAGAGACGTGGATGGACCTAGAGAGTGTCATACAGAGTGAAGTAAGTCAGAAAGAGAAAAACAAATATTGCATATTAACCCGTATATGTGGAATCTAGAAAAATGGTATAGATGATCTTATTATTGGTTTTTAAAACTAATTTATAGCATCCAGATATAAGTCCCTTATAAGTTACATGATTTTCCAACACTTTTTCCCATTCTGTAGGTGCTCTTTCAACATTTTTGATGGTATGATTTGCATCAAATAAAGTTTAAGATTTGACCAAGTCCAATAAATCAGTTTTCCTTTTGTTCCTTGGGCTTTTGGTATTATATCTAAGAGGCCATTCCCTAATCCAATGTCAGGAAGATTTACTGCTATGCTTTCTTCTAAGAGTTCTATATTTTTAGTGTTTATATTTAGGTCTATAACCCATTTTGAATTAATTTTTGTATATGGAGTGAAATAAGGATTGGGTCCAATTTCATTATTTTGCTTGTGGATATCCAGTTGTCCCAGCATCATTTGTTGAAAACACCCTTCCTTAACCCATAGAATTATCTTGCCATCCTGTTTGAAAAAGCAATTGACTATAAATGTGAAAGTTAATTGATGGGTTTTCAATTCCATTCCATTACTCTATATAACTACCGTTATGCCAAACCCACACTCTCTTGATTGCTGGAGCTTTGTAGCAAGATTCGAAATTGGAAAGTGTGAGCCGTCCAACTTAATATTCTTTTTCAAGATTGCTTTGGCTATTCTTGGACGCTTCAATTTCCGTGTGAATTTTGAGATCAGCTTATTTATTTCTTCAAAGAAGTCAGCTGAGATTTTTTTGGAGATTGCGTTGAATCTGTAGATCAGTTTGGGGTGTATTGCCATATTAACAATATTAAGTTTCCCAATCAATGGGCAGGGGATGTCTCTCCAGTTTTTTCCTTTTTATAAGGAAAAAAAATAAAATAAAACATAACATAAAATTTAACATTTAACCATTTTTAGGCATAGAGTTCTGTGTCATTAAGTATATTCACACTGTTGTGTAACGATCACCATATTCATCTCCAGAACATCTTCATTTTCCCTAAACGAAGCTCTGTTCCCATTTAACACTAACTCTCCATTCCTCCCCTCTCCCCCCAGCCCCTGGCAACGACCATTCTGCTTTCTATCTGTATGACATTCTGCCAATATCTGCTTTACGTTTTAGTGTTCATTCTAGTTACACTTAATGTGATTACTGTTAAGGTGGGATTTATGTCAACCATTTTTGTTTTTTTCCCTCGTGTCTTTATGTTCCTCTCTCTTACCATTGAGGTGCCATTTTGTGTTGAATAGATGTTTTCTGACATACCATTTTCATCCTCTTATTGTTTTTGAATTATTTTCTTAGTGGTGAGCTCATAGTTGACAATTAAGGTCTTAACTTAAAAGAATCTAACTCAGAATAATACCAACTTAATTTTAATATTATACAAAAACTTTGGTCCTGTATACCTCTGGACCCACCAGCTCCTTTGTACTATTATTGTCCCCCAAATTGCATCTTTACACCTTAACTTTAAGCCCATCCAGATTGGTTTATAATCATTGCTTTGTGCACTTCTCTTCTAAACCAGACAAAGGTAGAAAAGAGTTACAAACAACAATACACTGATGCTGTCTTTTATAAATGCCCGCTTAGTTACATTTAGTGATGCTCTTTGTTTCTTCAGGTGGATTCAAGTCACTCTCTAGTACCTTTTGGGGATTTCCGCTTAGTAGTTCTTGTAGGGCAGGTCTGCTAGCAATATATTCACTCAGCTTTTCTTTGTCTGAGAATGGCTTTATCTTCCCTTCGTTTTTGAAGAGAGAGTTCTGTTGGATAGAATATTCTTGGTTGATGGGATTTTTTCTTTCAGCACTTTGAAGGTGACTTCCCGCTGTCTTCTGTTCCCCAAAGTTTCTGATGAGAAGTCAGCTGTTAATCCCTTGTATGTGATGAGCTGCTTGTCTCCTTGCTTTCAACATTCTTTCATTGTCCTTGACTGTCATCAGCTTGAATAAGCTGGTTCTAGGTACAGATCTCCTTGAGTTTATCCTCCATGGCGTTTCAGAGCCTTTTGTTTCCTAGATTAATAATTTCAATCAAATTTGGGGAGTTGGGGGCCATGTTTTCCCCTTATTCTTTCTTCCCATTTTTCTCCTCTTCTCTCCTCCAGGGACTCTCATTATGCATAAGATGGTGTGCTTAATCATGCCCTACAAGGCCTCTGAGGCTCTGTTCATTTTTCTTCATTCATTTTTCTTTCTTTTCCTCAGAGTGCACAATCTCAATTGCCTCTAAATTTCATGCTTGATGATTTTGTTTCATCATACCAGTTCTAATTTCTGTAGAGACTCTTTAGTGAATTTTTCATTGCAGTTAATATATTTTTGAGCTCCGGAATTTCTAGTTGGTATTTTTAAAACGATTTCTATCTCTTTGATGATATTCTCTATTTGATGAGCCATCGTTCTCATGCTTACCTTTAATTCATAAGACATGGCTTCCATTAGATGTTTGAACAAGTTTACAATAGCTGATCTAAAGTCTCTTTCTAGTAAGTCCAATGTCTGGACATCCATGTGTATCTCCCACACTTTTCTGCTTCTTTGCATGTCTGATACGTTTTGGTGGAAAGCTGGACATTTTCAATGATAGAATGTGGCAACTCTGGAATTCAGATACTGCCTCCTTTCCAGGTTTTGTTGTTGCTGTTTGTTGTGGGTATTCTTGCTGTCATTTGATTTTTTAGTGGCTTTTCTGGACTTCTGTATCCTCTGTTGTGTGTGGTTACCAAATTCACCACTTGGTTAGTTTGGTGGTTACCAAATGATTGCACAGAAATGTCTTCAATTGGCTGGAACTGCTAAATTTCCCAGTCTTTGCCAAGGAGGACTGTGTGTATGGCTTCAAAACTCTGCCTGCTATTTGTCAGTTCTGTTTTAGCTTTCATTTCTCCTTGTTTTTGGGTCTTTCCAGAGCTGGCCATCATCCTGGGAAGGTACCAGGCCTCCAAGTTTCCTAAGGATATGTCATAGCTTTACAAAGTCCCTATGGACATCTCATTACCTAGGTTTCCCTTATAAGATTTTGGTTCTCCTATTGTTTGCCCCAAGTGTGGCCCACTGCCTCAGGCAGCTGCAATGATAATTAATTGCCTCTAAATGTTTTTTTTTTTTTCTCCCTCAAATTGTTTTGACTCTTCAGGGTCTTTTGTGTTTTCTTACAAATGAAAATTTTTTGTGTCCTAGTTCTGTGAGAAATGCCATTGGTTTTTTTTTTTTTTTTTTTTATGCGGTACGCGGAACTCTCACTGTTGTGGCCTCTCCCATTGCGGAGCACAGGCTCTAGACACGCAGGCTAAGCGGCCATGGCTCACGGGCCCAGCCGTTCCATGGCATGTGGGATCTTCCCGGAGCGGGGCACGAACCCGTGTCCCCTGCATCGGCAGGCGGACTCTCAACCACTGCGCCACCAGGGAAGCCCTGCCATTGGTATTTTGATAGGGATTGTGTTGAATCTGTAGACTGCCTCGGGTAGTATGGTCAATTTAACAATATTGATTCTTCCAGTCCAAGAACACGTTGTACCTTTCCATCTGTTTGTGTTGTCTTCAATTTCTTTCATTAGCGTCTTATAGTTCTTGGAGTACAGGTCTTTTACCGCCTTAGTTAGGTTTATTCCGAGGTATTTTATTCTTCTTGTTGCGATGGTGAATGGGATTGTTTCCTTAATTTCTCTTTCTGATACTTTATTGTTAGTATACAGAAATGCAACAGATTTCTGTATATTAATTGCATCCTAAAACTTTACCAAATTCATTGAGAAGCTCTAGATGTTTTGTGGTGGTGTCTTTAGGGTTTTCTATGTATAGCATCAAGTCATCTGCAGACATTGGCAGTTTTATTTCTTCCTTTCCAATTTGAATTTCTTTTATTTCTTTTTTTCTTTTATGATTGCTGTGGCTAGGACTTCTAAAACTATGTTGGATAAAAGTGGTGAGAGTGGGCAGCCTTGTCTTGTTCCTGATCTTAGAGGGAATGCTTTCAGCTTTTCACCATTGAGTATGATGTTAGCTGTGGGTTTGTCATAAATGGCCTTTATTATGTTGAGGTATGTTCTCTCTATGCCCACTTTCTGGAGAATTTTGATCATAAATGGGTGTCGAATTTTATCAGAAGCTTTTTCTGCAACTTTTGAGATGACCGTGTGGTTTATATTCTTTAGTTTGTTAATGTGGTGTATCACATTGATTGATTTGTGGATATTGAAAAATCCTTGCCCACCTGGGATAAATCTCACTTGATCATGGTGTATGATTCCTTTAACATATTGTTGGGTTCTGTTTGTGGCTCTAAATGTTTTTGACAAATGCCCTCAGGGAAAAGGAATTTCAAACTGGGTAAGCTCTGAGTCAGAGACAGCCACCCAAGTGGGGTCTTCCAGGGAACGACCAGACAGGTCAAATAATGACAGTTCTCTGGGAATGAGGCTTTGCAGGAGGCCCGTGCCATTTCTGCTCCCTCTGGTGGCTGCCAGGTGGCCGGTTTTCACCGTGATTGCAGGCTGTTAGTATTCAAAGCTACCACAGAGTTGGATAGAGGGGCATGAGAACAGGATTAGTTGAAATGCCACCTGGCTCACTCTTCCTACTGAGATTCAGCTGTTTTTGTAGAATAAATATACCTGTGGTTGTTGCATACTTTTGGTGAATTTCTAGAGCTCTGAAAACATTGATTCTGAACATTTTTGCCAGTTTTCTCATTGCTTTAAGGGAGGAGAGAATTTTCAGAGGTCCTTCTTCTGCCATTTTGGCTGACTTCCTGTACAATCTTTCACTGTGCTTGTCTATTAGGGTTCTTGTTGCTGGGCAGTAAACTGTGCTTGTACTTACATGTCTCCCAAAGAATAACTTTTTGGGTCACCAACCATGTGAAAGGGACCACAACAGGAGCACTAAGCAAAGGTGTATAAGACACCATCTTTGCTCTCAAAGTTGTCACTCTCAAATAGATTCACTTTAAGTGGAACCTTTGAGGCATAATGATTGCCAAACCAGTGTCTGGTCACCAAATTTTCTCCTAGTTCGGTTTAATGGGGAGTATTTTTGGCCGCCATGGCTTAAATATAGCCAGGTTTTCACCTAGATATTTGGCAGCTAGCCTGACTAATACCTCCAGGTCACAACTAATTTCACCTCTAGTCACTTCAGGAAGCTGAGAGCTTCAAGGGAGTAAGAGTGCAGATGGGGGGGGGGGGCGGGGGTGGAGCTGCAGCTGTCTCCCATATGAAGAGTTAGAAACAGAGATTCGTTTGAACAACCAGTCTTGGTTTTCATAATTCCATAGCACCCAGTTAGTATTTTCCACTGAAATGGCTTGTTTTCATATTGATGCAGCCCACAACCCTTTTGGTTACTGATAGAATTTGGGGTAAAAAGTAGGAGGGACACAAGAGACCACTCTTCACACTATGGTGTGGAAATATAGCTCCATCTTTCTCCTTTCGAATCAATCTCTGCCTATCCAACAAATATCGCTTGGTCATTGATCAAAGATCCTCAATGGCAGCCTAAAACCCGAGTTTACATACAGTATGTGGGCCTGTAAAGCCCCTTGAACTGCAGGAGATGCCTGCTAATTTATTCACAGCCAGTTTGTTCAGGGCTTGACTTCTCAAGATATTCTGGTGCCTTCGATAAATATGTCTGGAAAGTTGCCAGGAGCCCCCAAATGACACCATAATATTTAAGAGAGGCAATTTTTAATTTGAAACTTGGCTCTACCACTTCTTAGCTGTGTGACTTTGGGCAAAGTACTTAGTCTCTCTCAGCCTAAGATTCCCAATTGGCCAAACTGAGGATAATAATAGGGGGGTTGTAGGGATTAAATGGGACAATGTTTGCAAAGCATTTACTGCGTTATCTACACTAAATAGCAAAGAGCTAATGCCTACCCGAAATATTAGCTCTCATTACTATTGATCAACGTCTGAAAGGCCATAAACACACAAAATCTACAAGAGTGACCCACAGTAAGAGGTTCAGAATCCATTTGTCTCATTTGGCCAACAGTGAGCTCCTCCTTCCATGCATTTTCACAGATGAAGAGTGGCGCAGAGAGACAGAGAGAGCCCCTTTGTTCAGAATTTTCCCTGTTAAGTTTTGTGATGCTGGGTGACCACAAAATTTGCGTCTCTCCTAAAATTAGTGAGTTTACCAAATGACCAATCTGCCACATTTACTGGACTTCCTGATTGCCACGTTAGCAGCTTTTACAGGCATAATCATTTTTATTTTGAAGATGAAGTGTATATTTCTGAATATTAACTCAACAAAGCAGATATACCTTAGAAATTTGGAAAAACATCCAAAATTAGGGACTGAACACTATCCCCAGGAAACTATCATACCAACACAAAATTTGGGTTTTACCTATGATGAAGTTCGTTTAATTATTCCTGATTTATCTGGGAATCTTCTGAATGTTATTTTCTATTTTTTCAAGCCACATGTTTGTTTGTTCTGTGTATTTTCAAATGGATACTCAGAGAGAACTGCTTGTTTCTTGTGATTATAATTTTTAATCAAAGATAGATGTATTAAACTCAAAGCTATATTTAATTTTTTTAACATCTTTATTGGAGTATAATTGCTTTACAATGGTGTGGTAGTTTCTGCTTTATAACAAAGTGAATCAGTTATACATATACATATGTTCCCATATCTCCTCCCTCTGGCATCTCCCTCCCTCCCAACCTCCCTATCCCACCCCTCTAGGTGGTCACAAAGCACCGAGCTGATCTCCCTGTGCTATGTGGCTGCTTCCCACTAGCTATCCAGTTTACGTTTGGTAGTGTATATATGTCCATGCCACTCTCTCACTTTGCCCCAGCTTACCCCTCCCCCTCCCCGTATCCTCAAGTCCATTCTCTAGTAGGTCTGCATCTTTATTCCTGTCTTGCCCCTAGGTTCTTCTGACCTTTATTTTTTTTTAAATTCCATATATATGTGTTAGCATACGGTATTTGTTTTCAGAAAAGGTTTTGACCGTAACTGCTCTACACCAGCCAAACGGTACGGGGTTAAAAAAAAAAAAAAAAAAGCACATTTTGGCCTGGTCACCCCTCAAGCCAGCAAAGGTCCAGTGGGGAGCCAAGAATTTCACATTGTACTGGAGGAAACAGGGACCACCCTTCCCCTTCCCCACATGTCAGTGGAAACCAATCACGTGGAGATTCTGAAATTATATATACCTCCACTAGGTAGTAGGACAGCACCCCTCCCCATCCCTCCTGGGATGATTTCAGGACGTTCACTACCACTCAGTGGTAAGGAGGCCACTTGATCCAGCACATCAAGAAGTGAATTGAACTGAATGGAAATGATTACAAAACATATCCAAATGTGTGGGATGAAGCTAAAGCGTTGCTGGAAGGGAAATTTACATCATTAAGGGCGTACATTAAGGAAAAGGAAAAGTATCAAGTCAGTAATCTAAGTTCTCACCTCAGGAAGCTAGAAGAAGAAGAGCAAAGTAAATCCAAAACAAACAGAAGGAAGGGGATACTAAAGATAAGTCCAGTGATCAATGAAATTGAAAACAGAAAAACAATAGAGACAATCAATGAAACAAATATATGGTTCTTTGAAAAGATCAGTAAAAGTTACAAACCTCTAGTGAGACTGACAAAATAAACCTACAATGATGCACTGCATTTACTGAATGACTTCAATAACTATATTCATGATATAGTCTACTTTAGAAACCTAAGTACCTATGTTCTCCGCATGTATCATACATTGGAAAGAAAAAAAAGAGAAAAATTGGACGCTGGATTGCTGTCCTTCATACAGACACTATTTTGGGGGAATTTTTTTTTTGTGGTTTGCTCAAATTCTTTTCTAAGTGATAGAAATGATTCCCTGGGCTCTACGCCACAAGTTCAGATTTGTAGGCTACAATCATATCTCTGCAAATTGGAAAGTCCTTGGAGAAAACCTAAAGTATTAATTGGCCAATGTCTCATGTCTCGTGACTCATGAGAAGGTATTTGAAACATAAGGTATTTGAATTTTTTTTCATGTTTTGAATCAATTACTCTTTCATATTGTTGCAAAGGTCCTGTATTATATGGGCTTAGTTGCAGATCTTGTGCTTTCCGTAAAATGTTGTATATGGTTTCACTATTCTCTAGCATACATTCTGTAACTGTAATAATAATGTATTTATTTATTTATTTAATTTTTACTATATCTCCATTTAAAATGTCTGTGTGTGTGAGAGAGAGAGTGCATGTGTGTGTGAGAGAGAGGGCATGTGTGTGTGTGTGCGCACGCCCAAGATCCAAGCTACTTTATAACTGGCCAAATTTATAACCTCAGGTTCTCTTAATAATTGTTAAAAACTGTTTTTAGTTGTTGCTGAACAGTTAATTCCAATTTCAGGCAACAGATTTTGTCATTCTGTTTGCACTGTTAGAGGAAATTCTTGTCAAATTCATCTTATAATTGCTTACATTTCTCTTAATATTGTTCACTTTGTTTTCTTCATATTTCTTTGAACACAACAAATAAACAGGTTTTCATCTTTTTTGTTGCTGCAAGCACAGCAATACGCAGCGACAACAATAAGGGAGGGGGTTGGGAGGCTGGGATGCTCATCTTTACAGCAAAATGCCCACTAATAAAAACAGAAAGGAATGCTAGAAATAGAGAATCACCATGTTTTCAACCACCAAAGTAATATAATCAAACCGGACCTAGAACCCTGAAAGAAAATTAAGGCCAAGAGCTGAGAATGGTTTTGGAGAACAGGATACCCACATGGTATCAAAATATAATGCCACAGACTGCTTATTCTTGCCAAGAATATTAAACCTAAAGACATAAATCTAAACAAGAGGAAAATATCAGGCAAACACATATTGCGGACACTTTACAAGCAAACAAGCTGAGGCTCTTGGACAATGTCATTGTCATGGAAGATTTAAGTTGAGGGACTGTTCGGGACCACAGGATACTAAAGAGACATGACAGTTGAAAGCAATGTATGATACTTGATTGAACTGTTGATTCTCAAAAGGGTATTATTGGGACAATTGGGGAAATTTGAATATGGACTGTACATGGACTTCGATAATATTATCATGTCATTGGTAAATCCCTTCGACCTGATAATAGTACTGTGGTTAGACGGGAGAATATCCTATTACTTAGGAGATACATTCTGAAGTAATTGGATGGAATGTTTGCAACTGTTAAGTGGTTAAGCAAAAAAGAAGAAAAAAAGAGAGAAAGCAATGGGATAATAAGAATCTGAGTAAAAGAATGTTCACTCTTCAACCTGGTGCATTTTCAAAATGAAAAGTTGAGGAAAATGGATTGCTCATATTTTAGAGCTATGCATTGAAACAGTTCCCAATAAAATAAGATGATTTCTGATGCTTTCTTGAAAATAATCTGGGAGAGGGGTAGGGGATAAGATATATGTGAATTGAGATTGGCTCTGAGTTATTGATGGTTGCGGTTGGGTGATGGATAATTGGAGGGCTCCTTTGCTCTTCTCTCTTGTACAATGGTTCTCAAAGTGTAGTTCCCTTCCAGAAGCATCTGCATCACCAGGGAGCTAGTCAGAAAAGGAAACTCTGTGTCTCACCCCAGAATTTTCAATCTGAGACTACAGATGCAGAGCTCAGCAACCTGTGCTTTAGCAAACCCTCTGGGTGATTCTGATGCAAGCTCATGTTCCAGGACCACCGATCTACTGTCATGAACTTGGAGATTATAAGTTTGTATACAAACTCTAATGGTATATGTTTGACATCACCCACAGTACCATTTTTTAAGTAAATCAAACAAGCATCCTAGCTGTTGAATGGTCAAGTTTTAATTAAAAGTTCCATTCTATGAAACATTTAGAGAGGAGCTAACACCTATGATTCTCAAGCTCTTCCATACTATAGCAGAGGGAGGACCACTCCCAAACTCATTCTACGAGGCCACCATCACCCTGATACCAAAGCCAGACAAAGATGTCACAAAAAAAAGAAAAGTAGGGGACAATATCACTGATGAACATAGATGCAAAAATCCTCAAAAAAAGTACTAGCAAACAGAATCCAAAGGCACATTAAAAGGATCATGCACCATGATCAAGTGGGGTTTACCCAGGAATGCAAGGATTCTTCAATATACGCAAATCAATGTGACACACCATGTTAACAAATTGAAGGAGAAAAACCATATGAAGATCTCAATACATGCAGAAAAAACTTTTGACAAAATTCAACACCCATTTATGATAAAAACTCTCCAGAAAGTAGACATAGAGGGAACCTACCTCAACATAATAATGGCCATATTTGAAAAACCCACCGCCAGCATCGTTCTCAATGGTGGAAAACTGAAACCATTTCCTCTAAGATCAGGAGCAAGACAAGATTGCCCACTCTCACCACTCTTATTAAACGTAGTTTTGGAAGTTTGGGCCATGGCAATCAGAGAAGAAAAAGAAATCAAAGGAATCCAAATTGGAAAAGAAGAAAAACTATCACTGCTTGCAGATGACATGATACTATACATACAGAATCCTAAAGATGCTACCAGAGTACTAGGGGAGCTAATCAATGGATTCGGTGAAGCAGCAGGATACAGTATTAATGCACAGAGATCTCTTGCATTACTATACAATAACAATGAAAAATCTGAAAAAGAAATTAAGGAAACACACTCACTTACCAATGCAACAAAAATAATAAAATACGTAGGAATAAACCTACCTGAGGAGAAAAAAGAACTGTATGCAGAAAACTATAAGACACTGATGAAAGTAATTAAACACGATACAAACAGATGGAGAGATATACCATGTTCTTGGATTGGAAGAATCAACATTGTGAAAATGACTATACTACCCAAAGCAATCTACAGCTTTAATGCAAAACCTATTAAACTACCAATGGCATTTTTCACAGAACTAGAACAAAAAAATTCACAATTTCTATGGAAGCACAAAAGACCCCGAATAGCCAAAGCAATCTTGAGAAACAAAAATGGAGCTGGAGGAATCAGGCTGCTGGATTTCAGAATACACTACAGAGCTACAGTAATCAAGGCAGTATGGTACTGGCACAAAAACAGAAATATAGATCAAAGGAACAGGATAGAAAACCCAGAGAGAAACCCACACACCTACGGCCAACTTATTTTTGATAAAGGAGGCCAGAATATACAATGGAGAAAAGACAGCCTCTTCAATAAGTGGTGCTGGGAAAACCGGACAGCTACATGTAAAAGAATGAAATTAGAACACTTCCTAACACCATACACAAAAATAAACTGAAAATGGATTGAAGGCCAGAAACTATAAAACTCTTAGAGGAAAACATAGGCAGAACACTCTATGACACAAATCACAGCGAGATCCTTTTTGACCCACCTCCTAGAGAAATGGAAATGAAAAACAAATATAAACAAATGAGACCCAATGCAACTTAAATGCTTTTGCACAGCAAAGGAAGCCATAACCCAGATGAGAAGACAATGCTTCGATTAGGAGAAAATATTTGCAAATGAAGCAACTGAGAAAGGATTAATCTCCAAAATTTACAAGCAGCTCATGCAGCTTAATATGAGAAAAAAAAAAAACCCAACCCAATCCATAAATGGGCAGAAGACTTAAATAGACATTTCTCCAAAGAAGATATACAGCTTGCCAACAAACACATGAAAGAATGCTCAACATCACTAATCATTATAGAAATGCAAATCAAAACTACATTGAGGTATCACCTCACACCAGTCAGAAGGGCCATCATTAAAATATCTACAAACAATAAATGCTGGAGCTGGTGTGGAGAAAAGGCAAACTTCTTGCACTGTTGGTGGGAATGTAAATTGATACAGCCACTAAGGAGGTTCCTTAAAGAACTAAAAATAGAACTACCACATGACCCAGCAATCCCACTACTTGGTGTATACCCTGAGAAAACCATAATTCAAAAAGAGTCATGCACAATAATGTTCATTGCAGCTCTATTTACAATAGCCAGGAGATGGAAGCAACGTATGTGTCCATCAACAGATGAATGGATAAAAAAGTTGTGGCACATATATACAATGGAATATTACTCGGCCATAAAAAGAAACAAAATTGAATCATTTGTACTGAGGTAGATGGACCTAGAGTCTGTCATACAGAGTGAAGTAAGTGAGTAAGAGAAAAACAAATACCGTATGCTAACACATATATATGGAATCTAAAAAAAAAAATGGTCATGAAGAACCTAGGGGCTGGACAGGAATAAAGACGCAGACCTACTAGAAAATGAACTTGAGGACACAGGGAGGGGGAAGGGTAAGCTGGGACAAAGTAAGAGAGTGGCATGTACATATCTACACTACCAAATGTAAAACCGATTGCTAGTGGGAAGCAACCACATAGCACAGGGAGATCAGCTCGGTGCTTTGTGACCACGTAGAGGGCCGGGATAGGGATGGTGGGAGGGAGGGAGATGCAAGAGGGCAGAGATATGGGGACATATGTATATGTATAACAGATTCACTTTGTTACGAAGCAGAAAGTAACACACCCTTGTAAAGCAATTATACTCCACTAAAGATGTTAAAAAAGAAAGAAAGAGACATGTAGCACAATATTCATTGCAGCTCTATTTACAATAGCCAGGACACAGAAGCAACCTAAATGTCCATCGACAGATACATGGATAAAGAACATGTGGCACCTATATACAATGGAATATTACTCAGCCATAGAAGGAAAGAAGTTGAGTTATTTGTACTAAGGTGGATGGACCTAGAGTCTGTCATACAGAAGGAAATAAGTCAGAAAGAGAAAAACAAATACCATATGCTAACACATATATATGGAATCTAAAAAAAAGAAAAATGGTTCTGAAGAACTAGCGACAGGACGGGGATAAAGACGCACATGTAGAGAATGGACTTCAGGACCCAGGGAGGGGCAAGGGTAAGCTGTGGCGAGGTGGAAGAGTACCATTGACATATATACACTACCAAATGTAAACTAGATAGCTAGTGGGAATCAGCCGCATAGCACAGGGAGATCAGCTCGGTGCTTTGTGACCACCTAGAGGTCTGGGATAGGGAAGGTGGGAGGGAGGGATATGCAAGAGGGAAGAGATATGGGGGCATATGTATATGTATGACTGATTCACTTTGTTATAAAGCAGAAACTAACACACCCTTGTAAGGCAATTATACTCCACTAAAGATGTTAAAAAAAAAAAAAGTGTCATGTACCACAATGTTCATCGCAGCTCTATATACAATAGCCAGGATATGGAAGCAACCTAAATGTCCATCGACAGATACATGGATAAAGGACATGTGGCACCTATATACAATGGAATATTACTCAGCCATAAAAAGAAACAAAATTGAGTTATTTGTAGTGAGGTGGATGGACCTAGAGTCTGTCATACAGAGTGAAGTAAGTCAGAAAGAGAAAAAGAAATACCATATGCTAACACATATGTATGGAATCTAAAAAAAAAAGAAAAATGGTTGTGAAGAACTAGGGACAGGACGGGGATAAGGGCGCACACGTAGAGAATGGACTTCAGGACCCAGGGAGGGGCAAGGGTAAGCTGGGACGAAGTGAGAGAGTACCATTGACGTATATACACTACCAAATGTAAACTAGATAGCAAGTGGGAATCAGCTGCATAGCACAGGGAGATTAGCTCGCTGCTTTGTGACCACCTAGAGGGCTGGGATAGGGAGGGTGGGAGGGAGATGCCAGAGGGAGGGGATATGGGGATATATGTGTACATATAGCTGATTCACTTTGTTATACAGAAGAAACTAACACACCATTGTAAAGCAATTACACTCCAATAAAGATGTTAAAAAATTGTTCTGATGAACCCAGGGGCAGGACAGGAATAAAGACGCAGGCATAGAGAATGGACTTGAGGATACAGGGCGGAGGAAGGGTAAGCTGGGACGAAGTGAGAGAATAGCATTGACATATATGCACTACCAAGTGTAAAGTAGATAGCTAGTGGGATGCAGTTGCCTGGCACAGGGAGATTAGCTCGGTGCTTTGTGACCAACTAGAGGGGTGGGATAGGAGGTTGGGAGGGTGATGCAAGAGGGAGGGGATATGGGGATATATGCATACATATAGCTGATTCACTTTGTTATACAGAAGAAACTAACACAACATTGTAATGCAATTATAGTCCAATAAAGATGTTAAAAAATAAATAAAGAGTTTCAAGACAGATAATCCTAATCTTACGTGAACACTGCCAGAGGATAGCAAAGAGGGACTTTTGCCCAACTTAGTCTATGAGACTAGAAAACCTTGACCCTGGAACCAGCAAAGATGCTATGAGGAATGAAACATCAAGTCAATCTTCCTCGTGAACCGAAGACACAAAAAATTCTAAGCAAAACTTTAGCAAACTGAGCCCACCAGTGTACACAAAAGATGATACGCCATAACTAAGTTACATCTATCCTAGGAGAGCAAATCTGGTTTAACATTAGAAAAACTATAGATGGAAGGGGGCATGAGAGAGGTTTGTGTGTTGCTAATATATTCTGCTGTTTGCTCCAGGTGCTAACTGGATGTTTATGTTTAGTTTTTGGAAACTCACTAAGATGTGTACTTCACTAAAGATTTCGAAAAAAAAAATCTTATAAATAACCCTCACTGTGTTAACAGATTAAATGATTAGAGTCTTGATCATTTCAGTGGAGGCCAAAAAAGTATAATCCTATATCTAGTCATGATTTTTAAGACAATCTTATTAAGCTAGAAATACAAGGGATATTCCTTAATCTGATAAAGGGAAAGAAAGAAAGAATGAGAAAAGAGAGAGAGAACGGAAGAAACAAAAGAGAGAAGGAAGGAAAGAAAGAAAGGAAGGAGAAACAGAGAAAGAATTGAAGAATTAAAGCAAACAATGAAACACAGCAAGCCCATTTTAATATGGAAATGTTGGCATCATTCTGTTTAATATTAGGAATAACCCAAAGATGCCCAATTTTGCAGTCTCTATTTTTACCTTGTAGTGGATGTCCTAGCCAGCCAGTAAGAAACTTGTAAGTTGATTACCTTACTTCTGTTACTCATAGATTCACAGAAAACTGTGCACCACTTATAGGCACATGATTAGATATCACAGAGTTTAGCATGGTGGCTGACTTTGAGATCAATATATAAATATATATATATATATATATATATATATATTTTTTTTTTTTTTTTTCTGGTACGTGGCCCTCCCACTGCTGTGGCCTCTCCCGCTGTGGAGCACTGGCTCCAGACGCGCAGGCCCAGCAGCCATGGCCCACGGGCCCAGCCGCTCTGGAGCAGGTGGGATCCTCCCAGACCGGGGCACGAACCCGTGTCCCGTGCACTGGCAGGCGGACTCCCAACCACTGCGCCACCAGGGAAGCCCCCGAGATCAACATATTTTTTAAAAAGCCAAGTGGAATTCTAGAAATCAGATACAGATAGAAAATGTTATTGTAACCAGATATCAAGCACCAGAGCAACAACATTCCAGAGTTCTTGGGATAAATGCAATAAAGGATGTACAAGATCTGAACGTACAAAAGGTAAAGCTAAATACTAAGCTGAGAGATTCCAACATTAAAGAAGACCCACAAAAATAGAGAGCCATCCCATGTTGGTGACTAGGAAGGCTGGATATCATAAAGATAGCCAATTCTCTCTTAACTGATCCACAGATTCAATGAAAATGCAATCCAAATCTACCACAAATGAGTTTTCAGGAAACATGTCATGCTGATCCTAACATTTATATTTTAGAATTTAGGAAGGGCAAAAGGCGAAGAATAGTAAAGATAAGCCTGGAGATGATGAATAAGGTGTGAAGACTTGTCCTACCAGAGATCAAAATGTCTTACCAAGAGATAAAAATTAACACAGTGTAGTACTGGCACAGGAATAGACCAATTTATCTGTGGAACAGAAGAGGGAATTCAGAAACAGAGACACACGAATAAAGACCAAAATGACTCCAGACAGTGCCAAATGTTCCCTGGAGATGCAAAATCTGACTGTGAATTACGAACCCCTGCCTGAGAATCCCTGACATAGGAATACGGAGCGACCTTAGAAACACACGCTGAATTTTGTAAAAGTAAGTTACAGAATACCAAGGACGTGTGTTTAAAAGGCATGCGTGTACAGTATTTCACATCCAAAGAGAGAACAGTTCGGGAAACAAGGTTTGGAGAGCACAAAGCTCTACTTCACTTCCGGAGTTAAATGGCCGGCCGCCCAATAAAGCCAGCGAGAGGAGAACTGGGAGGGAAGCGACGAGTGGGGCAGGACTTTGGTCAGTGACCTTCGGATGAGCTTGAAGCTCATTGGTCGCTGGCCATAGCAGTGGGAGGTGAAAGGCAGAGCTGGAAGCTCATTGGCCTTTGAAGGCAGAGCGGGAAAGGGAGCGAGAGCTGAGGCTTCCTTCAGGTCTCCTGTCCCAGCAGATTGATTCTGACCTGGTGGAGGCTGGGGTAACCACAGACTGGCATCAGGAATAGGACCCTCATTCTCCACACCTCTTCTTTCCTCCCTCCCTCCTGCTATGGATCCCCAACCCCTTCTCCTCTCCTCCATCTCAGCCGGGTACCTCATATCCCACTCTGCCCCACCCCCACCCCCACCTCCCACTCCACACCCAACCCCAGCCCCCTTGGCTAAAGCCCTGTGGGACGGACGACCGCTTGCTGAGGCCTCCTGACACCTGGCCTCTGGCCCCTGGGGCAGGGCTTATGCCCCACCCTTTGATTCTGAGGTGGGTGTGGCAGGGAATGGTCTGGCAGCCTGAGAGGAGGTGGTGCACTCTGGGTGCGGGAGGAGGGGAAGGTGTGCTCAAGCGTGATTGGTTTTTTTGTTTGTTTGTTTGTTTGCGGTATGTGGGCCTCTCACTGTTGTGACCTCTCCTGTTGCGGAGCACAGGCTCCCGATGCGCAGGCTCAGCGGCCATGGCTCACGGGCCCAGCCGCTCCGTGGCATGTGGGATCTTCCCGGACTGGGGCACGAACCCGTGTCCCCTGCATCGGCAGGCGGACTCTCAACCCCTGCGCCACCAGGGAAGCCCAAGCATAATTGTTGAAGTTTGGAGAGGAGCATGGAAGATTGTTGGGAGGCTGTGGAGGGAATGCACGGGTTTGCATGAAAGCAGAGAGGGTGTGTTGGTGCAAGAGAACAATTAGTGTAGTGAGGAGTTGGCTTTTGACTAGATCAGGGTCTGGCATTCACTAGGGGGGGATCAACAAACATCTACTTGATAAATAATTGAGGGAATTAATGAAAATAATGATTGAAACAGGGGCTTGAGATCCAGCAGAATATGATTTCATGAGATGCAAAGGGGTGTCAGTTTAAAGAGGGAGCAAGAGAATAATTAAGATTTCAATGGGGTGCAAGAAAAAAAATCGGAATGGAAGGTAAGAGGAAGATTGAATGTAGGGCATACAGGAGACTAATAATAGAATTGAATGCAGAGGGGCATAGAATCATGAGTAGGGAGTGAATGAATGCCGGAGGTTAGGAAGACAATTGTGGAAGTGGATGCCAGGAATAATAGCTGGGCATAGCAGAATACAAGATGATACATGAGAAAGGGAAGTAGTAATTGTTGAAGGGGGCGTGAGAGTACATGTGCATGCCTGTGAAGGGTGTCTATGTGGAGTGAAGGTAGGCAGAGAGACTAGTAATTGGATTGAAAATATACAGGACCCATGCCCAGAGTTTCTTGCAACCTGCCTATGCGTGAGTGGAGCGCCCTGGGAAGGAGGCTACACGAAGTAAGAAGGGAGGGTACAATCTCATTTCAACGGTGAGCTGGGTGGAGAAGAATCCAGCCGCCTCAGATGGGGCTTTCCAAGGGCAGAGGAAGTACGTTGTGGGTAGGGGATCATGTGGCCACCCTGACCTCCACTCCTTGCTCTAGAACCATGGATCCCAATGAAATGCCTGCTGTGCCCTGCGGCCCCCCTGACTCCACCACTGGACTTGAGACCGGAGCCCCATGGGGGATTGAACCTGGCCCCAGAAGAGCTAAACGTCGCAGAGCCCGCTGCCACAAACACGGCATCACTGCCCAAGTCAAGGACCAGGAGCACTACTGCCTCTTCGAGGGTGGCGAGTGTCACAAGTGTGCCCTCTTCTCGTGAGTATGGTGTCTGACAAGGGGAGGGGAGTGGGCTCCTCTAAAGGTGACTGACTTTAGACCTGCAATCCCCCACCTTAGGGAACACTGCAGCATCTTGCCTGCTGAGAGTACCTTGAAGTCGGAGCAGGGGCCACTCCGAAAGAGGCACCTGACTGAAGGACTGATAAGGAGTGGGACCACCTCTCCCAAAGCTCACAGTCATGTCAACAAGTTGGCCATTCAAGCAGGAGTCCCCAGTGAGTATCTCTGGCCAGGGAGGGTGTCTGAGTTTTGGGTGTAGGGAGCATGAGTAGTTCTGTCACCAGTCCTACCACCCAATTTCGATGTGGCTTTGGGCAAGTTACTCCTTGGGCCTTAGCTTCCCCAACTATAAAACCTCATCAGTATCATCTACCAAGTGTTGGTGGGCTGGAGACATCTGAGGGGGGGGGTGCGGTCAAAAAGGTCCACAGTGGGATGAGGCCTCAGATTGGGTGGGAGGTAGAGTCGGGGGGAGACGGTCAGGGAGAAAGGCTCACCTAAGCTGTCCCCAGTCTCTCACAGTTGGGAAGGAGAACATCAGCTTGAGGCCCACCCCTGTGCAACCCCTGGGGAGGAGTCTGGGGCCAGTGTGGGAAGCTTCCACCTCAGCCACTGCCCAGACCCCTTCCTGTGTCCTGAAGACCTGGGTACCATCTCTAACCCTACTGCAACTTGCCATATGACCCTGGGGGAAAAAAATACTTCTCTCTGGGTCTCATAGTCCCCAGTCCCAAAATGAAGAGTAGGACTAGCTGGTCTTCAAGGTCTTCCCAACTCTGACATCCTGGGCTCCTATCGTTGTCCTAAAACATGCCCACATCTCCTTTCCATGGCCGGCTTGGTCCCTGACTCCAACCTGTGCTCTCTGCTCCTGCAGACAAGCTCCCAAGGAGCTCTGCTGATCGGTCTGGCCTCGGAATCTTTGTCTCTGTCCTGGACTCCAGCACCCTTGAAGAAGCAACTAACAATTTCTCTTTCCAGGAAGACACACAGACCCCCTGCCCTGCCCAGCAGGTGAGTAGAGTGAGAAGGACCATGGAGCTAGTTGTATATTTTGTTATTGAGTGCCCAACCTTCTGGTTAAGGCCATGGCAGCAAGAAAGAGGAAGTGAAGGCAGTGCGGTGCAAGTGGAGGAGGAGGAGGAGGAGGAGAAGGTGGCATCTCAGACTATGGGGCAACGACAGAGCTCTCCCAGATTTGCCATTTCCAATTTGTGAGACTTTGGAAAAGTAACTTTACATCTCTGAGCCTCTATTTTCCTATCAGTGTACTGAGAGGGGACAATATTCTACACCTATAACATTGACAAGCGGACTAGCACAAGGCCTGCCACATAGCAGGCCTTTGACAACTGGAGGCTGTTATTCCACATGAAACAAATCGATGGGATAGAAGCTCCTGCTGAGAAGGGGGGCCATGATGGTGAGGCCCACCATCTCACCCAGGCGAGAGTCTAATAACCGTCAGAGAAAAGTTCCTGGAGATGAGCCAAGCTGGCCCTTCAAGTGCCTTGGGAAACTTGATTGGGGAATATGGAGGCAAGAACCAGTCCTTGGACAGGGACAGTAATCACGTCACTCCAGGTGCCTTGAAGATTAAAACACAGACACCTCTGACTTCCCATAATCTTTACTGTTGCCTTGGGAGTTTTGAAAAAGCTGGGAGGAATTAGTGTCTCAGGAAAGATATAGAAAAAGAAAGGTACAGAAAAGAAGACAGTCCAAGCAGGGGAACGGACTTGTCCAAGCCACAACGACTAATGGCCAGCTGGCATTCAGACTCCCACATGCAGATATTGCAAAATCCTTGCTCCTCTCTCTCTACTGGTAGTATGTGCCTGCCAGAGGGGTAAATCCCCTGGCTTCTCCTTTCCTTGTTCCTAGATGCTCAACTCTGATCCTCCAGCCCTGTGCCACCCTTAACCCCCTTCTACTGCAGCCACGGATTCTGGGGAAATTGTGGGGTCCAGAACCCTGGCAGGGGCCAAGCTTAGTGAAGGAGAAGAGCAGAAGGCCTCAGGGTAGCTGGGGACTGAAGGGGCACGGGGGAGGTGTGGGTTCCCAGCTCCCATTCTCTCACATCCTTTGCTTCGCAGGCTCCCAAAGCTTCCGACCAGGCCTCGGTTTCTGCCTCCTCAGAGTGGCGGCGAAAACTGGAAGCGGCCGAGGCTCTGCTGGCTCTGAGAGAATCTTCCCAGGCCCCTTCTGGCTCCATCTCTGTGCTCCAGCCCTGAGTTGCACCAGGTAGCCTGGTCTTTGAAAGGAGAACATGGGGTTGGGGATAGTTGGGAAATGGGAGGCGGTTGTGTTAAGCAGGGCCTGACTGGGAAGTCAGAGTAGGAGGGGGGTTGGGGGTTGAACCTCTTTGGGCCCAGGCAGCCAAGCTCCTCAGTCTGACTCTTGAAGTGGCAGTACATGGTTGTTCAGTGAATCATCGGTTTATCGAGCATTGTGCTCAACACCAAATGTCCAGTGCCCTGATGTCAAGAAATAAGGAAACCAAGTCCCTAAGAGTAGCAGGGACCTACCCTAGGGCATGCAGCATATCAAGTGGAAGAACCAGGTCTCCTGATTCCCGGCCCAGGACTTTGTATCCAGACCCCTGAAGTCTGCTGTGACCTGGGAAGGACATACATAGGTGGCAAGAGCCTAGTGCAGAAGGAGATCTGGTTCCTGCCTTCAGGGAGCTTCCAGTCTCAAGGTGGAGCATGGATGCCTTCACAAGTCGTGTTTTGCGGCTGTATCTCACTGATGAGCCTGGGGAGGAAGGACTGGAGGCGAGATAGACACCTAGGGAGGCTGAGAGGGAAGGCTGGGCACGACCAGACCAAAATGGTGCATTCGGTATGGAGTGTGAGTGAAGCAGCCACCCTGAAGGAACTGCTGGAACAGAGGGGATGAGGGTGGAGAGGCTACCAGTCACGGAGGTCTGGCATGCCAGGCTTAGGAGGTTAGATCAGCCACTGTGGGTGATGAGGAGCCAGGGAATGTCTGAACTAGGGAGGAGCATATTCAGAGACACTGGGCTTGACAAAAAGAAATGTGGTGGCTGTGATGGAGGGTTTGGAGGAGGCAGGACTTGAGGTGGGCAAACCAGCAAGGAAGAGTTCTGTGCAATACAGTCCAGGTGACAAAGCCTTGATTGGGTGGAACAAAAAAGAGGGGAGAGCCAGGAGGGAAAATGGGTGTGACCTGACCCTGACCCCTTTCTTTGTGTCTACAGCTCCTGCTGGAGATAGAGGACTTCAGCCTCCTAACCCCTCTCTTGGACCTGCGCCAGCCAGCTCTGTTTCTCTGCCTAATGGACACCTGGGGTGCATCTCCCCCTTGAGCTAGAAGCCCAGAGGGGGAGAACTCACTAAAATACTGCCTATGTATGCATTTGCAAAATGCTTAATGTCCAAAATTCTTAACGTCCTTTTCTAAGCCCTTAGGCGCTTATATAAGCTTTCAGACCCGTTTTTTTATACGGGGCAATTCCTTGACTGAGGATGGATATTCTTGTACCTCCATCCTTTACTTTCTTGGATCCCAGGGCCTTTTAATGTCTCTTATGAAAACAGGGTTGTACAATCTAAGCTGATCAGTCTCTAAATAGGGTTCTGTGTGAGTCCATATGTTCATCTGCCAGAGGTTTTATTGGATTCGTGATTGTGAACATACTGACACGCTCATATACTTATCCATGCATGTGAAAATCTGAGGATGTTTTCATTTTGTGTCTAGGTTTGTGTGTGTGAGCAAATAATAAACCCTTGTTGTAAGGCACTGAGATATAGGAGTTGTTTGTTACCACAGTATAACTTAGACTCTCCTGACTCTAACAGACTTGTTCAATTCACTTTTCAAAGGGAGAAGCTCTTTACTCAATAACTGGGATTTCTTAACATGGCTAGATAAGAAAATGGTAGAGGAAAAAAAAAAAGGGTAGGAGATTTATTCATTCAGCAAGTAAGTGCCTACGCCTTTCCTGGCATAGACTGCTTCCAGTTGTCCAGAGGGCCACAAATTGAGATGTCTGCAGAATCAAGCAGATTATATAAATGAGTAGAGCAGGCCAGATGGGGTCTGGCCAATTGACAGTGCATGCTCTACCTAAGGGGGCAGCTGTCACTTGGCTCTAGCCAATTGTTGCCATGCAGGAATGTGGGCTCATTGTTGCCCCATCTCCTGATTTTTCAAGAGAAGATGAAATTCTAGATTTCTATGTAAAATATCTCAATTTTCAAATGTTGGCTCTGGTTTCCTCTTTAAGCCCTTTACATGGGCCAAACAACACATCCAAGCAGGCCAACTTTGGCCAATGGAATGCCAGTTTGATTCTAGTCCAATATGTATTTTACAGTGGGGGGAAACTGAAGCCAATCAGGACAAGAAGAATCAAAGAGGGGAGATGAATTAGACCTGGGGACTACTTTTGAAGGACCCAGGAAATACAAGGAAGCATCATTATCATTTCGTTATTCTGTGTTCACCGTATGCTAAGCACATATAACCTCACAACAGCTCTGTAAGCTAAGCATTATTATCACCCTTTTACATATGAGGAAATGCGCTCAAAGAGTTGCACAAGTGTTTGAAGGGAAATGTTTAGCCAAAGATGGGTGGAGACTCCCTTCTCTTTGCCTTGCCCTAAATTAGCTAATAAATTTACTTTTTTACAAAGTGTCGAGTGAGAAGTTCAAAGCTTCAAGCCACAGACGCCCAGTCAGAAGGGTCTTTCAAGAATCATCCCTTTATTTCATACTCAAAGTAACAATCTATAGGAATTGATCAGATCTACCTGCACTTGATTCTCAGTCCTCTGATGACACAACGCACTGAACTAAAATTAGCCCCTGGGGACAGACACCAAAGCAACGGGAACTGCGAACCAGCAGGCTGCAAAAAGGAGACCCCAAACACAGTAAGATAAGCAAAATGGGAAGATAGAAAAACACACAGCAGATGAAGGAGCAAGATAAAAACCCACCATAGGGCTTCCCTGGTGACACAGTGGTTGAGAATCTGTCTGCTAATGCAGGGGACACAGGTTCGAGCCCTGGTCTGGGAGGATCCCACATGCTGCGGAGCATCTGGGGCCGTGAGCCACAAGTACTGAGCCTGCGCATCTGGAGCCTGTGCTCCGCAACAAGAGAGGCTGCGATAGTGAGAGGCCTGCGCACCGCGATGAAGAGTGGCCCCCACTTGCCACATCTAGAGAAACCCTCGCACAGAAGCGAAGACCCAACACAGCAAAAATAAATAAATTAATTAATTAATAAACTCCTACCCCCAACATTACAAAAAAAACCAACCAGACCTAGCAAATGAAGAGGAAATAGGCAGTCTACCTGAAAAAGAATTCAGAATAATGATAGTAAAGATGATCCAAAATCTTGGAAATAGAATAGAAAAAATGCAATAAACATTTAACAAGGACCTAGAACAACGAAAGATGAAACAAACAATGATGAACAACACGATAAATGAAATGAAAAATACTCTAGATGGGATCAATAGGAGAATAACTGAGATAGAAGAACGAATAAGTTACCTGGAAGATAAAACAGTGGAAATAACTACTGCAGAGCAGAATAAAGCAAAAGAATGAAAAGAACTGAGGACAGTCTCAGAGCCCACTGGGACAACACTAAACGCACCAGCATTCGAATTATAGGGGTTCCAGAAGAAGAAGAGAATAAGAAAGGGACTGAGAAAATCTTTGAAGAGATTATAGTTGAAAACTTCACTAATATGGGAAAGGAAATAGTTAATCAAGTCCAGGAAGCACAGACAGTCCCATACAGGGTAAATCCAAGGAGAAGTACGCCAAGACACATATTAATCAAACTGCCAAAAATTAAATACAAAGAAAATATATTAAAAGCAGCAAGGGAAAAACAACAAATAACACACAAGGGAATCTGGATAAGGTTAACAGCTGATCTTTCAGCAGAAACTCTGCAAGCACAAGAGACTGGCAGGACATATTTGAAGTGATGAAGGAGAAAAACCTGCAACCAAGATTACTCTACCCAGCAAGGATCTCATTCAGATTTGATGGAGAAATTAAAACCTTTACAGACAAGCAAAAGCTGAGAGAGTTCAGCACCACCAAATCAGCTCTACAACAACTGCTAAAGGAACTTCTCTAGGCAAGAAACACAAGAGAAGGGAAAGACCTACAATAACAAACCCAAAACAATTAAGAAAATGGGAATAGGTACATACATATTGATAATTATCTTAAATGTAAATGGACTAAATGCTCCCAGAAACAGACACAGATTGGCTGAATGGATACAAAAACAAGACCCATATATTTGCTGTCTATAAGAGACCCACTTGAGACCTAGAGACACATACAGACTGAAAGTAAGGGGATGGAAAAAGATACTTCATAAAAATGGAAACCAAAAGAAAGCTGGAGTAGCAATTCCCATATCAGACAAAATAGACTTTAAAATAAAGACTACTAGAATAGACAAAGAAGGACACTACATAATGATCAAGGGATCGATCCAAGAAGAAGGTATAACAATTGTAAATATTTATACACCCAACATAGGAGCACCTCAATCCATAAGGGAAATACTAACAGCCATAAAAGGGGAAATCGACAGTAACACATTAATAGTAGGGGACTTTAACATCCCCACTTTCACCAACAGACATATCATTCAAAATGAAAATAAATAAGGAAACACAAGCTTTAAAGGATACATTAAACAAGATGGACTTAATTGATATTTATAGGACATTCCATCCAAAACCAACAGAATACACATTTTTCTCTAGTGCTCATGGAACATTCTCCATGATAGATCATATCTTGGATCACAAATCAAGCCTTGGTAAATTTAAGAAAATTGAAATTGTATCAAGTATCTTTTCCGAACACAACGCTATGAGACTAGATATCAATTACAAGAAAAGATCTGTAAAAAATACAAACACATGGAGGCTAAACAATACACTACTTAATAACGAAGTGATCACTGAAGAAATCAAAGAGGAAATCAAAAAATACCTAGAAACAAATGACAATGGAGACCCGACGACCCAAAATCTGTGGGATGCAGCAAAAGCAGTTCTAAGTGGGAAGTTCATAGCAATACAATCCTACCTTAAGAAACAGGAAACAACTCGAATAAACAACCTAACCTTGCACCTAAAGCAATTAGAGTAAGAAGAACAAAAAACCCCCAAAGTTAGCAGAAGGAAAGAAATCATAAAAATCAGATCCGAAATAAATGAAAAAGAAAAGAAGGAAACGATAGCAAAGATCAATAAAACTAAAAGCTGGTTCTTTATAAAGATAAACAAAATTGATAAACCATTAGCCAGTCTCATCAAGAAAAAAAGGGAGAAGACTCAAGTCAATACAATTAGAAATGAAAAAGGAGAAGTAACAACTGACACTGCAGAAATACAAAAGATCATGAGAGATTACTACAAGCAACTCTATGCCAATAAAATGGACAAACTGGAAGAAATGGACAAATACATAGAATGCACAACCTGCCAAGACTGAACTAAGAAGAAATAGAAAATATGAACAGAGCAATCACAAGCACTGAAATTGAAACTGTGATTAAAAATCTTCCAAAAAACAAAAGCCCAGGACCAGATGGCTTCACAGGCGAATTCTATCAAACATTTAGAGACGAGCAAACACCTATCCTTCTCAAACTCTTCCAAAATATAGCAGAGAGAGGAACACTCCCAAACTCATTCTATGAGGTCACCATCACCTTGATACCAAAACCAGACAAGGATGTCACAAAGAAGGAAAACTACAGGCCAATATCACTGATGAACATAGACGCAAAACTCCTCAACAAAATACTAGCAAACAGAATCCAACAACACATCAAAAGGATCATAAACCATGATCAAGTGGGGTTTATTCCAGGAATGCAAGGATTTTTCAATATACACAAATCAATCAATGTGATACACCATATTAACAAATTGAAAGAGAAAAACCATATGGTCATCTCAATAGATGCAGAGAAAGCTTTCGACAAAATTCAACACCCATTTATGATAAAAACCCTGCAGAAAGTAGGCATAGAGTGAACTTTCCTCAACATAATATAGGCCATATATAACGAACCCACAGCCAACATCATCCTCAAAGGTGAGAAACTGAAAGAATTTCCACTAAGATCAGGAACAAGACAAGGTTGCCCACTCTCACCACTTTTATTCAACATAGTTTTGGAAGTTTTAGCCACAGCAATCAGAGAAGAAAAGGAAATAAAAGAATCCAAATCGGCAAAGAAGAAGTAAAGCTGTCACTGTTTGCAGATGACATGTTATTATACATAGAGAATCCTAAAGATGCTACTAGAAAACTACTAGAGCTAATCAATGAATTTGGTAAAGTATCAGGGTACAAAATTAATGCACAGAAATCTCTGGCATTCCTATACACTAATGATGAAAAATCTGAAAGTGAAATCAAGAAAACACTCCCATTTACCATTGCAACAAAAAGAATAAAATATCTAGGAATAAACATACCTAAGGAGACAAAAGACCTGTATGCAGAAAATTATAAGACACTGATGAAAGAAATTAAAGATGATACAAATAGGTGGAGAGATATACCATATTCTTGGATTGGAAGAATCAACATTGTGAAAATGACTATAGTACCCAAAGCAATCTAAAGATTCAATGCAATCCCTATCAAACTACCACTGGCATTTTTCACAGAACTAGAACAAAAAATTTCACAATTTGTATGGAAACACAAAAGAGCCCGAATAGTCAAACCAATCTTGAGAACGAAAAATGGAGCGGGAGGAATCAGGCTCCCTGACTTCAGACTATTCTACAAAGCTACAGTAATCAAGACATTATGGTACTGGCACAAAAACAGAAAGATAGATCAATGGAACAGGATAGAAAGCCCAGAGATAAACCCACGCACATATGGTCACCTAATCTTTGATAAAGGAGGCAGGAATGTACAGTGGAGAAAGGACAGCCTCTTCAATAAGTGTTGCTGGGAAAACTGGACAGGTACATGTAAAAGTATGAGATTAGATCACTCCCTAAGACCATACACAAGTAAAGCTCAAAATGTATTAAAGACCTAAGTGTTAGGCCAGAAACTATCAAACTCTTAGAGGAAATCATAGGCAGAACACTCTATGACATAAATCACAGCAAGATCCTTTCTGACCCACCTCCTAGAGAAATGGAAATAAAAACAAAAATAAACAAATGGGACCTAATGAAACTTAAAAGCTTTTGCACAGCAAAGGAAACCATAAACAACACCAAGAGACAACCCTCAGAATGGGAGAACATATTTGCAAATGAAACAACTGACAAACGATTAATCTCCAAAATTTATAAGCAGCTCATGCAGCTCAATAACAAAAAAAAACAAACAACCCAATCCATAAATGGGCAGAAGCCCTAAATAGACATTTCTCCAAAGAAGATATACAGACTGCCAACAAACACATGAAAGAATGCTCAACATCATTAATCATTAGAGAAATGCAAATCAAAACTGCAGTGAGATATCATCTCACACTGGTCAGAATGGCCATCATCAAAAAATCTAGAAACAATAAATGCTTGAGAGGGTATGGAGATAAAGGAACACTCTTGCACTGCAGGTGGGAATGTGAATTGGTACAGCCACTACGGATAACAGTATGGACGTTCCTTAAAATACTACAAATAGAACTACCATATGACCCAGCAATCCCACTTCTGGGCATATACCCTGAGAAAACCATAACTCAAAAACAGTCATGTACCAAAATGTTCATTGCAGCTCTATTTACAATAGCCAGGATATGAAAACAACCTAAGTGTCCATCATCGGATGAGTGGATAAAGAAGATGTGGCACATATATACAATGGAATATTACTCAGCCATAAAAAGAAAGGAAATTGAGCTATTTTTAATGAAGTGGATGGGACTAGAGTCTGTCATACAGAGTGAAGTAAGTCAGAAAGAGAAAGACAAATACCATATGCTAACCCATATATATGGAATTTTAGGGAAAAATGTCATGAAGAACCTAGGGGTAAGACAGGAATAAAGACACAGAGCTACTAGAGAGTGGACTTGAGGATATGAGGAGGGGGAAGGGTAAGATGTGACAAAGCGAGAGAGAGGCATGGACATATATACACTACCAAACGTAAGGTAGATAAGTAGTGGGAACCAGTTGCCTAGCACATTGATATCAGCTCGGTGCTTTGTGACCAGCTAGAAAGGTGAGATAGGGAAGGTGTGAGGGAGGCCGACGCAAGAGGGAAGAGATATGGGGATATATGTATATGTATAACTGATTCAGTTTGTTGTAAAGCAGAAAATTACACCACTGTAAAGCAATTATACTCCAATAAAAATGTTAAAACAATGTTTAAAATGTTAGAAAAAAAGTTTACATGTGTTTTTCATATGGTTAAAACGTATTCTCGGAAGGGAGGAGGAAGTTGGTGGAAGAGTAAGACACAGAGATCACCTTCCTCCTCACAGATACAACAGAAATACATCTGCACGTGGAACTGCTCCTATAGAACACCCACTGAACGCTGGCAGTAGACCTCAGACCTCCCAAATGGCAAGAAACTCCCCACGTACCTGGGTAGGGCAAAAGAAAGAAGAAAATACAGAGACAAAGGAATAGCGACGGGACCAGCACTAGTGGGAGGGAGCTGTGAAGCAGGAAAGGTTTCCACACACTAGGAAGCCCGTTCCCGGGCGGAGACTGTGGGTGGCGGAAGGGGGAAGCTTTAGAACTGCAGAGGAGAGCACAGCAACAGGGGTGTGGAGGGGAAAGCGGAGAGGTTCCCGCACAGAGGATCGGTGCCAACCAGCACTCACCAGCCCGAGAGGCTTGTCTGCCCACCTGCCGGGGCAGGAGGGGGCTGGGAGCTGAGGCTTGGGCTTCAGTCGTATCGCAGGGAAAGGACTGGCAGCGTGAACACAGCCTAAAGGGGTTAGTGCACCAAGGCTAGCTGGGAGGGAGTCCAGGAAAGTCTGGACCTGCCGAAGAGGCAAGAGACTTTTTCTTCCCTCTTTGTTTCCTGGTGCGCGAGGAGAGGGGATTAAAAGTGCTCCTTAAAGGAGCTCCAGAGACGGGTGCAAGCTGCGGCTATCAGCACGGACCCCAGAGATGGGCATGAGACGCTAAAACTGCTGCTGCAGCCACCAAGAAGCCTGTGTGCAAGCACAGGTCACTATCCACACCTCCCCTACCGGGAGTCTGTGCAGACCGCCACAGCCAGGGTCCCATGATACAGGGACAACTTCCCCCGGAGAACGCACAGTGCGCCTCAGGCTGGCACAATGTCATGCCGGCCTCTGCCGCCACAGGCTTGCCCTGTTCCCCTCCTTCCCCCCAGCCTGAGAGAGCCAGAGCCCCTGAATCAGCTGCTCCTTTAACCCCGTCCTTTCTGAGGGAAGAACAGACGACCTCAGGTGACCTACACACAGAGGCGGGGCCAAATCCAAAGCTGAACACCAGGAGCTGTGCAAACAAGGAAGAGAAAGGGAAATCTCTCCCAGCAGCCTCAGGAGCAGCGGATGAAATCCCCACAATCAACTTGATGTACCCTGCATCTGTGGAATACCTGAATAGACAACGAATCATCCCAAATTGAGGAGGTGGACTTTGAGAACAAGATATACTATTTTCTCCCCTTTTTGTGAGTGTGTGTATGCTTCTGTGTGAGACTTTGTCTGTATAGATTTGCTTTCACTATTTGTCCTAGGGTCTGTCCGTACGTTTTTTTTTTTTTTACATTGAAAAAATAATATTTTCTTCATAATTATTTTTTATTTTAATAACTTTATTTTTTATCTTACATTATTTTATCCTCTTTCTTTCTTTCTTTCTTTTGCTTTCTTTCTACTTTTTCTCCCTTTTATTCTGAGCTGTGTGGATGAAAGGCTCTTGATGCTCCAGCCAGGAGTCAGTGCTGTGCCTCTGAGGTGGGAGAGCCAAATTCAGGACACTGGTCCACAAGAGACCTCCCAGATCCATGCAATATCAAATGGCGAAAATCACCCACAGATCTCCATCTCAACACCAAGACCCAGCTTCACTCAACGACCAGCAAGCTACAGTGCTGGACACCCTATGCCAAACAACTAGTAAGACAGGAACACAGACCCATCCATTAGCATAGAGGCTGCCTAAAATCATAATAAGGCCACAGACACCCCAAAACACACCACCAGACATCGACCTACCCACAGGAAAGACAAGATCCAGACTCATCCACCAGAAAACAGGCACTAGTCCCCTCCACCAGGAAGCCTACACAACCTACTGAACCACCCTTAGCCACTGGGGACAGACAACAAAAACAACAGGAACTACGAACCTACAGCCTGCAAAAAGGAAACCCCAATCACAGCAAGATAAGCTAAATGAGGAGACAGAAAAACACACAGCTGATGAAGGAGCAAGGTAAAAACCCACCAGACCTAACAAATGAAGAGGAAATAGGCAGTATACCTGAAAAAGAATTCAGAATAATGATAGTAAAGATGACTCAAAATCTTGGAAACAGAATAGAGAAAATGCAAGAAACATTTAACGAGGAACTAGAAGAACTAAAGAGGAAACAAGAAAGATGAACAACACAATAAATGAAATTTAAAATACTCTGGATGGGATCAATAGCAGAATAAGTGAGGCAGAAGAAAGGGTGAGTGACCTGGAAGATAAAAGAGTGGAAATAACCACTACAGAGCAGAATAAAGAAAAAAGATTGAGAAAAACTGAGGACAGTCTCAGAGACCTCTGTGACAACATTAAACACACCAACACTCGAATTACAGGGGTCCCAAAAGAAGAAGAAAAAAAGAAAGGGACTGAGAAAATATTTGAAGAGATTATAGTTGAAACCTTTCCTAATATGGGAAAGGAAATAGTTAATCAAGTCCAGGAAGCACAGAGAGTCCCATACAGGATAAATCCGAGGAGAAACATGCCAAGACACATATTAATCGAACTATCAAAAATTAAATACAAAGAAAACATACAAAAAGCAGCAAGGGAAAAACAACAAATAACACACAAGGGAATCTCCATAAGGTTAACAGCTGATCTTTCAGCAGAAACTTTGAAAGCCAGAAGGGGGTGGCAGGACATATTTAAAGTGATGAAGGAGAAAAATCTACAACCAAGATTACTTTACCAAGCAAGGATCTCATTCAGATTTGATGGAGAAATTAAAACCTTTACAGACAAGCAAAAGCTGAGAGAGTTCAGCACCACCAAATCAGCTTTAAAACAAATGCTAAAGGAACTTCTCTAGGCAAGAAACACAAGAGAAGGAAAGGACCTACAATAACAAATCCCAAACAATTAAGAAAACGGGAATAGGGGCATACATATCGATAATTACCTTAAAGGTAAATGGATTGAATGTGCCCACCAAAAGACACAGACTGGCTGAAGGGATACAAAAACAAGACCCATATATATGCTGTCTACAAGAGACCCACTTCAGACCTAGGGACACATACAGACTGAAAGTGAGGGGATGGAAAAATATATTCCATGCAAATGGAAATCAAAAGAAAGCTGGAGTAGCAATTCTCATATCAGACGAAATAGACTTTAAAATAAAGACTATTAGAAGAGACAATGAAGGGCACTACATAATGATCAAGGGATCGACCCAAGAAGAAGATGTAACAATTGTAAATATTTATGCACCCAACATAGGAGCACCTCAGTCCATAAGGCAAACGCTAACAGCCATCAAAGGGGAAATTGACAGTAACACATTCATAGTAGGGGAATTTAACACCCCACTTTCACCAATGGACAGATCATCCAAAATGAAAATAAATAAGGAAACACAAGCTTCAAATGATACATTCAACAAGATGGACTTAATTGATATTTATAGGACATTCCTTCCAAAAACAAGAGAATACACATTCTTCTAAAGTACTCATGGAACATTTTCTGGGATAGATCATATCTTGGGTCACAAATCAAGCCTTGGTAAATTTAAGAAAACAGAAATTGTATCAAGTATCTTTTCCGAACACAATGCTATGAGACTAGATATCAATTACAGGAAAAGATCTGTAAAAAATACAAACACATGGAGGCTAAACAATACACTACTTACTAACCAAGAGATCACTGAAGAAATCAAAGAGGAAATCAAAAAACACCTAGAAACAAATGACAATGGAGACACGACAACCCAAAAGCTATGGGATGCAGCAAAAGCAGTTCTAAGAAGGAAGTTTATAGCAATACAATCCTACCTTAAGAAACAGGGGAAGGAAGCGGGAAGATGGCGAGTGAGTAAAATGCGGAGATAACCTTCCTCCCCACAGATACACCAGAAATACATCTACATGTGGAACAACTCCTACAGAACACCTACTGAACACTGGCAGAAGACCTCAGACCTCCCAAAAGGCAAGAACCTCCCCCACGTACCTGGGTAGGGCAAAAGAAAACAGAATAAACAGAGACACAAGAATAGGGACGGTACCTGCACCAGTGGGAGGGAGCTGTGAAGGAGGAAAAGTTTCCACACACTAGGAAGCCCCTTCGCTGGCGGAGACTGCGGGTGGCAGAGGGGGAAAGCTTCGGAGCCGCAGAGGAGAGCGCAGCAACAGGGGTGCGGAGAGCAAAGCGGAGAGATTCCTGCACAGAGGATCTGTGCCTATCGGCACTCACCAGCCCGAGAGGCTTGTCTGCTCACCCGCCGGGGCGGGTGGGGCTGGGAGCTGAGGCTCAGGCTTTGGTCAGAGTGAAGGGAGAGGACTGGTGTTGTGGGCGTGAACACAGCCTGCAGGGGGTTAGTGCACCATGACTAGCCGGGAGGGAGTCCGAGGAAAAGTCTGGACCTGCAGAAGAGGCAAGAGATTGTTTCTTCCCTCTTTGTTTCCTGGTGTGCGAGGAGAGGGGATTAAGAGCTCTGCTTAAAGCAGTTCCAGAGACGGGCGCAAGTCGCGGCTAAGAGCGCAGACCACAGAGACGGGCATGAGACGCTAAGGACTGCTGCTGCCGCCAACAAGAAGCCTGTGTGTGAGCACAGGTCACTATCCACACCTCCCTTCCGGGGAGCCTGTGAAGCCCGCCGATGCCAGGGTCCAGGAATCCAGGGACCACTTCCCCGGGAGAATGCACGGTGTGCCTCAGGCTGGTGCAACGTCCCGCCAGCCTCTGCCGCCGCAGGATCGCCCGGCATCCGCACCCCTCCCTCCCCCCCGACCTGAGTAAGCCAGAGTCCCCGGAGCAGCTGCTCCTTTAAACCCATCCTGCCTGAGCGAAGAACAGACGCCCTCTGGCGACCTACACGCAGAGGCGGGGCCAAATCCAAAGCTGAGCCCCTGGGAGCTGTGAGAACAAAGAAGAGAAAGGGAAATCTCTCCCAGCAGCCTCAGAAGCAGTGGATTAAAGCTCCACAATCAACTTGATGTACCCTGCATCTGTGGAATACATGAATAGACAACGAACCATCCGAAATTGAGGAGGTGGACTTTGAGAACAAGGTTTATTATTTTTTCCCCTTTTCCACTTTTTGTGAGTGTCTATATGTATGCTTCTGTGTGACATTTTGTCCGTATACCTTTGCTTTCACCATTTGTGCTTGGGTTCTATCCGTCCGTTTTTTAGTTTTTGTTTTTTTCTTAATAATTATTTTTTATTTTAATAACTTTTTAAATTTTATCTTACTTTATTTTATCTTCTTTCTATCCTTCCTTCCTTCTTTCTTTATTTCTTTCTTTTTTCTTTCTTTCTACTCTTTCTCCCTTTTATTCTGAGCCATGTGGATGAAAGGCTCTTAGTGCTGCAGTGAGGAGTCAGTGCTGTGCTTCTGAGGTGGGAGAGCCAGCTTCAGGACACTGGTCCACAAGAGACCTCCCAGCTCCACATGGCGAAAATCTCCCAGAGATCTCCATCTCAACACCAGCACCCAGCTTTACTCAACGACCAGCAAGCTACAGTGCTGGACACCCTATGCCAAACAACTAGCAAGACAGGAACACAACCCCACCCATTAGCAGAGAGGCTGCTTAAAATCATAATAAGTCCACAGACACCCTAAAACACACGACCAGAGGACAACTGGCCCACCAGAAAGACAAGATCCAGCCTCATCCACCAGAACACAGGCACTAGTCCCCTCCACTAGGAAGCCTACACAGCCCACTGAACAAACTTTAGCCCCTGGGGACAGACACCACAAACAATGGGAATTATGAACCTGCAGCCTGCAAAACAGAGGGCCCAAACACAGTAAGATAAGCAAAATGAGAAGACAGAAAAACACACAGCAGATGAAGGAGCAAGATAAAAACCCACCAGCTCTAACAAATGAAGTGGAAATAGGCAGACTACCTGAAAAAGAATTCAGAATAATAATAGTAAAGATGATCAAAAATCGTGGAAATAGAATAGAAAAAATGCAAGAAACAATTAACAGGGACCTAGAAGAACTAAAAATGAAACAGGCAATGATGAACAACACAATAAATGAAATTAAAAATACTCTAGATGAGATCAATATCAGAATAACTGAGGCAGAAGAACGGATAACTGACCTGGAAGATAAAATAGTGGAAATAACTACTGCAGAGAAGAATAAAGAAAAAAAATGAAAAGAACTGAGGACAGTCTCAGAACCCTCTGGGACAACACTAAATGCACCAGCATTCGAATTATAGGGGTCCCAGAAGAAGAAGAGAAAAAGAAAGGGACTGAGAAAATATTTGAAGGGATTAGAGTTGAAAACAGCCCTAATATGGGAAAGGAAATAGTTAATCAAGTCCAGGAAGCACAGACAGTCCCATACAGGATAAATCCAAGGAGAAACACGCCAAGACACATATAAATCAAACTGTCAAAAATTAAATACAAGGAAAACATATTAAAAACAGCAAGGGAAAAACAACAAATAACACACAGGGGGATCCCCATAAGGTTAACAGCTGATCTTTCAGCAGAAACTCTGCAAGCCAGAAGGGACTGGCAGGACATATTTAAAGTGATGAAGGAGGAAAACCTACAACCAAGATTGCTTTACTGAGCAAGGATCTCTTTCAGACTTGATGGAAAAATTAAGATCTTTACAGACTAGCAAACGCTGAAAGAGTACAGCACCACCAAACCAAGTTTACAACAAATGCTAAACGAACTTCTTTAGACAAGAAACACAAGAGAAGGAAAAGACCTACAATAACAAACCCAAAACAGTTAAGAAAATGGGAATAGGAACATACATATCGATAATTACCTTAAATGTAAATGGATTGAATGCTCCCACCAAAAGACACAGACCAGCTGAATGGACAAAAAAACAAGACCCTTATATATGCTGTCTACAAGATACCCACTTCAGACCTAGGGACACATACAGACTGAAAGTAAGGGGATGGAAAAAGATATTCCATGCAAATGGAAACCAAAAGAAAGCTGGAGTGGCAATTCTCATATCAGACAAAATAGACATTATAATAAAGACTATTAGAAGAGACAAAGAAGGACCCTACATAATGATCAAGGGATCGATCCAAGAAGAAGATATAACAATTGTAAATACTTATTCACCCAACATAGGAGCACCACAATCCATAAGGCAAATACTAACAGCCATAAAAGGGAAATCGACAGTAACATATTCATAGGAGGGCACTTTACACACCACTTTGAGCAATGGACAGATCATCCAAAATGAAAATAAATAAGGAAACACAAGCTTTAAATGATACATCGACAAGATGGACTTAATTGATATTTATAGGACATTCCATCCATAAAAAGCACAATACACTTTCTTCTCAAGTGCTCATGGAACATTCTCCAGGATAGATCATATCTTGGGTCACCAATCCAGCCTTGGTAAATTTAAGAAAACAGAAATTGTATCAAGTATCTTTTCTGATCACAATGCTATGAGACTAGATATCAATTACAGGAAAAGATCTGTAAGAAATACAAACACATGGAGGCTAAACAATACACTACTTAATAACAAAGTGATCACTGAAGAAGTCAAAGAGGAAATCAAAAAATACCCAGAAATAAATGACAATGGAGCCACGACGACCCAAAACCTATGGGATGCAGCAAAAACAGTTTTAAGGGGGAAGTTTATAGCAATACGATCCTACCTTAAGAAACAGGAAACATCTCGAATAAATAACCTAACATTGCACCTAAAGCAATTAGAGAAAAAGAACAAAAAACCCCCAAAGTTAGCAGAAGGAAAGAAGTCATACAGATCAGATAGGAAATAAATGAAAAAGAAATGAAGGAAACGATAGCAAAGATCAATAAAACTAAAAGCTGGTTCTTTGAGAAGATAAACAAAATTGATAAAGCATTAGCCAAACTCATCAAGAACAAAACAGAGAAGATTCAAATCAATAGAATTAGAAATGAAAAAGGAGAAGTAACAACTGACACTGCAGAAATACAAAAGATAATGAGAGATTACTACAAGCAACTCCATGCCAATAAAATGGATAACCTGGAAGAAATGGACAAATTCTTAGAAATGTACACCCTGCCAAGACTAAATCAGGAAGAAATAGAAAATACGAACAGACCAATCACAAGCACTGAAATTGAAACTGTGATTAAAATTTTTCCAAAAAACAAAAGCCCAGGACCAGATGGCTTCACAGGCGAATTCTGTCAAACATTTAGAGAAGACCTAACACCTATCCTTCTCAAACTCTTCCAACATATAGCAGAGGGAGGAACACTCCTAAACTCATTCTACGAGGCCACCATCGCCCTGATACCAAAACCAGACAAGGATGTCACAAAGAAAGAAAACTACAGGCCAATATCACTGATGAACATAGATGCAAAACTCCTCAACAAAAACTAGCAAACAGAATCAAACAGCACATTAAAGGATCATACATCATGATCAAGTGGTGTTTATTCCAGGGATGCAAGGATTCTTCAATATATGCAAATCAATCAACGTGATACACCATATTAAAAAATTGAAGGAGAAAAACCATATGGTCATCTCAATAGATGAAGAGAAAGCTTTCAACAAAATTCAACACCCATTTATGATAAAAACCCGCCAGAATGTAGGCATAGAGGGAACTTCCCTCAACATAAGAAAGGACATATATGTCAAACGCACAGCCAACATCGTCCTCAATGGTGTAAAACTGAAAGCATTTCCACTAAGATCAGGAACAAGACAAGGTTGCCCACTCTCACCACTCTTATTCAACATAGTTTTGGAAGTTTTAGCCACAGCAATCCGGGAAGAAAAGGAAATAAAAAGACACCAAATCGGAAAAGAAGAAGTAAAGCTGTCACTCTTTGCAGATGACATGATACTATACATAGAGAATCCTAAAGATGCTACCAGGAAACTAGAGCTAATCAATGAATTTGGTGAAGTTGCAGGGTACAAAATTAATGTACAGAAATCTGTTTCATTCCTATACGCTAATGATGAAAAATCTGAAAGTGAAATCAAGAAAACACTCCTATTTACAACTGCATCAAAAAGAACAAAATATCTAGGAGTAAACCTACCTAAGGAGACAAAAGACCTGTATGCAGAAAATTATAAGACACTGATGAAAGAAATTAAAGATGATACAAATAGGTGGAGAGATATACCATATTCTTGGATTGGAAGAATCAACATTGTGAAAATGACTATAGTACCCAACCCTATAGATTCAATGCAATCCCTATCAAACTACCACTGGCGTTTTTCACAGAACTAGAACAAAAAATTTCACAATTTGTACGGAAACACAAAAGGACAGACTCTTTAATAAGTTGTGCTGGGAAAATTGGACAGGTACATGTAAAAATATGAGATTAGAACACTCCCTAACACCATACACAAAAATAAGCTCAAAATGGATTAAAGACCTAAATGTAAGGCCAGAAACTATCAAACTCTTAGAGGAAAACATACACAGAACACTCTATGACATAAATCACATCAAGATCCTTATTGACCCACCTACTAGAGAAATGGAAATAAAAACAAAAATAAACAAATGGGAACCAATGAAACTGCAAAGCTTTTGCACAGCAAAGGAAACCACAAACCAGACCAAAAGACAGCCCTCAGAATGGGAGAAAATATTTTCAAATGAAGTAACTGACAAAGGATTAATCTCCAAAATTTACAAGCAGCTCATGCAGCTCAATAACAAAAAACAAACAACCCAATCCAAAAATGGGCAGAAGACCTAAATAGGCATTTCTCCAAAGAAGATATACAGATTGCCAACAAACACATGAAAGAATGCTCAACAGCATTAATCATTAGAAAACTGCAAATCAAAACTACCACGAAGTATCATCTCATACCAGTCAGAGTGCACATCATCAAAAATCTAGAAAGAATAAATGCGGGAGAGGGTGTGGAGAAAAGGGAACACTCTTGCACTGCTGGTGGGACTGTGAATTGGTACAGCCACTATGGAGAACAGTATGGAGGTTCCTTAAAATACTACAAATAGAACAACCATATGACCCAGCCATCCCACTACTGGACATATACCCTGAGAAAACCATAATTCAAAAAGAGTCATGTACCAAAATGTTTATTGCAGTTCTATGTACAATAGCCAGGAGATGGAAGCAACCTAAGTGTCCATCATTGGAAGAATGGATAAAGAAGATGTGGCACATGTATAAAATGGAATATTACTCAGCTATAGAAAGAAACGAAATTGGGTTATTTGTAGTGAGGTGGATAGACCTAGAGTCTGTCATACAGAGTGAAGTAAGTCCGAAGAGAAAGACAAATACCGTATGCTAACACATATATATGGAATCTAAGGGGAAAAAATTGTCATGAAGAACCTAGGGGTAAGATGGGAATAAAGATACAGACCTACTAGAGAATGGACTTGGGGATATGGGTAGGGGGAAGGGTAAGCTGTGACAAAGTGAGAGAGTGGCATGGACATATATACACTACCAAACGTAAAATAGATATCTAGTCGGCAGCGGCCGCATAGTACAGGGAGATCAGCTCGGTGCTTTGTGACCACCTGCAGGGGTGGGATAGGGAGGGTGGGAGGGAGGGAGACGCAAGAGGGAAGAAATATGGGAACATATGTTTATGTATAACTGATTCAGTTTGTTATAAAGCAGGAACTAACACACCGTTGTAAAGCAATTATGCTCCATTAAAGATTTTTTAAAAATCAATAACGAATACTCTCCCCTCACTTTAGTCTGTTCTTGGTCAGAAAGCAGTGGTAGCAGCCCTATCAAGCCCTGCAGTGTTAGTGTGACCTATTTTGGAAGAGGTGCCTCTCTGGGCAAGAGCCGAAAGCAGTGGAGTGCTGGAGGGTACTCTTACTGGAACATAAGAGGCGACTATCACATTGTCGGGAATTTTGTGAGCCAACTTTTAAACACAGCTGTCATTAAAACTAAATCGTATACAGTAACAATTACATTACATACATTATATTGAAAACGAACATAATACATGATCAAAAGTCATCGACTCCTAATATTTTCCTACATTTTTCTATTAGCTATGCTCTTGAGATTGTGCTTATTTATTGTAACTGAATGATGGAAATGCATCTCTTCCCAACTCTGCATCAAAGGCCATCAAGTTGGTAGCTTGAAATCGGCAAATGCTACAACACAGTGCGATTCTTCCAACCCTCGTCCTCCCCCACAGAGCCTGTTGTTAAACATTTACCTGCATGGCACTGGTTGAGATTGATCCACTCTGCAGATACCCTGGTGTGGTGGATATCCTCAGATCCAACCAGTGTTGTTATATACCATACCAGAGTCAAGGGCTAACTCACAACTGTTATGTAAAGTGATATTTTAAACCTGCGACCAAAGGATGGTTCACGAAAGATGTTTAACGTCTACCATTTATAACAATGTCCTAAGACGCCCATACTATGCCATTAAGAGACTTTTAAAAGAGGTATAGCTCAACACGTGTCGGGGTGTGGTGGGGGTGGGTGGGCAGGATCATGAACATCAGCAGAGGACTGAGAAACAAGTGCAGGTAGATCTGATCAATTCCTATAGATTGTTACTTTGAGTATGAAATAAAGGGATGATTCTTGAAAGACCCTTCTGACTGGGCGTCTGTGGCTTGAAGCTTTGAACTTCTCACTCGACACTTTGTAAAAAAGTAAATTTATTAGCTAATTTAGGGCAAGGCAAAAAGAAGGGAGTCTCCACCCATCTTTGGCTAAACATTTCCCTTCAAACACTTGTGCAACTCTTTGAGCGCATTTCCTCATATGTAAAAGGGTGATAATAATGCTTAGCTTACAGAGCTGTTGTGAGGTTATATGTGCTTAGCATACGGTGAACACAGAATAACGAAATGATAATGATGCTTCCTTGTATTTCCTGGGTCCTTCAAAAGTAGTCCCCAGGTCTAATTCATCTCCCCTCTTTGATTCTTCTTGTCCTGATTGGCTTCAGTTTCCCCCCACTGTAAAATACATATTGGACTAGAATCAAACTGGCATTCCATTGGCCAAAGTTGGCCTGCTGGGATGTGTTGTTTGGCCCATGTAAAGGGCTTAAAGAGGAAACCAGAGCCAACATTTGAAAATTGAGATATTTTACATAGAAATCTAGAATTTCATCTTCTCTTGAAAAATCAGGAGATGGGGCAACAATGAGCCCACATTCCTGCATGGCAACAATTGGCTAGAGCCAAGTGACAGCTGCCCCCTTAGGTAGAGCATGCACTGTCAATTGGCCAGACCCCATCTGGCCTGCTCTACTCATTTATATAATCTGCTTGATTCTGCAGACATCTCAATTTGTGGCCCTCTGGACAACTGGAAGCAGTCTATGCCAGGAAAGGCGTAGGCACTTACTTGCTGAATGAATAAATCTCCTACCCTTTTTTTTATCCTCTACCATTTTCTTATCTAGCCATGTTAAGAAATCCCAGTTATTGAGTAAAGAGCTTCTCCCTTTGAAAAGTGAATTGAACAAGTCTGTTAGAGTCAGGAGAGTCTAAGTTATACTGTGGTAACAAACAACTCCTATATCTCAGTGCCTTACAACAAGGGTTTATTATTTGCTCACACACACAAACCTAGACACAAAATGAAAACATCCTCAGATTTTCACATGCATGGATAAGTATATGAGCGTGTCAGTATGTTCACAATCACGAATCCAATAAAACCTCTGGCAGATGAACATATGGACTCACACAGAACCCTATTTAGAGACTGATCAGCTTAGATTGTACAACCCTGTTTTCATAAGAGACATTAAAAGGCCCTGGGATCCAAGAAAGTAAAGGATGGAGGTACAAGAATATCCATCCTCAGTCAAGGAATTGCCCCGTATAAAAAAACGGGTCTGAAAGCTTATATAAGCGCCTAAGGGCTTAGAAAAGGACGTTAAGAATTTTGGACATTAAGCATTTTGCAAATGCATACATAGGCAGTATTTTAGTGAGTTCTCCCCCTCTGGGCTTCTAGCTCAAGGGGGAGATGCACCCCAGGTGTCCATTAGGCAGAGAAACAGAGCTGGCTGGCGCAGGTCCAAGAGAGGGGTTAGGAGGCTGAAGTCCTCTATCTCCAGCAGGAGCTGTAGACACAAAGAAAGGGGTCAGGGTCAGGTCACACCCATTTTCCCTCCTGGCTCTCCCCTCTTTTTTGTTCCACCCAATCAAGGCTTTGTCACCTGGACTGTATTGCACAGAACTCTTCCTTGCTGGTTTGCCCACCTCAAGTCCTGCCTCCTCCAAACCCTCCATCACAGCCACCACATTTCTTTTTGTCAAGCCCAGTGTCTCTGAATATGCTCCTCCCTAGTTCAGACATTCCCTGGCTCCTCATCACCCACAGTGGCTGATCTAACCTCCTAAGCCTGGCATGCCAGACCTCCGTGACTGGTAGCCTCTCCACCCTCATCCCCTCTGTTCCAGCAGTTCCTTCAGGGTGGCTGCTTCACTCACACTCCATACCGAATGCACCATTTTGGTCTGGTCGTGCCCAGCCTTCCCTCTCAGCCTCCCCAGGTGTCTATCTCGCCTCCAGTCCTTCCTCCCCAGGCTCATCAGTGAGATACAGCCGCAAAACACGACTTGTGAAGGCATCCATGCTCCACCTTGAGACTGGAAGCTCCCTGAAGGCAGGAACCAGATCTCCTTCTGCACTAGGCTCTTACCACCTATGTATGTCCTTCCCAGGTCACAGCAGACTTCAGGGGTCTGGATAGAAAGTCCTGGGCTGGGAGTCAGGAGACCTGGTTCTTCCACTTGATATGCTGCATGCCCTAGGGTAGGTCCCTGCTACTCTTAGGGACTTGGTTTCCTTATTTCTTGACATCAGGGCACTGGACATTTGGTGTTGAGCACAATGCTCGATAAACCGATGATTCACTGAACAACCATGTACTGCCACTTCAAGAGTCAGACTGAGGAGCTTGGCTGCCTGGGCCCAAAGAGGTTCAACCCCCAACCCCCCTCCTACTCTGACTTCCCAGTCAGGCCCTGCTTAACACAACCGCCTCCCATTTCCCAACTATCCCCAACCCCATGTTCTCCTTTCAAAGACCAGGCTACCTGGTGCAACTCAGGGCTGGAGCACAGAGATGGAGCCAGAAGGGGCCTGGGAAGATTCTCTCAGAGCCAGCAGAGCCTCGGCCGCTTCCAGTTTTCGCCGCCACTCTGAGGAGGCAGAAACCGAGGCCTGGTCGGAAGCTTTGGGAGCCTGCGAAGCAAAGGATGTGAGAGAATGGGAGCTGGGAACCCACACCTCCCCCGTGCCCCTTCAGTCCCCAGCTACCCTGAGGCCTTCTGCTCTTCTCCTTCACTAAGCTTGGCCCCTGCCAGGGTTCTGGACCCCACAATTTCCCCAGAATCCGTGGCTGCAGTAGAAGGGGGTTAAGGGTGGCACAGGGCTGGAGGATCAGAGTTGAGCATCTAGGAACAAGGAAAGGAGAAGCCAGGGGATTTACCCCTCTGGCAGGCACATACTACCAGTAGAGAGAGAGGAGCAAGGATTTTGCAATATCTGCATGTGGGAGTCTGAATGCCAGCTGGCCATTAGTCGTTGTGGCTTGGACAAGTCCGTTCCCCTGCTTGGACTGTCTTCTTTTCTGTACCTTTCTTTTTCTATATCTTTCCTGAGACACTAATTCCTCCCAGCTTTTTCAAAACTCCCAAGGCAACAGTAAAGATTATGGGAAGTCAGAGGTGTCTGTGTTTTAATCTTCAAGGCACCTGGAGTGACGTGATTACTGTCCCTGTCCAAGGACTGGTTCTTGCCTCCATATTCCCCAATCAAGTTTCCCAAGGCACTTGAAGGGCCAGCTTGGCTCATCTCCAGGAACTTTTCTCTGACGGTTATTAGACTCTCGCCTGGGTGAGATGGTGGGCCTCACCATCATGGCCCCCCTTCTCAGCAGGAGCTTCTATCCCATCGATTTGTTTCATGTGGAATAACAGCCTCCAGTTGTCAAAGGCCTGCTATGTGGCAGGCCTTGTGCTAGTCCGCTTGTCAATGTTATAGGTGTAGAATATTGTCCCCTCTCAGTACACTGATAGGAAAATAGAGGCTCAGAGATGTAAAGTTACTTTTCCAAAGTCTCACAAATTGGAAATGGCAAATCTGGGAGAGCTCTGTCGTTGCCCCATAGTCTGAGATGCCACCTTCTCCTCCTCCTCCTCCTCCTCCACTTGCACCGCACTGCCTTCACTTCCTCTTTCTTGCTGCCATGGCCTTAACCAGAAGGTTGGGCACTCAATAACAAAATATACAACTAGCTCCATGGTCCTTCTCACTCTACTCACCTGCTGGGCAGGGCAGGGGGTCTGTGTGTCTTCCTGGAAAGAGAAATTGTTAGTTGCTTCTTCAAGGGTGCTGGAGTCCAGGACAGAGACAAAGATTCCGAGGCCAGACCGATCAGCAGAGCTCCTTGGGAGCTTGTCTGCAGGAGCAGAGAGCACAGGTTGGAGTCAGGGACCAAGCCGGCCATGGAAAGGAGATGTGGGCATGTTTTAGGACAACGATAGGAGCCCAGGATGTCAGAGTTGGGAAGACCTTGAAGACCAGCTAGTCCTACTCTTCATTTTGGGACTGGGGACTATGAGACCCAGAGAGAAGTATTTTTTTTACCCCAGGGTCATATGGCAAGTTGCAGTAGGGTTAGAGATGGTACCCAGGTCTTCAGGACACAGGAAGGGGTCTGGGCAGTGGCTGAGGTGGAAGCTTCCCACACTGGCCCCAGACTCCTCCCCAGGGGTTGCACAGGGGTGGGCCTCAAGCTGATGTTCTCCTTCCCAACTGTGAGAGACTGGGGACAGCTTAGGTGAGCCTTTCTCCCTGACCGTCTCCCCCCGACTCTACCTCCCACCCAATCTGAGGCCTCATCCCACTGTGGACCTTTTTGACCGCACCCCCCCCCTCAGATGTCTCCAGCCCACCAACACTTGGTAGATAATATTGATGAGGTTTTACAGTTGGGGAAGCTAAGGCCCAAGGAGTAACTTGCCCAAAGCCACATCGAAATTGGGTGGTAGGACTGGTG